>NC_088847.1:25934962-26604962 GCF_904066995.2 Poecilia reticulata | reverse complement strand
AGATGTTTTGGTTTCTGCTTATACATTTATAAATAAGTAAAACACCTGAAACACAAGAACCAATCAGCTCACAGGAGCAGGAATCAGGTTTTCTCTCTTAGGTTTGTGGTTCCGGTTCTTTATTTTTCATGTTGAGGACAGAATATTGTTTAATGATCTGAAACCTTTAACTTTCTGAATAAATTTATAAAGAGACAGGAAGTTCCTCCAGAGCCTGGGGGACTGGTTCTGGCGTGAGAACGTTCCGGGAGAACCCGTCATGATTTTATCGGCTTCAGCAGGAAAACACACCTGGATTATCCTGGACCCCTCTGGTGAGGCTCAGAGGGCGAACAGATGATGGTTCCCTGCAAAGATGCTGCAGAGAAATAGAAACATTTCCCAGTTTAAAAACAATGTGACAGCGCCCCCTGCTGGAAAACGTCTGCAACAACGTGTACAGTGTTCCTCCTCCCCTCCTCCCAACGTTTACATTAATCCTTAATGTTTCCAGACACAATGTCTCCAGAATCTGAGAAGAAAAGATGAAGAACATAAAGATCAGGCAGAAAATTACCTCAAAGTTTTCTACTGGATCTCACGGTAACTAAATGTTCACTTCCTGTTATTTGTCTCCATAGAAACGACATCTGGAGTCACATAAAGGATAGAATCATAATGCAAGTATATGTACGCTCAAAAAGCAAAAATGCAATACCAAAAACAAGTTCCTGTCAGTTTATTTAGATGCTGCAGCTGATCAGTGTCATTTCCATCATTTATTACAATGTAACTATTTCATATAGAAAAATATATGTAAACATAAATGAAATATATGTAAAGAGACATGAGCAATATATGGCAGAATATATTTAAAATATGGAAACATGTAATCAGATTTGTGTAACCCAAACACAAACAAATAAACAAGATTCACCACAAATTCAGACTTATTATGTTCACTGTTTTGTTGTCGTCTAAACAATGCCACCTAGTGGTCATTCTTAGTAGTGGTCAAAAAGCAGTAGGGAAAATGGAAACAGGAAGTGCAGCAAATAGAAACAGGAAGTGCAGTTCCTCAGTCCTGCTTACGTCGTTTTCTTGCTCGCTAAAGCATCATCTGTAAGTATTATAAGTTGAATTAATTACATATGAGAATAGTTCTCGCAGACGTCTTCATTTGTAGAGAAATTATGTATTTTCCTGTTAGAAGTAAATTCGACCTGATGCTAAGCTAACTCGGACCACTAGTGTAGGAGCCATTTTCCCCTTTTTTCTTTTGGTTAAATCTTAGAATTTAAATTGTTTTATTCTTATTGTTTATTTCCTAGTTGATTTATCATTAGAATTTTTTGTTTAATTTGCTGTTTAGAATAAGTTGTTTTGATTAGGAATTCACTTAATTAGTTAATTAATTTCAGGTTGGGATGTGGGTATTTCACGGTATAAATAGGTGGGTCTTAGGTAGCATATTATGCACGTGGGTGGTCATAAGGTTTTTTACCAGCCTACAGAATCAGCCAAAGAATAAAACCAAAGAACTATATTTTGACTTTTGATCCTTTTTTGCTGCGTAAACCAGAATCCACGGTGCATCAGGTGACTATTTGAGTTTGATTCACCTTTTCTTTAGATCACCTTTGAGTTTTGAGTTTTTTGATTTTTGAATTTAAGTTTAGAGACAAATGGTCACTACAACTAGTCTATGTATAAAAACGGTGTATGCAGTGATTTTGACGTTGTTACTACAGCAACAATACTTATATGTATTTCTTTGTTAACTTGTTACAGTTTCACAGAAAATTGATGTCAGTAAATACTTGAAGACGTCATTCCTGAGTCTGTGGAGTTTCTGCATTTGTTCTGTTTCGCTGTTTGGATGGCTGGTGTCATTCAGCTGGCGAGACTTATACTCTTATAAAGGCAACATATGCGGTGGCATACAGTTTTATGCATCACATTTTCAGAATTTCTCCCTACTGCAAACTTTCGGTATGATGGCTGCACACTCCTACACAGGTGAGCAAACTTTAACTTCACCCAAAGTAAGAAGCTCAATGTAAGGCCATGCAGTAGTTTAGCTGGATTCAAACATACAATTTAGAATCTGTAGATTTTAGGCTCTGTTGTCTTAAACTTCACTATTCTAGACTGAGTGATCTGAGAAAAGCAACTAACAAGGAAACTAAGGCAAATGCAAATGAGAAGCTGCTAAGTAAATAAATGTAAATTATGCAAAACGCTTGGTTTTGGTTGTAATTCCCTAGAAAACTTTTTTTTCAGTTTCCTCTGGGAAGAAATGGGATAGGGAAGAGATGGAAATTTTGGAATGCTGTTTGCAATTGATGCCTGTAACAGAAGCAAAATCCAATAATGAAAACAATTGCAACAAATACAGCAATACCAACAATCTGAGGAGCATTTCCACCCTTTTCAGCTTGTGTCTGCTTTCCACCATCATTGTTTCCTCCATGCTTCTTCCGTTTGTCCTCATTCCCTGCAGAACAGAACCAGAAAAGTATCGGTCTGATCTTTCTACAGTCTCATCAACAGCATCTTTTAGTCAACTATCTTTATGTTAGACATAGATTATATCCCCAGATTCTAGTATTTAAACGTCCACGTTCCCAGTCAAAGACTCTCTGTCCGTCTTTAAATCCCAGCTGAACGCTTTGCTGCTGTTCAGACAGACATTTTGCACAATCTCTTTATTTTTTATTTGGATTAAATTTTTTCCTTTAAAATGTATTTTGATTTTGAGAGGTGACATTACGTGTCCTCCTGAAAGCACCTTTTAAATAACATGTATAATAATTATTATCATTTTAAATACTCATACTGATTCAAACAAGGGCGTTGCCATGGTTACTGCTTCACGTGGTGGCTGGCAGACTTCCAGGTATTTTTTTAACATTAATATATATTTATGGAGGCGACGGGCGAACCAGCAGCTGCTCTATTTACAGCAAATTAGGATTTATAAGGGAAAGGTGCTCAGCCAGGTGCGCACGGCTTTATACATCCGATTTTTTTCCGTATGCCAACTTTTAGTGTGAAAACTGCGCACTCTTTTATGCATGAGGCCCGAAACACTGACCTGTTTCAACCCTCAGCTTAAAGATGCGGATGGGTTGGACGTCCAGATTGGATCTCTTCCTGCGATCAATTATCACCTGAACGACTCGACACTCGTACGTTCCCGTGTCGTTGGTCGTCACATTCTTCAGAATCAAGGACACGTCTCCATCACCCTCACTCTGCAGGGACACCTGGTCCTGAAAGCATGAACACTGACCCTCGGGAAAAATTGTGTCCCTGCAGAGAAGAAGCGGCTCTGACTCCAGATCAGTTCTGCTCCACTCGGCGGCTATAACAGCTTCGTTCTCAGCAGCTCTACATGGCAGAGTGACGTTGTCTCCAGGTGTAGCTGTCATGGTGATCTGATCTGCAGGAGAGAAAACGACAGAACAGAGAGGTCAGAGGTCAAAATTAAAGTATGAACATTTAAAATAATAAACTTCAATTTATAGTAAATAAAAAACAAAATTATTGTTTTTTGATTTAATTAACCAGATCTTTACACCTTATGACTCCAGGCTTAACCTGACGCTTAAACCTGCAGCATGTAAACGTGTCTTTATATGTATTTGCTAAAGCTGTCACCAGTTATCAGATCTATTTTAAAAAATGATATCCTTCGTCTTCTCCCAGTGCTCCCAGGTACAAAACACAAAACTCAGTCAGAAACAACCAATCAGAGCCAGGAGGAGGGTCTTAGCACTGTCAATTACCCTCATGTATATGCGACTCACACCCTTCCCCTTGCTCTCTGCTTTGCTACAGCTTCTTCTGGAAGGCAGTCTGTCGTAAATGCTCAAGCTCGTTAGCATGAGTTAGCATAGCCACCAGCCACAGCGGATAGACAGTTTTTAAGTTGTATCTGCCACTATGAGGCGTCTTTGAAAGTGGACCCAAACGCAGAGGGGATGGGATGTTGAGGAGTTGGTGGCAGGCAGTTTTAATGATGGATAACTAAACTTACTGCCAGCCTGGTAAATACTAACAGGAACCGGAGACGCTAGAAGCATGGCGAGGCGAATTCACAGGGTAAAACAGGGAAGGGACAGGAGGAAGTGGTGAGAAAGAAATACTGGGGAGGATGAATGCTGAACAAAAGACCTGAACAAAAGACCTGAACAAAAGACCTGAACTGATGAGAGAGGGAGAACACAGAGGAACAGGAAATAAATCAAAAACTAAAGAATAACTAAACCTAATGAAAGTTGAATAACTAAAAAATGACAAAACACAAGAAATAAACTAACTGGAATCACTTAGAGCAGGGGTCACCAACTCCAGTCCTCAAGGGCTACCATCCTTCAACTTTTAGATTCACCTCTGCTCCACAATGTCTGAATTTCCTCACCAGCATTCATTCCTCTCTGCAATAGGCTGGAAATGAGCAGTTAATTTGATCCAGGTGTGTTTGAGCAGAGACACATCTAAAAGGCAGGGTGTGCTGTGGTGGCTCAGGGGTTAAGCACAGCCTACATATGGAGGCTCTAGTTTTCGATGCAGCTGTCGTGGGTTCGCTTCCCGGTCTTCCCCTTCTCTCATTACCCACTTTCTTTGTCAATTTACTACCAAATAAAAGCCACTAGAGCAATGAAAACCTTTTTTCCCCCAGAAATTACTGGCCATCAATAATCTCCAAATTCATTTTAGACATTAGATGCTACAAAAACACCAGCACCAGTTGCAGTATGTAATCTACTTTTATTTCAAAACATCAAACAGCACTGACAGCAACATACAACAAAGGTCATACATTCATGGTACTTTGCACTGAAGGTGAAGCTTTGAAAGTTCATTGGAAGCGGCCATGGATAGTCTTGTGATCACTGATGGTGAAGTGTCTTTGGTGCTGCTCTTGTTTTCACCAATATGAAGGAGGAAGACTTCCACATTAGGATAATAAATATTTTAAAAAGTAGTGTGAGCAAAACTAATCAGACTCACCTGTGTGTGTCACAGTCATAGTCATTCAAATTAATCTGCCCACCTGGTTTACAAGACAAAGCATAAAAAGTCATGAATAATTACTAAAGAAATGAGTCCTCTTATAGAAACATTTTGGACAGCATTAAAAGTCGTGCCAACCTGTCTGAAGAAATGTGTTGAAGTCTTTATAACAGGCTTCAGTCACCAACACGACACACTGACAAAGAAAAAACATTTTGGCAGTTTTTAGATGTGCCACAGGTACAAAACATCAGAGTCAAATGGCTCAATTGCCTCCTCACTGTGTAGATATGTTCTCCAGAGTCCTAATTATTATTATTATGAATACCTAATTATTGTATTCAGGTGTTGCAGCAGCGGCACATCTAACTGTTGCAGGACAGTTTCCCTCCAGGACTGGAGTTTGACACCTGTGGCTTAGATCAAGCCAACCGTCCAGCACAGCCACTGGCCCGTTTTACTCTACAGCCAAAAACTTAAAGAAAACGACCTGCAGCTAAATAATGCTAATTCAAATGGTCTCCAGATTTTCCTGATAGTTTCAATGTCCAAACAAATAAATGAACGTTAAGCAAACTGTGTATATGAATAAATACTCGTGTAGAGGGAAAAATAATGCCTCCATAAAAAATAGTCAAAAACATGATAATTTTAACATGGAACTTACCTTGTTACAATAAGCTCCAGACAAGACGCCATGCTGCTGCAATGATGAAGACGGTCCAATTTAGCCTGTTACGCTCCTCAGGCAAACATGTGACACAGTCGCAGAACAAGACGGCGTCGGCCAGGGGCGGGGCTAATGACGGGGGCGGGGCTAAAGACCGGGCCCAAATAATAAAGCTCATGATAATTTAACTTTACAACATAGACATGCCCTCAACAGCAGAGCTAACAAGTTTCACCACCACAGAGAGCGACTCTGTCATTTTGAATCCATCTGACAGGAAGTTCAACAAACAAGAACAGAAACAAGAGGCTACTGGTCACTAATGATGAAACAACACAAATTTAAAACATGTTAACGTTCTGTAGCTCTAGCTAGTTTGCTATTTGCTGCCAAGTGACTGATGATGATGTTGGTGACAAGCTTTACCCAGAATGCACCTGGAGAAAATAAGGACAGCCAGTCATGTGGCACAACATTTTATTCAATATTTTACACCCACTATGTCACTAAAATCAGTCAGTCTGGTAAAGTTTTAGCAACCATGAGTCAACAATGGAGCACCCGACTATATAAGCTATCTAAATCAACACCAGCCTGACTGGACCAACTCTTTGGAACTCCTTAGGGAAACTAACACTCACCAACGCTCATGTTGTTGTATTAACACTGTATTTTTAACATTCCACACTTGCACTGGAAATCTGACACTTCTGAATTTGCTGTGTATTTTAATATTTCCAATCGGTTGTCATCGGTATTCTGTCTTTAGAATGAGAAAACAATCGAGTATCATTTTCAAAAACTTATCGTGTATCGCTGGTTTCCAGCTAAAATCATATCAGTTTTAACTTCCTGATGTTTCTAACGGCAGAGCAGCTGGTTGGACCTTTAAACTCCTGCAGTTCAGCTGGTTTAGACCGGATCCTCTGAGTAAAAAATGGAGGCTCTGCAGGACTTTTTATACCAAATACTTGTTTGCATAAACGGAAATGTGATCATTTGACTTCAATAAACTGACTGCAATTATCAGATAATGAAGCACAATTGAATCACATTATTTGGGAGATCTGAAAATGCTTAGGTTACCTCACCCATCTATAAAAAATAACAGATTCTCCAAAGGATAAGTACATCGGTACAACATGGTTTCAGCCACAGAATACAAAGAGGAAGAGTTGAGAGTATAAATCAACAAAAGGTTGGGCTGATCCCAGACCTCTTATACTCATATTGTTAAATCCCACCATCTCTCATGAAAACATGTCATTCCATCTTCATGTCTAAGATAAAAACTTACCTGCAGAAACAAGCATGAAGAAGATGACAGAAAGCACAACAGGCAAGTGGGACGCAGTTAAAACAGCCATTATTTCCTCATATGGCACCTCAACTGGTTTAAATTAATCCTCTGAAGAACAACAGTGAACACAGTTTAACTTTAATAATAATTTCTGTTAGTGCTCTGGTAGCATAATAAAGAAACTCCAATTTAGGCTAACGAAGTAGAAAGTCTCAGTCTGAATAAAGGACTCGCCTCGACGGTTTCATGGAAAAAGGTGGAGCTGAGAGGTGGAGCGTTCGGTGACAACAATACGCTAACCTTACAGTAAACATGTAAACTAAAGTCACTGTTTCCTGCTCAACACAGAGAAAAACATCTGCATCAAGCAGTAAACTGGAATCTGATCCAACTTGGAGGTCCTTTAAATCCACCAGAGATCTTCAGACTTTGATTAGGACATAAAGACGGACAACGCCCAGACCTCTGAGGAGCTCACTGCGTGTGTGTTGATCCTATGCAAATTAAGTGGCATCAGCAAAAGTGAAACTTTGCTGTAACAGAGTCAAAGTAAAGAAAGTTTTCTTCATCTGATCTGTTGAAACTCATCAGGTTGAATCTGCAGCTTTTGATCCTGAAAGCAGGAAAACATCAAACTGGAATCTGTTCATTTCGACCTCACTGGAACCAGTTTAGACCAGAAACTGGAGCCTTGAAGCAAACAGGAAGTTTGTGAGAATAAACATGTTAACTACTGTTAACAGAAACAACTCAAGATGTTATTGTTATGAGTTATCATAACAATAACTCAATACTGAGTTATTGTTATGATAAACATAGACCAAAATTACTCAAACCCCTGGCAAATTTAAATTTCAAATTAAATGAATCCTGTTTGCTTCCGATTAAAAACAGCACAGGTGGAGATCAGTAGTTGCTGTGAATGTAAAAATTATTGACAGGAACATTTTGATCAAAACTAAGACAAAATAAATGTAATTTTCCATCAGAATATGTAATTAACTGTGACAGAGCTCAGCTGTCACCTGTCAGCTGATCACAGTGAGACAGATCTCTCAGAAAAGCTTTCGTGCTTAGAAAAGCATAAAAGCTTAGAAAAACTTTGGTGCAGTGAGGGAATACCTGTATAAACATCAACAATCTCTTGGAGCAGCTGACTCAGTTTTGTATTACCGGTGTGTAAAACCAGTTTGTCTGGTGATTGTTTTGGGTAATTTTGAAAGAGAATGCTGTGAAATTTTTACTTTCAAGCTCCAGAACAATGATCCAAAGCACATCCACAAGGTCCCATCCGAATAAATCAGAATGGTCGACGTTTGGGCTTAAATGTGACTGGGATGAACCAAAGAAAAGAGAATAAACCTCCTGTTTATGGATCCAAGCTCAGTAGAGATGATCTCTGATTGGTCAGACTCCCAGTCCTGATTCAGACTCGGTAACTTCTGCAAGTCAAGAAGAAGAATTAGAGTAACCATGTGACGTCATAGTCAGAGCCAAAGTCATTATAAAGTGTTTCTGTTGGGAACCTGGATTTTTCTTTTTTTGTTTGTTTGTTTTCCTTTTGTTGCCTGCTGCGTCCTGCCTGATCCACCAGATGGCGCCTGGAGGCTGCACCCCTGGAGAGTGAGGCTGTCGACCCCGTCGACATACTTGTGTCTAATTCTGACCGTTTGCCTGTGGAGTGTATACGGAGCTGATGGCCGACATTTCAGCGCCTGAGGGTTTGCCTGTTTTGGTAACTAGTGCCCACGTTGACTCTGTAGGCTATTTGAATTATCTTAGTAATCCTCCTTGTCGTTACCTTTCTTCTAGTGATGGGTAGATGAGGCGTCATGTATCGTTTCGACTCATAGCAAAACTGTGTCGATTCTGTGTCACTCAATACTGACACCTGCTGGACATTAATAAGTCCTACAGGCATCATAGTGATGCCTGTAGGACTCACTATGATTTAAGTATGATTTAGATTTAAGTCTATTGTATAGACTTTAAGTCTATTGTATAGACTTAAATCTATACAATAAGATTTAAGTCTTTGTATTTTATTGAATATTATGTGTTGTATTATGTCACATCTTCAGTTACATTTAAAATATATTTGATATACAGTCAATAAATAATGTGAACATGAACCATAAAGTGAAAATTAAAGTGAAAGTGTTTGGAATGAGGATGCTTGGACTGTTTCTTTTTCCACAAATTTTTATTAAAAAAACTTTTTACAACGCTTTGAAATTTAGCCTGTTACGCTTTTTTGACAAAACTTCTGCTGTAGAATAAATGAAGTAAACACTACATTTACAGCGAACCCTTGTTTTTCTTAGGGGTTGCGTTCCGAAAATAACCGGTGAGGTGAAATCCGTGAAGTAGTTACTTTTAGTTTTTACAGTTATTACACAGCATAAATAAATACATTGAAACCAAAGAACAAAACCTGTTTTCAGGTCAGCGGATGTGCGTGAGCATCAATCAGCCTTAATGTGATCCGGAGTGTCATTAAAGCTTCTCCAAGCTGCACCAGATTCACAGCTGGATCTACGGCAGAGCGACGGATCTCATTAAACCTCCGGTCGGGTTCTGCTGATTCTGGAAACAGTTGTTTTCCAGCTGGCATCAGGGCCGTGCAGAGACCACTAAAGGGGCAGGTGCTCAACAACAAAAAGGGCCCATCTAACCGCATTATAGGACAGAATATTAACAGCCTCTCAGCTTTCACAGTTTAATAAACAATGATAAATTACAAAACTGTGACATATACAATCAAAGCTAAGGAACATCTCCATATAGAGCATAAAATAAAATATTTTACTATTTTATCTGCAGGTCTATTTTGTTATAGGAAAGTTTTGCAATATTCAAACCTGCAATTTAGTAAGATATGTAAATCAGAGCTGGACCACCAGACATATTTAGTCTTTACAGAATTAAACTATTAAAAATATAAACAAGGGCTCAATGCAACCTTTTAGTGACTGTAATCTATAAAACAAAGATCTGCCTGTTTGCTGCAGTGGAGATGAAGACGGTCCATTCAGGGAAGCAGAGCTGCAGCAAACTTTAACTGGAACTGCAGAAAAAAAACAAAAAACAAATATTTAATTGTTAATGTCACCATGAGAAAAGCTACTGAGTTTTGCTTAAAAAAAAAGGTCATCAGGCTGGAATCGAACCTGCAGCAGCTGCATCAAGGACTCAGGTCTCCTTGTGTGAGTTATGCTCTTCCTCTGCTCATGACATCAGACTTAGGATATAAACGCAGCGTTGAACTTAATTGTTTCAAATAAACTATTGAGAGTGGAGTCTAAGAAGAGTACTCTAAAAATAGATTTCAAAAATCAAAAAGATTTGAATAGACCTAACCACGGGGGCCGCGTTTCATTGGCTAATGCCCATTTCACGTCACAGCGCAGCTACCACGTGCTTGATCGTCTCACAAACAAGCTACAGTAGTAAAAACATGCTAATGTACATTGTGGACTACCAGACTGGCAGAAAGTTTTTGCGTCAGGACTCGATAAAGAATGGTTCTCCACCATCAGTGGGGAATCTGTACAGGCGATGTCAGGTATCCTGATCGTATTTGTGGAACTAAAATTCACAGATTTCTAAAATCTGAAACGGAATGTCTTGCTTGGATCAAAGCTTGTGCACGACCGCATTTGCAGCTCGACCGTCGTAGGATCAGTAAGAACAAAGTGTCTGCTGGCGTAAGTATTATTGCTTTGCTTTCTTTGTGTTTAGTGAATGAAAAAAATAAAGTCAATAATAAACACATCCATTATGAAAACCTTTTAGCCAAGTACAGCATAATGGCAGTACCGATACAACTTCTACACCCTGAAGCCTGTCTGTTACAGTCTTATGTTAGCTGAACAGATCAATATGCAATGTGTACCGTATCTGACATACATTAAAGATTTTATTTCACCTGAAAAGGCTTTTTTCTAAACTGTAATCGTGTTAGCCACGCTAGCTTTTACTAAACTGTAATCGTGTTAGCCACGCTAGCTTTTACTAAACTGTAATCGTGTTAGCCACGCTAGCTTTTACTAAACTCTAATTGCGTTAGCCATGCTAGCATCAGGCCTAGGGACATTCAAACATTTGCCAACAACAGAAATCACCCTCAAAACCATGAATGCCCGACTTACCCATCTTTGCAAGAACAATAGCCATCAGTGATCTTGTCCACAGCTATATTTATGCTGAGGGTCTGATGATCTGCTGTTTATCTCGTCGACCGGTAGCATTTAGCTGCAACTCGCACAATGTTGGAGGCATCGTGTGGCTCAAACATCTTGATGTCGTCCAAAAAAGATGACATGAACTTGTTGGTTCCATTGTCATGGCTGATATTTTGTGAAAATCCGGCAGAAAGGCTGAACTAATCGACTCAGAAATACTCTGCAGAGTCAGTCGAAATGAAAGACGCCATGTTTACATAGAAACTAAGCTCTGCGAGGCTTTGTTTGTGAGACATGCAGTCACGTAGGACTTTAGAGGGCGATTCTGGGCGGAGCTTGGTAAGGTCCATTGAACAAGGGCCGCTGCCAGGAATCTTGGCTCCCATGACAAAACATTAGTTTGGGCCCCCTGCGCAGCTGCTGTTACTATTATTTGAGTCTATTTGACCCATAAAAAGCATCACAATTTTAAAGGCTGCATCTGCCTTGCTTTCTTTGGTTCAATACTTTTAATTAGCACAATATTTACTGCTCATGAATTTAACACCCAACAGTCCACATCCAGTATGCAAGTAGGTTGTTTAAATTTCTCCTATTAGTTTTAGATACTGAAATGTCTCCCCATGAGCAACAGTCAAAAGCAAAGCAATCCAGACTTCTCAAAATGCTAAGTAGTTGCATTTTAATCAAGCTGCAGTACATAACTTAAATAAAAAATATGTTTTCTCCATATTTGTTAAAGCTGTCACCATGTAGCAGTTTGTTATGAGACAGATAATCTGTGGAAATAATCAATCTCCTCCATCTCCTTCCTGAATTACTATTACTGGTTAAAGTAATGCACCGTTCTGACCAAAACAACCAATCAGAACCAGGAGGAGGGTCCTAGCGCTGTCAATCAACCTCATTCACTCACTGCTAAATGTGCTAATGGTGAAGAAACAACTTATCATAATAAGAAACCATTTATCTGCCATCATTGGTAGCTATGCTAACTAAACCTAGCATTCACAGTTTGAATCTGCACAGCTCTGTGCTATGCTAGCTGCAGAATAGCATGAATAGCACAGAGCGAGGGGGAGGAAGGATGAGCAGCACCATATGAGATTGTGATTGACAGCACTAAAACTCTCCTGCCTCTGACTGGTTGTTTCTAGAGAACCCTGGGAGAAAGCAGAGGAAATAGATTTTTCACAGATTACCTCTCATGCCATACTGTCACAACATAATGACAGTTTTAACAAATATGTATAAAAAAATATTGATAAAGTGACATACTGCAGCTTTAATTTCACTCAGGAGAGGGTGGTTAGAGCTGCTGCTGACTGACTCGGATGGAGTAACATTAAATTTTTACTGCTAAAAACAATCTTTGAAAATACAATATGATCAATTTTGTATTTGACAGGATCCTGATCTTTTATTTTTATTTTATTTCTATGAACAAAATACAAATAATTAAATTGTGGAGGTCCCTCTGCTGGTCAGGGCCCCTAGAATTGTCATTACCCCCATTTTCACCCCTTTACCCCGCCCCTGCAGTACTTGACCGAATAGCGTAACATTGTCTTACTTTCAGCCCTGGAGCTTCATGCCTCAGACTTACCACCCACAAAACCTATCATTAATAAAATAATGTAATTATAATATTACCTATTAGGTCTACAATAACACGATGATCTTCAAAGTCTTGCAATTACACAGATAACCGTAAAACGTGTTGTACTTTTAGAAACATGACCGAGTGAGCGTTCTTAGAACCAAACTATCTTTGATGTACTTCTCTCCAGTAACCTTGGCAACAATAGTTTAGTCAGAAGAAAAT
This sequence comes from Poecilia reticulata, assembly GCF_904066995.2. Lineage (NCBI taxonomy): Eukaryota > Metazoa > Chordata > Actinopteri > Cyprinodontiformes > Poeciliidae > Poecilia > Poecilia reticulata. Next base: position 26,591,982 of record NC_088847.1, on the reverse strand, counting down.
AAGCGGGTCGTCAACATTGAACGTACATTTTACGATTCGAAGCGTGGAAAAGGTTTGTCTTTCTAAGTATTTCTGTTTTAGAAAGACTCAGAAATTCGTGCGGCTGTTGTGTTTTCTTCGATACATATAATATGTTTGTACATAATATTTGAGTGTACCATTAATATATGCGTATCGGCTGTTAATGTTTATTTTCTTCCGTTACATTTCAGTTGTAAAGACGTTCTCAGTGTAGAATTGAAATGAACACACAGGACAATTATGCATTTTTTACTTCTGTTGTATTTCAGTTATAAAAATGTTCCGTTGCATTTAGGTTACAAAATAAGCTGTGGCGGTAATGCGCTGCTAAAGTGTTTTTGCTAAACTGCAAGCAAAACCTAAAAGTAAAAAAGGAAGAAGAAGAAGAAGGAGCCCTTAGCTAGCTCCGCCTCCACATTTTCCCGCCTGTGCAGCGCACTGTGGTTTACTTTATTTATCATCATGTCTCCGCAATTCTAACTGACTGTTGTGTTTTCAGTTAAACTTCAGGTTTTTTGGTGTTTCTTGGAGATATTTTCCACTTAGAAACGTCGCAAGAATCTAAATTTCGGACGGAGAGATCGACGCAACTAGGAAATGGGTTCTTCTTCTCTGACTGCGTCTCTGTTCCTGCTGTCTGTGGTCTTCTGGCAGTTTGTCGCTGCTGCTGTAGGTGAGGATTCAGCTGTTACCTTAGGAACGCTCTGGCCTGTTGTTGCTGACGTCACGTAGGGCCGCCATCTTGGACAGGTCGGTCTGTTTGGCAGGCGCAAGACGTTTTAACATAAATTCGGTTTCGTCTGACTATCCGTAATTACGTTCCAGATATCTAAAAATGCATTTTGACTTGACACAACTACATTTTGACTATCCGGAATAGTAATTTAAGATATCTGTATTTACATTCTGACTAGTAAGAATAATAATTCAAGGTATCGTCTATTACATTTTGACTAGTCAAAATTCCTTTCAAGATATCTGAAATGACGTCACTGGATCTGTCATTTGACGGGACTCCGTAATTACGATTTAAGATATCTTCAACACAATTATGACTAGTCAAAATTATAATTTTTGATATCTGAATTAAGAATGACGTTGAAGCCCCTTTGAGGTGTCCAAACAGTTGCCTGCAGAATTTTATGTTTCCTGCACAAAATTGTCAGTAAATGCCAGAAATTAGAAAGAGCTCGGCAATGTTGGAAATGCTGAGACAGCAAAACTTCATAAACTATAAGACTTCTTCTGATATCTGAAAAGAATTTCCTGTTCATTCATTTCCGACGAACTGGAAATGAACCCCAGCCTTAATGCGCCACTTTCATTTTCAACGTGAAAGTGGCGCATTTTCAAACATCTTTTTTTCGTTTTGTCTATTTTTCATTGTTTTACTAAACTTTCAAATTGCTACATCATTTCGACTAGTCAGAATGTAATTAGAGATATCTCAAATAGTTATTTTGTCTAGTCGAAATATAATTAGAAATATCTTAAATCGCTAAAACGTCTAGTCACAAAACAATTTGAGATATCTGGAATGTAAACCGAATTTATGTTAAAACAGCTTCCCATAGTAACAGCGCATTAAAAATAACTCGCTAAGTAGCAAACAGATTTTCACTCCTTTTTACTGGAAACCTGAATATTTTTAAGTATTTTTGAATTGGATTGATACATAGTTCTGCATATTTCAATATTCTTAGTGGAAAAACGACAAAATATGAGCCTATTTTAGCTCATACATGCATATAAATATGTATATTACTAAATAAGTATAAAGCACACATAACACAAAATAATTCAAAAATGTTATAGAGAAACAAAGATGATTCAATAATGGTTAATACTGAATAATATACACTGCTCAAAAAAATAAAGGGAACACTTAAACAACACAATATAACTCCAAGTAAATCAAACTTCTGTGAAATCAAACTGTCCACTTAGGAAGCAACACTGATTGACCCGACCAGGGTCCCTGTTGTCAATCAGTGTTGCTTCCTAAGTGGACAGTTTGATTTCACAGAAGTTTGATTTACTTGGAGTTATATTGTGTTGTTTAAGTGTTCCCTTTATGTTTTTGAGCAGTATATATTACACTATACATGTTTATATGCACATGTATGATCCATATATATATAGATTATTTTTCACGTTTTCTATTCGAGGAGTTCTAGTGATTCAGATTACCAGTTTGTACAGACAAGTATCTGTTAGGGAAGCACAAACATGAAGATTTGAGCCGATGTTGATATCCAATTTTAATACTGATGTTATGGCAGCAATTACCAATATTTTACTTGATCAAACTTTTTCGTTGAGTACTTGATTAATGAAATAATTGTTTGTAAGATCCCCAAAAACACAGTCACACCACCAACATGTTATTGGTGCTATTTGTTATGATATCAGGCCAGTTTCAGGAAGTACATCATTAATTAACGCTTTGAGGTGTGACCTCTGACCTCTGTGTTGTTCCCCTCCTGCAGCTCCGGTAGCAGTCAAAGCTAAAGTTGGAGAAGACGTCACTCTGCCATGTAAACCTGCTGGGACCAAAGTTGTTATCCAGGCAGAGTGGAGCAGACCCAACCAGAGCTCAGCGCCGGTTCTTCTCTACAAGGACAAGAAGGTGGATGCAAATCAGCTGGATGCCTATAAGGGCCGCGTGTCTCTGGTAAACCCAGAGAAAGGAGACCTGTCTCTGGTGCTGAAGAAAGTGGTGGACAAAGACGCTGGAAAGTATGAGTGCAGAGTTGAGCTGGGAGCAGACGAGGTAGGCGGAGAAGCGGCCACGCCACCACCAGCAAAACCAGGCAGACGTTCCATTCTGAATAGTGACCCAATCAGCATCGTTGAGCTGACAGTAGAAGGTCAGTCTGTTTCTGTATCAGAACCAGGGGTGAAAGTAGGCGGGTACAGCAGGGTACTGCGTACCCCTAAAAGATTTAACGGTACCTGCAAGAGAGAGGAGCGGCTGTCTGCTGTAAAAAATCAGTGGGTTCACTGTGCAGCCGTGACTGATTAGTTTTTCTAGAAAATCTAAAACACGACTTAATCAGTTAATAAATAACTTTTTTTCCCATTTCATATTGTTTCTGAACTGTTCGTGCTTTGCTAGATCAGGGCTGCAACATGTCGATCGCGGAAGGTTTTGAATTGATCTCGGCTTTAGGTGACAAACTGAACGCCGCCAGGACGCTGAGGCCAGCACGTCCTCCTCTGATTGGCTTAAAACGTTTATGACTTTATTAAAGAACAACAAAAACAATCAACGAAACGTGCTCAAATTAATGACCCAAAAACAAATGTAAAATATAATATTTTAGAGATATTCTGGTGAGTGATTCTCAATACAGAAATCATTGAGTGCTGGAGTATTTTTATAATATTCTGTAAATGTCCAGAACAGACAGGTTGCTGCTGTAGCTGATGGGAGCTGAATTTGTGTCTGGAAGTCGTTCCTGTGGATGAAATGTGTGACAGAACTGGACAGGAAGCTGAGGACGGAGCAGGAAGTCTCTGTTTCAGAGCCGAGTCTGTCCTCTGCTTCAGTCACATCAACGTTTCCAGTGTTTGGATGTAAACCTTGTCCTGTCTGCTGGCTCCTCTCTGCAGGCATGGCCACCCAGCCCTCCCAGATCAGCAACGGAGGAGTCGGCCTGAGACCCAACGTCGTCCCACCAGTGGGCCTGCTGGTCCTGCTGGCTCTGATCGCTGGGCTGCAGTGAGTCGCTGTAGCTGCTGGTTGATGCTGCAGCTACATCCTGCAGGCTCTGAAATATTAAACGCTAACTTTAAACACTCCTGAATGAGCTTAAAGCTTATTCTGAGTTTACACATGAAGGTGATGTTTTAACATTTTAATAGTAATAATGTGTTTATAATAACATCCATTGCTTAGATCAGTGGTTCTTAACCTTTTTGAGGTACCAAACCCACCAGTTTCATATGTGCTTTCACTGAACCCTTCAGTAGTGATAAATAAAATATGATTTTTTTTCCCCCAAATAGAGTTGGGTCACCTCAAGATCACTAAGTCTTCTTAAAGGTAGAGTCTCTGAGATCAGTTCTTCAAACTATATTCAGTGTTTTCAGCAAAGTTGATCTGACTGTCCAGGAACGACCCAAAGTATTTAAAATCTGCCACAGTTTCAACAGGTTGGCCATCGAGAGAAACTGGAACCACTTTAAGGTCTTTAGATCATTTAATTAGCTCTACATTCTTAAGAGAATGAAAAACTAATAATAAATACTTTGCGGTATTCTGATTTAGTAATGTAATTATATTAGTTGTGTTACCACCCCACACCACTAGAGGCAGTAGCAACCCTGAAAAGATGCGACTAAGCAGCAGATTTAGAAGTTCACCGAAAGCTACAGAATTTGGTAAAAACTGAGTTTTGCTGAAGTGAATAAAGACACAAGTTCAAATCCATGCTGAGAGGAACTCCTTCAATCAGGGCTCCTCCACAGCTCTGATTGGCTAAGCAATGTAACGTGATCCTCTGATTGGCTAAGCAATGTAACGTGATCCTCTGCAGCAAGTGATGGCAAAGCGGGGCGTCATCACGACTTTACACAGGTGAGTCTTTACCTCCTGCAGAGGCTCCGCCGAACCCCTGGGGTTAAGAACCACTGGGTTAGATTCATTCCATGAGTCAAATGTTTTAGTGATATTTACCATTTTACAAATTGCTAAATATAAACTGTAGTTATTGTAATTAGTTATGAAATTTACCATTTTATAACTAATTACAATTTGTAATTGTAATTAGTTTGAATGAAAACAAATAGCATGAGTTAATAAATTCCATGAGTGAAATAACAGGTTTTATTTGGACCTGAGGTAAATGTCATGGTTTTGTATCTGTGCATCTGATCAGCCTGAAAACAAGCTGATAATAAACTATTGGAGTTTATGTCACATTTAGAAAACATTAAAACGATTCAGCCAATGAGTGAAGATCCTCTGACTCAGCGAGGCGTTCTGCAGCCAGAACAGCGACCCGCCCACCACAACTTCCTCCATCTTTTCTCCTCACTGGTGAAGTTCAGATCCAGAATCTGGATCAGAACCTTCTGACCCAACAGTGTCTCTACAGCCAGGAGTCAGCAGATCAGCTGGAGATGATCAAACACAAATAACAGATGGAACATTTTGCTGGATCATAAATTGTCCCAGAGTTAATCATATTTTTTTTCAGATCATTTAAGAAATAACAGTGGTAATGGCATAATAATGTAAGGACACATTCATAAAGATCAATAAACTAATTTCTAATGACTATTTAACACTGGAACTGGAAGACATTTTAGATAAAACAACAATATTAAATAATGAATCATGAAGACTAAACAAAGTTGTTCTTCAAAAACATCCAGTTGAGACCAAAGCACCAGGCTGAAGAGTTTATCATCCAGACAAAGCAGAAGATAAAATAAATAAGATGTAAAATCAGATGATGCCAACAGGCAGAGTTCATTTCAGGGCTTCAGTGATTTAATGACCTTCATGGAGTTAAGTTTAACTCTCCCAATAATCCCAGCCACTTAAATACGCTGAACTGGGAGCTCCACTGACAACACAAAATGTTGCTCTCACCACTGATTTTACTCTATGGGTAAAATATACAGTTTCACTGTAAAAAAAATTAACAATAATTAATTTATTCTGTCATGAAGAAAATTGAAAGTAATATTTTCACCAGATTACTCCTAGATTTATGAATGTCAGAGCTCCAAACTAAATATTAACTAGATCTGTTGAAGCTTTTGTGTGGTTTGTTTTTTATTTTGGTCACATGCCAGACCAGTTGGTGGCGCTAATGCGCGCCTAGACGGTTTTTGCTCCCCACTGCAAAGCCTGATAGAAGGAGAAGCATCACTGATGATATAATCAAGAAATAGAAAAAGCGAAGCAATTTACATTTCTTGTAGTTTGATGAGAGGATTACATGGACAAGAAAAGTTTTAAACAAAAGCAAGAAGGTGTTAAATGTTATGTTTAACTGGAAGTGAATGGAGAACAGATAGGGCAGCGCTTAAGATTATATTAATTATTATTAGACTATGGAAGCTGCAGATATTAATTTACAGAAGATAGATCATATTCAGTATCAAACATTGAGACTGCAGAATTAGATCAACTCCAACAGCTTCTTTATTGGTAGAAATACTTAAAATTGGAAGAAAACAATCAACATTAAATTATTGGGCTGATATAATAGGTCATAGACAGGATCATCCAACCCAAGAAACAGTTCTACCTTGTTGGGGAAAAAAATAAAAGGTTTGTTTGGATTTTGACAACAGAACTCAAAATAGATCAGATCAGCATAAGTCAAACAGTTTCATTGCCAGTAATAAATCCTTGGATAATTATGCAATAGTAGATTTTACTTTGTTGAAAAGGAGACACGAGTAAAAGGAATTCATTTAAATTCACATGTGGTACAGAATTCTGTAAATAACTATTACAAGCAGGGGCGCTGCCAGGAATCTTGGGCCCCTGACAAAACATTAGATTGGGCCCCCCGCGCAGCTGCTGTTACAACTTTTAGAGTCTATTTGACCCATAAAAAGCACCACAATTTTAAAGGCTGCATCTGCCTTGCTTTCTTTGGTTTAATACCTATAATTAGCACCATATTTACTGCTCATGAATTTAATACCCAACAGTCCACATCCAGTATGCAAGTAGGTTGTTTAAATTTCTCCTATTAGTTTTAGATACTGAAATGTTGCCCCATGAGCAACAGTCAAAAGCAAAGTGCAAAATACACATAAAGCAATCCAGACTTCTCAAAATGCTAGTAGTTGCATTTTATTCAGGCTGCAGTACATAACTTTAATAAAAAATATGTTTTCTCCATATTTGTTAAAGCTGTCACCATGTTGTAGCTGTTGATTGTTTTCACAGATTATCTGTCTCATAACAATCTCCTCCATCTCCTTCCTGAATTACTGGTTAAAGTAATGCACCGTTCTGACCAAACCAACCAATCAGAACCAGGAGGAGGGTCTGAGCGCTGTCAATCATCCTCACTCACTGCTAAATGTGCTAATGGTGGAGAAACAACTTATAAGAAACCGTTTATCTGCCGTCATTGGTAGCTATGCTAACTAAACTGAGTGTGACCAGCAGGTGGAGATATTTCTAAAAGTAACAAGATGCACCCGAACACAGATTCTTCAGTGCACAATATTTTATTTAAACAATTCTTTAAAACAATTCTCTTTAAAAACGAGGCTTCAGGCCTACTACTCGGTCCCTGGAACAAAAGGAACACATAAGAAAAAAGGACGGACAAGATCAATTATTCCAAAGGAAATAAAAAACATGCAAAAGAAATTAGTAAATCAAACAAACAGAAAACAAATAAGTAACTTCAATCACAAAACAAAACTAAAAGAAAACAATGGAACAAATCGTTGTCATCCGCTTCCAAATGCCCTCTTATGGGACCAGAGGAGTAACGCCCCGCCCACACAGCCAGCCCAATCCGCAACGGGTTTAGTTGAGAGCGGCCCACACAAACAATGGCAAGATAAGACAAGACAGCAGAGCGTCCAAAGCGCTGCAGCTCCAAACAATCTGAAACAGAAAAACCCATTAACGGTGGATCCAGATAAAAGAAATCAAAACCTAAATAGCAGGTAGCTTACCCAGGGGTGGAAACACAGCCTAACCCCGGGAGGAAGCGGGTCAGCAGGCGAGGATCAGACGGAAGCCGCACGCCACAGCAACCCCCAGCTGCAGCCGGCAACGCCATCAGAGCCACACTGCAGAAACGCACGACAGCTGTAGCACCCAAAAACCAACCATTTATTATTTATTTATATCGATATGTAATTATGTTTCAAATCAAGACATTTTGTAAAAACCTAATCTGGATTAAATCTGCTAACTCGTTTGATTTTATAGGAAACATTTGCTTTCTTGAACTGTGGCTCACAAACAGCTTTTGCAGTTCGCATCAGCCCTTTGTTTGAAAATGTAGGTCCAGCAAACCTTAAATAAATATAAACACAAACTTTGAGTTAATAATTGCAAATCCTAAAGTCTAACGTTTTTGTTTTGTTGTCTGCTTTTAGCAAGACATTTTAACTTAAATCAGTTTTTATTCTGGTTCTGACTGCATTTCTGGTGGGAGGGAACAAAGTTGAAGCAGTGAATTTTACAAACTATGACCCTGAAGCTGAGTTTTCATTTGGATTCGCAGATCTGAGCGGCTGCAGATCATCGGGTCAGAGAACCTCTGAATCCAGACTGAGCATTTAAAAAGTTTCAGTTTTAACCCAGATAAACTGATTCATTTTAAAGTTTCAGTTTGAACTGATTCATTTTAAAGTTTCAGTTTGAACTGATTCATTTTAAAGTTTCAGTTTGAACTGATTCATTTTAAAGCTTCAGTTTGAACTGATTCATTTTAAAGTTTCAGTTTGAACTGATTCATTTTAAAGTTTCAGTTTGAACTGATTCATTTTAAAGTTTCAGTTTGAACTGATTCATTTTAAAGTTTCAGTTTGAACTGATTCATTTTAAAGTTTCAGTTTGAACTGATTCATTTTAAAGTTTCAGTTTGAACTGATTCATTTTAAAGTTTCAGTTTGAACTGATTCATTTTAAAGCTTCAGTTTGAACTGATTCATTTTAAAGTTTCAGTTTGAACTGATTCATTTTAAAGTTTCAGTTTAAACCGATTCATTTTAAAGCTTCGGTTTGAACTGATTCATTTTAAAGTTTCAGTTTAAACTGATTCATTTTAAAGTTTCAGTTTGAACTGATTCATTTTAAAGTTTCGGTTTAAACTGATTCATTTTAAAGCTTCAGTTTGAACTGATTCATTTTTAAGTTTCAGTTTTAATTGATTCATTTTAAATTTTTAGTTTGAACTGATTCATTTTAAAGTTTCAGTTTGAACTGATTCATTTTAAAGTTTCAGTTTGAACTGATTCATTTTAAAGTTTCAGTTTGAACTGATTCATTTTAAAGTTTCAGTTTAAACTGATTCATTTTAAAGTTTCAGTTTGAACTGATTCATTTTAAAGCTTCAGTTTGAACTGATTCATTTTAAAGTTTCATTTTGAACTGATTCATTTTAAAGTTTCAGTTTGAACTGATTCATTTTAAAGTTTCAGTTTTAACTGATTCATTTTAAAGCTTCAGTTTGAACTGATTCATTTTAAAGTTTCAGTTTGAACTGATTCATTTTAAAGTTTCAGTTTGAACTGATTCATTTTAAAGTTTCAGTTTGAACTGATTCATTTTAAAGTTTCAGTTTGAACTGATTCATTTTAAAGTTTCAGTTTGAACTGATTCATTTTAAAGCTTCAGTTTGAACTGATTCATTTTAAAGTTTCAGTTTGAACTGATTCATTTTAAAGCTTCAGTTTGAACTGATTCATTTTAAAGTTTCAGTTTGAACTGATTCATTTTAAAGTTTCAGTTTGAACTGATTCATTTTAAAGTTTCAGTTTGAACTGATTCATTTTAAAGTTTCAGTTTGAACTGATTCATTTTAAAGTTTCAGTTTAAACTGATTCATTTTAAAGTTTCAGTTTGAACTGATTCATTTTAAAGTTTCAGTTTGAACTGATTCATTTTAAAGTTTCAGTTTGAACTGATTCATTTTAAAGCTTCAGTTTGAACTGATTCATTTTAAAGTTTCAGTTTGAACTGATTCATTTTAAAGTTTCAGTTTGAACTGATTCATTTTAAAGCTTCAGTTTGAACTGATTCATTTTAAAGTTTCAGTTTGAACTGATTCATTTTAAAGTTTCAGTTTGAACTGATTCATTTTAAAGTTTCAGTTTGAACTGATTCATTTTAAAGTTTCAGTTTGAACTGATTCATTTTAAAGCTTCAGTTTGAACTGAATCGTCTCCCGGTTTCTCAGGTGTTCTGTTCAGACCCGGAGACGCCGCCGGCTCTGATCCAGAAACCTGCTCGACTCTCAGCTGTTCTCGGACTGCGGTCCGCTGGGCGTTGTCAAGGCAACAGCATGTAAACACAATTTAAAATAAAAACAGCCGTCGTGGTTTCCAGAATAATTCTGTTAAAAAGATTCAGTTGACATGTGAAGACGTTTACTGACCAGAGTAAATAAATTCAGTGGTGTAAAATTTCAACATTTACAGGTTGTCCTATTATTTTGTACTAATGTTAAGTGATTTATTTTAAATAAAACAGTTTGATTACTTTTCTGACGAGTTATTGCCGTTATTTTATACTTTGTTAAAGATTTACAAATAGCTTCTGTTTTGTTGTACAATAAATTAAATTTGTCTTTATTTTCAGTAAAACTTAATTGAATTGTTTGAAACATTTTCCTTTTTAGTAATCATATTTAAATCAATATTAATGTCACATTTTAATAAACATGTTTACATGAAAATAAATTCAGTTTATTGCTGTTTCTGACTGGAGAGGATCTGAGAGAAAAAACTTTAAAACGGTTTATAAATCACCCAACAGCTCAGCTCAACACATCAAAGATCTGCTGCTGTCAGTTACGACACATTATTTAAAAACTGATTTCCAACTTATTTTATTGTGTTTTTATTAAAAAGAAGTGGCCTGATCTGCTACCTTCACATCAGCAATAAAACACCAGAAACGATCTGATGTTCGACTCGGGTTTAAATTTCATCATTTAAAAAATATTTTCCTTCTGGTTTCCCGTCTCCTGAGCCCAAAAGAACTGGACCAGTTTCACACATTTATTAAAGTATCTTCTTTTAATTTGTTCTGATTCCCAGAACAAATTAGAAGAAGATACTTTAATAAATGTGTTTTCTACGTTTATTTAGAAAGAAAACAAAGATTCAGGTTTAGCTGAATTTCCTCGGTTCATCTTTGGACACGGTGAATTTATTAAACAGACTTTTGGTTATCGATCATCTCAAGGCTGTGAAATGAACCTCATATTAAAATCTGCTGCCTCTGGTTTTTAATAAACTATTTTTTTTATCAAAGTTTGTTTCTTTATTGGTTTTAATGCAACAAAAAAAAAGTTTTTTCTTTGATTTAATACATATATTGTGAAGTTTCCTCATGCTACAGAACCATTTCAGAGCTGCTGAGCCACAGGTCGTCTGTCGTCCGCAGTTTGTAGATGAAGCAGCGTCTCTCTGCCGCTTCGCCAGCAGGGGGCGCCTCCTTCTAAAGCCCCTCGCCTGCAGCTCCTTTTCTCAGACAGACCTGCAGGTTTCTGTGGCTCGGCCTCTGAGCTCTGACAGTATGTCGCAGCTCAACGACTCGGTCGGTTCAGACGGTGTGAAGCTCTCCGAGGACCAAACTGGAGTCACTGTCCAGGCGTCCCTGTCCAACGTCTCTGCCTCTGTCTTCTTTGACGGCTCCACAGCTCAGATCCACCTGGAAGGTACAGAGCATCAGTTTGGAACGCTGCTGTCCTGCAGTCGGCTGCTGAGTCCATCCAGCCTAAGACTCTAAGAAGAGTCCTCATATTTATGATGCCGTCGAGGTCTAGAGATGAAGGGAGCTTGTCCAGAGAGAAGGGGAACCGCATAGAGCCGGTTTTATACTGAAGTCCATCAGAGTCTCCATGTAGAGCCGAGATCTTTTACTTGTCATTACGTTTCTGGAACAAAACGATGTTGGGGGAGGATCTTCTTCCTGTTTGCTCGACTCGACCTCATCAGGACTGAAACAGGACTAGGCCTGATAGAAATCAATCAATTCATGATAAATTAAAACTCAATCATTTCCATTTGCATGATTTATCTTTTTAAAGAACAAATTTGTTTACAGAGACTTCACAATTCGTTTTATTTACTGTTTCTGTTGTTTTGATTGTTTACTTTGGATATTTAAAATGTTTTCCAGTTTTAAATATTCATTAGAATTTAAAGTTTGTTGGTCTCTGAGAATGTGTTCTTGCATTATTATGCCATTATCACCGTTATGTTACTGCAAAATGGTCTCAAAACAACAATATTATTGTTCATCTCATTAACCTTAACAAAACGTGTTACCCTGACAGGCGTAAACAGAACCCACCCGTTTGTTCATCCCTGCAGCTGGTAGTTTCTGGTCCAGAACCAGAACCTCTCCCAGCACCAACCTGCAGCTGGTAGTTTCTGGTCCAGAACCAGAACCTCTCCCAGCACCAACCTGCAGCTGGTAGTTTCTGGTCCAGAACCAGAACTTCTCCCAGCACCAACCTGCAGCTGGTAGTTTCTGGTCCAGAACCAGAACCTCTCCCAGCACCAACCTGCAGCTGGTAGTTTCTGGTCCAGAACCAGAACCTCTCCCAGCACCAACCTGCAGCTGGTAGTTTCTGGTCCAGAACCAGAACCTCTCCCAGCACCAACCTGCAGCTGGTAGTTTCTGGTCCAGAACCAGAACCTCTCCCAGCACCAACCTGCAGCTGGTAGTTTCTGGTCCAGAACCAGAACTTCTCCCAGCACCAACCTGCAGCTGGTAGTTTCTGGTCCAGAACCAGAACTTCTCCCAGCACCAACCTGCAGCTGGTAGTTTCTGGTCCAGAACCAGAACCTCTCCCAGCACCAACCTGCAGCTGGTAGTTTCTGGTCCAGAACCAGAACCTCTCCCAGCACCAACCTGCAGCTGGTAGTTTCTGGTCCAGAACCAGAACCTCTCCCAGCACCAACCTGCAGCTGGTAGTTTCTGGTCCAGAACCAGAACTTCTCCCAGCACCAACCTGCAGCTGGTAGTTTCTGGTCCAGAACCAGAACCTCTCCCAGCACCAACCTGCAGCGGCGCCGTCAGACCTTCTCCAGCAGCCAAGAAGCTGCGATCCTGCTGGCGTAGATCACATAAGACCAGGACAGAACCACCAGGCCCAGTAGGACCTGCAGGACAGAGACGAGTCAGGAGAGTCCAGAGACCTGAGGCATGTTTAGTCCAGACTGTAACAGGATTTTACCCCAGATCAGGTATGATGTCAGCAGTTTTCACTCATCTTACAAGTTTATGTTCCGATCCAGGATTTACTTAATCAATGTTCTACAAGCAATCTATTGTTTTTCTTCATGTTGTTCATGTTTATGATTAAAATGATGTGCATTTGCTTTAAAACAGGGAGGAATGGTGTTCTTCTAGAGAGCATAGAGTATAAATATTGTAGATTATAAATTGGAGCAGATTAAAGATGCTCAAGGGAGAGAAAAAAAAGGCGGAATCGCCCTTCAGCCATTTGCAAATCGTAAACCAACTTCCGCTTCGTCCTCACCTCAAACGGTGCTACAACTCAAATGAACATAGAAACAGTTAACAAGAATTAGCACGTCCATATTCTCAGATGTTTTAGGAATTTCTTTTCCCTTTCCATGTGGATTTCTTGATATTTTCTTCTGTCTCAGTGATCATTTAAAATCTGAAATAGTCCACTGCGTTCCAGCTATAAACATGAAACCCTTCAACTCTAAAGCAAACATCATCTGAAAGCAGGTAAAGGTGTTTCACCGCAGAATAAATCCTGTCCACGGTCCTCCGGCTGAGAGTCTCCATGTTCCGCTGGGTCTGTTTACTCAGACGCTCCCGCTTCTTCTTCTTCGGCTGAGTTCAAACACCGTTTCAGCCGCCAAGACGCCATCTTGTGTCAAAGAGGGTAAACTGTAAGTTAAAGGTTTGTTTACAGCTTAAACATCAGCTTTAGCTTGTTAGATATTTTCTCTATGACATTCTTCTTATTATTGCTGTTATTATTTTGCATTAAAACATTGACGGTTAAACTGGCTTTAAATGCGCCGGTGCTCTGCGAAAACTGCCTTTTGGGCGCAGTTACAGAAGAGCACACCCGTTTCTATGGTAACCAAAGGACGGGTCGGAAGAAGACGTCTCACTTCGAGCTAGGTTTACTTGAAGATTAGAATAAAATTGACCGACTAATTAGCAGAAAGAATTCAAATGGTACAAAAAAAAAGATACAAACTATTGTGGTGCAGAGTGGGTGTAAGAAACCTAAAATATTTATTAAACTTATTGTGCAACATATCAACAACCATGGCACCATTAGGTCAAGTAAGAGCTTTGTCGATGTCATGTTGTCTCCAAAACCTTATTAGGATAGAATAAATAAACATAAAATACCATGGAGAGTTATGCAGCGATAAAAAAGTAAAAACAGAAATAGCCAATTGTTGAATTACATAAAATATTATGTATAAGATTAATCAATTTCTTGTATTAGTGAGCTCTCCTCACACTTTGACGATCTTCGGCTCAAGGGAAGGAGCGGACGTCTGTTGGTTTCCCATCATGCCCCGCTGCTTGGGTTGTAGCTTGAGTTAGGACAACAGCCGACCCAGAGCCTGATGTTTTGGTTCCGAACTGTGCACAGGTTCTGAACGGATCTGAATCTGGACCTTTGAGCTGGGGACGCCGGTTCCTCTCTGCTGACTGAATGCCGCTACCGGCGCGGAGAAGAAGGAAGAAAGGCCCGGATGAGGAGGAGCGAGCTACGGGTTTTTCAGCTGAGGTCTGTGGAGCTAACAGAGTTAGCATGGTAACAGAGTGTCAGCAAGGCAGGAAGACAGGGAATAAAATTATGGTTTTACGTAATGACTCCGATATGAGTTATATGTACCAGTAGATATTAACTTTAATTAGTCTAAAATAGTGACGTATTGCTGTGTCTTTAAACATTTACAGGTTAGCTTGACTGTAGCTCGTTAGCTTTAGGCTAACAGGAGTTGGTTCGTTCAGTTTGTGTTTAATATTCATAACAATCTTGAATCTGAGAGATTCTGACTTAAACTGGGAGTGTTAGGATGTGTGACTGTGAAAAGAATCTGTGGTTCTGTTCTGGTTAGTGCAAAGAGAGAATATTACACACGGCAGACACAACCAAAACACACACACACACACGAAACCTTACATATCTGTAAACCTTTATAAAATGTAAAGTATAAGTTAAAACTAGGGATTCACTGATGTGAACGTTTGGGCCGATATTGATATCCAATAATGATATCGCTGTTAACGTTGATAACTGATATTTACTAATATTTTAGATACTATGTATATATATACACTACCCTTACTACAGGTAACTTCTTAACCTCCCCACAGTCCTGCGCTGCATGACGCTCACATGACCAACTTCCAGAAAACAATAAGATGGAAATGAATATCGGTTGTTAATATCGGCCCAGTTTTATTTATCATACCGATTCTGACATGTTAAAACTTGACTAAAACCGGCCGATACTGATGTCGATGCCAATATAGACCCGTTGCAGCGTGACGTTATGTCGCTGTAGATGACAGGTAAATGAATCGTCATCTGCAAATTTAACATTAAATGTTTCTCTATCATGCATCCTTATTAAAAACAGATAAATACTGTAAAATGCTAGTGATGGAGTTTTTCCAATGTGGGTGAAATGTTCTGCGTTTCTGGCGTGATGCTGAGCCCCTGTGTCTCCGTGTTCAGGTGATGACGCCGACTCGGATGAAGCTGCGTCGGCGGGACACGGCGGCTGCGGGCGCTCCAGCAGGAGGCGCTCCGCCGGAAGCAGACGCAGACAGAACCAGAGAGAACCGGCGGAGCAGCAGGAGGAAGAACGCCACCAAGGCCTCTGCTCCAGCCGCCCCCGCCTCGTCGCCTCCTTCCACCTCGTCCGGCGCTGCGCGGCCCGCCGTGGCGGCTGAGGCGTCGCCCGACTCCAAGTGTCCCATCTGCCTGGACCGCTTCAACAACCTGGCGTACCTGGACCACTGCCTGCATCGCTTCTGCTTCCCCTGCATCCAGGAGTGGTCACACAACAAGGCGGAGTGTCCGCTCTGCAAGCAGCCCTTCGCCTCCATCTTGCACTCGGTGCGCGCCGAGGACGACTTCAAGGAGTACACGCTGCAGCCGCCGCCACGCGCCGCCAACCAGCTCACCGCTAGCACCTTCCTCACCACCGTGGCTGCCATGACGGCGGACGGCGCCCAGCACCACCTTCGGCTGATGCTTAGGCGGCACTTGGTGGCGGCCGATAGGGATGCCGTGCGGCGGCGGCGCCGACGTGAGCGGGCGGCGAGCGGCCGCAGGGCAACAGACCGCGTCGGGGAGTGGGAGTTCTTCATGCACTCTCCACCGCTGCCTGTCTCGCCGTACCACCTGGACATGTCTGAGCTCATCATGGACAACATGCGGGTGGAGGAGGTCGCCGAGGAGATGATGAGGAGAGACGAGGAGCGGCGGCAGGCGCTCAGCGAGGAGCTGGCGGGCCTGCGGGGCGCAGCGGCGCCCAGCACCCGCGCATCACGCCGCCTCATGTGTCGCCTGGCGGTCCGGCAGCGGCTGCAGCGGGAGGGCAGCACCGTCCAGATGAGGGAGAGGGAGGTTGTGGCGTTCCGCAAGGCGCTCTACCAGTGCGGGATCCGAGTGCGGGGCGTCAGCGGTAACCAGGGGCGACCTCGCAGCGTCACTGCGGAAGCGTTTCGCCGGGGGACCAGCCACCTGAACCGGCTGAACGGCTGGCTGAGGCGGGAGCTGGCGGTGCTGCTCGGCCCGCACGCCCCGCTCAGCGACGTGGTGCTGCGCACCGTCACCGCCCGCGTCCTGCGCAGCGGCCTGGAGGACGCCGCCGCCGTAGAAGAAGACCTGCGGCCGTTCCTATTGGCCCGCACCGAGCACTTTGTTCACGAGCTGGTGAGCTTCGCCCGGTCCTCGCTCAGCATGGAGAGCTACGACCAGCTGGCGGTGTACGAGCCGCCCGCCGCCGCCATGGAGCTGGAGCCGCTCAGCAGCCCCTCCGATGGCAGCTCCGTCATCGCCATCTCTGAGGAGGAGGAAGAGGAGGGGGGAGGAAGAGCCGAGGCGGCGGCAGGAAGTCACGATGATGTAATTCAAACAGGAAGCAGCCTCAGCCTGTCCGGCTGGGACGATGAGACGCCAGGACCGTCGTACACCTCGGCAGAGCCGCCGCATTCGCTCACCACGCCGCCGCCGCTCAGCCCGGCGCTTCAGCAGCCGGCCAATCCGGAGGGAGCAGAGCCGCGCGGCGAGGAGGAGGAGTGCCTGATCGTCGGATACAAGAAGCCGATCGCTGAGCGAACTCCAGAGCTGGTGCAGCTGTCCTCCGACAGCGAGGAAGACGAGGGAGAGAAGAAGAAGGAGGAGGAGGAAGTGGAAGTGGAAGTTGGCTCAACCGCAGTCGATAAGACTCCGCCCCCTCCTGCTCCTAACCTACCCATAATCCCTCCTTCCACGTCAGGAGCTTTCAGGGCGGAGCAGCAGAAGGAGCCGAACTCCCGGCGGCAGTCCGGTTCCTGGTCGGAGAGTTCTGGACGGAGCAGGAAGTCGGTCTGCTCCCTCAGCCCAGCAACGCCGGAGTGCCGCCGCAGGGACAGGAAGCAGCAAGGCGACCGCCGGAGGAAGAAGAAGAAGCAGCGTGGGCGGGACTTGAGCAAAGAGCCTCATGGGAAGAGCGGCACCTTCTGCAACCCCAACCGCTCCATCTTGCCCCCCATGATGTCCCGCTGCTCGCCGTCGCCATTCGACTCCAGCGCTGACTCCGCCTCCTTGCCGCCACCGAGCCCGCCGGACTCCCGCTGGGAGCTCCGCTTCAGCCAGGTGTCCCCCCTCACCTCCTCCGTCTCCTCGCCCTCCCGCTCCTTCTCCCCGCTCTGCTCCTCCCCCGGAACGCCGCCCTCCCCCCCATGCTCCCCCAAGCGCCCGCATCACATGGAGAAACCCGGCGGGAAGAGGAAGTACAAGAGCCGTCACCTGAACAGCAGCAAGGACTCGTCATGGCGGCCGAGCCGCGGCCGGCAGCGCGACAGGGAGCGCAAGAAGAGGCTCCGCAGGGAGGCGGAGGGGCGGGACAGCAGCCTGAAGACAGGAAGCAGGTCAGAAACACTTCCTGTTGGAGGAAGAGGCGGTTTATGGTGTTGTTGGATGTAGCCATCCTAACTAACTGGGTTGGATGTGTTTCCGGCGTTTTTCCGTCTCGGCTCGTTTTCAGTCTCACCAGTAGAATCTGTGTTCTGACCAGCAGGAGGTCCAGAGACGACCGCAGTCCCAGCGTGGAGATCATCTACGAGGGAACCATCGACTCCGGCGCCGCGCAGCCGTCCGCTCACAAGCGCCGCCGCAGACGCCACCGCAGGGCGCAGGTCACCAGGTGAGGTCACATGACAGGAAGCAGGTGAAGTTCTGGAACCGTGTTTGTCTCAGCAGAACTCAGTCCAGCCGTTTCTCCTGACCTCACACACTCTTCATGTCATAATGGACGTTTTCTAAAAATAAACTTTACATTCTGACAGAAAACAAAATGATTATTATTTCACAGTTGGTTTCCTCAACATTAAGGTCAGCAGAAGGCACTGAAGCACAGCTGGATGGAACAGGAAGTTAGAAAAGCTCTAGTCCAGGGGCAGCTCCAGGCCTGGAGGGCCTCCTGCATCTTTTAGATGTGTCTCTACTTCAACACACCTGAGTCAAATCATGAGGTCGTTTATCAGAACCTGCCTGAACTGAGGAGGATCCAGGCGTGTTGGACCAGGGAGACGTTAAGAGCTGCAGGACTCCGGACCTCCTGGACCAGGACTGCCCAGCCCTTCTCCATGCTCTAAAAAGTCTTATAAAAATCTTAAATAAATGAAAATCTGAGCACTGAATTGCTTTAAAGTATTTTTTTATTGTCTTGGCCCAATATGGCAGACTGTTGATAGTGAATCATTAGCTGGAGTATAAAGACTCAAAGAAACGACCGTTTGCTAAAAGAACAACACAGAACAGAAATGAAGACACAACTCCACAAACAATTTATAGTTGTTTTTTTTTCATTTAAAGTAAAAAAAACCTTCCTTGCCTGTAAATACGCTCCTTACAGACAGTTGTCTCAAACGAGCCAATCGTTGGTAGCCATCTTGTTTTGCTTTTCGCCTCAAACATCCTGGGATGTTTTAGTCGTAAATCTGTGATGAACAGAGGCTTTTGAGGAAAGTTCTTGTTTTTGTTGCTGAGAATAAAGACAGAATCAAAAGCATCGGACCCAAACGGGTCGACCCGCTTTGTTTCAGTGAACCTGAGAACGGCTGGGCGACACGGAGTCAGAGAGAGAAAACGGTTATTGGGGGGCGCTGCCCTGTGAAGTCAGTTCCTTAGTGTGTGTGTGTGTGTGTGTGTGTGTGTGTGTGTGTGTGTGTGTGTGTGTGTGTGTGTGTGTGTGGATAAAAACAACGAGCTTTCAGATAAAAACAGGAACCTTCTGTTACAACTGATTAAGCAGATGACCTCTGACCTGATCAATACTCTGACCTGATCAATACTCTGACCTGATCAATACATGATCAATACATTTTAACACATCAGTAAAAATCAGTCTGATTAAAATAATAAAAACTTACAAAAGTAAAAGTCTAAACATGTCAACAAAATCCTCTAACAAAGTGATAAAGTGATTTATTAATTTCTTGTTTTTCAGGTGACTGTGTGTCACAGCGATTAAAGCCCCACAGACACAAACGCTGCTCGTGACAAACGTTCCCATATGTGATGCCTGTGATCGGTGTCACTAAACTGCACACAGTTTTTCAGATTTATTTTTAATTTATTGATATTTACATTGAACAGAGTAAATAGTTTTGGAGGTTTAAACATTATTTTGAATTTATTTATGATCATGACAGTAAATTTGTCACGATACAGGAAGTGCTCCATCTGAGAGGAGTTTAGACTGATGATGTGTAAAGTTTTGTGCCGCCTGTCTGACGGTGTTTCTGCCTCAGCTCTCCGGTCATCATCACCCTGGACAGCGACAGTAGCCATGACGACGGCCAGAAGAAGACCATCAGCGGCAGCAGCAGCCCCCTCAGCAGCCAGCAGACCATCGACTTCTCCGACCTCCCCTCCCTCCCATTGGCTCCCTCCGCCGGAGTGGGCGGGGCCGTGGAGGTCGGGGAGCTTCCCGCCGACATTCTGGACCGTGGGTCCGACGGGTCGGAGTCGGAGGCGGCGGTTCGGTCCAGAGCGGCGCGCCGAGGCGACCGCAGCGACCACAGCTACGTGGACATCGAGAACATGGAGGACGCCGTCTCCCTGCTGGAGACGTCTGACCACCAGCAACCGGCGGCCAAGAGGCCGGGCCACAGAGAAGACCCGTCCGACCGGTACCTGCTGGAGGCCATCCTGGACGACCTGAACCGGATCGCTCCACCGCGACAGAACCTGTCCCAGGACGGCGGCTTCCTGTCGGAGAACAGAGAGCGGACGCCGCAGGAAGTCATCCGGCTGGAGGAGAGGACAGGTTCCGGTCCAACGTCTCCCACCGGCTGTCAGCAGAACCCGGACTCCGTCCCGCCTCCTCTGGAGAGGATGGAGGGCCGGGAAGTCCCGCCTCTCCTCCGGCGGGCCAGTCCGGTCGGGTCGTACCACAGGAACACGCCCCCGCCCCTCAAACACAAAGATGCTGGGAGTCCGCCGCGCGGCGCCGCCGACCCGCCAAACATTGGGCCGCACCGGTCCTCCGACCCGAATCCGACCGGCAGGAACTCACCGGGTCTCAACCCGTTCGCCATTCCTCCCATATCAACCATCCAGAACCAGCTCAGCGTGTCGCCGTCTGCCAGCGGCGCCGCGCTCCACTCCGCCTCCACCAGGCTCCCGGCCCGGTCCGGTTCTGATCGGCTCCCCAGCCTCAGGTTCGGTTCTTTTCCCTCCATCGAGTCGTTCCACGGCAGCGAAACCTTGAAGCTGAATTTACCTTTGACCCCTGCGACCTCCTCACATTCCCCGGATCTCCACCCGGCTTACCGCAGGAACCCGGTCAGCCCGACCCGGCGGGTCGGTGCCGGTGGTCTCGGTCCATCTGGCTGGGATTTCTTCTCAGGTCTGAACTCTCACGGCGCGGCACGGGGCGTCCGTCCTGTCGGTACCACCGCTGCAGGAGGTCAGGAGGTCGGCGTCCCGCCGCTCTCTGACTCCGCCTCCAACCACAAGGCCTTAGCCCCGCCTCCTTCACAACACGCCCTCTGCTTCATCCAATCAGAGCGCAGTTTTCAGTCTGAGTCCTGTTCTGAACCAATTCGCCTCCCCGAGTCCAACTCAGCATCGCGGAACCGGAACAATCCGAGCTCCGCCGCCCAGCCGGGCTCACAGGACCAGAACCAACAGCAACACACTGAACAACTTGGCACACACTCACATGACCCCGCCCACCACTCACATGACCCCGCCCACCACCTACATGACCCCGCCCACCACCTACATGTTGACTCCACCCACCACTCACATGACCCCATCCGACTCTCAGACTCCCTTCACAATTTTTCCTTTGACTCCGCCCACAGACAATCATCCAGCCGCCTCTCTGGCCCCGCCCACCTCCCCTCTGGCCCCGCCCACCTCCCCTCTGGCTCCGCCCCCCATTCATCCCACAGGAACTTTGAACCTCCGTCAGACAATCATCTCCTGGGTCGGCCGTCTGATCGGCTCTCTGGAGAAATTCCTCCCTGATTCTGGTGAAAATGTACAGAAATAAATGCACAAAGTTTTTATTTCTCCAGAAAAAACTCAGCATTTTGTTTTGTATTGTTTCTATTTTCCTGTTTCTTGTCTCTGTTGTTACTTTAAATACCGGGACTGAAACCCATTTATCGTGTTCTGATCCAAATATATTTATGCTTTTAAAATTTTTTTATGCTAAAGAAACGTGTGGAAGCTGTTCAGAAACATCTGGAGAAACAATCATATTCAAGTGTTCAGAGACTCTGAGCTTCAGGAACTGGTTCTGGTTCTGGTTCTGGTGGACATCCGGACCGTTCTTCACCGGCTCTGTAAGGAGACCTGAATAAAAGGTTGATCTGAAAATCATCCTGTTGTTTCAGTTCATTGCTACACGGAGGTGGCAGGACGCAAAGTTGCCATGAACTTTGACCTTTAACCTGCAAACTGAGGCCTGATGCGACTCTGGGGTTGTTTGGAGCCTGAATGACCTTTGAACTCTTCCTAAATAGTGCTGCAACTTAAAAATAGAATCTATGATTTTTGTATAAATGCTCACCAATAAATTTAAGGTTCAATACGTTAATGAAACAGAGTTTTTGTCGTAATGTGCAGACGGTCTCCAGACTTTTTGGGAAAATCTTCTAGAAAAAGAATAAAAAAATATGCTGTAATCTTTTAGTGTTTTTAGTAAGAAGCTTTTGGATAATTATAGCTACTTTCTATGAAATTAAAGTTAAAACATGGCTAATAAAAGAGGAATCATTTGTGTCTTTCCATTAAAGAAGACTTTTACTTTATTCTTGTAATTCAAAATAAAACATCTTAACCTGACCATAATATTCCGTCACTCAGTTTACAGTTAAAACAAACAAAATGGCGGCTCATGGAAACCCAATGAGATCACTGGTGGAAGGAAAAAAAACCTTCATAAAGAAACATAAAATCGATTAATCGTCCCGTCACTGTGAGTACAGATTGATCCAGTGTGTCGGCTGCAGCTGCTGCTTCTCGCCAGCAGGTGGCGCATGAGTCCCCGCCGCCGCCTCTGCGGCCCTCAGGAGCAGGAAGCTGAGCGGGATAATGAGCCTCGGGGGAGCCGGAGCCGGAGGCCCCGCTGCACTAATTAAGCCGATCAGGGTGCGATTAACTGGCTGTTAAACACACACAGTCTGCGGCGGATCAGCGCCAAGCCGCAGCCAATTACCAGCCTGAGCTATGAGGCTCGGCGCGGAGCCGGATGCCTTCACCAGAAATAACCAGGAGGAAGTTTTTCTGCTGGTGGTTTCAGTGGTTTTGTTGACTCTTAATGGAGGCTTGGCTCTCCGCCAGGACCTATTTGATTCATCCAAATGGCAAAATAGAAGCTAAAAAATTATACAAAAACTCAAAGTGAACAAAATATGAAGGTCTTTCAGTCTCACTGCCTGATTTTCTTTGATTTTAACTGAATTGATTAAGAATTTCCACACAGTTTTAACAATGTTTTAGCACCGATAGGATGGTTACCGATGAGTTTTCTTCATATTTTATTAGTTATTTTGCCTCCTAGCCAGAAAATCCTGGATTTAAATCCTAGATTATAGTTTATTCTCTCTGGTCCAAAAATATTAACTTAATTTCTGAGGCCTAAAGTATTATAAAGTAGAGTTTTGGCCATAATTTAACATTATATCAAAATAAACTGTACTTCCCTTATTTTTGGCTTCTTCCTTTATTTTTTTTCCAGTCGTATGATTTGCATGTCTTCCTGAGGAACCTGGTTTTATTCTGCTGAGAAAAAACTACAAATCCCACAATGCATGAAAGAAACACGCCTGTTTGAGATGAATGAATCACCAGACATTCAGATTTTCCTCCTCCGCTTCTGAAAAACCGAATGAAGAGGAAGTTAAAACATCTTTGTTTCATCATCTGCTGCCAGCTCCTCCGCCATCGTTTACATTTGAAAACGTTAATTAGTCGCCTGCAACACCTGTCAGCGTTATGAAGCTTTAAGTTAGCAGAAGGTGTAAAAATACGATTCCTTGACTGAAAAACGGTAGTTTAAGTTCAAATTGTTAGATTTATTTGCTTATGCTGCTAAATATGTGTTATTGTTATAATTCCTGTGGATCTTAAATGATAAAAGACAGATTGTAGAAGTGGATAATTGGTCTGGATCTCCTGTTTTCTAAACAAAATGGTTAAATTCATGTCCTTCATTTGATCCCAGATCTGAGATGCATCCGCTCCACTCCAACTGTCACATTTTATTCCATAATAACCACAAAACTTAAATCTACTTTAACTAGCTTTGATGCAACAGAATGAGGGAAATGTTATACGTGAAGGATCCATGATTTTCAGGACGGTTAGCCTCGTTTCCACTGAGCTACGTAGTTTCCATTAGGCCTGTATGATACATCGCAAATATATCGTCATCACAATATCAGCATGTGCAATATTCATATCCCAAAGAACTGATTGGAGATCAATAATTCTAATATGTCTTATGGATTCTTAAGTTTTATTTTTCATGCTAATATTTAGCAAGTAGAACAAAGTCTAACGGCACATAAACAACATTCCCAAAAAGAAAGAATGTTAAAAAGACAGGAAAGGAGGAAACAGGAATATGTCGCACCTGATATCGTGATTTACCGATGTTATCGGAAGAGTTTCAGATATCGCTGTAAGTTTCTGGTGTAAAAGCGGCCCGATCAACCGACCCGTTTCTGGTTCCCTTCAGTCGTCCATCCATGGGACAATGAGACGGTTTGGTTAGGATGGAGCTGCTGGCGTCAGTCAGATCAGTCACTGCTGCCTGAGGCCCGGTAGGACGTCTGGGTTTGACCCGCTTCGACCCGAACCACTAACCAGGCATTGAAAATAAAAATCAGAAATATGGCGTGTTTGTATTTAGCTTCCTTTACTCAGATGCTCCTAAATAAACCCCAGTGGAAGCAACTGTCGTCAATCACCTGATTGGTAAATTTAAAAGGTCCATTTGTGTTTAATTGAACCTCAGAGTGGAAGGAATCAGTTTCTCTGATCCACGTTCACAGCAGGAAAATGTGATTCTGATCCGACTTCTTCACCTCACTCTGATCAGCCCACTTCTCATTTTTCACCAAAAACGTTGAATTTGTTCCACTTCCATGAACCAAATGAAACCTGGTGGTTTTAAAGTCAGTCTGAACAGGCGCGTGGCGTTTTATCCGACTTTCACGTCATTGATGTGAGACATGCGCCATGATTCAGTCAGACGGTGAATGTGAAGGGATGAAACGCCATCGCCACCATTTCCTGGTTTTATCTTTCAATTTGGTGGTAAATACGACTTTTACTTCGCAACACTTTCTACCAAAATGGTAGAAAAAAATCAAGTTTTTAAATTTTAGTTGCTAAAAATAGACAAAAAAATAGAAACAGTCATCCTCCAAAAATCAGAGATTTTTCTTTTAACAACACAAACGTGCAAAAACGTTTTTGTGTTTTTATCTACAATAATTTACACTTACATTTCCTACAAATCTCTAACTACTTTATTCTTTAGATTAGATCAGTTTGAACTGATTAGATTAGATTAGATTAGATTAGATTAGATTAGATTAGATTAGATTAGATTAGATCTTTGCACAGTACAACAGGATTAATTGTGCGTCTCTTCTTGGGGTTTTTATAAACAGTAAAGACACATAAAACTAGACAGAAGTGTGGAAAAAACACAAAAACCCAGATTTAAAATGATGTCATTGTTTTAAACTCTCCCGGAATAATAATATGTTTCACAGGAAGTTTGTTTTGAACAAGCAAAAAAACAATAAATTTGTTTTATTCTTCAGTTTTCAAAATGAATGTTTGTTTGTTTGTTTTTTGGGTGTGCGTAGCGACAAGTTTAAATCAAAGCTGATTCATGTGCTAGAATGGCCTAGTCAAAGTGCGGACCTAAATCCAATTGAGAACTGATTGGTTTCCTTCCACTCTGATTGATGTTGATCTATTATTTACTGGAATAAAAAGAGTTATTTAAATTGAATTAAATTGCGTATTCAGTGAAGAAAAACATTCGTAAATGTTGGTCTGTCGGTTTCTAAAGCTGCTGAAAAAGATAAAATTTAAATTTTAGAATTTCTATCCACAGTTATACAAGTTAAGGTTGGAACCAGACAATATGTGGGGGCGGGGTGTGAATACTTCGTGTTTCTAGAAGCGGAAGCTGTTGGATCCAGAGGCGATCTGCCCTCGCTGACGTCAGGCCTGCGGGAAGCCCCGCCCCTCGGAAACCTCAGGCCACGCCCACATTCTAGAACACTGCTGGTGGGCCCCATTGTTAGCGCAGTTGCCTGGCAACACGGCGCACCGTCGTCAGGGACAACCAGCCTCTGTCTTTCTTTCTTTCTCTGTCAGATAGCAACACCATTACAGAGATGACAAGCCCACGCTCACACACACACACACACACACACACACACACACACACACACACACACACACACACAGTCGTACGCTACTATCCAACAGGGGACATTCCATTGACTTCCATTCATTTCTACAGCCTAACCCTAACCCTTTTCCTAACCCTAACCATCACATACCTAACCCTTTTCCTAACCCTAACCAAAAGTCAATTCACACCTTAGTCCTAACTGCAACCCCTGACCCTAAAACAGGGTCATTTCCAAGAGGGGACCTACAAAATGTCCCCTCTTCAACGGTGAGTCCCCTGTTGGTCAGTGTAAAATGACACGCATGTCCCCTGTTGGATAGTTACACATGAACACACACACACACACACACACACACACACACACACACTCTGAGCTTCCATCTTGAGGCAGGAAAATTTCACACAAACACAGGAAAACATATTGTTCATCTTCATGCCTGCTGCCTCCTCCTGCTCACACACATCATTACTCACCGCAACGCATGATGCAACCATCAGACATCCCTCCACTCTGCCGGTGTGTGTGTGTGTGTGTGTGTCACACACTCGCTCCTCATCTTTGAAATGCTTTATTATAATTCAGCACATGAAGAGGTCACACAGACAGATTACAGGAGGAGGAGGAGGAGGAGGCTCCTTCCTCCTCCTCCAGAGGATGTTTGGGTTCAGATGATCCCACAAAGAGCCGATTTCCTCACGACTCCCACCAAGATAAACAAATATCTGTAAACATTTCCTCCACATCTTCAGGTGAACGAACGTGGGAGTGATAAACGCAGTTTGGACTCCAACACAAAGAGCTGTTGTTCACGATGCTCTCAGCTCCACTGGAAACATCTGCAGGTTGGTTCAGACGCCGTCAGGCCGTCCAGAGGCTGGATCTCTTCAGAAAGCCGTCCTGCTTCCTTCCTGTTGCTCCTGCAGTCAGAACTAATTTATGGGAATGTTTTCACACCCAAACCGACCCGGTTCCAGAGGAAAACTCCCCGTGTCTTAATCAATCAACCAGTCCAGGACCTGATGGGACGGAGATCTGATTTACATTTTGGGTTTCTGGCTGCCATCTTGGATCTAGATGTCGGGTTGGGAAACGCATCACAGGGATGAGCAGTGAAGATGTTTTCACCAGTAAAGTCGGTTTGATTTGAGGACAAAGTTGCAACTTTTGATACATTTTCAGCTGCACTGAGTCA
Source organism: Poecilia reticulata (assembly GCF_904066995.2). Taxonomy (NCBI): domain Eukaryota; kingdom Metazoa; phylum Chordata; class Actinopteri; order Cyprinodontiformes; family Poeciliidae; genus Poecilia; species Poecilia reticulata. The sequence goes on along the minus strand of NC_088847.1, from coordinate 26,564,911 downwards.
AACCAGCCAAACCTTTGAGCCACCTGTTCCTCTCCTCGCCTGTGGGGGCGCTGCACCAAGAACCACTGACACAAACGACACAAAAACGTCTGAAGACGACACAAAGCAACTTCCTTCTTCATGAAATGCAAACAAAAACAAAGTGGCATCAGATGTTAGTGGTTGTAGGATTTCTCTTTTGTTTTTAGCTTTAGCCATTTCTCCTGCTAGCGCTTGGCTAACAGGAGAAATGTTTTGGTTCTGTTTACCCAGAATGCCCTGCGCTGTGATCTGCTTCCTGCTTGTGGAGCTGTCTCCAGTCCGCTTGGTGTTCACATCTGCATCTGATCCTCTCCAGAGTTCACTTCACCCGAACCCAGACTGAGCTTTGATTAGCATTCAAACCAAATGAACCAAACTTTCTGGGTAAGAAACTATAATCCAGTTAAAGTGAACTAATCAGGGCTGGAATGAAGAGTTTAGTCTAAACGTAAACAGCTACACTCTGCGATCCACCCAGTGATTTTTTTCCTCTCCACACTTTTCTACTTTAATTCCTTCTGAAGAAATTAAAAGTTAAACTGACACGCCGCACCAAGACGTCGAGAAAGCAGCTTCAGTTTCCTAATCTACATTCTGCAGTTGCACCAGTCGATTTTTCTCATTTGGATCTTCAATAACTCAACTGAGTGCAAATGAAACTCAGGATAAATGTCTGATTGATTCCAAGTCAGAAAAATCAAGTGGATTGTTCCCTGAAATAAAATTTTCAGCTTCCAATTTGGCTGCAAGCCTGAAAAATGTTTATGGTTTAATAAATCAGCTCCTTTAATGTTACAATGATGAAATGGATGCAGATAAGTTAGAATCAGAGGAAGAGCTAGCTCTCTGGTGTTCGACTGGGTTTCTCCAGCATTATTTAAACCGGTTGAGTTCTCTGCATTGGAGCAGTGGTTCTGTGCAGCTGGCTCCACAACCGCTGCTCCAACCTACCAAAGAAAAAAGCCAGACCTGCTTATGCGTGATGTCTCAAAACTCATTACAATTCGGATTTATGGACAATTAACAGACAGCCCTTTATTAAGCTTCATGCTGTTGTTCACTTCCTGTAAAAGTGGCCCTCATTAAGTGTCTCATCTAATGAACTCAGGTCCAAAATGTTTGACAAGCTGCATATCCTCTGAAACCACCTGGAGGAATCGGTTCGTTCTGCCACCAAAATCACTTCTCAGAAATGAGCTTTCAAGATAAAATTTTAATGAGAATGTCTCGGTGTGTACAAGGAATCACTGAGCGTGTTGTCAGACGGGAAACGACACAGTTGCAGTGTGGAATGATCCGATCTGGTTCCGCTCGGTTCCCGGGGGTCCCAGAGTTCTGCTCGGGGGACCCAGAGGGTCGCTGCGAATTCCCACGCTGCATTCGCGCTTCTGTTGGTCCACCACATGGTTCAATGTTCAGCTGATGCGGGAACACAGGAGCTGGTTCTGAACTCTCTCTGTCGGCCCAACAAGCTGGATTAGTGACGGTGAAACGTCAAAAACTTCAATTAGAGGAACCAGAAAGCAGTGAAATGGTTCCCTCAGCCGTATAAAACCGACCGGACCTTTGACTGCACCGTTAGGAGCCTTAACATCGACATCTACACAAACCCAATAAATGATCACAACTCTTTCATTTGCCAGATTCAAATGAACCAAATAACTTCTGGACCACCAAGAGAGTTCAGAAGCAGCTCCTGTTGTAGCAGCAGAAACGCGGCCCAGCAAAAGTCAACCAAGGTGCCGTTTAAAGTCCTGAAGGAGGAGGTAGACAGAAGAGACGGGTAACAGTGATGTGGTTGTTGTAGTCCTACTGAGGGGAACCTGTAGTCCATATTAACAGTCTTGGATCACGTCCTGCTGAGGTCAGTTTGTGAATCCTCTTTGAGGTTAGCTGGTCAGCCGGTTTTGGTCAAACTGAAGGAGTCTCTGCGGCTGAGTCCTGAATCTTCCTGGGTTTTGCTACAATGGGATTAGTGGTTAGGCTGGGCGGATGAGGATGAAGAGGAGGAAGGCGGGTTTTTTTCCACGGATGGAAAAGGTTGCAGGTCTGGGAGGAAATGGTTAATGCTCTCGTGTCCTGAAAAGTTTGATTCTGGGTTTTTTATCTGGACTTTTTCAGTCACTGCTAAGTTTAACCAATCAAAGCATCAAACTCCAGAGTTGTAATTTGAAAGATAAGACAGATAAGTTTGGTTTTCTCAAACAGGATGAAGATTTTCCATCCTCCCTCTGTCAAACCGAATAAAGCAGCAGTTTAAAGTCTCTTCTTGAACTTCCAGAAGCATCTACGTCTTTACCAGCTAGGAACGTACCGAATGGTTTAGCCAGAGTCCTTTCTGACCCCCTGAGTGTTCTTGGTCTTGGTTTAGATCCAAGACCTTTAATAAAATCTTCCACCAATACGTAGAGATGCTGAGCAAACCTCTGCCTGACACATTGAGCATCGACAACCTCTGAATTTAGCAATGTTTACGACGCAACTGGACAAAAACATAACACTGACGAGCCTAAAGGGTTAACAAACGATAACTCATGGTCCCACTCAGGCAGTCCTGTAATCTGGTTCCCAGTAAGACTTCCAGCTGCTCCAAGGACCGATCCCATGATGAAAACTTTATATTCGGCCTGAAAACTAGACTAGACCAGTGAGTCATGAACCCAGAGACGGTTAAGTCGTCCCAAGGGTCATTTCAGGGGTTAATTCTGGTTTAATGCTGATAAAGTATTTAATGGATCCATATAAACATATCTCACTAGGATTGCAAAGATGGAGCAAATCCACTTTTACAAATTAGATAAGATATATTTCTAATATATCTGGTGTCTCGATGCGTTTTCCACTGAATGACCAGGTTGGAAAAACCCAAATATAAAGTGAATAAAGAGCCAATGAGGTGTCAAGATGACTTACAGCTGATTTGAAGGGACGGTTGGCATTAATAGCTGATGAGCACAAGACCATTCATGTGGGGAGTCAATTTGACAACTGCATCATGTTTTACCTTTAAACCCCCTTTGCAAAGCATTAAACCTTTCTGATGAAGCCCCCCTGTTTCCTGGGATTCCTCCTCCTCGTCCTCCATCCAGTCGATGCAGGATTTCTGGGCTATCCACACAAAGTCCTGCTCTGGTTCAGTCCGAGACGCCAAAGTCCTCTGGCTGAATCTCATTCAGTCCCGGTGTGTCTGTGTTGGTGACTCCACTGGTGAAGGAAAGGCTAGAAGAACCAGCGAAACGCCTCACCGGCTGGGACGGAGGGCGGCCGCTGAGGAGCAAACAGAGAAGAAGAGTTGGTGAAAGAGCCAACAGAAGTCAAGACATTTGCCCGGCTCATTGCAGCTCGAGTCATTTATTCAGGTTGGCCTACAAATGAAGTGAGCTCCCTCAGCGGTTCCGTCTTGCTCAAGTCTTGACCCAGTTGGCCAGAAAACCTGCTTGGCTTCAAACCCAAAGGATCAGACTGAAAGGTTAATGTTTGCATCTCTTGGAGAAAAACTTTCTTCTCTAAATTAGAGCGTTCATGGAGGAGGTGTTAAGTTCAAAGAGTTGCTTTTTGGCCTTTTTGTTTCGGACTCTGCAGGACAGAATCTCTGCTGAAGGTAACGGCGAAGCACTGACAAAGCTTTAATGTTCAGTACACGGTAAAGTTTAGGACCGAGGGAAAGTCTGTCGGGTCGACTTCAAAGAGAGCAAAGAAAGGATGAGGCAAGAGAGTGAAACCACCTGCCAACACACACACACAGGACGCACAGGTTCACACACTCTGTTTGCCGAGCACACGTGCATGGTGCTGTCAGTTGCCGTGAGGCTCCACAGGTCCAATTAGTGTGTAATTGAGGAAGATTATGGCTGCTAATTCACTGTCTTCGTAACGCACACACTCCTTGTTTTAGTGTGCAAGGGAGGGAATAATTAGAGTTGGTTGGTAGACATTCCCACAGGAAGTGTGTGTGTGTGTGCGTGTGTGTAAGAGAGATATATGGAGTCATCAGTGAGGTCGAAAACCGGTGTCAATGAATTATTGATCGCCGCTACTTCTTACGGCAAAGACGAGCGCTGGCACACACACCCCGAGGAGAAGGCAGATAACATAAATATTCTCCGTTTCCCGCTCTCTGCAGGCTCTCTTTATCTCTGTGAATCAGTGTAGAGCTGGTGTGTGTGTGCCTGTGTGTGTGTCGGTGTGTGTGTGCCTGTGTGTGTGCCGGTGTGTGTGTGTTGGCAGCCTGCCAGACCTCGGCAGGCTCCAAGCTCTCGCTTTTCACCACCCACCATCTGCACAGCACTCACACACACTCACTCAGCGGGGTGAGCGATGCCTTCCAGCCTCCCTGGCAGTCATCTGGGTTAAGTGAGCCAGGACACACACACACACACACACGCACACACGCACACACACAGAACCAAGCACACACACAGAAACATGTAGAGAGAAGTAAAACCAGATAGAAATTTTCCTCCGTCGCTGTATGCTCGCGAACATGTCCAGGGTCTTGAAAAAGCATCGATACCCCTGGAACTTTTCCTCATTTTGCTACATTATAACAACAAACTTCAGCGTTTTAGAGGAATGAACAGACGGATCCAAAGTGTTGCATCGTTTTGGAGTGGGAGCAAAATGAGGCAACATTTTTAGGACCGTCTTTCACTGAAGGTAAACCTTGAAGATGCAGTTCAGCTGAGGTACGTCTCTAACTGGGGCCTCCAACGAGTTTTCTATCAGAAATGTCAAGGATTTAGCTGCCTGTCCATACTGAAGAGAAGAATCTCCACAGGATGATGTTGCCACCACCATGTTTCACTGTGGGGTTGGCGTGTTTAGGGTGATGTTAGGTTTCCAACATGAGAACCTCTAATGGCAGCTAGACTCGGCTCTACCCTGATGATTCAGGTGGTTTTCCTTTATGACTATGGAGCACCTCCACTGGGTGGGACTGTGACATAGTTGGGTCGTCCAAATGGTCTGAGTGTGACCTTTATGCAACCCAACACAACCACAAAGGAGGACGTTGAACATGTTGCTCAGTTTGTGGCTTTTTGTCTGACTCAAAGAAGAAGAGAACCAGCACAGGCAGCAGAGAGAGGAGTGTGAATGAAGGCCCCCAGACGTTTGGGCGTACTGTACGTATTCTGTGAGGCATGCGGCTCCACAAACACTGTCCTGCATGGATGAGATTTCATGGTCCAGCGTATTGATTGCATACATTTCTTGCAACAAGTTCCTTCATTTCCTCCAGTCCGAATGGATTCTGGCATGTTTGATGAGCAGGTTGCCCACTGATTTGCTAATGTACAACACAAGGTACGAGTACTTGATCGGCAAAATGTACCTTTGCTCATTCGTGTCCGACAGACGTCTGCTTTGAATTCGCCTCTAGGACACGCAGATCTCCGCGGAGTGAAGTACAACAAATATGTGGGGGCCTTTAGTCAGTCCTGTGACTCTGCCCAGTCAGTGACCCATTTCCCAAAAAGAAGCTGGTACTACGTAACTTCTGCGATTGGAAAACCCTTATAGCTGAGTAGAGCTGAGTCTAGGAGCCAACAGTGAATTGCTTGAAAGTTGATTTGACCAGATCTTATCTGTATCCTGTCTATCACTTGTGTCACAGGACTTGCTTGGTTTTCTTTCAACGTGTGTTTTGTTCTTACCAGTTTTATTAAGATGTCAGTTTTGTAGATGGCTCAACTAATATCCGTCTTGTTGACAGATTCTCCCTCTTGAGCTGTAGATCTCTGCAGCTCCTCCAGAGTTACCATGGAGCTTCTGGCTGCTTCTCTAATTAATTCTCTCCTGTCGGTTTAGCTGGATATCAGATCTTGGTAGATCTCCAGTCGGTCTCTCCATGTTCAGATGATGGATTGGTCAGCGCTCTGGGACAAAGTTTGGGATGTTTTTGTAGATCCTAACCCTCCTTTTAACTTCTCCAGAACATCCCCCTGCAGCTGCGCTCCTCGGTCTTATTCCATCATCGTTTTCCCTCCACTTCACAATGAGGACCTACTTTGGGTAACTCGGTGAGAATAGGTCACGAGTGTCCAGCTCCAGTCCTCAAGGGTCGGCGTTCTGCTAGTTTTAGATCTCTCTGCTCCAAGACAGCTGATTCAAAAGGTTCAACGACCTCCTCAACAATAATGTTCTTTGGAGGTCGGTTGATGACCCATCGCTGGATTCAGGTGTTGATCCAGAGAAACAACCAAAACATGCAGAATTCCTGCACTTGAGTACGGACTTTGAACCCCACCAAACCCAAATAAAACAAAATGTGTAGTGATTTAAATACTTTTGTTTGACTTGGCTTGTTTTTTACCCTATGTGTGGGTGTACTCACCTCCAGCACCCCACCTCCTCCTCCCGGCTTCTTCTTCAGCTCCTCACACTTCCTGAACTTGCAGATCTGGTGACCCGTCTTCCTGTTGCGGCAGGACGAGCAGACGCCGCAGTTGATCAGTCGTCTGCACGGCCCGCACACGCCACAGCGCTTCCGCTTCCTCTTCGCCACTGTCCCTGACGATGATGAAGATGACGAGGAGAGGGACACACCCCCCGCTGTCACCCCTGATGATGAAGGGGAGGAAGAGGAGGGGCAAGGGGAGGAGTTGGTGTGCTGCTGGCAGTCCGTTAGCGCCCGCTGGCCGCTTGTCATCTGAAAAGCGCTGCTGGCGTCTGAAATCCCACCACCTGCGGACCCCATTGCCATGACGATGACCCCGGGGGGTAATCCCAGCCCCCCCAGGAAGCCACCACTCATGACTCCTCCCCCATTGCAGTTGCCGCCCTCTGATAGGCCCATCATGTCCGGGTGGGCGTGTCCCTGCTTGTTCATAACGCCACAGTCTGCCCCGCCGCTGTAACCGGGGAGAAAGTTCCCGTTGCTAGGCGCTATGGGGTGATGGTGTGCTGTTCCCTGGCTAACAGGAAGTGACGCAGTGTGTCCGTGTTTCTCAGCTCCTCCCCCTTCACTTCCACCACCGGTTCCTCCCCCTCCGGACCCCCCACTGCTCTGGTGCATGCTGCTGCTGTGGGGGTGCGAAGAGGTCATGTGACCTGGCGTCGCCGAGGGATGGTGGTGGTGATGCGTTGGCGCTGTAGCTACAGGTTTGGGCCTGCCCCAGAACATGGCCGCCGGGTGGTTCATGTTCATGTTCATGTTGTCATGGCAACCCCATGGGGCTGTCGCCATGGCACCCAGCCTGGCAGCGGCGGGGGGAAAGATAGGAGCGGCGGCCGCCAGACGAGCCGCCAGTTTGGCTGATTGTGGGAAGTTTGTCACGTTCATGTTCATGTTGACGTTAGTCTTGTAGAAGGTGGCGATGGATGAGCGGTACCGGTCCATCTCAGTGGTGTAGTCGAGCATCGGCGCTAGGCCCGACACCTGCAGCAAAGACCTTCATCACTTTTCACTACGCCACGTGACTTTGCATCTCAGACACCAACAATTCACCCGCGCGGGTGATCTCATCTCAGAAATTCAGAAAGCATCAACTCACCTGTCCCTGACCTCCGTAACCATGGTGATTTGGGTGATGGTGAGAGGGGGCGGAGCTTCTCTGCAGCATCGAGGAGAGGTCACTCTCTACACACACGCCGCTCGTCATTCCCGACATGACCTCTCACACACGCACACACAAACACGCATATGAACACGTTTGCTCAGCTAGCAGTTAGCTCTGTGAGGTCACTGCGTTTTGGTCTGTGGATACAAACAGATCAGACAAAGTGCCTTTAGGAAACACAGTTTATTGATTTCTACAGACCACGATAACCTTCCATTCTGGCGTAATCTTTTTACCCAATATAAGTTAATAACAGAGCACAATCTTTGTCTATAACTGATGTATAGACGTTGGTTTATGAGATATTGGTATTGGGTAATACCAAGCTAAAGGACACCTCGTCTGTCTTCCAGAATATCAGAGCACCGTGTAACGTATTCCCTCGTTAACATATTTGAACCTTTGTGTTCCCTGGTCAGCACTATTTCCTCCTTCTTTTGGCGTAAGATCGGGGTAAGCACACCTCGCATCACCTCCGATATGAAACCAGCCCTACTCACTTATTCCAGTGCAGTAGATGGTGATACAGCGTTTTTGGGACTTGGTGTTAAGCTGTTGATGCAATGTTGGAACTCAAATCTGGGAATGATGTCTCAACCAACCAAAATGTGTTGGCTCATTCTTATATTTCAGAAGATGTTCGACAAAACTGATGGTGCCTATCTCCAGCAGTCATTGGGTAACAGGCAGGGTACACCCTGAGCAGGTCACCAGTCCATCACAGGGCAACCAATTTAGAGAGACCAATTAATCTGTGGACTGTGGGAGGAAGTCAGAGTTCCCAAATAAAGCCAAGCCATGCACAAGGAGAGCATGCAAACTCCACGAAAAAAGACTCCAAGCCAGGCAGCGGTGCCACAAAATGCACCACCTTGCAACCCGAACCCAATGCAATTTATCTTCTATAATTCACTGTGAAATGTGTCCTAAATGTTTTCAGTATCCAAAAATATTAAAAGACACGTATACACAGGTGCTCAGACAAGATTGAGAGTCCTGGTTCAAAGTTTTAGTCCAGACATGAACAACGAGTTGAAGGTCGTTTGTTGTTTTAGTCTAACTGTAACTGTAATTATTCTGGTTTGAAATGTGTACATGGTTTTACCCTAAAAGTATTATTTCTATTGAGTTAGCATGTCAACTGGAACAGAAAAATAGGCAGCAGCTCAGTCTAATTCAGTCGCTGTATGAGCAAGTATAAAAAATGATTTGTAAAGCCAATGGAAGAGACCGTCCTTATACCCTTATACCATAAACAAAACAAATCGATAAACAAAAAAATGAGAAGGTGCAACCTCAAGGAACTAATCCTGATAAACCCCATGACATCGTTATACACTGTACTCTGCTGATCCCGCTCTCTGTGCAACGACCCAACAGCCCAACCTAGAAACCACAACCTCACCTGACAAGAACTGTACCATCATTTTGGTTGCCTGTCTAAGACGGGATCAACCTTAAAATGATCCTTACACAGCATTGATGGTGGTAGGAAAGACACCATTTTGTTTGGGTCAGTCTGGGTGGTTGTACTATGAAGACAGATTCTGGTTTACAGGTGTTGGAATTTATTGGGTTCATGACCCACAAAAAGTATAAACCAGGTTCTGGTTGCCCCACACAGACTGAACTAGAGAGGAAATGCTGCATCGTTCACTCTATTGGGTTCCTTCCATCATTATGACAAGTTCACCATCTCAAGGTTTAGCCATCTGACTCAACGCAGGGATATACCATAAGGTATGGGCTTGTATTCCCAAATCCAGCCCTGTAACCTTTAGATACACCCTTAATTCTACACATTTGAATCAAATACTTAATTACCAGACCTCTGCAGAGCTGAAAGATGCTTAATGAGCCATTTGATCCAGGTGTGTTGGAGAAGGGAGGCGTCTAAAGGTCTAAACGATGGTAGATCTCAAGTATCGGACTTGGGGAATCTGCTGCACAGCAACAAACCTCTAGGTATGACTTCAGGTGACCTCTAGTCTCTACAGAAACCGTAGAGACCCAGCGCTAGCTCTGTGTTTTCAGCAGACCAGTCCTCATCAACACCATGTTTACTTGCTGCTGCGCTGTGTTGAGGTTCTCCTGTGACCGGCCAGGTGACCAACACATTGGTCCACGTCAATGATGGTGCATAAGATGATGCAAGGCTGCCTTCTCCATGTCACTCCTACTAAAACCACCAACTCTGTTTATCTTCAAAAATTTAATATGAATATGATTGGACAAGAATCTGCATAATCAGCAGAGAAGTCCCAATATCCAGACTAAACCAGCCTGAAGTTCTGTTAGGAAAATGTATAAACTGATGAAATCCCAGCCCTGAAACCTGGGAACTATTTGATGTGACATTATAATCTCTTGCAAAGTGTGATTTTTTGTTCCATTTCCATTTAAGATGTAAAGTTCGTTCCCTGGTGTTTTTAATTGTTAAAATCTGTCCCCAAAACTGTTCACTTCAGCAGCATTTTAGTCCAGAAGACGTAGATGTAGATGTCTGGTTACCTCAACATTAAGAAAAACTCCTGATTTTAGTTTGAAAAAGATCAACATCTCATGAACGTGTAGTCAAGTCGTTCCAAACTTTGGGCATGAAAACTCTAAACTAAGAAGCTAGGAGTGATTAGCTTATCTGAAGTGGCCCAAAACCCCCAACTTTTCGGTTCCATTGGGGCATTTTTCCATGTTGACGTCTTTTCACTTTCCAGCCCAATAATGCTGCTCAGACACTTTTGGGGGAGTCAGAACCTTCCCAAACCACTTTGGACCGGCGGCGTCCTCAGTTTGGTTCCCAGGTTCCCAGGAAATCCCGGTCAGTTGGGAGAGTTGCCCGGCCTCGGACCCCACGGTGGCAGCACAACAAACCAGCCAGGAAAGCATCCGCTGCCTTTTGTCAGTGTGTGAACAACGAGCAGACTGCGCGGTTGTGTGAATGAGTGTGAAATGTGGGTGTTTGTCAAAGGAAACAAACGCGTGCAGCCTCTAACAGAGTGTGTCTATCGCGCGTGTGTGTGTGTAGTCGGTGTGGAAATGTGTGTCGGCTCGTGCGTGCGTGCGCGCGTGTCCCACCCCCTCATCCACTCCTCCTCCCCCCCTCTCCAACCCTCAAACTCCCCCGAGGCGTAACTAATTACCCTGTCTGGTCAAGCGGGCCGGCGCGAGCTCCGACAGAAGGTCACAGCGGCCACCGACCGCGAGGGGAAAACGGCTCTCCCACGCGACACATTAACACCTCCCCCCCTCAGGCACTGAAAGCCAAGGAGCAGGGAGGGAGGGAGGCGAGGAGGGTAGGAGGGAGGGAGAGTGATGAGGTGGAGGGGGTGGGGGGGTCAAACACAAAAAAAGGCAGAGCCGATAACGACCGATAAATACCGTGAACACAGCATGCAGTCCGATACAGCGCGAGGAGGAAGGGAGAAGATGGACGGCGCGTGCTGCTGCTACTTACCGGCCCCGCGAGGAGGAGGAGGAGGAGGAAGAGGGTGATGAGGAGAAAGAGGAGGAAGGAGGAGAAGACCGTCTGGGAATTAGCCCGCCACGGATCATGGCTGGCGGGGAAGGAGACAGAGAAAGAGAGGAGAGGAGGGGAGGGGGGGAGAGAGGAGCTCCGGGAGGGATTTGTCGGTCTGTTGGTACCAAGGAGGAGGAGGAGGAGGTGATGGAGGGAGGGATAACGGGGAGTGGGGGTTGGAGGGAGGAGGGGGGCGGATGGATAATCACCTGGGCTTGGCACAAGCGAGCGCGAGGCGGGGAGAAGGAGGGAGGGCGAGGCGTTAAATTAGCCCGGCCGAGGAGAAGGGAAGCGGCTCTGTGGAGACCCTGCAGGGGAGGAGGAAGAGAGGCGAGGAGCTCGAGGAAAGGAAAGCGAGAGAAAAAACAGCACCACGGGAGGAGAGGGGCGGGGGAGGAGGGGAGATGAATAATGGCGGAGGTTATGAACGGATACGTGCGTCGCTCTCGCGGCAGGGCGAGAAGGGGAGGGAGGGAGGGAGGGGGGACACACGACGCTGATGTTCGGTAACAGAGAGGGGAGGCTGCGTGTGCGTGCGTGTGTGTGTGCGTGTGGGGTGTGTGTGTATGTGTGTGTGTGTGTGGGGTGTGTGTGTATGTGTGTGTGTGTGTTCTGCTGTCGGCAGCGCCCGTGGCGGCGTGGCGTGCGGCGCGCGGCGTGAACGGTCTGATTGGCGCTGTGGAGAGGTGAGGAGGAAACAGGAGGCGCGAGAGCTGGCAGGTGATTGGCTGCTGGCCACTAACAGAGAGAGGTAGAGAGACCCTTCAGAGAGACGGGAGAGAGAGAGAATGAATGAAGAACTCTGTTTTTCTGCTGTTTCCTTTAATAAAACTGAAACTCTGGGCTTTTCCTCACTGGTTTGTGTGTTTTTGATAAAAACGTCTTAATTATACCAACTTTTCGAAGTTGTTTAATAATAATCCTAACACACATTTATTGATTTAAAAGCACTTTTTACTGAGAAAAGTTTCATCTTTACCCACACACACACACACACACACACACACCCACACACCCACCCACCCACACAATATGCACACACTCTGTTAGTGGTTCAGTGTTGAAGCAATGGGGTAACAAATGTTACTTCCATAGCACCTTATCAGATCCAGAGGATTGATGAGTGCTTTTACACTACATTCCCACGGGGAGTAGCCACAGCTGCCCTGGGTCTGACAGAGGTGAAGCTGCCCTCTGACCCCCACCAGCAGGCAAGGCAGGTGAAATGTCTCATACAAGGACACAATGACAGAGGTGGACAGAGCGGGAATCGAGCCGGAACCCACCAAGTGAGGGACGAACGCCTTCCACCGTCGCCCCATATAGGGGTGTAACGACGACCCACACATCTTAGTAATAAGATTCCAGTCCTTGTGACATGGTTCGTCATGATACATGGTGTTGGAAAGAATCCAGTAGCTGTCTTCGGATGGAGTCCTGTCTCTGACCAACAACAGTCCTTAAGGATGTTTGAGAAATCATCTCAATGCCCTCACCAGAATCACCACCTTAATGTGCTGGATTGGTCTGATTACCCAATCAAGTATGAAGAGGGAAGAAGCTTTGGTAACTGAGGTTTGACCTGACTAGAGTCCAGTCCTCATCCTAAAGGCCACAAGTGCTCACCTCCAAATGGACCAGTCAAAGACCAGCAGCAGCGGAGCGACAGGTAAGTGTGGCAGAGTGGACGTGCTGAATCTGGAGATGTTTGGGATGGGGAAGGTTACCAAGTATAGTTGGACTCACCCCAACACAGCTTGGGCTCTGATCTAAAGTCCTGGAGAGGGGATGGACCCTCTCTTACTTTAGAGTTGGCATCAGGCGGGTGTGGAGGTCCTCTCATTCCTCTGGTGGAGTGCCTGGTGTTGGAGTTTACCCTGGTGAGCCAAAGGGAAGGTTCTGAGTGTTGTCTGATCTTATAAACTGAACAACAGTCCAGCGTCTGTGGAAGGTGACCCCATAAGGGCAACAGGGCATAACGATAGACCTGAAGCTTGACGCCTCAGACATTCAAGTGAAAAGATTTAAGAAACAAGACGTCAGGGTGAACTCTGACCTCCTGGCAGAGGAGCCAGAAGGTCCTCCTTTTCAAATGAGGTTTCCAGCAGCTGTGGCCTGAAGGTCAACTGACCATTGGTTTTATTTTGAACAGAGCAACAATGGACAGGTGATGTCTGCAGGTGTCTCATTGGGTTAGTCAGTGGTCATCCTTGTTCCGTTCACAACAACCCATTCTTTGAGCATCTTCCTCAACGGTGAGCGAAGATAGAAACCTTAATGGAAAGAGATCAGCAAGAGGGAACATGGATATTTCTAACCATGACAAACGTAGATGTGAGGTAGATGACAATGCTTCAGGAAAAAATACATGAGATGGACCCAAAGATCTCAGTGAAAGTGAAAGCTCAGGTTTAGAGTCTTGGCATCTCAGCCAAATACTCAGATTTCTGAGAAGAGGCAGATAATCCACACTGGAGAGTCCCAACGTAACCAGTTAAAAGAAATCTGTGTTAACTGGAAAAATGAAAGGCTAACAAGAAGTGTCTATTGAGTGAACGGTATGTTGAGGTCATTTCTTTAGGAGGCAGGAAAAGAGCCCACACACAGACCGTGAGAAATGATCCGTACATCATCTACCGCCGAGGTTCTCAAACTTTACCTCATAAAATAACTTAACATTTTAACTCTCCATTTATTGGCACTGCATGATGCCTGGAAGGAAACACAGAAGATGATATTTAGAAGTTTAAAGTCGGAAAATCTAAGAACGTTTGCAAGAAGTCAGAACTCAGTTTGGGAAATTACAAACCTGAGGTTTAATACGACTGTAGAGCAACCAGAGCTTGGAAAAGATCCTCCTTCACTCAACTCTGCAGGTTTCAAGGTGCAACATCCAGATTGAGAATAATCTCCATTTAACTGAAGCTGAATTTGTCTGTGATTGGACTGAGTGGATTTCAGAAGATAGATTTGATCTGTGTTTCTTGTGAGTTGGTACAATGTCAGTGAACTGGATTTAAAAGATTTGAATTTAATTGATCATTCATTTAGTTTTCACTTGTTTACAAACTTGAGGTTTTAACATAGTTCAGTGGGATTTGGAGTCATTACCAGATCCAAGTTCAGAGGTAAATGAGACACACTGAAGCACCAATTTGTTTTGGGCGTAATTGAAATCTTTTCCATTAAGCTCATCCTTAAAGTTAGTCTTAGTTTTTATTGTAGTTTAAGTTACATGGATCATCAAATCATCATATTGTCTGATGTAGGGGCTAAGGACCACACTGTAAGATCTGAAAATACTTGAGACCCTCTAAAAATGCTTGTAACTGGCTTGTTTATAGCATCAGATATATCTAAATGTGTACTAATAGTCATAGAATTGGTCTCAGTCCTACAGCAGAAGCTAACATCAACGGTCTTCCATATTTTCGCTCTTGGGGATTGCTAGCCAATAGCGTATCCTTGTGCTGAGATATTTCAGCTTCCCAAACTGCATTTTCTTTTGAATATTTTAGATATGCTCTTCTACAAGATTCTGTACATAGTCTGATTTTCCATAAATAATTTGAAGTTACCTTCCACAGAAAAATCGGTGAATCCAGAACAGTGAATCTTTAGCAGGGGTCCACTGTGGGTATTTGGTCACTTTATTAAAAAAGCATATTTCTAGGACTGGTTTTTATTTAAATAAATTTTTTTTACTTCTACTTGAGTAATATAATTTGAAGAAAATACTTTTCCATGAGTATAATTTCTGGCTACATTACCCACTGAAAGTGACTTGACTAAACGTAAAAACAAAAGCTTTTTAACCCAAAAAAGTATACGAAACAACTAGGTTTTGTTTTTCTTTTTCACCAAGCACTTCTTTACTAATACTTAAATGCACAACTAGGTTTTGTTTTTCTTTTTCACCAAGCACTTCTTTACTAATACTTAAATGGATGACAACATTTTATTCCTGAATGAAGCGTTTCTATTACTTGAGTACAATTTTCAGCCACTCTACACACCTCTGGCTCTGAATCGCTGTTAATTTCATATTTACTTTTTAAACCACAACCACGCAAACTGTGTCTGGGTTCCACTAGAAACCCCCCAAACAAGGTAAGAAAAACAGGCGGGCTTCTGCTCTAAAAATGACTAAATGTCGACATCTAGTGGAGGAAAGCGGGATGTGCCGTTATTGGTTTGATCTACTGGTTTTACTTGGATGTTCAGCGGCAATAACTGTAAGCAGAGGCCTTTTTGTCACACCATCGGTAGACTCTTCAGTAATGCGGCTTTTATACCGTCGAGTCCGGACTTTTACACCGACCTGATCCCGCTGCAGGTATGTTAGCTCCGCTGCTAACGGTTAGCCTCGTCTTCAGCTCCAGGTGGCCAGGCTGCCGTTAATGTCAGCAAACGGCTAATATGGATTAAACGGAGCAGAAAGACCAGCCCTGCCGCCGGGAACTGTTCGGTAATCGGGGTCAGAAAACCGAAAATCAGAGCCAGCTCATTGTTTTTCCCTCCTACAGTCAAGTAGATACATCGGGACAGCGGTAGATGTGAGCGTTGGTGGTATAGTGGTTAGCATAGCTGCCTTCCAAGCAGTTGACCCGGGTTCGATTCCCGGCCAACGCAAATGTTTTTTTTTTTTTTTTTTGGGGTCTGTAGTGTTTCTTTAATAATTTATTAAAAATGTGTACATCAGCTATTAATCTCGAGACTATCACTGTAAAATGCATGAATTACATCAAGTACATGTAGTGACTACATAATACAATCTTCTACCTAAATTTTAAGTTTTAATAAGTAGTGTGGATTTTACCAACTTGAATATTCTGGATGCTAACATAGAAACTGGATCTGTTTGAAGTGCTCTATTATGTAGAGTATTATTATGACTAGAGTTCCTGAATGTTGTGTTACCTCCGGCAGCGAGTCCAGACATGGGGCGGTACTTCTACAGCGAGGTCCACATCAAGAGTCCATGGTATCAAGTTCTGGCTGCTTTCTGGCAACGCTACCCAAACCCATACAGGTAAGTCAGTTAAATTCTCTACATAGTGACCTCGACATCATACAAACATGTGAGTCCTCTTTAAATCAGGCGGTGGACATGAACTTTAACCTCTGGTAGATCACTATCACCTCCAATCCCCACACAGCTCAGCTGATGTGTGGAGGTACGTCTAAAAACATACAATAATTAGATATTTTTCTAATTCAGAAAGTAAAAATCATTTTATTTACATTAATACATTTTAAGGCTGGGTATGTTTGGATCTGATTGGACCTCTGGTTTTCTGTGCCAGCACTCATGTCCTCACCGAGGACGTCCTGTACCGTGAGGTCACCCCCACCAACCTCTTGTTGTCACGGAGACTGCTGACCAAAACCAACCGGTTGCCAGGATGGGCAGAGCACATCTTTCCCGCCCACATGGCGCGGGATGTCTACGTCCTGGAGGACTCCATCGTGGACCCGGAAGCCAACACCCTCGTCACCAAGACCTGGAACCTGAACCACAACACCCTGATGGTGAGACCCGGCAATGTTTCTATAGAGGTGTCCTGTCTGAGGGAATTACTGCTGTTTCATTATTGATTTGCAGTAAAATGTCCAGTTCTAATCCTCTCAGACGGTGGTGGAGCGCTGCATGTTTGAACAGGACGGCAGTCAGCCCACATGGACCAAACTAAAGCAAGAAGCTTGGATCTCCTCATCTGTTTATGGGTTGACCCGGCCCATTCAGGTAGCATAAACACTCCAACAGTTTAATCAAATCTTTCAGACCTGGACTCAGTGTCTTCAGTTTGATGAACCTCACAATTGTAGAAAAAAAGTGTGGATAACACAGAGCTGTGCATTGTACCTGAACCTGAAAGTAACAACAGGACATGTGATCCCTGTGGTTGATGTGTCCAGGTAAGTCGTTTGTCTAACTGTCCTTGTCGGTCCACCAGGAGTTTGGCGTAGCGCGGTACAAAAGCAACCAAACTCAAGCCATGAAGGGGCTGGACTACGCTCTGACCAAGATACAGAGTAAGACAAAGATTAATGTTTATCTATCTCACAATTGAGCCGGAAAAGGGTAGAGTGCCTTCTCCGGGTCAGGGGGGTCGTCCTGCCTCAAGTGGAGGAGTTTAAGTATCTGGGGATCTTGTTCACGAATGAGGGAAGAAGGGAGCGGGAGATCGACAGGCGGATTGGGGCAGCGTCTGCCGTGAAGCGGGCGCTGTACCGGTCCGTCGTGGTGAAGAGAGAGCTGAGCCAAAAAGCGAAGCTCTCGATTTACCGGTCGATCTACGTTCCCACCCTCATCTATGGTCATGAGCTTTGGGTCATGACCGAAAGAACGAGATCACGGGTACAAGCGGCCGAAATGGGTTTCCTCCGCAGGGTGGCTGGGCTCTCCCTTAGAGAGAGAAGCTCGGTCATCCGGGAGGGACTCAGAGTAGAGCCGCTGCTCCTCCACGTCGAGAGGAGCCAGTTGAGGCTCGGGCATCTGGTCAGGATGCCTCCTGGACGCCTCCCTGGTGAGGTGTTCCGGGCACGTCCCACCGGGAGGAGGGAAGACCCAGGACACGCTGGAGGGACGATGTCTCTCTATGGCCTGGGAACGCCTTGGGATTCCCCCGGAGGAGCTGGAAGAAGTGGCTGGGGAGAGGGAAGTCTGGGCCTCCCTTCTGAAGCTGCTGCCCCCGCGACCCGACCCCGGATAAGAGGAAGAAAATGGATGGATGGATGGATATCTCACAAAAAGTCCTCTTACTTACCTCACCAACACAATCTCAAGGTGACTCAACAGCCGGGTGGTAGTGGACACCATTCAGAGTAGCTGCAGCTCAGAGGTAAAGGTTGCCATACTCCAAATGGAGGATTCTGGTTCTGACCGTGGCAAAGTGGTCCGGACCTTTACCTTTAGTCAACTCCTGAGCTAACTGTGGAGGTTCTGTTTTCTAGTTCATGTCTTTTGTGGATTGTCTGCACCCTTTGAGGCTTTTTAATGTAGGAGTTTAGGGTACTAGGGTTACTTTTACTTTTGCCTCTTGTAGTTCTAAATCTAAAGCAAATGTCCATTTTCCTGAAAAAGTCTTGTTTGTGGCAGTTGTGTACAGGATCTCTGGGCGTCTGGTTTGGGAACCTCATGGCCTCATCTTTGTATTTTAAAGGTAATCTGGTTCTGTTGGCCTCTTCAAGCCATGACGTTCATCCTGCAGTGTAGCAGTCGGTGGCTGATTGTAAAGCAGCTGGAATGAGAACCTGCTCCCCGAACTCTTAAGACTTTTTGCACCAACTCATTTCCCACTGAGCAGTTTACAGCTACATGGTCATAGAAATGTATCTTTATAAAGTCGAGTCTGGTAGACATTCGCTTTAAGTTTGCTTGGACTCTTCGCAGAGTCTTTAACTAGTAACGCGTTGGGATCGTAGGGAATGAGTTTGATAGTCTTGCTAAGGAGGAGGATCTCTGGTTTTCACGTCCTGGATGGATGGATGGCACATTTTGTCTTCCCTACATGCTTCCAGTTTGCTTAAAGATAAATTAGTGGCCACTCTTCTCTGTTCCAGCTGTTTGGCCCTCACCAACATGGAGGTCCTTCTAATCAGCTCAGTCATCTCTTACAACACTTTCCTCAAGAGAAACATCCTAATTTTACCTGTTGGCATTAGGTGCCATATGTATCTCGATTTGTACATGAAGAAAATCTCTTTTAAAACCTTGCAGCTCTAGGTAGTAGAGCTGCACTTCTTTAATTCCACCACTAGATGTCACTGTATGTAGCAACTGGTACCTTTAATGCCAGTCCTTCAGTTTTACCAGCATATTTTAGCTCATTTTTGTTTAATCAAAGATATTAATATACTGAAATACGATCTTTCTCCAGATATCTAGAGAATCAAATTGTTTTTAAATTTGTTCCAGTATATAAAACATTAAACCTGAAGGTGTACTTACTTATTACTACGATTGTATTTGCTCTTTAAATGTACTTGGGATTAAAATATGCTCAGTATTTTATCAACGTAATACAGCTTATTGCATCAACTAGTCTGTTTTCTATTGTCTTCCTCCAGGTGAAGATCTTCCCCATCTCCATGGCGACCAGGAAGATTCATCCGGGAAACACAAGCCCCGCCCACCAAAAGCCCCGCCCACTCCAGCCAAGAAGCCCAATCAGTTCGCCTGAACCGATAACAGCGAGTAAACAAAAACTGCTGTTCTGAACCTCATTGGCTGTGAAAGTTACAAATTAAGATTGGTCACCTCAGATTTTCATTTTTTTATTGGAATAGATTCAAAATTGCTTTTAGTTTTATTGATTTATTGAGCGTCGTCATTTTTACACAAAGAATCAAATGATTTTATATGTATTATTACAGTTCTTGTTCAATACATTTCTTTTTTATCTACCATTTTTTTATGTGTCTTTGTTTCTTGCGTTCAATAAACATGATTTATAAAATAAACTATCAATTCAGTCATTTATATTGAGTTAAAAACACATAACTTTGTTCAAATTAGTTGCACTTAATATAAAAATGTAATATTAAATGCTGTGTCAGGTGCAGGATTTGAGGTGAAGATGAATTAATCTAATGTCTGTTAGCATCTTATCAGATTAGCGTCTCTGTTGTTCAAACTGAAATTAAACTACGATAACGACGCTGTTTCCTGTTTGTTTTACGGATTCAAGGAGTTTAGCTTCACTTTGAATAAAATATGAAACTAATACTTTATAAATTTATTCAGATTTCACTCTGGGAACCAAAGTTCACCTCAATTGTCTTTACAGACCAGAAATAATTCATAAAAACGACGTAAAAGAACAAAAGTTGAGCGGGTATCTACGGTTAATAACAAGCACTGACTTTCTTTATGAAGAACAAATTATTTACAATTAAAACAACTGATGTTTAAAATTAACTTAATCAGAAACAGTGAAGAAATAAAAATAAAGGAGAAAGCATCTCTATCATGATGCTGCTTAATCAATTCACATTCTGCTGGAGGAAACTTAAACATTTGAAATTCAACATTTTATGCAACATCTTGTGTTAGGAAGCTAACATAAGATGAGACTAACATAAGAATAACAGTTAACACTGAGCAAATACAATTCATCTACAAAATAAAAAAAAACAAAATATTTTTGAAAAAGTTAACCAAGATGTTCAAGACCAAAATATCAAATTTATCGATTAAATTATTAAAAATCATCACAGTTAATAGTATTAATAAAGGTTATTTAGCAAAGAAGATTACCTAACCAATATCTAACATGTAAATTATTAAACTGTTGTCTCTTATAGGTATAATTTAAACTGAAGTTTTAGCTTTAGCATTAGCTTTAGCATTAGCTGTCACTAAATACTGTTTGTTCAGTGTCATGAATGAATGTTTGTGATTAGCGCTTTAGAGTTAGAGTAGCTAATCTTTTATTTGCCCACCACTGGTGATGAGGATCAAGGTGTCGTTATAAATTCTGTTTTGGGTTTAGAAAACCACAAGAAGCCGAACTGTGGTGGGAATAAATGGGCCGGTCCGACCTGGTGGTCGTGATGTTTCATGGAGGAACCGCAGCAGGTTTGCCGCCGTTTCTCATCATTTGTAGCCTTTTTGTTGGAAAAACTGCGCTCTGGCGATGACATCATTAGAGAAGTCCTTGGTCCGTGTCTCGCTGTCCAGGTGATCGGGTTGGGCTAGAGGAACCCGCTCCAGCCCAGTCATGTACCCGACCAGCGCTCCTGGAACACATGTAGCCAGTCTCGTTAAAGACGACTCCATTAGAGCTGCAGTACGTAACTTTTATAAAGATGTTATTTTTTTTACACATTTTTTAAAACTGTCACCAGGTCCCGACAGCTAATCTGTGAAACGATCGATCTCTTCCACCTCTTTCCTGAGCTGCTACCGCCATTTGAAGAAATGCTTCGCTCCCAACCAAAACCAACCAATCACAGCCAGAGGGAGGGTCTTAGCGCTGTCAATCAATCTCTGCTAAATGTGCTAGTAGCAGAGAAATAACTTAACCCTTACAGGAAAGTCATTTATCAGCCATCATTGGTGGCCATGCTAACTAGCCTTAGCATTCACAACGGGTCCGTGCATCAAAAGAAGCTCGACACAATAAATCTGGACGTAAATAATGTCTGAAAATTATAATTCTGAAAATTGTGAAAGAAGCCTGCAGTTTATTGGGTGAACAAACTTAAAATCACGTGATTTTAATTGTGTGTCTTATTTAATGGGAACATCATAATTTGTTCCCATTATGGGTAGAGTGCCTTCTCCGGGTCAGGGGGGTCGTCCTGCCTCAAGTGGAGGAGTTTAAGTATCTGGGGATCTTGTTCATGAATGAGGGAAGAAGGGAGCGGGAGATCGACAGGCGGATTGGGGCAGCGTCTGCCGTGAAGCGGGCGCTGTACCGGTCCATCGTGGTGAAGAGAGAGCTGAGCCAAAAAGCGAAGCTCTCGATTTACCGGTCGATCTACGTTCCCACCCTCATCTATGGTCATGAGCTTTGGGTCATGACCGAAAGAACGAGATCACGGGTACAAGCGGCCGAAATGGGTTTCCTCCGCAGGGTGGCTGGGCTCTCCCTTAGAGAGAGAAGCTCGGTCATCCGGGAGGGACTCAGAGTAGAGCCGCTGCTCCTCCACGTCGAGAGGAGCCAGTTGAGGCTCGGGCATCTGGTCAGGATGCCTCCTGGACGCCTCCCTGGTGAGGAGTTCAGGTCCCACCGGGAGGAGGGGAGACCCAGGACACGCTGGAGGGACGATGTCTCTCTATGGCCTGGGAACGCCTTGGGGTTCCTGGAGGAGCTGGAAGAAGTGGCTGGGGAGAGGGAAGTCTGAAGCTGCTGCCCCCGCGACCCGACCCCGGATAAGCGGAAGAAAATGGATGGATGGATGGATGGATGGATCATAAATTGGAAACTATTTTTTCTAGATAGCAGAATATCAACACCGTAAGTTTTCAGTCAGAGACTTTTAGCATCCTCCCAGCCTGAAGACACATCTTCCACTGCTAGCTTCATGTCCGAGGGGAATCCAGCCCCTCAAGAACATTTGGAAAACTATCAATGAAGACTGCGATGGAGGGAACGAGAGAAAGTTTCTATTTGGAAGACAAAGCATGAAGAAACAATGACTGTACCAGAACTTTAGAACCGGTCCATCAACAATTTAAAGCTGTTAGTTCTTCACCTTTCAGCTGCATCTCTTCTGACCAATCAGGCTTCCGGTTCTTCATGTCCTTGATGAGGTGAATCAGGCAAGTGCTTCCTTGCTCAATGTGCTCCCTGCTGAACGCTGTTCCTTTCAGCTCATGATGGTCTTTATGGATCTGCAACAACAGGACATGGTATCGGCTGGAAGACACAATGAACCAAAGTCTCAGTCCTGCCGGTTAATGTCTCGGTTCCGTCATGTTGGGTGTGTCTCCGTTGGAAGTCTGTTCCTGACTGCTTTGTGGGCGTGAAAACGCCCAGGACCTGTGGTCCATGCTACAATGTTATTTTGTGAATGTACTCTTGGGCAGCCAGTTTCTCAGAAATCTCTTACCCGATCCAGTTTGACGCTATATCCACTCTTCCGCCACAATTGATAAAAGGTTTGGACCTCAATGCTTCCCAAGGAATTAGTAATTTACTGCTTGCTATCTCACCAACTACGACAGCAATACAGAATGCAGTTTTCTGTCAATCTAAATGCTTGCATGTAACACACTGCTTGGTGTGACATGTGTCACCCTTTAAATGGTTACGGAAAAATGGAAGAAGAAGATCTGCAAATGGAGACAAACTCTACTCGGAGTGGACTGGGAACAAGGGGGTAAAGCCGCGGCCGTGGAGAAGTGAGCGTCACCACACAGACCTGCATGAGTCCGAAGCAGACGCTGTCGAGTTTTCCGTAACCCTTACAGTCCAGGGTTCCTCCGGCGCGGGACTGTTTGGAGATGATGGCGGCGATCAGAGCAGGATGAAGACGAAGCCTGAAATGTTCACATCGGTCTGTCTGTTTATATCAAGGACACAAAGCAACAACTTTTGCAGTTTTGAAACTTACGCTTTTCCCACACTTTTGATGTCCGTTTTGTACTTAGACATCAGCTCCAGATCTTGCTCTGCCAACGTTTTGGACACTTCAACGCCAGTCATCCTGTTCACTGCAGAGGAATGTCACTCATGGGATGGTACTTTAAATCAGACAAGCCTTTCAAACCTTTCCTGAGTGAAGGTAACTCACTGCTAGAGCTGTCAATGTTTCTTTCCTTTGTGATTTTAGAGGCTCCAGTCGTCGTCATTTGGCTGAGGTTCCTGTACTCTGAAACGCAGCAGCAGAACAGGGGGAGCAGGAACGACTCGAGGTCTGGTTGGATGGTGAATGCCTAGTTTTTGAACCAATAGAAACCATCCTCACCTGTGTGGGTCTCATTACCTGAAAGATAAACAACAGAACCTGGTTTTAGTCACATTGAACACAGCCAGTGGCCGTTGTTCCTGAGCACCAGGATGGATAACCACAATCTACATTACTGACAGTTGGACGGTGCCTCAAGGTTTATCGTTCGGAATGTTAATGCTGGCTTTTCACATGCTATCAAGCAGAGTTTCCGGGTTTTGGTAAATCTGCACATTAACTACGTCGGTCTTTAGTTGGAGCATTTAACAGGAAGCAAAGGCTCAGCAGAAAGGAGGAAACAAACATCATCAGGTCTTTGTCATCTGAGAAATTTGGTGCATAAAAGCAAACCTGCAGAAAGAACTCATCTTGTAATTCATCTTCTTTCTATCTCCTGTTAATCATCACTGCAAGTCACAGATGAAAATCAGCTCAGACTAAATAACTTCACTTTGAAAGGAAAGTGAATGCAGAAGTCCCACCTGACAGAAAACCTTTGAGCTTGTCGATCAGGAACCCAACAAAAACGCCCAGGATGAAGGTTGGGAGGATGGTGTGAAGCATGGAGGAACTCTGGAGATCCACAGCAGCAGCAGCAGTTTTACCATATTCTGTAAAACCAAATGAGTCAGAGATGCCATATGCAGAATATTGTTCAACCTCCGTCACAGTAATCAACCTCAGTCCCCACCAACCACGCCAAAGCAAACGCTTGGACCAGGTGGTGATACAGCTTCCTATGTTTCAGTAAACCTGTTGTAGCGCGCCGCAGAACAAAGTACCATCAGATCTAAGGAGCTAAATAACCTGTAAATACCTTTTTAACTCTCTCTAAACGTTTCAGGAAAGTGTCCAGTGAGTTCCAGAGAGCACCCTTTACTCTTTACGAAGCACCCATAAGACAAAGTACATAGTACCTTACTGAAGGTATTCTGTAAAGACTGAGAAAGTAGCCAGGAACTACCACTGAACTACGGGAAAGTTATTTCACTTCGGTAGTAATATTCCAGTAAAGTTCCCTGTAGGTTCCATTGAAAACCCTGTAAGTTCCAGTAAAACAACCCCAGTAAACCCTGTGGGTACCAGTAAGGCACTCTGTAGGACCCAGTAAAGTATCATGTTGGTTCCAGTAGGGCTGGACAATATGGCTGAAGAACATAACACGATATAAAAGTTTCATATCAGCCAATATTAATAATTATTGATAAGATTTTTTTGGTTTAAATATCTGAAATGCAACCAAACTGGTGATGTGACTTTTCCTGTTCTCTCCTTGCTGTTGTTTTTTTAAGTTTTCAGCAGCTATGAGGCACAAACCTTAAACTGCAACAACAGGTTGTTGCTAGGTAACCAAAGAACGAGTGAGTTAGTTGATGTCACCAACCATTGGGCCTTTCGTCTGCCTACATTTCCCAGAATGCTGTGCGATTCTGGATCAGAGCTCAGGGAAAGTATTGAATAATATAATTAACATAATTTTTATTGATATTGATCACGTGTCTATTGCGACATATATTGTTATTGACTTATTGCCCAGTAAAGTAACTTTCAGGGCTCCAGACCTGCAGATGCAGAAGTTGATTTGAATGATTTTTGGCCTGTGAACCTTTTTTCAGTTGGATTAAAACGATGAAACTATCAATTATAGCTTCGTCTGAGTTCGGTGTTTTTGGTTTGTTTTTTTTTGTTTCTGCATTTTAAAAAGTTAACTTGTACAAGCAGCAGATGAAGCTGCTGCAGAGAAACAGGAAACAGGAAGTCTTGTGCATTTTCACACCAGACTGAGAGTTCAAACACCGTGAAGGTCGTTTACAATCAGACGCTTCAAAATGAAGAAGTTTTGTGACGGGAAGGAGTCGCAGATTAACAAACACGATGGATAAATTCATAAAAACCTTCATCAGATCTGAATGCTGTTTACTGTTAAAATGTGTCGAGATAAAAAGTAGCTGCGTCTCATCTGCTTAAAAACTGTCCAATTTAAAATCGACTCCAGAATCAGCAAATTGATTTTTAGTTTCGGAAATAATGTCCACATTATCTACATACAATAAAGTTATGCGTTGATCTTTGGTGTAGCAGAAAAGCGGCGTTAGAAACCAGAGTTTGTCTCACCTTCCATCATCACAGCAGCAGGAGACGTCTGACCTGATCTGCAGAGACTTCCTGCTGTGTTTTCTTCACAGCAATGACGTCGGCTGACAGTTTCACACATTCAACTGCTGCCCAAACCTGCACATCATCAGCTGAACATCAGCTCAAATATGTTATCAGAGTTACTGTAAATGTGAAGCACTCCGCGAAGTTTCTTCTGTTTATGATCATGCAATAAGTATAAAGTTGAGTTGGTGAATAAGATGCAGCAGATCATGGGGAAGCAAACGAGGTGAGACTTCCTGCAGTTGAACTTTCTGCATGGAAAGCTGAGTAAACAACACGTAGCTGCTCAGCTGCAGCAGGCGCAGGCATCACTGTAACGCTGTGGGCTTTTACTGACCTGGTTGAATCAGGGCTTGATGTGAGCAGCAGGTCGGGCTTTGCTTCTTGCATCTTCTAATCTGATCAGCTTAGAAGATGCTGAGCTCAGCAAATTGCTCAGCTTGGCTAAATACTACGTTGGTGTCATAAGCTGGTAGGTTGTGGTGAAGAAGTGGACGCAGCTAGACCCAGGATGTAGTGAAATAATGAGTTTAATGATGATACTCCAACAACAAGGAACAGCGGGGAACGGCACGAGGAAAACTGGCAGCCACGGAGACAGACGACATCAATAGACAAGGACCCGACGAAGAACACAGACAACAGGTGAGACTAAATACACACGGGGGGAATCACGGGAACGAGACACACCTGGGAGACAATCAACGGGGAAAGACGCAGAGACAGGACTAACAGGGAACAGGATCACACAGAAAAACTCAAAAATAAACACACAAGAACACGGATCATGACAGTTGGTATAAATACCAAGTTTTTATAATGCTTTAGCATTATCCATCCATTTTATTTACACCCTTATACCTAGTGGGGTCAGGGGTCAGGAGGAGCTGCTGCCTCTCCACCAAACGTTCCGGGCGAGAGGCGGGGTCACCCTGGACAGGTCACCAGTCTGTCGCAGGGCAACACAGAGACAGACAACCATGCACACACACATTCACACCTAGGGAGACTTTAGAGAAACCAATCAACCTGACAGTCATGTGTTTGGACTGTGGGAAGAAGCTGGAGTACCTGGTGAGAGCCCACCATGCACACGGAGAACATGCAGACTCCATGCAGAAAGACCTGGCCGGGAATCGAACTGTTCAGCCTGCTTTAGCATTAGCTTCCGTTAAATATCATGTTGGTACAGCACTTTACCATTAGCTTTATCATTAGCTTGGCTAAATACTGCTTTGACATAGCACTTTACCAGGGGCTTCTGCAAATTACAACGTTGGTTTAGCGCTTTAGCGTTAGCTTCCGCTAAGTACCACAATGATATAACACTTTAGTGTTAGCCTCCGCTAAATACTATGTTGGTGCTGTGTGTTAGTATTAATGGACTTAGTGTTTGATTAGTGTCACAGGATTAGCACAGCTAACATTTTAGCACTACTGTGCCTTAGTATTCAGTGATCCTAAGTTGATTGTTGAGCTTTATTTTTCACTGAATTCGGGTCTTTTAGTGACATTTTTCTACCAGTTTTGATCGACTTTTCTTTGTAAAACAGCTCAGGTTCAGTCAGACTGGATGAAGAACAACTGGGTTGTCAAACCCAGTTTTTCTCCTGTGTAACCACACAGAGCGAACAGGTCATGCTGAGTGCAACAGGTTCTTTCTGCAGTGAAGCGGAAACCACAAAGCCTCTCATCAGCCGCACCCAACGTCTCTGCAAAGTTCAGAGGAGCAGGAAACCAAATGTTTGTGAGCAACTTTCACACAGGAGTAACCCCAGAGAGCATCTTTTTATCTTACCACAGTCACTAAAGCGTCTCTTCAGATTTGACTAAGCTGAAATGATCCACTGCTGCAGTTAGAGCTCAGGGCTGCATTGGTGTCATTCCTGTAGCTCTGAGAGAATTCATCTGAACCATAAGTCTGCTTTTATTTAACTCTGCTGAAATACAGTTCAAAAGCTGAACAGTTAAATCAAAATAACGAAAAATAAGATCGATAAACGCACATTTTGCCAGCCCGCGAAGGGGATCTGCTGCCGCCTGCTGGCTTTATCATGTAACTACATGTCTCAGTCAAATATTGACCTCATAATTACCTCATAATTCATAATAAATACCTCATAATTCACTTGAATAACCTAATTTGCAAAGTATTAGAGAAAAACACCAAACAGCAGAAAGAATCTGGACTGTAAGGCTAATTAACTGTCTAGTAATCAGTGAAATAGAAACATAAGTACATATTTTAAACGCTGTTTTTCTCTTTTCAGCCATTATTTACTCCAAATGAAGCTGAGAAACCGAGAAAAGTGCACAGATTTATCCATATACTCTGTAAGCGAATTGTTCATAATAAACAACAATGACTAATAACCTGTTGAAGAGCAGAAAACATATTTTATAAACGGGAATTTGGCCTTTTAAGGGTAAATGTCAATTAAATCGTCTTATTGCAGCTCCAGTTGCTGACACACGGTCTAAAAAAGGTTTTCAAACACCCTGAATATCTCACATTTTGTTATATTTTTCAAGTTACAAACATCGTTATGCCTGAAACACTGTAAATAGGAAAGTGGTTCTTTAAGTAACTTTATTAGACAGAAATAAACAAATGAATAAATATATAGGAGCTTTTCAGGCTCATTTTGCTCTTTTTCTGTTTTCTGCTATGAAAAAATCAACATGTTACTAGAAGTTTTCCGACATAAATCAAGAAGTTTCTCCCTGTTGCTAGGAGCTGCAGCCTTCCTCTGATTGGTCCGCAGCCTCTCTGCTCGGACCAATCAGAGGCCAGAGCGCCCGTCACCAGAATCCATAATCCGTCTGTTTTTATCCTCATTCTCTCCGCCGGTGGCTGGTTTCCGGCTGCGCGGCTGGTTTCTATGTTTGCTGGCTGGATGTTCGGACAGGACCTGCTGGCTGAATCCCGAGCAGAGGCTTAAAACCGGCAGACTGATACTGCGGGATCTGCTGCGGCTGCTGCTGGAAGTCCAGCTATCACAAACACACACAGCGAGAACTTCCTGTTTACGATGCCAGCTTTACAAAATAAAAGCTTTCCGATCAAATGGTCACGCCAAGCATAACCGCTGATTAAGCCATTAAATGTTTGTATGTTTTGTCATATATAATCATTTTACTAAAAGAGTTAAAATCTGTGGCAAAATTTAAATTAAATTCAAATTCGAAAGTACTTTTTTTTTTATCCCAACGGGAAAATAAATGTAATTAAAAATGTATCAGCCTTTCTATTTATATTTTCAATGTGTTCATTTCTCTTAAATTATTGTTAATAATTTATTTTGTTTCGTTTAACTTATATGTTTTTATTTGTGGTTTTATTTGTTTGGTTTCATTTTTATTTATTTAAGTTTGTTTTTGTCAGTGGGTGTTCAGATTTAAACTGTTTTCAAATCACCGTGTGAAGAGTTCGGTGCTTTTACTTTGAAGGTCTCCCAGGCCAGGGGCCGGAAGTGCTCCGCAGAGAGCTGCGCGGGCTTCACGTGCCGCTGGCGCTGATGGCGGCGGGGCTAGCGGAGGGTCGCACTGAAGCGGGAGCGCGAGGAGGCGGGGGACAGACGGCGGAACCGAGCGCCGACGCTCCGCCAAGCCAGCCGTGAGCACAAAGAGCCGCGCTGCAGGGAGGCCCGCTGACCGGATGGAGGGGTACGGCTGTTTTTGTGTGGATATCCCGGTGGGGTGGTGGCTGGAGGGGGGCCGTCTGCTGGCTGGGCAACCCGGGACACCAGCGCCGTTATTTTTAAAACGCTCCGTCTGCGTGTAACCAGAGCCCCGGTTGTGTGGCCTTTATGTGGCCTACGTGCGTGTGTTGCGTTCACTGACCGTGGGCCGTCATGTTTACCGGTCTGCAAAGGGGGTGCGTGCGTGTGCGCGCGTGTGTGCGGCACTGCAGCATGCAGACAGAAGTTGGCCCGGTGAGGGACGCCACGCCGCCGCGGCCCCGTCAGTGCGGGGACCACCGGCGGCTTGGGGACATCTTGGTCCGGGCGGCTGCTGCTCCCTTCAGGGACCAGCCGACTGCTAAAAACGTCCCGATGAGGGCCGAGGTTGTCTAATACTGCTCCTCTGGGGAGCCAGACATTCCTAAACATGCGTGGCGTTAAGGAAGGAATGCTGGGAACATTTTGTATCTGGGATTACAGTGTGGTGAATATTTACTTACGCTGTGTTGTTCAAATACCACTGA
Organism: Poecilia reticulata; assembly: GCF_904066995.2. NCBI lineage: Eukaryota > Metazoa > Chordata > Actinopteri > Cyprinodontiformes > Poeciliidae > Poecilia > Poecilia reticulata. The sequence continues at coordinate 26,535,045 of NC_088847.1, read as the reverse complement.
GATTTCCTCTTGCATTAATGTTATCAAAGATGTTATTGACCCTCTGAAACACGAACTGCAGGAACCAGGGTTGTTTTTCTGCCTGAGTGAAAGTTCCCAGGATTTTGTTTTAGTTGTTTCTCAGTGTAAACTCCTGGTTTTAGCTTCTATTCAAATACAACATTTAATCTTTAAACATAAAATGTTAAATGAAGTACAGCAGACAAACTGTTTTCACAAGGATTTGAAACGATAACCACGATAGCTAAAACCTACAAATACTTTAGACCCCCCTAAAAACACGTATAACTGTGTATTTTCACAGTTTAAACACTAAATATACCATGAATATGCAGCCTCCGCCAGATAAAAATAAATAAAGGTAATAAACTTCAGATAACTAATAAATGGCTATTTTTAAGTCAGAAATGTATTTGAGATAAACGTCTTACGGGAACTCAACAGTACTGGAAAATATTTGAAATTTTTCCAACAGAGAGCAAAAAAAATTTAAGAAATTCAAAATTAAGTGGCAAAACTGAAAATTTAAAGTCGTGTTGGCGCCCCCTGATGGACTACCTGCTCTGCGCTCTGACCACCTTAAAGGAAAACTTACTTTCAACTGGAAATAATGTATTTTAATAATTTGTGTTTATTTTATCTAGTTATTTTTATTATATATTTCCCCCTTTTTCCACCCTAGTTTTTTTTCTTTAAGCTAATCACATTTCAGTTTGTATCATAACTTTTGCTGGTTCTGTGTTTTTATTTTGAAAGTAAATAAAAACTGACATTTTTATGTTGGCTATCATGTGAAATATAACCTGGTCAACAGGAGCTGACGATGTCGTCACAATATATGTACGTATTGATTACGTCCGGATTTACGACGTCTGAATTATGTTGCATGTTTGATGTCAATTATGTAGAAAAGTTGGATAAAATGCAGCGTGACTGTTCTGGCTGCTGACTCTTTGAGAACCATCGGATACGTTTCCCATTTAGTTCCACCCATGGCAGTGGCATAAAATTTACCTTTTTGAGGACGTGAAAACATCAGACTGCTGTGAAAAAATCATTTGTTTCGCCTCGAAATTGTATAAAAATTCTGAATGTTTGAAAAAAACTTAACTTCTTTTGTTTGGTACTTTATGAAAAAAAAAAAAATTAACTTTTTTGAAAATGTAGAGTCTAGGAATAAGTGGAGACATTCAGATTTATTTTCTGCAGCTTTTCCAGGACGGGGGCAGAGAGTTTACTGATGTACCCATAAAGATGATTTCCAACGGGATCTCCAGAAGTATAGCTAAACACGTATGAGTGTGTGTGTGTGTGTGCGCGGTGGACAGAGTGGCTTCATTGTGTCTCTCGAGGTTAAGTCGGTGCAGAGATGAATATCAAACAGGCTGTAGTAGTGGCTGGGTGTCACGCTCTGTTGTTGTTTATCAATAAAGCGTTGTTTTCCTCTCTCTCCGCAGTCCGGGACGTCCTATTGGCCGTCATCTCGTCTCGCCCCACCAGCCGCTCCTCTCCTTCTGCTGCTGCGGCAGAAGCGTCTTGGTGGGATTCGTCTGAAAAATGACCCCGACACTGCCAGGCTAGCTGCAGCTTCACTGTGATCTCTGTCCTGCAGCTCCAACCCGCCAAGCGTTTAGAAACAGCCAGACAATAAAAACAAACTGAGATTTGGTTAGAAACCAAACCACTTCGAACATGTAGGTGGGCTGCGACCAGCACCAGGTAGCTAACGGTGAGTTAGCGGCTTGAGGTAGACGGATAGCGGTGGCTCTGGCGTAACAGAGGGTGATCAGCGGGGGTGCGATGGAGTACCACTCCGGTGGCAGCCTGCCCCTGCTGGGGAGACCGCGGTACTGCCCTGGAGCCAATGCTAACGGAGGATATCTGTGCGAGACGGGACACTGCTGTGGAGAGACCGGCTGCTGCACCTACTACTACGAGCTCTGGTGTAAGTTTTCCTGACATAAGAGCTACACTTTTGATGTGAAAGTTTATCTCTAAATCAAAATGAGCTAAAATGCTAACATTAGTATCATGGCTATCAGTAGCAAATAATGTTACCCATTTAGCATACAAAAAGCAGTGTGTAAACTAAAACGAATGAAAATTATAATATTAGCTCATATGCATTTCTCTAAAAGAAATGTTATATTAGAATTAGCTGAAGTGCTAACATTATCATGGGGGCTAGCAGTAGCACATAATGTTCTCCATTTAATATACAAAAAGCAGTGTATGAGCAAAATGCTAATGTTGGCTTGTATAAGTTTTTCTGTTGGAAATGAATCTAATTGGTTAAAGTTCAGCTTTTATTATCAAAGTTATCTAAAATGCTAACATTAGCATGGAGGCTAGCAGTAGCAAATCTACCAACAGTAAAGTTCTCCACTTGGTTTTCAGAAAGCAGTGTATGCTAAAAGCAGTGTGAATGTTAATGTTGGCTTATATGCATTGTTATGCTGAAAAAGCAAGTTAGTTTAGCGTTTATATGCAAATTAGCTAAAATGCTAACATTGTTATGGGGGTATCAGTAGCATACGATATACTCAGTTTAGCATACAAAAGGAGTATTTAAGCTAGTAAAAGTTAAAATGCTAATATTAGCATATATGTGTTTTTCTGCAGGAAACATTATTGCTTAAAGTTTTGTTTTTAATTAAAGAAATGCTGAACGACTTCTTCTTCAACAAGGCAGCAAAACCTTGAAATTAACATTTACTCTTTATTGAAGTGCTTTATGTTACAGTGCTGTTAGCAAGTATTTACCTCTTCAGATTTCTGCTATTTCAGTTTTTTGTCACTCCTAATATCAAACAAAGATAGTCTGAGTAAATAAAAATAGATGATTTCATTTATTAGGGAATAAAACTTCCAGTCAAACCAACCAGGTCATATTAAAAAACATAATTTTACCCGTTAAAATTTAAATTACAGATTTAACTTCAGGAAAGGAAATAACTTCAAATCAGTCTGACAGGACGTAAACTCATGAATAGGGCTAAAACGATTAATCTGATTAATAGTGATTAATCGATTAGTAATTGTTAACTGGAGCATACAGACTGTAATAAAGGTAATTTGCTTAAAGATCACAGTTAGAGCAGTTTGTTAGTTTTATTGTGTCAAGATTTGTTTTTTGTCTGTTTAATATATTAATATTTTTATTTAATAACAGCTAAATATTTACAGTGTTTTTCCTTTAGACAATAAAAATACAACATTAACTTCATCTCACAACCAAAATGATTCCCGTTTTTCTTCTGGATTCTCGTTTATGAAGCTCAGTTAATTCAGCTTCGATGTGCCTGAACCAGAACTCTGAGCTGTGGTTCTGTTCTGACCGTCCTCAGGGTTCTGGCTGCTTTGGACCGTCCTCATCCTGTTCAGCTGCTGCTGCGCGTACCGGCACCGGCGGGCCAAGCTGCGGGTCCAGCAGCAGCAGAGGCAGCGAGAGATCAGCCTGCTGGCCTACCATGGAGCCAACTCCTTCCCCTCCTCCATGCTGGACCTCAGTGAGTCCAGCTGCTGGTTCTGACCCACTAACACACACAACTGCTCTGCTCTGGACTCCAAAAGAACCCTTATCAAACTTTACAACATGATGCTAAAGCATTCACACCTCATTTTATCACATCAAAACAACAACGTTTATTAAAGTTTGAACGATTAATCTGATTAATCTGATTGAAATTGATTAATCGTTAACTGGAGTACAGAGACTCTAAAAAAGGCCAAGAACAACAAGCATCAGAGCAGAAATTAAACCAAAACTGTACAAAAATAAAGCATTTTGTCTTTATTATAATAAAAACCTTCATCCTCTGTTGAAGGTTCAAATTCTGTTAAATAAAATCCTTTTAAGCACTTTTTGCATCCAATTGTTAATCAGTTAATCAATAATTAGTCACCAGGTCAGCCCTGAGTTGCATCTTTTACACTACGGCATTCCTCTAGTGAGCTGTCAATCACCCTGGTGTATGTTCAGCTAAATGTGAAAATGTTGTAATTTACAGAAAATCTTTTTGTACTTGTTGGCTATGCTAACTAGCAATAGCATTTTTCTGTTGGGAAGAATGCTCACACCCTAGGAAATAAAATGTTTATTTTGTATTGGGGCTACACAGTGGCGCAGTTGGTAGAGCTGTTGCCTTGCAGCAAGAAGGTTCTGGGTTCGATTCCCGGTCTTTCTGCATGGAGTCTCCATGTTCTCCCTGTGCATGGTGGGTTTTCTCCAGGTACTCCGGTTTCCTCCCACAGTCCAACAACATGACTGTCAGGTTAATTGGTCTCTCTAAATTGTCCCTAGGTGTGAGTGTGAGTGTGTGTGTGCATGGTTGTGTGTCTCTGTGTGTCTCTGTGTTGCCCTGCGACAGACTGGCGACCTGCCCAGGTGACCTGTCCAGGTGACCCCGCCCCTCGCCCAGAACGCTAGCTGGAGAGGAACCAGCACCTCCTGACCCCACTGAGGGACAAGGGTGTTAGAAAATGGATGGATGGATTTTTTAATTGAAAAATTAAAAAAATAATAATTTATTTTTAATATTGCATAAAATAATCATAAGTGGTTGAATGTATACATCTGATTAATCAATTAATCATCAGAATTACTGATTACTAAAATAATTGCTTGAATAGAGACTCAGACTGAGTCAAAACTTAAATTGAGAATCTGTTTAGCCACAGATTCTCAATTTAAGGGAAGGCAGAACTTTGACTAGGCCGTTCTAGCCTTGGTACAGTTGGGCTCAGTTTGCTAGTTAGTTGGTACTTTGGATTTTATTTGGGGGATTAAAAGGCGCATAATTCAAATACATCAAGTTTTATTTGTGATAAATATTAAAACTCAGAAAGCATTTATCTTCTGCTCCAGTTTGTGTTGGTTTAACTCATAAAACTCCAGCAAAACGAGAGGAAATGAGAGAATAGTTCTGTAAAGGCTGTGCTAGCGTTTATATCGTGAGTTTCATTCTTCTCATCTGGCAGACCTGATTCCCGCTGCACCTTAGAGCCAACCGTTAACTCACATTACTTCAGCAGACGATCCGTTTTACTGGAAATAGTTTGCAGGATTTCCAGCGTAGAAAAAGATGTGAGGCTTTTTCATCCGTCAACACAATGAAGCCGGCTCTTGTTTTGTCCTTTTGTTTGCTGCTGACGCTCAGCTGGTGTTTCTCCAATCCGCTTCAGAGACGAACCGCTGGAAATTTCCAGCTCAGAGGCTTTGATTTTTCAGAAATGAAACTCTTCCTGCTGCAGCTTTATCGATCAGCCAAACTCTGTTTATAAAGCCGTTCGGTGTAAAACGGCGCTGATGTTAGCTTAAAACAAAACACTGCATTTGTTCCACTATAGCAGTTCAATCACTGTTTTTGGTAGAAATGTCTATATTTTAAATAATTCACTAGTTGGTGTAGTGGAGTAGTAATAAAACACCAGGAGACCCAACAGATGTAAACATGCATAAGCTACATTTATAAGATGGTAAATTACAAAGCTATGACTAAAAATAAAAGCCTTCATGTGACAACTGTTAAAAAGTAAGAGCAAAAATCCGTCCAGTTTCACAAAACCAGAGGGAATGATGGTCTCAACCTGAATATGATCTGTTACCGTCACACGCTGCAAATGTACAAAATCTTTCCACTTATTTTTGGTCCAGTTTCTAATGCAAATATCTGAAGGAGAAAACTTTTCAACAGGATACAGGAGCTTGTTTTAAGTACATAATTTACTGATATTGATGCAAAAGTTCAAGTTTTATTTGCCGATTATTTCCCTAAAAACAAGACATTTTTTCTAGAAGTGTTAAAGCTCCAGAACTGATGATAACCAAACTACCGCCTGTCTTACCGGTGGTTCTGATCCGGTTTCTCTGCAGGTTTCCTGGCGTCGCTAAAGCTACCGTCTTATGAGGAGGTTGCGGCCCAGCCCTCCACTCCTCCTCCGCCGTACAGCTCTGTGTTTACGACCCCGCGATACCCGCAGCCGCCGCGCGCCGCCGACCCGCACCTGCTCACGCAGCACGGCCCGCTGCTGCACCGGCCGCTGAGCGACGGCCCGTCCTCCTTCAGCTCCGACAACAGGTAGACAAATCTTCAAAGCTGCAACTTTTATTAAAAAGGTTTTTTACATATTTGTTAAAACTGCCACCACATTGTGGCAGTTTGGTATTTCCTCCCTGAGCTACTATTGTCCTCTGAAGAAACGCACCAGTCCTGACCATAAACAACCAATCAGAGCCAGGAGGAGGGTCTTAGTGCTGTCAATCACCCTGGTGTATGTTCAGCTAAATGTGAAAATGTTGTAATTTACAGAAAATCTTTTTGTACGCCGTCATTGTTGGCTATGCTAACTAGCAATAGCATTTTTCTGTTGGGAAGAATACAGAGACCAAGGGGAAGGGTGTGAGCAGCGCATAGCAAGAGCATGATTGATATCGTTAAGATTGATATCAATCGCAATAATCAATAAATTGATTAATCGCATGATAAATTAAAACTAAACTTCATAATTCATCTTATTTGATGTTTTGTTTATTAATTTTGGATATTTAAAATGTCTTCAAGTTTTAAATGTTCATTAGAGTCTAAAGTAATTTTTAGAGTGTGTTCTTGCATTATTTTGCCATTAAAATGGGCTGAAAACCATGTTACTGTTTATAGCAACAACTTCTGGGACGTGAAAGACTAAGCCCCTCCCCCTGGCTCTGATTGGTTGTTTCTGACTGAATGATGTCTGTAGTTACCACTGGGAGCAGAATCTGTCCTCCACTGTGGCAACATAGTGACATTTTTATCTAATACGTAAAAACATATTTAAACTGCTGAGCTGATTGTTGTCAGACGTTTGACCTTTGACCTGTCTGCAGCTCCAGCTGTTCCTGCGACTCCTGCTGCCCCTCTTCTCCGTGTAGCTCTTCGCTCTCAGCGCCCATCACCTACGAAACCGACACAAGCCACGGCTCCACGCCAAGCGAGGCCACGCCCCTCACCCTTGACGTCACCATGGAGACCATAGCGGCTGCAGCCAGCTGCCTGGCGGCCAGCGAGGCCCGGTTCGCCTCTGACAGACCGGGCGCCGCGGTGACCGTCGACATCGAGGGCGCCGAAGACGTCGGCGCTCAGGAAGCCTCCGCCACGGACTCTTCCCTCCCCAGCCAGACTGTTACCGTGGCGATGGTTACCAGGGCAGCGCCGTCTCAGCCCTCACCTGGCTCTGAGGTCACCCTCACCGTTGCAGCTTCGTCTCCTGGAAAGCTCGACATGCCTCCTCCATGTTCTCCGATCTTCAGCACCGGTAGCTCCAGTCCTCTCCCCAGTCCGAGGCTCGATGCCATCCAGCTCCCCTCCAGTAAAATCACGAGAACCGGAAGTCTGTCAGGGCCTCCCACGCCAACAGCTAACCCCTCTGACTGCTGTGGGCCGTTCGAAGCTCTGGAGACTCTTGATTCTTCGAGAACTTTTGATCCACCCAGTGCCGCTTCGACGCCATCAGCACCGTCTCCAGACGTTCTCAGAACTATGGCCTTGAAAGCAGACTCTGCCAGCCTTCTAACTCCTGATCAGGATGTTAGCGTTGTTCCAGCCGATGCACCTGTTACCCCGACCCAAACTATAGCGTCTCCAAACCCGACAAAGGACCAAGAACCACTGCTGTCTGATTGTACTTCAGCCATTATTGGCGCCCCTCTGATTCCTAAACCAACACATTTAAATCTCACCCCAGGTACGATTGCGCAAACCGTTTCATCTCCATTGACTCAAAACTTAGAACCATCTCCCGGGTCGCGTTTGGCCCAGATTCCCTCAAGCCCTGGGTCAGGGCCTTCCCAGCACTCTTGTCTAGTTTTGACTGTGAACGTTTCTGGACCGAGTCCAGAGCTGCGTGGTTCATCTGAGTCAAACCTTCTCGCACCATTGCCTTCAGATGTTCAGGCTAGTTTTAGCTCTGGATCAGGATCGCCAACCCTCCTTCCGGTTCCGGTAGACGGCTCTTCTTCTTGTCCAGCAATCACGATCGAGTCTGAGACTTGTTTCATGTCTTCTCCGTCGCCCCTTGCGGTTGTTTCTCCATCCTCACCCCGATCTCCTCTTGTGGCACCAGCATTACTCCTGGACCCCCTCACCGCTCTTCACCCGTCCGACAAAGGCGCTTCCTCCTCCGGCCACGCGTCCTCCCTCTCCCCGTCGCCCCGCGCTACTCAGTCTCCACCGAAACAGACCGTCTTCTCGCCGTGCGTGGACGTCTTCGAACCCAGACCCGCGTGCTGGGAGGACGGAGACGAGGAGCAGGCCGCTGGGGACAGAGAGGAGGACGAAGACGATGACATGGGAGCGGACGAGAGCCAGTATCGGCACCGCCGTCTCACCGGCGACTCCGGGATTGAGGTGTGCAGATGTCGAGTAGAGGAAGAGGAGGATGAGGATGAAGAAGAGGAAGAGGAGAAAGACGGAGACACGGACGTGCATGATAGCGTGGATTGTCCCGCAAGAAGTCAGATGAGCACAGGGGACGAACTTACGCCGTGCAACCCCTCCACCTCGGTCACCACGTCAACCCCTGAAGAGAAGGTCATTATCGTCATGGAGAAAGTGTAACCGATGAAAGCCGATGGTTCAGTTCCTCGCTCTGACCTGGAGTACGCCAGGCAGCCATCAAATTTAGAAGATGCTTCTCGAGCGTCGTGGTTGTGAACCTAGACGACGAATGCACTGGTGTTGGGAGAAAGATTTGGTTTGGAAGTCACTTTATGGGCATTTTATGGACGCCTCTAGTTCACCAGATCTAGATGCTTCATTTCAGGATGATTGAGCTAAAACTGAGCTCTTCTTCCTTACCTAAGAGATCTCCATGTCCTGCACACTCTTTAACACGTATTAAATCACACTGTAACCCAATCTTTGTTGACTCGCATCAACAAATTTTAATAAATCCTCTTAACAGTCAAATATGGTTACCATCGATCCAAACTACATAAATTTGCACACAAGGGGGAAACAATCTCCATGTGACGCAAATACAGCATAAAAGCTGCACACGTGTTTGTCTGAGGTTGAAATCGTGCCCCGGCAGCCGATGACGCTTTCCGTCTTTTGCCCATAAATGAGCATCTTTAACGAATCGAGCATTCGGAAGGCGGCGATACCTTCCACTGCCGTCTTGGATGATGACGGAGGTTTGGAAATGTGCCGGGAACAAGTTGGCTTGCTCTGAAAAAGGAAGAGAGCCCGGTGTAGGTGGATGATTCACGGCGCCTGATTGACGGAGGGGAGACTGATTCACTGGGTTTGATGGCTGGGTCTGTCAGCAGAGCAGAGTTAGGTTTGCAGTCAGCGAGTGGAAAACTTCAAGGCGGACGGCTCGGCTTGGCTGGTGTTGCGTCGACATCTCAGCAGAGAAAAGCTCTTACATGAATGTAAACAAACAATGGCTGCTTTTAGAGCGAAACAAAGCCCCAAAGAGAGCAGAGGCGGAGCGTGTCATCGTCCCGTCTTTGTCTCTTTCTCGGAGTATGAGGTCAGATCAAACAATACGCCGTAGACGCCTCGATCTCCGTCACTTTCTGGATCTCTTCATTCATAAACGCCCCTCCTACGTCCTTAACTTTAGCAGGTTTGAACAATAGTGCAAAACAAATTGCAGAGCAGACAGAGACATTTCAAGGCCTTTTAAAAGAATAAGTCACGGCAAACGTGTTTAAAGAGTTTGGTTTATTTTTAGGTCGGTGTTTCGTACGTTGTGAGCTTGATAGACAAGTCAGTGTACATATTTTGTGACACACAAAGATGGAGTATATTTTATCAACGAAGCAGTTAGTAGTTGTTTTGTACATGCTGCCGTGTTTCAGCTCACCGTAGGATCTGGAATTAGAAGTGAGATGAAGAGCAATATTTTTATTCTAAAAGAATAAATAAACCCAGAGAAAAGTGAAAAAGCAGCGTCGGAAACGTCGGGACGGAAAAGGTCAGACCGATATCTGATGAAAAGTTATTAGAAGCAGTTTTGAGCAACTCTGAAGAGAAAAGCGTTTCATCGTGTAGAAGGTGGTTGGTGTTTATCTCCTACGGTCAAACGATAAGAGACGCATCTGCAGCAGGTTCCCAGTCCAACACAGCGTCAAGAAATGTGTTGATATAATCCAATCTATTAGGAAATGATGCATCCATCTATCATCTATACAAGGCCATGATGGCCTAGTGTCTGTCTCTCCCGGTCAGTGTGGGAAGCAGGGGTACACCTTAAGGCGCCAGTCCGCCACAGGGTCAACAGCCACCTGCACTTTACTGGTGACTCCCAACGCTTTTCAGAAAAGTTGGGAGTTTTCTTCTTGGTGCAAAAAAGTTTACAAATGAGGCTGATGAAAAGTGTTTAGATGCATTTTTGTTCAACTGAGGAAAGAAAAAATGCTCCATCCTACTGTAGGGCGTTGGTTTCTTGAGGTCAACGGACAAGAGACACCTGAAGAAGGTTCCCAGTCCAACACATGGTCAAGACATAACCCAGTCTATGAGGAAGTGACACGATCCACCCATCTTCTTTACAAGGCCATGAGGGACAGGCTGGTGTCCGTCTCTACCGGCCACTGAGGGCACAGGGCTACACCTTGATGAGCCAGGCCACTGGTTCTACGTGAATATGTGGTATAACGTAGGTTTCACCATTCACCCGTGCTTTCCTGTTTCAGAAATGTCCATTGATGTAGGAGCATGTCTTAAAAAGTCCAAATCTTTGGTTGTTGTGAGAGAAAGATCAGTGATGTCAGCAGATTGATGAAACATTTAGATGTTTCCTCCGGCAGTAAAGCTAAACGGGCCTGTGTTTGAGGAAAAGTGAAGGTTCTCATCACCCCAGGAAATCATCCACCCAACCTTAGTGAATGGAGAGAGACTCAGCCTGGTTGATCCTTACACCCTGTGTTCATGCTGCATTGATCCACACCTTCATGCATAACTCAACAGAGCCACCGATACATGATCCAAATGAGCGCTAAGCTGCTAGGACTCCATTAAAGGCACAAAGTCCTGCCACAGAAACGGCTCACGACGGAGACGGATCCAGATATCTGGTCCTGGGACTTTGACAGACCGAGGAAGATGCTTCTGGCTGAACGTCGGCACCGGTGGAGTGAGAACGACGAGTTCTTGGAGGCTTCTAGAGCGACGCCCAGCTGTTGATGTTGTAGTTGATGTTGTGGTTGACGGTGTTTTTTGTTTACCTGAACTTATAACGTTATATATTTCATTGGTTTCCGAGTGCCATTTCTACTTGACTACTGTTACTACTTAGCATTATTTAGAGCTGTTCTTGCTCTGTGTGACTGTGGCTTTATAGCAGAGTGACTTGGGAGTTGTTTGAACTTTGTCTGTACTTTGGGTTCCCAAAGGCTGAGCAGACCTGAGATCAGCTCGAGATGATTGGGGTTTGGTTAGAAACGGCTTGGAGCGCCGATGTTTAACGGAAAAGGATTGAAACAACCCAGTGAGTCTTTTCTGTCTTGGTTTTGACCAAAAGCTCCGAGGCGTTTTTAAGGTAAAGTGACAGATTACAGCTGATCCAGGACTTCCTGCTTTGGGAAATCCTGTCTTTATGTCTCTGTTAAAAGTCTAAATTACTTATTTCTACTGAACTATGTTACTATGTCCACATTGACTGGATTTTCACTGAAAATGTAGATTTCTTTTCTTGAATTCAAGGCTAAATATAGTAACACCTGACTGGTTCTGCCTGTTTTCTGTTATTCTGCCACAGCAGGTGTTGGGAGATGATAAATCCAATTTCCATTTTCTAAAGAATTCAATGGAAAACACCAAACTGGATGAGAAACTAAAGAAACATTTAATACAGTTTTTGGATTAAATGTTAATTTGGTTGGTTTTAGAGACTGGTTTGGTTTGACTAGGCCAGTTTCTTGACCCTAAAATGTGAAGCTAGTCAAACCAGTTTGGATCTGATCTCTTTTAGTTGACCCGGATTATAAGACTGTCCAGTTCCTTCCCTCTGCTTACAGGATTTTAACTAATTTGTCTTTTTCCACCTTCATATCCTCACTGGCGTTTCTGGCTGTCAGTCGGTGGGAGAGGATTTAGAAAAGATTTAAATCCTGTAATATTCAAACGACAGGAGCACTAACTAGTATTAGAGGTAATAATTGGTGTGTGTGTGAATGTTTGTACGTATGTGTGACATAACTAAACCAGCCTGTTCTAAAAGTGTGGAAATATAATAAAACTGTTGAATCTAAAACGTTTCTGTCTGTAAGTTTAATACTGAAACACTAAAGCACCACATTTATACCAGAGCTCATTTTAATTGAATTTGAAAATGATTAGCATATTTAGCTTCCCCTAAATAAATAATTCAAGATAAATTCTGTTAATTTACTCGACTGTTTTGTAAACTTTCAGGTGAAAAAAATTCAATACAGTTTTGGTTGTCAACTTAAAAAAGTATTCAAGTAGCTAGAACTTTATAGTCATGCTCTTATTTTGAAGGGGATGACTGTTTACGGTAAAATCGCATGCAGGCTACAGTTTAAGTCAATAAATGTTTGATAAATTATTGCAAAGTTCATTTCAGTAACTCCATCATTAAGCAGAAAACACTCAGACTGTTTTCACGCCTTTATTTGTTGATTATGGTGATTTCGTGCTTATGGCTAATGAAAACATGACATTTAAGATCAGAATATTACATCAGACCAATCTATATATTTTAAATACACAGATGTGGACTTTATAAAAAAAGTGTTTAGTATCTAGGTAAAGGTTATGTTCAAAAACAGGACTTTTAATCTGAATATGACTGAATTTAATGTCAAATTAAAGATTTTTTGGGGGGATGTTGGATTTTAATATTGAAAAATAAAGAATTCACTTTTTTAAATTCAACACGACCAAATTTTGAAGGTTTGGTTGGCTCTAGTTGCCTTTATTTGATAGCAGTTTGACAGGAAAGAGGGGGAAGACATGCGGCAGGTGTTACCAGGCCGGGAATCGAACTTGTGACCACCAGCATGAGGACTAAGGCCTCAATACATGGGTTGTGCTTTGCCCCTGCAAACCCCCACCCCAAAATTTAAATGCAGGAATGTTTCCCAGGGATGTTAGAAACCCTGATGAAAGATGTGATGCTAAACGACAACAAGTTAGCCGAGAATCAGTAATTTAGTCTTGCTAAGAAATATTTTACAAATCAAAAAAATATATATTTTAAGCAACCATTTGTTAGAAAGTTGTTGTTTTTTAACAAAAAGAAATCGGATCAGTCAGACTGTAAATCAATGAGAAAAGGTTGTAATATTTCTTTTCCATTTATTCAGAAAAGGGTAACTAGAAAGTAGCTTTATTTTCTTGGCTGTAAGCTCCGCCCCTTTTCATTTAGCCCCGCCCTCCCAACCTGGGCGTGGACTGACTGCCGCCTTATAAGGCAGCGGCTGTAACACCACACCCAGACGCCCCTGCAAGTTGGGTGGGGAGGCCCCGTCTGGCAGCCTGAAGCTCATTCGCTGGAGCAGAGAGGACAGGAAGAGGAAAAGCTCCAGCCTGGCCAGCGATTCGCCGACGCAGACCCGAGGTCCCGCCCCAAACGGCAGGAAGCAGGTGGGTGCGGCGCGCTGACCCTTGTCGTCAAGGAAACGATCTATGTTAGGAGAGAAAAAGGTTTGAACGACGTTTCTGTTGGGTTTGTTTTGATAGACCGGTTGGGTCACCTGGGTTGAACAGGTCCGGTTTGTCCCAGAACCGGGGGTCGTGGTGAATCGACCACATGTTGACCAAAACCCGAGTCCCGCGGCGCACAGCGTGACCGCCAATGCTGAGAGAGGAAACGGGGTTTTTAAGAAACTCTGTGAGCTTTTCCACGTTGCGCCCTGCGATCGGACCTACCTGCTGTCGCTCATGGCGGTGTGCGGGATCAGAACCGGGCTGACCGGTCGGATCCTCATGCCCTCGTTGATGACGCAGTCCAGGTACGGCAGCCGGCCGCGGTCAGACACGCTCACCGCACGATCACCGCCCACGTTCTCACCCAGCTCCCTCTGCACGCGCTCCTGGACCTGCGATGGAAACCCAGAAGTAACGACCGAGACCTGAAGGGCGTCCAGGTCATCATCGGTTTCTAACCGACACGAGTTGATCGGGACGGACTGAAACGCTACCGGACTACCGGAAATCCACCAACTAGCCGTATTTGTGTTTTTACCTGTCCTTGACCAAGTTAGGATGGATTTATGGGCTACAAAACATGTTCATTACATTTTTTCTCAGCCCAACTCAACCTTTACACTCGCAGGTGAAAATAGATGCATACAGATGCGTAATTACACCACAGTACATCTTTGAAAAGTAGAAGTGTAGCCTCCTGCTCAACCAACAAGAGGTTTCTGGATGATAAATCAACAAAGAAACGGTTGTCTTTTCCTGCAGCCATTAAGCAGCACATACAGTGGGAAAACCAGCTGACCAGAGGTGCTGGAGCTCTGCTTGGGTTGCTAGGTAACAGGGCAACCCAACATGACTTAACAATTGGGAGGATTTTGAAATGGCACCAAAAAACGTTATCTTGTTGCCAAAAACATGGCTGGGTGTTTTTTAAGCACTTTGGCTGGCAGTAGAAGTGCAAATGGAAAAAGAAAAATGTCCAAAAATGTAAATTTTTCTAAAATCTTGCATTTTGTTTGGTAATTTCTGTCACTTCCTGAAGTATTTTGACTTGGACGACTTATCACCTTTTTGGCCTTTTTGGTGCTCCATACACAAGGAGCGACCGAGTTTGAGATTTTTAATGCTCAACACTGTAAATTTTTGTTTGCTCACATCACTTTCATGGCGCGCTCTGATTGGTGGAACAACGCCACAGAAATGCAGTTTGTGAGCAAAACGTCCTGAGAAGTGACCTTTTGCCCTCTGACCTCGGGGTGGTGCAGCAGGTAGGCCAGGATCCACAGCAGAGTGGTGGACGTCGTCTCCACGCCGGCTCCAAACGCCTCCGCTGCTGTCATCAGGACGTGGTCGTCGGTTATCCCCTCTTCTGTTGACCCATGTGACCTCTGACCCCGCCCACTGCCCGTCTGACCCTTCAGCAGGGCCTCCAGGAGGTCACGGGGGTCACCGTCACCCAGTGCCGCCTGCAACCCACCAGACAGACAATGGAAAAAGAGCTCAGAGCTGTAATAAGCGCTGTGGCCTGTAGGGGGAGCTGTTGGTCTCTGGTGGTTTTTAACGGTTTTCACCACCTTGTGCTCCTCCAGTTTCCGGGTCAGCAGTCGGTCCCTCACGGTGATGCACTCCTTCAGTTTACTGAGAGACCTGTTAGGAAACACCTGGAGGACAGGAAGAGGCTGGGAGTCAAAGCTTTACAGATTTAATGGAAGAAAATAACTAAGATGTTTAAAATTCAGCTAAAGTTTCACTTGCATCCACTGCATCAACCAGCTGGAGTTTGTTTTTATGGATTTTAATGAGGGGTTGCAATTCACTCTCTTTATTTTTAGAAAATTTCTGTGAATTAACTTCAAAATTTCTACCTTTTTTACTTTTACTTTCTCACATTTTGTTTCTATAATGTGCCTAACATGCCGTCGTATTATTTTCTCTTCTGCCCAGGGACAGTTTTGGTTTTCCTCTGGCTCCCCAGTCGCACCTTCATCCAGGGGTAGATGTCCACCAGCCCGCCCCTGGCGATCGTCTCCACGATGCCGTTGTTGTAGCTGATCACCTCCTGCAGCTCGCGGTCTCCGGGGCCGTAGGAGCTGCTGAACACCAGGGTGCAGACCACGTTGGTGACGGCCCTGGTGATGGCGGCAGACGGGTCGAAGCCCCGCGACCCGTGGGACAGCAGCTCCACGCAGAGCCCGTCCACCGCCGACAGAACTGCACAGACGTTTATGTTACTGGGGTCTAAATACGTAAGGATAAAACATGAAACAGTCATGAAAAGTTACTAACTGTCTTTGTTTCTAAATGTTTAAAGTGTTCTTGATGAAAATCTTCCCAGGCTTTCTTAAAACGCTGCTTTCTACGTATTTTATAACGATGGACCAGGGACATTGTGGAAAACGAGACTAAACCAAAAAACTCACACATTTTAAGATTATTCTCAGTCATTTTCCTGGAAAAAAAAGGAAATTTCTGAGCTTCAAAAGTCTAAAATTTGCAAGAAAAAACTAAAATAACTTTGAAACTGATCTCAGATTTCTGTAAGATAAACTTTTAAATTTTCTGAGTTCGTAAAGTCAAAAATTTCGACCTTTTGGATCTCAGAAATGTCCATGTTATTTCTAGAAAATGTTTGTGAATAATCTCAAAATGTCTTAATTTTTGTAATTTCAATAAAAGATATACAGTATTGACAGACTTTGCAGAGCAGTAATAGTTAAAATCAGTCGCTGTGACCCGGAAGCTTGTTTTTCTCATCAGAAACGTGGAGGTTCTGGACGGTACCGATGTCCTGCAGCCGGCTGGTTCCCTCTCCAAACAGGGTGAAGGAGTTGTGGACGAGGCGGCGGTGAAACCTCCACAGAGGAGAGTAGTCTGAGAAGGCGATGTCTTTTCCTCCGCGGGTCAGCAGGTTGGTGGTGACCTGTGCAGAACGGATACAGCCCAGTTCATAACATCAGGTTTTTAGCCCTTAAGTTCATTTTGGTGTATAATTAGAACCTCTAGGAGAGCAAAACAGTTTAATTTAGTCTCTCTTTGTGCTGCGTAGTCGTCTTTACATTGTATTCAGGTTAGATTGTTCCGTTTGTTCACTATTATTTGTGAACTATTACTTCTAAATCAGTGGTTCTTAACCTTTTTGAGGTACCGAACCCACCAGTTTCATATGCGCATTCACTGAACCCTTCAGTAGCAATAAATAAAATATGACCCTCCTGCCCCCCCAAATTCAAGACTTGGTGATCACCCCATGATCACCAAGTCTTCTTAAAGGTAGAGTCTCTGAGATCAGTTCTTCAAACTATATTCAGTGTTTTCAGCAAAGTTGATCTGACTGTCCAGAAACGACCCAAAGTATTTAAAATTAGCCACAGTTTCAACAGGTTGGCCATCGAGAGAAACTGGAACCACTTTAAGGTCTTTAGGTCATTTAAGTAGCTCTACATTCTTAAGAGAATGAAAAATTAATAATAAATAATAAATACTTTGTGGTATTCTGATTTAGTAATGTAATTTTATTAGTTGTGTTACCACCCCACACCACTAGAGGCAGTACCAACCCCGAAAAGATGCGACTAAGGAGCAGATTTAGAAGTTCACTGAAAGCTACAGAATTTGGAAAAACTGTGAGATTTGCTGAAGTTAATAAAGACACAAGTTCAAATCCATGCTGAGAGGAGCTCCTCCAATCAGGGCTCCTCCACAGCTCTGATTGGCTAAGCAATGTAACGTGATCCTCTGATTGGCTAAGCAATGTAACGTGATCCTCTGATTGGCTAAGCAATGTAACGGGATCCTCTGATTGGCTAAGCAACGTAACGTGATCCTCTGATTGGCTAAGCAACGTAACCTGATCCTCTGATTGGCTAAGCAATGTAACGTGATCCTCTGATTGGCTCAGCAATGTAACGTGATCCTCTGATTGGCTAAGCAATGTAACGTGATCCTCTGCAGCAAGTGATGACAAAGCGGGGCGTCATCACCACTTTACACAGGTGAGTCTTTACCTCCACGGCAGAGGCTCCGCCGAACCCCTGGGGTTAAGAACCACTGGTCTAAACAACGACTTCCGGTTAACCAGCTTCGCTAATCCGCCATTTTTATTTCTCGCAGCGATTTTACAGTGGCGTCAAAAATGATTTTAAAAACATCAATTTGTGTGCCTATGACATCATGACCCAGTCGTTGTTTTGCTAGCTGTAGCATCGGGCCTTCTGCTAATGTTAGCACTGTGTGCTAGCTGCTAGCATCTTGAGTACACAACGCCCTGCCCTTTTTAATAGTTTTATCACATAAAGACTTTTTGTTCTGTAAAACCTTCAGTAACGTTATTGAAGCTAGCATTAGCTGACTTTGTAACTGTTGATTTAAATGTGAAACAGGGCTTTAAAAGCATGTTATGTCCACTTTAACACATTTTATACTCGCATGCAGAACTGATCAGCATTTTTAGCATGTTTAGTTAAAACTGGCTCCCAGGTTGTTGATTAATAAGATTCAAAAATGGAAATTGAATTTTCTCCTGTTTTTTAAAATTAGATTCAGCTTTTTGAACTTTTTCTGTTTCCCAACTAAAACTGGATTAAAGGCTGGAAACTGTAAATGAAAAATGAAACATTAGCCCTTATAAACGATTACTGCTATATTTCTGCATGTATAATTGCTCAAAACCTATTAGAAATATATTTTAAGGAGTCAAAATCTCTGAAGTGCCATGTTAAGACACCAGGGGGCGCTGCAGGAAAATGTACTAAAGGAAAAGAAGAAATGAAACGAGTGATTCACTCCACAGGGAACAATAAAAGTCTTATTTTCTTAATAGTTAAAAACCTAAATTTATTCTGCCTAAAATATCCAGTATAATCAGAACATTTCCAAAGGAAAGTGCCTGAGACGTGACTCCGGTCCAGATCAGAGTTTCAGGTTCTGCAGGGAAACTTTTCGGTGGGTTTTCATTAAAAGCTGTCGCCGTTTCTGACCATGTCGGGACGTCCGGCGAAGTCCTTGCCCCTCTGCAGCAGCACCTCTCTGGCGTGTTGATGGTTGTTCACCACCAGGGTGTAGTGAGGGCCGAGGTAGAGCGCAAACAGAGGTCCATACCTCAGAAACAAGCACAGGGTCAAAGGTCATCATCAGTTAGGACCAGATTACCGTCCAGGATTATAGTTTTCTTCCTGAAAATCTCGTAATCCTCAAACGGAACCATTCAGATTTAAGAATCCTGACCGTATCTACCTGAACTTCCTTCCTTCCTTCACATTAAATACTGGTTTAAGAAGCTAACTAGTCTTACAAATATTAAATTAAACATGATTCAGTTGAGATCCAGGTCTAAACTCGTCATTTTCAGCAGAAATCCCAAAAAGAGTTTAACAAACTATTAGTCATAAAGGCTCGTTAAGCAAGTCTACCAACCCAAAGATTACTAGTAGTCTAGTTGTGGGATTATCTAGAATAGAGACAACAAAACAACCAGTTTTCAGATGTTAACTAATCAATCTACACATTAATCGGTCAAACTATGGCAAAGACTGACTCATTTTATGAAAATTAACTAGTACCTCAAGATATGATGATTAACTAAACACAAACTAGTCCATTAAATATGAGCTCAATCCAAACCCAAAGAGTCATTCCTGTGGTTAACCAGCATTCCCACTGATAACTAGTCCTCTCTACAGTAACCAGTTGCTAACCAACCCGCCCTGCAGCGTCTCAGACTCACCTGTAGGTCAGCCGGGTGAAGAGCAGGTGAGGAGGAAGACCTCCGCCCAGCCAGGGGAGGCTGCCCAGGACCGGGAGGCGAGGCAGGCAGGGGACGGGCTCCTGGACCGGGCCGGGGCCCCGAACCGGGCCGGGTCCCTGGACCGGGCCGGGGCCCCGAACCGGGCCGGATCCCTGGACCGGGCTGGATCCCCGGACCGGACCAGACGAGTTCTGGTGTTTAGCTTCCTGACCGGACCAACGGGAGAACAGAACCAGCAGAACCACGATGAAGAGGAGGAAGAGGACGAGGGGTGGTGGGGCAGAGGACAGCAGAGCGGAGAGCATGGCTGCAGCGAGGAAGAGGAAAATGAGGAGGCGACGAAGAACCCTGACTTTAACCAGCCAGGGAGGAACCTTGGAGAGGTCAGAGGTCACGCCTGCGTGTTGTTATGACAGATGTTTGACCGTGACGGTGTGTGTGTGTGTGTGTGTGTGTGTGTGTGTGTGTGTGTGTGTGTGTTTTCCTTCATCAGGTGGCCTTGGTGTTATCAGGCTGAATGCCACAGGTTGCCATGGAAACCTTAAAGGAGAACAGCCGCCGCTCCGTCCAGGTCTGTCGACTCTGACCAGGTTTTCGTTCCCGACTCAGTGAAGGAGACGGTTTAGGTTCCTGTGAGACAGAAGAACCTTGACCCGGTCTGACCTGGTTAGTCCTGGACCGGTTCTGGACCGGTTTATTGGTTCGTTCTGGACGGTTTTGACCCGTTTTAGTCTGAGGTGTTTGGTTTAAAGCTGTTTTTGGGCTGATTTGCCTCAGGAATAAATCAAACTCGTCATGTTTGTTCTGTTCTGAAGTTTAGTTCTTGTTTTGTGTGTCATTTTGTTATGTTTATTTTGCGTCGTGGTTCTGATCCATTTTGAACTTGGTTTTATGTGGTAAAGGTTTTGATGGTTTTAGGCTTTATTACCTGGATTTGGACTTAATTTAGCAAAACTTTGACCGAAGATATAAATGTTCAGTTTTTCATTTTCAGTTTTTCTCTTCATGAAGCATAAAAACTGTTTCTGACATTTCATTCATTTATCAGAAAAACTTCCCATTAGAACCGTTCTGACCCGGTTAGATAGTTGAACGGGTCTTTCTCTTCTGTGGTTCTGGTTCAGGAATCTGTATTGGCGGTTTCAGCTGGAGCAGCATCGATCTGATATCAATAACTGTATCGATCCTGATATTGAAACATATTCTAGATTGGGTATCAGTGACAATGTTCCTGATAACTCTATGCTTTATGTCATGATTTATTATTTATTTTACATTACACTTAGGATTCCTAATTTAACTTTCTGAAACATTTGACAGGTTTGCTGCAATTTATTGTCATGTTTCACCAAAAGTAGTTAAGGTTTTGTTTGTGTCAGATTCTTTATTTTTTATATTAAATTTGCTGTTATTCTCCTAAATAGTCTGAATAAATTAAAGTTTTACATGTTTGCTAATTGTGCTGCACTGATGCAGAGTTATTAAATACATTCATGTTTCAGTTTAAGAAAATGAGCATTTTAAATCAGTTCAGTCGTTTTTCTGCGTCGGTTCTGTCCGATTCTCAGATATCGGCATCAGAAGTGATGAAACTGGATCGGTGCGTTCATAGTTCATAGTTTCTATTTTCATGCTCGGTTTGGATATTTCTCAGTCATGATGCATTCCTGTTGAATCATTTCAGACTTTGTGAAGCTGGTATTTTGGGTTTTGTAGCTAAATTTAGTCCAGCCTGAACATTTGCTCTCTCTCTCTCTCTCTCCTGCTGCCGTTTCCCTGATGGCGGCCATCTTAACGTCTGAACTGATCCATTAACTTTAAGAAACGTGTGAATCAGCGGCGCGGCTGACGCCACCAGAGTCCGAACGCTTCAGCGTCTCGGTGGCGTTGTGTGTGCAGCCGGCGGAGGCACGCCGCCATGGCAACAGCGCCCACACACACATTTCCCCATCATCTGTCCTGATTTAGCGCGTTGACACGGCGAGGCGAGCGGAGCGGTTCTGGTCTCTGGCAGAAAAACTGACAACAGGTGCTGCTTCAACGTCTCGGCTAAAAAAACCCTCTGGAGGTCAAACACGCGACGCCTCTGATGTAAAACCCTGGAAACGCTCCGCTTCATGTTTCAGCGCCGGGTGCTTCGCAATCTGTTGCTTTAGTTACAATAATCCTGGGAAAAGGGGAACATAAAGGCTGGTTTCAAGGCTTTAATCTGACAAAAACGGGACAGTTTGAGCTGCTGGAGAGCCACAAAATTCACTAAAAAATGCAAACATTAGTTTAGCTTTACCTCCTCAACAATAAAGTTTTTAAAATTAAATCTGTGCATCATTAAAGATCCAAATCATAAAAGGGTTTCAGACTGTTGCCTTGTTAAAAGAAACATTTTCTTCTTCTTTTAGTAACGCGTTGCTTTCTATTCAGTGGTCACATTTTTACCATCTTGACTCCTGAACAACTGATTTGTTTTCAGCAGCCGAACAAAATACTTTTCATGGCCACAAATGGCCCCCGGACCGCACTTTGGACCCCCCTGGTCTAAATGAAGATCTGATGCAAAGTTTTACCTTCAAACCTTAAAAATCTGCCAGAAGTTTTGACGTTATAAAAACCCAGAACATCGTTTATCATTTATCCTGATAAAATTTACTGTAATAATTTAATCATGATTAATTCCAGTTAATGATATTTAAAAATCTCAAAAATATCCACATTGTCTGGATTGTTAGTTTCACTATTTTCTCCACTGTTTGGTCAAAGAAAACATCAATAAATTTCTAAATATGATTAAATCAAGCTGATGTAAATCAAAATTTTTGATGTGATTGTTGTCCGAAAGATGTTTATTTTAAACAGGAATGATTTTCAAGCAGCATTTGTGTTTGTGGGGCTAGAAATGCTGTGACACACAGTCACCTAAAAAGTTTTGATAATTATTTTTAGCGTCATTTTTGTCGTTATCGCATCGCTAACCGCTACCGGAACATATTTTATTGAGGTTTTATGTGATCAATTAACACAAAGCAATGCAGGAATGTGAAGAAAACCAGACATGGTTTAAACGTTTTCTGAAAAGTGTGGTGGACATTTGTATTGAACTCTTTCTCTGCAGATCCAGCTGGTTGGTCTCCACCAATCAGCTGAATGTTTTTTTTTTCTCTTCTTTACAAAACGAGCTCAGTCCGATTGGATGCAAGGCCCCAACGGATGTCAGTTAAATCTATCCCTAGACTTTGATTAGGCCATTCCAGCACGTCGATTTCATTTGATCTGTGTTTCCATTAGCGTTTCATTTTGAAGTTTTGCATTAGAAGTTGATAGAAATGCCAAAATAAAATAAAGAAAAAACATTTTGAAGAAAAAAAGAGTTTTACGCTCATTTGATGTGATTTTAGTTTTTTCTGAAATACTTAAAGAGGAGATGAAAATACATTTACAGAAAAAGTTCTGATGCAGAAAATGGTTCCACCAACAGGAAAGAGCAGAGATGAGGAGGACTGAAGGTTTACACTGATCCATTATTAATGGATATTTGGGGTCTGAACTGGCAGGTCTGAGTGTTTTAAAGAGGCTCTGCTCTCCAGCACAAATTATCCACTGTGGTAGACATTTTTTTAAATTATAACTTTTATCAAATTGTTGCAGCGTTTGCAACTCTAAATTAGTTAAATGCAGCTATGTACTTTCTGACATATTATTGTTATTTTTAAAGCAGAAAATGGTGACTAGAAATAATTTTCTGCCATCGCTTCTGGCGCCCCCTCTGGCCCGGCGCCCGCATGCATCGCATTTAGAGCATAGAAACATTTATAACAAACTATGGACCCCTGATCTGTAACATTCATTAATCACAAATTGTTATATATTAAACGATGCACAAGATTGAAAAGTTACATCTGAGCAATTTAAGGGTTTAAATGAAATGTTACTGAAATAAAAATGTATTTTTCCATGTTTTAGGGGAACAAATGGACATGGAGGGCAGCTAATTTCCCTGTTATGTAACACTTCTTCTGCTTGTTTTGGTTTGCATGGAGGGATGAGAGCGACGTGAATCTCAGAGGACGTTCCGACGCTCCGAACAGAACCAGGGGGTTCTGCAGGTTCTGATGATCCAGCTCCTTTTATGTAACGCCGGCCTGGATCCTCCATCCGTCTCCATGGCGACTACATCCCAGCAGCTGCATGTGGCTGTGCAGGAATGTCACATGTGGGCCAGTGATGCGTCTGCAGTGCTGAACCGGTGGCGCAAAAAAAGTTGTGATACGCACCAAGCGGGCGCCGCTCTGGAGGGGGCGCCATGAGCGACCGCAAAAAATTATAGTCGACGTTTTCTGTGGCTTAGCAGCTGATGGTGCTTTGAAAACCACGCGCTGTCTGTGTCTGCTCGGTGTGAGCATCTCTAACTCAAATGTTGCAACAAATCAAACAAATTTGGGTCTTTGGTGTCCCATGAAATGCGCCAAAACCCGCGATCTGAGTCTCCCGCCCGTGTTTCCTGTCTTCTCCCGGTTGTATAACCTCTCTCTGCCGCAGTGAAGGAAACCCCTCTCTCCGCTCCAAGACGTCGCTCTGCCGCCTGTCCTTTTAAGGCATGGGGGATACCCGCCGTCACAGCCGGAAGCAGCCCAAATTTGGTCAGCTACGAAAGGGGCACGGCGGGGGGAATCCCTCGCGCCGGTGTCGACCAATAAAGGCAGGACGGGAGTTACCTTGGAGACGGAGAGTATAAAAGGGAGAGCCGGAGAGCGCTCAGCATCCTCAGCCTCTCAGCCCGGCAGCAGCCGCAGCTTAAACCGGATTAACGCCTCACTTCTTAGGGGGAATCCCGGATTTAATCATAAAACCTGAGAAAAAGATGCTTCTGGAGCGCGACGACAGCTTCATGTCTGAGTTTGAGGACGCCTGCAGCGCCTGGGTGGACAGCGTGGGGTCCAGCCCCAGCGACGGCGCGGACTCTGACGTGGGATCACCGTTCAGCCAAGGTGAGTCTCCAGCATCCCGCTGCATGTCCTGCAGCTGCATGTTTCTGTCATTATGCAATAATAACCCCCTCCCCTCCCTTTCTGCAGTTTTCTCTCCGGGAACTGACGCCTCGGACTCAGACTTCTTCTCCGACTTCAGCGACTGCTCCTCGGACACTCTCTCTCCATCGCTCGGCTACACCGGAAGCTTTTTCGCGGAGTCGGAGCCCACGGCCGCGGGGCTGAGCAGCACCGCCGACGCGATCCTGAACATGATCACGGAAATTGTGGGAATCTGCACCGAGATGGAGCAGCAGCAGCAGCAGCCCGCCCCCGACTTCAGCATCCCTCCTGCAGCCGCGGAGCCGCAGCCGCCTGCAGCCCCCGCTTCAGCTCCGGTGGTGATCAAATCGGAGTTCGGGAGCTCCAGCTGCAGCAGCGGGTGTTCACAGCCCTCCACGCTCGGGAATGACGCTCTGTTCCCGGCTGCAGCGGACTCTCTGCTCCCGCTCATGGCTCTGGAGCAACAGGTGGACATGGCTGATTTCATCGAGTCTCTGCTGAGCTCCGAAGCCGGGCAGGGCGAGCTGAAGCCCGGCTGCGAGGTGAAGCAGGAGCCGCTGGAGCTGGAGGACTGGCTGAAGGGTTTACCGGTAACCGGCGGGGAATCCGGTAACTACGTCATCAGCAGCACTCCCTCCACCCTGGACGCGCACCTGCTTTCCTCCCTCCTGCAGGGCGCGTTCCCGATGGTCAACATCAGCAGCGTGCACGCGGCCGTAGCGCCCAAGCAGCAGCGCGCCGGGCGCAGAGCGCACGCGCGCGGCGGCGTGAAGCCCAAGCCGTTCCCGTGCTCCGTGCAGGGCTGCGAGCGCCGCTTCTCGCGCTCCGACGAGCTCAACAGGCACGTGCGCATCCACACGGGCCAGAAGCCCTTCCAGTGCACCATCTGCGCGCGCAGCTTCAGCCGCAGCGACCACCTGACCACGCACACGCGCACGCACACCGGCGAGAAGCCCTTCTCCTGTGACGTGTGCGGCAAGAGGTTCGCGCGCAGCGACGAGAGAAAGCGGCACGGGCGCGTGCACGTGAAGCAGCAGCTGCGTGCGCAAATGATGGCCGCCTACTCTCTGGCCCTGAACGCGCCCGGCGTGTAAACACAGGCCCGCGCTCCCTCTACGCGGGGTTTTGGAAGCTTTTCGGATTTGAACCGACAACCGGAGATACATGTGACGTCACACCGGTGTACAGGTGCTGGGAGGCGCATGCGTGTACGCGGTGCCCTGAGGGTTCGGGTTCGGGTTCGGGCCTGGCCCGGCAGCCGACCGGGCCTCCGCCGCCTTAAAGGGGCAGTGCGGCCCCTGCAGGACGGATCCTGCTGTAAAATAAAACCAGTTTCTTCTGCATGAAGCCGTAAAGAGACTCTGTGAATGTCGACGTCAGAATGTCGTGCTTCTGTTGTTGATATCTCCATGTAAGCAGCTCTATATTTGAGGAGGTCCATGTTTGTAACACATCTCTATTTTTCTAGACGGACTGTCTACCTCTCAGTGTGAATATTTTACAGATGTTTCTCTGGCACATGAACGTGAAACACGATGTCACTTTTTCTACGAAACGACTGTTCGCGTTCCGCGGACTCTGAACGAACCCGTGTGTGCAGGTCCGGCTGCACCGATGCATTGTGGGATATGTTGTCCTGTGTTCTGTGGTGTGAGATCCGAAGCACACCGGCTCAGTGAGAGCTGAGCGCTGAGTAGCACACATGGCTGTGCGAGTTTACTGTTCCC
The DNA here is from genome assembly GCF_904066995.2 of Poecilia reticulata. NCBI lineage: Eukaryota > Metazoa > Chordata > Actinopteri > Cyprinodontiformes > Poeciliidae > Poecilia > Poecilia reticulata. The sequence goes on along the minus strand of NC_088847.1, from coordinate 26,508,896 downwards.
TCATTCTGCATGGAGGCTGTTGTTGCTGTTAATAAACAAAACAAAACGGATCCGCTGAGTTCGGCTGTTTCCTCTGCACCGAGACACCAACAGAACCTCTCACCTTTCACACATTTAGCCAAGCTGGAGAGTAAAAAAGCATTTCAGATCATTTTTAATATCAAACTGCATTGATCAACACAGAGCCCTGAGGGACACCATCTGAAGCTCTACAGATCTGCATTCAAAGATGCCGCTTCGAGCTTTATGGGGCAGAAAGGAAGCTGTGGTACCGAACTTTTATTTTGAAGGTTTTTGTACATATTTGTTTAACCTGTCACCATTTAGTTATGAGACAGATAATCAGTGAAAAGATCACTCTGCCTGTCGTCTGAAGAAATGCACCGATCCTGGTCAGAAACAACCAATCAGAGCCAGGAGGAGGTTCTTAGCGCTGTCCATCAACCTCATGTACTCGCTGCTAAATGTGCTAAAGGCACAACTTACTGTTACAGGAAAACTATTTATCCACCGTCATCGGATCAGATAAGAAGCTGCAGGAAGATCAGGGGTTGAGGGTGATTGACAGCACTAAGATCCGCCCCCTGGCTCTGATTGGTTCTTTCTAGTTAACACTTTCAACTTGGTTGTTTCTCCTCTGGCAAAAGGAGGAGATCCATCTTTTCACAGATCATCTGTCTCAAACTCACAACATGGTGGCAGTTTCAACAAATAAATAAATATATATATATATATATATACATTTTATAGAAGTTGCACTCTGCAGCTTTAACTAAAGGAGATAAAAAATCTCTTCACAACAATCTGGCAATGTGTGAAAATATCACAGCTCCCTTGATAATTCATGATTCAACTATGATTAAACCACATTTTATGGTGCAATTTCACTCATATCAAGACCTGAAGATGACCAGATGTGTAAAATAAGGAATTCACTCAAAGCGAAACACAAATAGGCAAATAGAGCTAAAAGATATATTTAAATATGTTTATTGACAGAAACAGTCTAATTTGGGTCGCATTCCCTGGTGTTTGAACACTTATTCTAAAGACGGCTGTGAATTTTATTTATGTTAAAACCTGTCGCTATAGTTTGAACATTAATAATTTCATTGTAAGTAGAAAGTATTAAGTAAATTTAAGTGAAAAAAAATCTGTGAAATTTTCTAGAAAAAAGGAAAATTTTTTAGTTTGAAAAATCAAAAAGATATTTTAAGATTAATATCAAATTTGAGGAAAAAACTTGAAACATTTCTGAGTTTCAAAAGTCGAAAATGTTCTTGTTTTCAATAAGCTATAAGATTGATCTCAAAATCGGCAGGAAATGTGTTTCCTGTCTGCATTACGTCTTCAGCTGTGTGAAAACTTTAATAAGAAGCTCGCTGCCAATCAGCACCGAAAACCAGAAGAGACCGGAAGGCCGCATCACCTGTGGAGACATGATGGAGGCTCCGAAAAGAGCGGGCCGCCGGTTGCCATGGTGATCCCGCCATTTCTGGGAACAAGACTGCAAGTCGTAGTTGATTTTACGTTGGAGATTAGACCGGTTTAAAAAAAACAACAACAACAACAACAACAACCCAGAGCTGAAATATAAGTGGAGTCTGAGCGAAAGGCGGAAGAAAGATCCAGAAATGAGGATCAAACGAGTTAAAATGTAAATATTTCTGAACATTTCACAGGATCAGGGAGTGAGACGCTTCAACTGGCGCCCGAAAACCAAACAGCTCTTCAGAGAGCCTCCGTCCAGCCTTCTACAGGCTGCTGTTGCCTGGCAACAGACGGTTCCGTTAACAGTTCGTCAGGCGGTATGGGCTGCGAAGGCCGAGTTTCCATGGTAACAACGTTCCGCCCACGTCGCCGCCGAGTTTTTGTTGTTTTGTTGTTTTCGCCGGTGAGTCTCTGAAGGAAAGAGGTTTAGATGATGATGATGATGATGATGATGATGATGATGATGATGATGATGATGATGAGAGTGACTTCAGGTCAGGTTGAGCTGCTTCTCTGTTCGTGGACGTCTGACGCCACCCTGCGGCCAAATGCTGCAACTGCAACTCCTCTACAGTGTATCTTTGAGTCGATGCTAAAAGGTCAGAGGTCACAGCATCAGCGCGAATAAATATAACAAATGAAGTACATTTTCTCATGATGCTGCCGTCTCCAGTTAACAAAAGGCTTGTTGGAGTACAAAATATGCCGTGAATGTTTTAAAAATTCTCCATTTTCTTCCAGTTTTTTCAGTATTTGCTGTTTAAAATAGGGGATTCTGTACATGATCTGGTTTTGAGGCAGTTAAAATGAACATTTCTTGAAATCAAACACATTCAGCCTCATCATCAAAAATGCAAAAATGAGAGAACTGATTAAAAACAACGTTCCTCTAAGAAAACAGGAGGGAATTTCAATATTTCTCCAGTGCGAAACATTAAAACCAGTCAAGGAATATTTCATGCATCCTTCACACTGGTCAGGGATTACTTTCATTTTTATTTTATCAACACATGTACATTTAAATTCCAAATCTTCATTTTCAAAACAAAACTCTGGTTAAAACAAACAAAACGAGATCAATCGGTACAAGAAATGAACTGAAAATCTATTTCAAAAAGCTGAGACACGTCGTTCTGAGCTTCTAAACCTTCCTCTGATTGAATCTCTAATCCAGGGATCCCCAAACTTTATCCTGTGAGGGAAACTTTTACCTTCTCTGGTTGGGGGGCGGAGTCAGTTTGTAACAGAAAAAGTGTTACACGTTTATCACCTGCGCTGCCGGAAACTGTTGAGGGGGCTGGGAGGGGGGGCTTCTCGATTGATTTTTACCCAGAAAGCACATGGGCAAAAACCGTTAGTGAAACGGTCACTGGGACTGACTGGTATATCTTCCATTGAGGGAAACCTGGAATGCGGCGTTCATAACAAACACGTGTTCATCTGCTCTACCGCTAGCAAACAAACCGTACTGATTAAATAACATAAAAGTCAAGCAGTTCCCTAAAAGTCCAACAGATGGCAGCAATGCGCCATGCAGAACAAAACACCCACAGTTTACAGGACACACTTCCTGCTACAGAGCCCCCTGGTGGTTGAAGAAAAATCCACATTTAATCCGGAAAATACAATATATGAAAAAGAAAAAAAAAAAAAGAAAAGAATGCTCAGTATTGTTCAGTGGGCCGGACCAAATGTGGCGGCGGGCCGAATCCGGCCCGCGGGCCGTAGCTTGGGGACCACTGCTCTAAAGCATCAGGTCATGTTAGTCCCTTATTTTGAAGGAAATACTTTTTCTAACTGTAAATAAAAACCTGAAACGATTTTCATATGAAAACCAGAGCTGCTGATGTTTTTATAATAATTTCAAAGGTTTTACCATCTAGATAAAGGTGGAGACGTAAATCAGGAACTTTCTGACTCCTGTCAGAAACATAAGACCCAATACAGCGCCCTGAGGGACGCCATCTAAAACTCTACAGTACAGATCTACACTCAAAAATGTCAAACTCCTGCTCTGTCTGAAGCTCCGCCTCCAGGAAGGCATCCCAACATGGCTCCTCTATTAACCCTTTAGCAACATTTTTACCAGAGCTGCTCTGAGAAGCCGTTTGCTAACTGCTGCTGGCTAGTCTGAAGGAGCTGAAAGTGGGAGGAGCTGCTCCTCGAAGGCGGAGCTACATCCAACCTAGACACTGTGTACAGCTGAATGGTTGCCATGGAGATTGAAGGATTTCTTAAACATGCATGAAGGAATCAAATCAAAACTCCAAGTTTTTGTTTTTTATGCTCAAGTTGATTTTTTTTATGATACTTTAAAATTGAGTCAAAACCAACTGCTGAGGAAAAAAGCAATGAACTTATTGCTGCAATTATTGCTTTATTAACTTAATAAAGCAATAATTTATTCATATTGCTTTATTAATAAATAAAGCAATATTTATTGCTTTATTAAAAGCAATAAATATTGTTTTATTATTTAGGCAATAATAAATAATTATTATTGCCTAAATAATATAATTATATTATTATAATAAATATAAAATAATAATAAATAATAACTTATTAATAATAAAGCAATAAATATTGCTTTATTATTTAAGCAATAATAAATAATTATTATATTATTATATTATTATAATAATTATATATATATATATATATATATATATATATATATATATATATATATATATATATATATATATATATATATATCTCACCGTACCGTAACATACGGTGATATATATATATATATATATATATATATATATATATATATATATATATATATATATATATATCACCGTACGGTGATACCACCGTAACATTATTGTTATCAAATAACGGTGTTTGATAACATACCGTTATCAAACACACGGTATGTGTTTGATAAACATACCGTGTATATTTGAACATGTCGGCGCTCAGAGCCCATTTGTTGGTGGTGTAAACAGAAAGTGTGTCGTCGTGACTCCCAGCATGACCAGGCAGGTTATGAATAAACGTATTTAATGAGGTCCGGCTGCTCAAGCCTCTTCACAGACGAGACAGAAGCTCTCCTCTTCATCACCGGATGAACTCATCTTCAGCTGGCGTGGTTGACTTCCTCCTTATTGCCAAGTGGATTTTTTTACATCTTCTGAGATTTCTTTACGTTTTGAGGCGCTGCTTCGGATAGACTTGATTTATTTTGGCTAATTTCAGTTAGTTCTTATGGATAACAGAGGAGTGAAGACAGCAAAGTAAAAATGGAAAATCCTAGAAAAAGCAGTGAGTTTTGACACACGCAGTGCACAAGACTCCACTCCTGAAGAAACAATCTGATGAAGCTTGTTTAAACTGAAAAGATTATTTGTTTGGATGTGATTCTACAGCCAGTTTTCTGAAACGGAAGTGACAGACAGTGAGCTGACTCTTATCCAGCTGGAAACATCTGGAAAGAGTTTTATTATTATTAAAACAATAATTAAAAAACAATAATAAAAACAAAAGGACATAAAAAGGACACAACTATTATTATTATTATTATTAAAACAACATTAATACTAATAATAAAAACAGGGAAAAACACTAAAAACGCTGAAACAAGCCTGATTTATCAGCAGTGACACGTCACGCGGCTCCTACGTCATCAGGAGCACGCGGCGGCTGCTCGCTGTGACGGTGCGCGCGGGGCGGTGGTGCATCCGGTTCTGTTTTCATCCATCCTGCAGCTCCGAGAGCCGCTGCCGGTACCGGACGGTCCGAAAAGCCCAGACGACCGACAGCAGGAAACCATGGCAACGGGTTCGGTCGAAAAGGAGGCGAGGAGCGAGTGACGCAACGACGGACCAGCAGCTGATCAATAATCAGAGGTATCGATTGCTGTTAACTTGGGGGATCAGTTCCCTGAGGGGGAGAAAGTTTCTCTGAATGAATCTCATCAATCAGTTATCAATCAATCAATCGATTTTCATCCAAACTTTGAGTCGTTTCAGCTTAAATCTAATTAAATCAACTGTAAATCATTGAGATCAATATTGCAATAAAACGTTATCAGGCAAAGTGTCATCTGATCAGCATGCGGTGACATTTAACTGAGTGATCAGTTCATTTGTCTGACATCTTGGAAATATTTTTAAATTATTTTGAGGAAAATGTGAATCTCAGATGTTTCCTGTAGTTTTATGGGGCGTCGATTAGAAAATGGATCTTTTTGCCATAAAAGAGTCACATCTTTACCATCTTATTAACTTATTTAAATTCACATTTATTGCAATTTTTTTTTTCACAATTCCAAACTAAGTATTTAGTGTCAAAGTAAATATTTAAACATTTAGTTAGCAAGTCAAATACTTAGCATCAAACTTGATATTTGGTTAGAAAGCTGAATATTTAGCTCATTTCAAACTAAACATTTTCCAGTAAATATCGTATTTACTGCATAAATACAATATCTATACTAAATATCGCTCTACTTTGCTTGCTCTATTGTTGCTATTTAGTTTGTAACGTTGACATTTATAAGAATGTTTTATAAGAAAATGTCCCGTTGAGAAATGAAGACGCATTTTGTCATTTTGACTTCATGACAGACTAAATAACTCCAAATATTGCTGTTAATTTTTGACGGAGCAACAAATGGACCCGGATCAGATCACTGGGCGATGTGACCATTATCCAAGTCCAGCCGGAGCCGCTCTGGGGGTTCTGGGAGCTGAACCGGGCAGAACCGGGCAGAATCCGGGTCAACCGTATAACATTGAATGGAAGTGGAATAGATAAATTCAACAAATGTTTCCTACAGGCTCTTTAGAAGGTAAAAAGATGCCGTTTACATTAAATTTATTCAAATCATTGCATTAACAGACAACTGAATATGGCAACACCATTCGAGCAATAATATGCCCAGAAATAAACACGAAGAAACACAAAATAAAAGTCAAAAATCTGTTGATCAGGACAGAAACAGAATCACAGAGTTACCCCTAAACTTTTATAATTACTAAAGATAGACTAGAATTTTAATCTAGACCTGAAAATGTAGAAAAATTTACATATGTAGAAAATATTGTGCACAAAAATCAAAACTTTATATGTTGATGGATGTAAGAAAGAATGATCAAAAAATATTTCTGTAATTTCAACTATTTTGTCCCAAGTGTGTGAAACGGCAGGGTGGATCTAGCCCCGCCTTCGAGACGGAGCTCCTCCCCCACTCAGCTCCTTCAGACTAGCCAGCAGCAATTAGCAAACACCTGGTGGCGCTGCTGAGCTCGTTACAGGAGCTGCTTCTCAGTGAAACGCTGCTAAAAGCGTTAAAGGGTTAACCGAGGAGCCATGTTGGGATGACTTCCTGAAGGCGGAGCTTCAGACAGAGCAGGAATTTTTAAAGAGACAGAGGCGTTAAATTTCTTTTAAGTAATATTTTATACATATATAGTATATTTATAAGAATTGAAGGTAACAAATTGCTATAAAACGTCATTACGTGCCTGGAAAAGACATCAGAAACATTATAATTTCTGGAACAGCTGTAATAAAAGCATTAAACTCATTTTGCAGAGCATCTTCAAACTAAGAATGATGTTTTTTTGATTTTCTAATGTAAATCTTAAAATTACCCAGAGTGTGAGGAAGTGCTGAGTGATGGTGAATAAAAGTGAATCTGTGATTAGCGGCTCAGCCTCCACGCCCAGACGCTCCTTTCTTCCTGCTCATCCATGCATGCAGGCGCCGCTCCGCCTGCGCGGCCATCAGCGTGGAGGACGCCGCTGCGCCGCGCCCTGATCCCGGCAGGAACCCGCTCCCACTCGGGCCTCAGAACCAGCATCCTCTCTGACCCGTCAATAATCAATAACGGCAGCTCGCAGTGCCTGACCCAGTTTTCCTCCGGCTCCAGGTCCCGCTGCTCCTCGGTGATCATGTCTTCCTCTTCCTCCTCCTCCTCCTCCTCCTCCTCGCCGCTGCCCTACTTCTGCCCCCGCTGCGGCGACCGGAGCCGCTTCCCGTCTGTGGCTGAGCTCCGGGCTCACCTGGTCAGCAGACACACCTATGAGACCCTGCTGGTCCTGTCCCAGGTGAGTCCAACGCTGCTTTAATGCTAAAGGAGAAAATTCAACTTAAACTGAAACCTCTGGGTCGCTCTGCACTGTAAAACAAAACAAGTAGAGCTTACTATTATAAATGCAGGTGAACTCACTGCTTCTGAACTGTCACAACAAATCAGAACAATTAGCTCTATATGTATGATTTATAATTGTTCTCTTCTGTCTTTAACTACATTTTCAAACAGAAAGTTTAAAAAACAGCCAAGTAAATTAGCGTTAAACACTATTAGTGTGTCGTGTTGCACTTAGCATATTTTTATATTTTCTCTCTACCAAAAACTGGATTATATTTCTTTCTGCTCTTTACTTTTACTGGAGTGAAAATATTGTGAATAGTGTTAATGAGCACTGAGGCGTTATTCTGATGTTTTCCTGCATGTTTTCAGTATTTTTTTATGATATTTCTGATGTTTACAGAGAGATTTGGTCTGTTTGGAAGGATCAGATTCCACATATTTTTACTGCTTAGCTCGTTTAAACTCGTCATTTATCCGTAACTTGTGGTCCTGGTCCAGGCCCGGCGTTCTGGACCTGCTCTCCTGCCTCTTCCTGGACCAGCAGCGGCCCAGAGCGAAGCGTCTCCTCCCAACATGGAGGCGCAGGGTTTCCCCCTGCCGCTGGCCTGCCTGGACCTCGCCTCCTCGTCGGCCTCCGTCCAGCTGCTCCGGGGAATCTTCGGCCCGCCGGACCGGCCCGGGCAGGAGCCCTGCACCGCTCTGGCCCGGCCCGGCTCTCTGGTTCCGGGCGTCCTGGACTTCAGGCTGACGGTGGACATCGGCCTGGAGGAGCGGCTGGGACTGGGACTGGACCGGAAAATCAGCCGGACGTTTGCAGAGGTGGAGGAGAAGGTGAACCGGCGCGTCGGGAGGCTGAGGGCGGAGCTGCAGAGGAGGGAGGCGGAGCTGGAGCGGAAGAGGAGAGAGAGGGAGCGACTGCGGAGGGAGAAGGAGGAGGTGGAGGAGAGGGCGGCCTACCTGTCCAGACAGGTGGGTGGAGCTGCTCCGTACCTTAAAAACACCTCATCAGTCGATTCCTCTCATCAGTTGATCAATTTTCACATTTTAATGTTTTTCTTGTTTATATTTTGTTCATATTGTTCATGTAACGCTTTTTGTTTTAAATAAAGTTATTGGTGAAAACAACGAGAGAAAGCGCGAAGAGCTAAACGTTAGCTCAGCTGTTAGCGGATTAACATCATTCAGGCAGTAATCTAATTACGTAACCTTTTTTCTAAAACATTTGGTTTTCACCTGGCAGGTGTCGGTCGCCATGGAGATGACGGAGCGCCTGAAGACGAACCTGGCGGAGAGAGAGACAGAGCTGAGTGAGCGACACCAGTCAGTATCCTTCAGGGCTTTTCTTGTGGTGGAGTTACGGTTTATTTCATGTTGCCAGACCTTTTCTACCTCATCAAAGAGTCTCACAGACTGCTGATGCCTCACTCTGCAGCTTTTCCTGAAAACAGGCAGAATGTAAACAGCAGCAGCTAAAAGTACCGAGCCTGAGGCTTCGGTTTGAACGCCTGACTGTGTAAATGTGGGCGGATTCGTTTAATCTGGTAACTTGAATGTGCAACGTGTGGTTATAAACGACGAGACCCCAAAGCGGTTAATGAAGGTCAGGTTGTTTCTGGACTGAAGAGAGGGAAAGGGCAGCGTGGCTCTGGGATGGAGGACACGCCATGTTTGGTTTGCATCACTCTGACACGCTTTGCTGCGCCGCTTCCTGTGATGATGGATGCAGGACGACAGCGAGGCTCAGCGGCCCTGAGGCTGCGTCAGAGGTCAAACCAGTGGCTCCAGTTACCTCCCAGTGGCTCCAGTTATCTCCTACTGGCTCCAGTTTCCTCCCAGTGGCTCCAGTTGCATCCTACTGGTTCCAGTTTCCTCCCAGTGGCTCCAGTTTCCTCCCAGTGGCTCCAGTTTCCTCCCACTGGCTCCAGTTTCCTCCCACTGGCTCCAGTTTCCTCCCAGTGGTTCTAGTTTTCTCCCAGTGGTTCTAGTTTCCTCCAGTGGTCCCAGTTTCCTCCCAGTGGCTCCAGTTTTCTCCCAGTGGTTCTAGTTTCCTCCAGTGGTCCCAGTTTCCTCCCAGTGGCTCCAGTTTCCTCCCAGTGGCTCCAGTTTCCTCCCAGTGGCTCCAGTTTCCTCCCAGTGGCTCCAGTTTCCTCCCACTGGCTCCAGTTTCCTCCCAGTGGCTCCAGTTTCCTCCCAGTGGCTCCAGTTTCCTCCCACTGGTCCCAGTTTCCTCCCACTGGCTCCAGTTTCCTCCCACTGGCTCCAGTTTCCTCCCAGTGGTTCTAGTTTTCTCCCAGTGGTTCTAGTTTCCTCCAGTGGTCCCAGTTTCCTCCCAGTGGCTCCAGTTTTCTCCCAGTGGTTCCAGTTTCCTCCCAGTGGCTCCAGTTTCCTCCCAGTGGCTCCAGTTTCCTCCCAGTGGCTCCAGTTGCATCCTACTGGTTCCAGTTACCTCCCAGTGGTTCCAGTTTCCTCCCAGTGGCTCCAGTTTCCTCCCAGTGGTACTAGTTTTCTCCCAGTGGCTCCAGTTTCCTCCCAGTGGCTCCAGTTGCATCCTACTGGTTCCAGTTACCTCCCAGTGGCTCCAGTTTCCTCCCAGTGGCTCCAGTTACCTCCCAGTGGCTCCAGTTACCTCCCAGTGGCTCCAGTTTCCTCCCAGTGGCTCCAGTTTCCTCCCACTGGCTCCAGTTTCCTCCCAGTGGCTCCAGTTTCCTCCCACTGGCTCCAGTTTCCTCCCAGTGGCTCCAGTTTCCTCCCAGTGGCTCCAGTTTCCTCCCAGTGGCTCCAGTTTCCTCCCAGTGGCTCCAGTTTCCTCCCAGTGGCTCCAGTTTCCTCCCACTGGCTCCAGTTTCCTCCCAGTGGCTCCAGTTTTCTCCCAGTGGTTCTAGTTTCCTCCAGTGGTCCCAGTTTCCTCCCAGTGGCTCCAGTTTCCTCCCAGTGGCTCCAGTTTCCTCCCAGTGGCTCCAGTTTCCTCCCACTGGCTCCAGTTTCCTCCCAGTGGCTCCAGTTTCCTCCCACTGGCTCCAGTTTCCTCCCAGTGGCTCCAGTTTCCTCCCACTGGCTCCAGTTTCCTCCCAGTGGCTCCAGTTTCCTCCCAGTGGCTCCAGTTTCCTCCAGTGGTCCCAGTTTCCTCCCAGTGGCTCCAGTTTCCTCCCAGTGGCTCCAGTTTCCTCCCACTGGCTCCAGTTTCCTCCCAGTGGTTCTAGTTTTCTCCCAGTGGTTCTAGTTTCCTCCAGTGGTCCCAGTTTCCTCCCAGTGGCTCCAGTTTCCTCCCAGTGGTCCCAGTTTCCTCCCACTGGTCCCAGTTTCCTCCCACTGGCTCCAGTTTCCTCCCAGTGGTTCCAGTTTCCTCCCAGTGGTCCCAGTTTCCTCCCACTGGCTCCAGTTTCCTCCCACTGATTCCAGTTTCCTCCCAGTGGCTCCAGTTTCCTCCCACTGGCTCCAGTTTCCTCCCAGTGGTTCTAGTTTTCTCCCAGTGGTTCTAGTTTCCTCCAGTGGTCCCAGTTTCCTCCCAGTGGCTCCAGTTTCCTCCCAGTGGTCCCAGTTTCCTCCCACTGGCTCCAGTTTCCTCCCAGTGGTTCTAGTTTTCTCCCAGTGGTTCTAGTTTCCTCCAGTGGTCCCAGTTTCCTCCCAGTGGCTCCAGTTTCCTCCCAGTGGTCCCAGTTTCCTCCCACTGGTCCCAGTTTCCTCCCACTGGCTCCAGTTTCCTCCCAGTGGTTCCAGTTTCCTCCCAGTGGTCCCAGTTTCCTCCCACTGGCTCCAGTTTCCTCCCACTGATTCCAGTTTCCTCCCAGTGGCTCCAGTTTCCTCCCACTGGCTCCAGTTTCCTCCCAGTGGTTCTAGTTTTCTCCCAGTGGTTCTAGTTTCCTCCAGTGGTCCCAGTTTCCTCCCAGTGGCTCCAGTTTCCTCCCAGTGGTCCCAGTTTCCTCCCACTGGTCCCAGTTTCCTCCCACTGGCTCCAGTTTCCTCCCAGTGGTTCCAGTTTCCTCCCAGTGGTCCCAGTTTCCTCCCACTGGCTCCAGTTTCCTCCCACTGATTCCAGTTTCCTCCCAGTGGCTCCAGTTTCCTCCCAGTGGTCCCAGTTTCCTCCCACTGATTCCAGTTTCCTCCCAGTGGCTCCAGTTTCCTCCCACTGATTCCAGTTTCCTCCCAGTGGCTCCAGTTTCCTCCCAGTGGTCCCAGTTTCCTCCCACTGGCTCCAGTTTCCTCCCACTGATTCCAGTTTCCTCCCGGTGGCTCCAGTTTCCTCCCAGTGGCTCCAGTTTCCTCCCAGTCGTCCCAGTTTCCTCCCAGTCCTCCCAGTTTCCTCCCAGTGGTCCCAGTTTCCTCCCACTGGCTCCAGTTTCCTCCCACTGATTCCAGGTTCCTCCCAGTGGCTCCAGTTTCCTCCCAGTGGTCCCAGTTTCCTCCCACTGGCTCCAGTTTCCTCCCAGTGGTCCCAGTTTCCTCCCAGTGGCTCCAGTTTCCTCCCAGTCGTCCCAGTTTCCTCCCAGTGGTTCCAGTTTCCTCCCACTGGCTCCAGTTTCCTCCCAGTGGCTCCAGTTTCCTCCCAGTGGCTCCAGTTTCCTCCCAGTGGCTCCAGTTTCCTCCCAGTGGCTCCAGTTTCCTCCCAGTGGCTCCAGTTTCCTCCCAGTGGCTCCAGTTTCCTCCCAGTGGCTCCAGTTTCCTCCCAGTGGCTCCAGTTTCCTCCCAGTGGCTCCAGTTTCCTCCCAGTGGCTCCAGTTTCCTCCCAGTGGCTCCAGTTTCCTCCCAGTGGTCCCAGTTTCCTCCCACTGGCTCCAGTTTCCTCCCACTGATTCCAGTTTCCTCCCGGTGGCTCCAGTTTCCTCCCAGTGGCTCCAGTTTCCTCCCAGTCGTCCCAGTTTCCTCCCAGTCGTCCCAGTTTCCTCCCAGTGGTCCCAGTTTCCTCCCACTGGCTCCAGTTTCCTCCCACTGATTCCAGGTTCCTCCCAGTGGCTCCAGTTTCCTCCCAGTGGTCCCAGTTTCCTCCCACTGGCTCCAGTTTCCTCCCAGTGGTCCCAGTTTCCTCCCAGTGGCTCCAGTTTCCTCCCAGTCGTCCCAGTTTCCTCCCAGTGGTTCCAGTTTCCTCCCACTGGCTCCAGTTTCCTCCCAGTGGCTCCAGTTTCCTCCCGGTGGCTCCAGTTTCCTCCCAGTGGCTCCAGTTTCCTCCCAGTCGTCCCAGTTTCCTCCCAGTGGCTCCAGTTTCCTCCCAGTGGCTCCAGTTTCCTCCCAGTCGTCCCAGTTTCCTCCCAGTGGCTCCAGTTTCCTCCCAGTGGCTCCAGTTTCCTCCCGGTGGCTCCAGTTTCCTCCCAGTGGCTCCAGTTTCCTCCCGGTGGCTCCAGTTTCCTCCCAGTGGCTCCAGTTTCCTCCCAGTCGTCCCAGTTTCCTCCCAGTGGCTCCAGTTTCCTCCCAGTGGCTCCAGTTTCCTCCCAGTGGCTCCAGTTTCCTCCCAGTGGCTCCAGTTTCCTCCCAGTGGCTCCAGTTTCCTCCCAGTGGCTCCAGTTTCCTCCCAGTGGCTCCAGTTTCCTCCCAGTGGTCCCAGTTTCCTCCCAGTGGCTCCAGTTTCCTCCCAGTGGTTTAGTTACCATCAGCTTCTCTCATCTCTGACTCTTCAACTATTCGTGTTTCTCAGAGTTTGTAGTAAATCGTTAGTTATTTTGATAACTTTTTGAAAAAATGTACTTTTAGGAGTACTTTTACTACACAGTACTTATTAGTACTTATTAGTATTTCTACTCTTGAGTAAAATGTATGTAAGAAACTGATTTAGAAAAAAATATTTTGCCTGGTTTTGTTATTTTTTATTTGAATTATTGTCATTTTGGTTCTTAAAAAAACCAAAATTTCCTCTTAACTTTATATTTTGGTCCTTCTGATGATGTAATTTTAAAATATTAAATGATTGATAATCTGATCAGTTCCTCAGTACTTTCTAAATACTGTTTAACTTTTATAAAACAGATATTTTTATCCTGAATGTTTTCAGCATTTGTGACATTTTTGACGTCGTTTTCAGGGAGATGGCCGACGTCGAGCTTTTCCTGAGACGGACGGCAGAAAAAGAAGCTGAGGCCAAAACCAGACTGCAGGTGACGACTGGGAGAGATTAACACTGAGATTAGATTAGGATTAGATTAGATTAGATTAGATCAGATCAGAATAGATTAGGTTAGATCAGATTAAACTAGATTAAACTAGATCAGGTTAGATTAGATCAGACTAGATTAGATTAGAATAGATTAGATCAGATTAGGTAAAATTGGATTAGACTATATTAGACTAGACTAGACTTGATTAGACTAGATTAGGTTAGATTAGATCAGGTTAGATTAGATCAGACTAGATTAGATCAGATTAGACTAGATCAGGTTAGATTAAATCAGATTAGATCAGATTAGGTTAGATCAGATTAGATCAGATTAGATTAGATCAGATTAGATCAGATTAGGTTAGATCAGATTAGATCAGATTAGATTAGATTAGATTAGATCAGATTAGATTAGATTAGGTTAGATTAGATCAGATTAGGTTAGATTAGATCAGATTAGGTTAGATTAGATCAGATTAGATTAGATTAGATTAGATTATACCAGATTAGATTAGCTTAAATGTGCTAAAATGTGTCTCTTCCTCACCAACACTCACATTCGTCTCGATGCTCCAGCCTAACAGCTCAGTCAACTGAAGAATCTGCTGTTCCTGTTTCGCAGCTAATGATTATTTTAGTGATCGATCGATCGGACGATAAAATTGAGCCACTTTCTCATTTAGCCACTGAAGCTTATTTTGTGTTATTTTAAAATTACATTATAAACGCAGTAAATATTCGACGCGTTAAAGTTTAATAACGTGGAACATCTTTTCACGAGCTCCAGGGTTTCATGACCGTTTCGGTGCTAATTGTTTTATTTCTGCATGACAGTAAATTCGACTCTGCTTGCCGTATTAATCTCTGCCTTTAACTCTGGCAGCAGCGGTAGGAAATATCGCCACCTGCAGGTGGGAGGCAGCATCACGTCAACACAACGTTTTTACAGTTTTCAAGGGGAACTTTTTACTAAACTAATAAAAAATATGATGTTCTGTAAAGAAGCTGCTTTGATCTTATTGATAAAATATTAAAGGTTTTACTCACGTGTCCCTCTGGAGCCTGTGGGCCACGTGTAAAGATAAGGCGGGCCGGATTTGGCCCCCGGACCTCGAGTTTGACATTATGTAGATGTCATCTTCAGCTGTGACACCAAGACCATTTCCACTGAGCGTTTTAAGGTATTTTAAAGCATATTTTTAATTGAAAATAAGCAACTATGTGTAGTTTTTGGAGGAGGTGTGAAGGATCCGTGGGTTTGAGTCGTTCCCAGGCGGTTCTGGACCCGGCAGCAGAAACTCCCTTCAGTCTGCAGCGTTTGGTGCCGGGCTGACGGGCTCGTCTGTTTCTACGGCAGGTGTTCATCGAGTCGCTGCTGGAGCGAGCTGACCGAGCAGAAAGGCAGCTGCTGCTGCTGCTCGGCAACAACCACTTCGCTCACAACAGGTTCCGGTACGGCGAGCCGAACTCGCCCTCGGAGGTTTACTCACCCGGACCTGGACGCAGCCTGGACGGCAGCACCGACGACGACGACGTCATCGCCAGCGAGATGCAGCAGAGCCTCGGCAACAGGGTGGGAGACGCCAACAGCTCTGGTTTTACTGGGGTCACGCAGAAAATGCACTGAAAAACACGATTTTTATGCTAGAAGTGAGATAATCTGCAGGTTTTCCATCAATGTTAAGGAATTATAAGCCTAAAACAAGCTCCTACATCTGACTGAAAAGTTACTTTAAGTCAGTTTTGTCTTATTCAAGGTGGACTCAGACATTTGCACTAGAAATATGTGTGACACGTCTATGTCTCATCAGAGAAGCTACAGCGTCTCCAGCTCCTACAGGCTGGGAGAGCCGACGCATCGCCACAGGTAGCTCCACCAACTCCTGTCCAAAACGCACATTCAGCTTTTCCCTTGACTTGGTGAGTTTGTGCTTTCCAGTGGCCTGAGTGATCAGATGCGGACCTTGTCCCTGGGCTCGGGGGGCTGGGACAGCGAGGGAGGACGGGTCCACTTCCACCCGTCCCACTGCGCTGCACACTGGACTCCGCCGGACGGGGAGGGGTTCAGGCGCCGGGAGAGAGTCTGGTACGAGGGAAACCTTCACCAGAGGCGAAGCAGAGCAAGAAAAACACAGAAGAATTTATTACTGACGTTTCCAGAGAGCATTATTGTTTGAGGCCTTGGTGAAAAGATTCAGATGTTTTAAACTAAAATATAAATTAGCTCCATTTCTTCAGATGAACAGCAGAGAATTTCATCTGAATGCATCAAGATGGAAATCAACCACTGCTGTAAAAGATGTTGATATAAGTCAAGCGGTACAGAGCTAGCGCAGCTAATATCATGTTTAGCGCTTTGGCATTCTTGCTAACTTTGATCAAATTTAACGCACCAACCGCTCAGTTACAACAGATAAATTATAAAGCGTCGATTTTCTTTCCTGTTTTCTGAACTTTCAGTTGTTCAGTTTCGGTTACCGACTGCTAACGATTCCTCAGGCTTCTGCTATCTGCAGTGATGCTAGCGCTTTAGCATTAGCTTCTGCTATCTGCAGTGATGCTAGCGCTTTAGCATTAGCTTCTGCTATCTGCAGTGATGCTAGTGCTTTAGCATTAGCTTCTGCTATCTGCAGTGATGCTAGTGCTTTAGCATTAGCTTCTGCTATCTGCAGTGATGCTAGCGCTTTAGCATTAGCTTCTGCTATCTGCAGTGATGCTAGTGCTTTAGCATTAGCTTCTGCTATCTGCAGTGATGCTAGCGCTTTAGCATTAGCTTCTGCTATCTGCAGGGATATTAGTGCTTTAGCATTAGCTTCTGCTATCTGCAGTGATGTTAGTGCTTTAGCATTAGCTCCTGCTATCTGCAGTGATATTAGTGCTTTAGCATTAGCTTCTGCTACATGAAGTGCTGCTAGTGCTTTAGCATTAGCTTCTGCTATCTGCAGTGATGTTAGTGCCTTAGCATTAGCTTTCACTACATGCAGTGATGACATAGCTACAGTCGTGGTTAATGTTTTAGGATTAGCACTCCAAACCTTTTAGCTAGCTGCTCACCAGTAGATTTGAGGCCAAATTGAAACGGCTGATCTCTTTTCTCACTTTTAACCAATCATGTTGGATCATTAATGGTAAAACGTGCAACCACCTTTAAAAACATAATCACCCCTCTTAAAAGCCAGGTTGATATCACTACATAAAGGCATCAGTCAGGAGAAGAATGTAAAAAATGTCCAATGTAACAAAAACGTGGCGTTTTAACAGAGATGTGGACTTCAGAGAACCAGAGTGTTTTTCTCCTTTTGTGTTTTCAGGGTCAGTGAGGAAGGATGGGGAAGAACCTGGAGCAAAAGAAACCTTCGTCACCACAGCACTGAGGAAGAGGAGGAGGAGGAGGAAGAGGAGGAAGGTCTGTGGAGCAGCGCTGAGATGAGGCGCCTCATTCTGGCCAGGAAGTACACACCTGGATCAGGTAAAGACCCTCCTTCTCCCCCTACTGGTTGTTGCAGATGTTGCCTCCTCTTATCTGCTCTTCTTCCTCTTCCTGTTGTCTTCGTCGCCCAGACACACCCTCCTCCGTTGGCTCCACCCCCTCCCGTTGTCATGCCAACAGGACGCCGGGCGCGGACACCCTGAGGATGAGGGCGGGGCTCTTCTGCGTCTTCCCGTATCTGGATGTTCGCTCGCTGCTGCTGGCGGCCGAGGTGTGCTGTGATTGGCGGTTTGTTGCTAGGCACCCAGCGGTCTGGACTCGCCTCCGACTGGAGAACGCTCGAGTGTCGGCCGAGGTACAGCGGCTTCACTGTCCTCTACACCTTTTTAAATTATTAATTCAGAACTGTTATTAGAGAATAATTTATCAAAGCAATATCAGTGTGTTGCAAAGAACTGGCTAGTTTGCAGTTAGCTTATTATTTAGCTAGTTTTAGCTAATTATTTAGCTAGTTTTAGTTAATTATTTAGCTAGTTTTAGCTAATTATTTAGCTAGTTTTAGCTAATTATTTAGCTAGTTTTAGTTAATTATTTAGCTAGTTTTAGCTAATTATTTAGCTAGTTTTAGTTAATTATTTAGCTAGTTTTAGCTTATTATTTAGCTAGTTTTAGCTAATTATTTAGCTAGTTTTAGTTAATTATTTAGCTAGTTTTAGCTTATTATTTAGCTAGTTTTAGCTAATTATTTAGCTAGTTTTAGTTAATTATTTAGCTAGTTTTAGCTAATTATTTAGCTAGTTTTAGCTTATTATTTAGCTAGTTTTAGTTAATTATTTAGCTAGTTTTAGCTAATTATTTAGCTAGTTTTAGCTAATTATTTAGCTAACTGCATTCAGGCTGTTTTCACTCCCAGATGATGTTTGAAATTCAGACGGTGACCGAGTTTCAGAGTCTGAAGCACCTTTTGCGCTTTTAAATATATATTTTTTCCTCTGTTGTCTGGATTGAACGTTTATTTTGTGTGTTTAGTTCTTGCAGACTCTCTCTCAGTGGTGTACTCAAACTCAGTCTGTCATCCTCAACAACCTGAAGCCGCGAAGCCGCCGGCCCGACGAGACGCGAGAGGATTACCACAAAAACACTCGGTATCACACACACACACACACACACACACACACACACACACACACACACACACACACACACACACACACACACACACACACACACACACACACACACACACACGCAGCAGCAGCTCAGAGGGATTAACACTCAGAGAAAGTTTAAACATATTCTCATCTCTTAGTGAACTGAAGGATGTGCACGTTGCCGTGGAAACAGTTTTAGTCCCGTCTGTTTTCTGAGCTCAGACCATTTAGAGGTCTGCAGGTGTGCTGACCTGGAGCGGTGTGTGTCTCAGGGGCAGCGTGGAGCCGGGCTTGGAGGCGCTGCTGCGGTCAGCAGGGGGCAGTCTGCTCCTCCTCTCCGTCTCCCGGTGTCCCCACATCCTCACCGACAGGACGCTGTGGATGGCCAGCTGCTACTGCAGGAACCTGCAGACGCTCACGTACAGGTGGGACTGAGGAGGCCGCCGCTGCTCCGAGGCTCACCTGGCTGTCTGAGCGTTCACCTGAGTGTCTCTCCCTGCAGGAGCTCCTCGGACCCGGTGGGTCAGGAGGTTCTGTGGGTTCTGGGTGCCGGCTGCAGGAACATCAGCAGCCTGCAGGTCGCGCCGTCACACCCCAGGTGAGTCAGTCAGCTCTCAGCTACGTCAAGGGAGTAGAAAGTAAAGCTTAAATGCAAAAACATTTTTATTTTTGCTTAGCCTTTTCAACAAAAGTAATTTATTAACTGTGGTGGGATACACAGCTGCTAGCGCGCTAACAGAGGAGCTAATTTTTAGGTCAGCGCTTTTGCTAACGTTGAAAATGTTTAGCACACTTAGCTTCTTCTATGTTACATTTTTTCAGATATATTTTAGAGCGCTAATTAGCATGGCTGGTTAGTGAAATCAGTTGAAGTTTTGGTTAGCTTTCATCGCTTCCACTAATTACTACGCTAATGTGACGCTTTAGCGTAGCTTTTTATTAATTACTACGTTGGTGTAGCGCTTTAGCGATAGCTTCTGCTAAATACGCGGCTGACATAGCGCTTAGCGACAGTGGAACTGTTTATGACTGGTGCTAACTTAGCACTGCTAACTAAAAAAGCTAGATTACTTTTATCTCATGTTCTTGTTTTCTGGTTTTAGCCAACAGCCGACTCGGTTTGGAAACCGGTGCTTGCAGACGATTGGTCGATGTTGGCCACGCCTCCGTTGTCTCAGTGTGGGCGGAGCTGGCTGCAGCACTCAGGGATTGGTGGCTGTTGGTAAATAAAAAGACGATTTTCATGTTTCCTTTAACAGATATTAACAGTTTAGTGTAAAATTCACCATAAAAGCTCATAAAAAAATGAACATAAATATTTTAACATGACGTTCTGAGTTTTCTCCTTTTGCTGCTTTCATATTTCCATGCAGTGCGCAGCTGCACTCACCTGCAGACGCTGGAGTTGGAGCGCGTTACCGACCTGAGCCTTCAGGTGGCGGCAGAGCTCTGCAGAGCCGGACTGAAGGGTCTGCAGACGCTGATCCTGACCCACACGCCGGTCAGCGGCCAGGCCGTCCTCCACTTCCACAGTGAGATCCGGTTCCTGCTGCTTGCTGTGCTCAGACCCGGCACCCAGTTAACGGAGGGGTTAACGTTCTGTCCACCTGCGCAGGTGTGTGCAGCAACATCAGGTCCATCGTGGTGGACGTCTCCGTGTCGGACTACTTTGAGGAGCCAGATACTCAGGAAGCAAAGCACCTGTTTGGAGAGATTCTCAGCACCCTGAAGGTCAGAGATCATACGGTTAGATGAGTCAACATGTCGCGGTTCGACTGGTTTCTGTTTGTTTTCTGCAGATGTTTTAGAAAAACACATCAAGCTGCAGCTAATTTTCAGTGGTGCTAACTTGTAGGTTAGCGCTTTGGCTAATTTTAAAAATGTTTAGCGCACCTCCAAAGTGCTAATTTACTTGTTTGTTTGTAAACTGGGGCTGCACAGTGGTGCAGTTGGTAGAGCTGCTGCCTCTCAGCAAGAAGGTTCTGGGTTCGATTCCCAGCCCCAGTCTTTCTGCATGGAGTCTCCATGTTCTCCCTGTGCATGGTGGGTTTTCTCCAGGTACTCCGGTTTCCTCCCACAGTCCAAAAACATGACTGTCAGGTTAATTGGTCTGTCTAAATTGCCCCTAGGTGTGAGTGTGTGGGTGCATGGTTGTGTGTCTCTGTGTTGCCCTGCGACTGGTGACCTGTCCAGGTGACCCCGCCTCTCGCCCTGAACGTTAGCTGGAGAGGCAGCAGCACCTCCTGACCCCACTGAGGGACAAGGGTGAAAGAAAATGGATGGATGTTTGTAAACTTTGAGTTAATACAGTTAAACATTAGGTTGTAAGTTTTGTTCTTATAGCTTTAAAGTTTTATCTCTTTAGCTGAGAAAACATTTTGCTTCCACAGAAAAAAGGCAGTGATGACGTCAAACATTGTAGGTTTTTGTCTATTTGAGCAACTAAAACCCAAATCAGCTGTTTTTGCAGATAAACTGTATAAATCAGTGGTTCTACCTTCATGCTACTATAGAAATGTTGTCATTTCTGTGTGAACGTCTGTAATCAGACGGTTCTAAACCCAAACATGAGGCCGACAACCAAACGGGACCAACAGAACCAAAAGGAACATTTCTCCGCAGTACCATCCAATAATATTTAGCATTTATTTAGTTAATGATCAAACATCCATCCATCCATTTTCCTGCACCCTGGTCCCTCAGTGGGTCAGGAGGTGCTGCTGCCTCTCCAGCTAATGTTCCGGGTGAGAGGCGGGGTCACCTGGACAGGTCACCTGGACAGGTCACCAGTCTGTCGCAGGGCAACAGAGACACACAACCATGCACACACACACTCACACCTAGGGGCAATTTGGAGAGACCAGTTAACCTGACAGTCATGTTTCTGGACTGTGGGAGGAAACCGGAGTACCTGGAGAAAACCCACCATGCACAGGGAGAACATGGAGACTCCATGCAGAAAGACCGGGAATCGAACCCAGAACCTTCTTGCTGCAAGGCAGCAGCTCTACCAACTGCACCACTGTGCAGCCCTGGATCAAGCAGATAAAATTATATTATGCTTTTATCTAAACAAACTAATGTTTCCGGCCCTTCGGATGCCACTGATCTACAGGTGAACTGTCTGTGTCTGAGCGTCTCTCCGGTTCTGGTTGCTCTCCCAGGTTCTGCAGACCCGACCCGGCCTTTGCGACGCCCTTCAGGTGAAAGCTGGCGGATTCTCCTGACCTCCGTCACGCGGTTCTGCTCCCAGGATCCGACCCGACAGTCCCGACCTCCACGTCTGCGCCTGACGATGCAGAAAAGGGCAAATTTATCTCATTTACAGCCAGATTTCATCAGGAAACCACTTCTTACTGCGTTTGATAAAAGAATATATTTATATTTCTTTCACTTATGATGTCATCTAAAACAGTGTGTGTTTGCTGCTCATGTTTTCATCGGGATAGATGGAAACATGAGCAGCGTCAGCAGGTTAATTTCATGGCAGCTCATTCGTGTTTAACGACAGAAACTGATGGAAAGTTTTACTTGTTTAGCTTCCAAAGTATGAAAAAATATAAATAAAAGAGACAGTGGTATGAATAGCTTACGTTCAGCTTTAAAGTGACTTAAATACACAATTATAGTTTTTTACTAAAACTTCAGGAATCAAAAACACATTTTCTGAACCCAGGGTTGTTTTTTTAAACAGGATTAACTTTTTATGACCAAAACTAACCTAATATTGATGAAATTCAGAGGATTTGTTTCGGGAGGTTTTGATCCTGAGGAAAGTTTCCTCCTTCCAGATGCATGATGGGTAAAATCCCAGAGGAACGTAGCGTCGTAGATTTTAATCCACTGGATTTTCCCTTTTTCTTCCACACTGAACTGAATCAGGCTGCTGTTCACACTGCAGAGTAAAGTGACGCAATAACGACTTTATTTGACGTAATGACCTGAATCTGATATTTTCATGGCGGTGTGAACAGAACAGGTCGGATTCCGTCCAGGCCGCATTCATCCGAACTGAACGTCACCGATTCTCAACAAATCTCACTATTCTGCTCCTGAAACGCGCAGGAAGGAAGAAAAACAACAACCATGACGGATTATATGAGGATTAAGTTGTTAATTTGCTGCTCCGGTTGGACAACAACTTCAAATATATAAGCTAAGCTACACCGTTAGCCTCCATGTTTACTTCCGGAAACACTGAGCTCTTCTTCTTCTTCTTCTTCTTCTCATGGCGGTTGGCAGAACGCTGGCGCTAGAGCGCCCTCTACTGCGCATGCGGGACACTTCCAGGTCGTTTTTCCGTTCAGACTGCAGAACGCATACAGGTCGCGTTTACTGGCTGTGTGAACAGCTCCGGTCGGATTCTGTTTCAAATGCGACCGTAACGTCCAGGCCGCATTCATCCGAACTGAACGTCACTGATACTCAACAAATCTCACTATTCTGCTTCCTGAAACGCGCAGGAAGGAAGAAAAACAACAACCATGACGGATTATATGAGGATTAAGTTGTTAATTTGCTGCTCCGGTTGGACAACAACTTCAAATATATAAGCTAAGCTACACCGTTAGCCTCCATGTTTACTTCCGGAAACACTGAGCTCTTCTTCTTCTTCTTCTTCTTCTCATGGCGGTTGGCAGAACGCTGGCGCTAGAGCGCCCTCTACTGCGCATGCGGGACACTTCCAGGTCGTTTTTCCGTTCAGACTGCAGAACGCATACAGGTCGCGTTTACTGGCTGTGTGAACAGCTCCGGTCGGATTCTGTTTCAAATGCGACCGTAACGTCCAGGCCGCATTCATCCGAACTGAACGTCACTGATACTCAACAAATCTCACTATTCTGCTTCCTGAAACGCGCAGGAAGGAAGAAAAACAACAACCATGACGGATTATATGAGGATTAAGTTGTTAATTTGCTGCTCCGGTTGAACAACAACTTCAAATATATAAGCTAAGCTACACCGTTAGCCTCCATGTTTACTTCCGGAAACACTGAGCTCTTCTTCTTCTTCTTCTTCTCATGGCGGCTGGCAGAACGCTGACGCTAGAGCGCCCTCTACTGCGCATGCGGGACACTTCCAGGTCGTTTTTCCATTCAGACTGCAGAACGCATACAGGTCGCGTTTACTGGCTGTGTGAACGGCACCCTTAGCTGATCAGCACGTAATTTATGCAAACCCTCTTTGTTTTTACTCTATTTTTATATATTAACTCTGAAAGCACAACGTTCTCCTTTAGCAGCCCTTATATTTATACTTTCACCTCATGAAACTGAAGACCTGTGTGAACCTGAAAGCCATGATCCTCGTTAGTGATGGAAAACCCTTCGGCTTGTTTCCTGTAGGTTTGATTGAAATGTTACCTCAATAAAGAAACACAGAAGCACAAAAACCTTTTGCACACAACGTGAGGCGTGTCGCACCGAATCAATCAGAGGGTTGATGGAAAAACTAGTTTGGCATCTTGAAGATGATTTTATGTCAGATTTTACCATCAATAAAGTTGTTTCTCATCAGCTTTTTCTCCGTCTCTTTCTCTTGCTACGTCTGAACAGGAAGGGGGCGCTGTTTACAAGAAGAAACCTTTTTATACTGGAATTATATTTACCATTAGCTTCCGCTAAATACTCTGTTAGCATTAGTGGAAGTACTGTGTATGATTAGAGCCAGTGGCGGAGAAAGTACTCAAAAAATTTACTTAAGTAAAAGTAAAACTACCACATTAACATTTCTACTTAAGTATTTTTAATAGCCAGTACTTTTTTACTTTTACTTAAGTATTAAAAGTAAAAGTACTTGCTGAATGCATTGCCTAATCGCTAATATCATTAAGTGAACCAATCATATTTAATTTTAATACATTAGAAATGTCCCATTTTAATGAACAGCCACAGATAAAACATGTTTTTATTGAGTTTACTCTGTAACATAGTTTAGACTTAGATATGTGATTCTATGCATCATAATTTCAGGGATGGAAACATCTCGTCTCCTGTCCTAACATAGCATGAACTTCACTTTTTTTTGCCACTAGTGGCTTTTATTTTGAAAGAAATCCAACTGAAAGGGGATGGAAAGAAGGTGGGTGGGAGAGGACAGGCAACCGAGGAGCCACATAGCAGAGTTATAGTCAAGACCACCGAGACCAAGACCAGCTACGTGACAATAAAATTAACTTTTACCTATCAAAATTGCTCCTCAAATTGATCTGAAAGATCCACATTCCCATAAAACACCTAGATATTAAATACTTAGAGCTGAAATGAATTTAATCAGTAAAGATCAGTCCAGAAGAATCAGATTGTTCCTGAATGTCATATCACTATATTGCACTTTGGTCACAGCGTTGTCCCATATATGCGACACCTCAGTCAAAACCTCCACACAGTAATTCAGCGCATGCGTGACAACTGTTTTTCATCGCAGATGCAACATGTGTCTCTGTACAGCTAGCTTAGCTAGCATCACGTCCACAGATCTTACCTTTCTTTAAGCTATCCTTTTAAAGTGACGCTAAAAGTTGGACGGAGTCCCAACCGTCCGTGAAAGCGAAGCGCTGCTGATTTTACATGTCGCCATATCAATGATTTATGCAGCTATTATCGATTAGACAGACATCTTCTTCCGCTCAGAGGAAACCACTGCGCATGTCTGGAGCTCCGCGTGCGAGTAAAGGTGGAGCCGATGGGTGACAACAGACACTACGTCACGTTATTGCTGGGATTTTACGGCGCCATCTTAAATCCCTGAACTTCACATTTTAACGGAAGAAAAGCGCAACGAGACTTGGATGTAACGAGTAACGCGAGAGTTTGTAGAAATGTAGTGAAGTAGAAAGTACAGATACTTACTGTAAAATGTAGTGGAGTAAAAGTAGAAAGTAGCCATTATTAAATCTACTTAAGTAAAGTACAGATACACGAAAACTGTACTAAAATACAATATTAGCTGTAATCATAGCTAAGATTTTATTTAGCCGTGTTTCAGTACATGTGTACATGGAAACAAGGAGGTTCTGTTTTCATTTTTCTGTTTTCCTTTACGAGTTTAAGACAGCAGCTCCGTTTCAAGGTGTTTTCTTAGGTTTGTCCACAGGGGGCGCCGGAGTCTCTGATGCAAACAAGTTTCTGCGCTCATTGAAGTCTTCGTTACTCTGCCTGTTTATAGAGTTAATAAGGTTAAAAACCTTCAAAGTGAGTGATCAGAGTTATGCACAGAAAAACATGATTTATTTATTTTATCCGATAACCTGGAATTAAGACAATAAAATCCCATCCCTGCTTCTCCCAGTCAGTTTGTCTCAGATCAGATCAGTTCAATCTGCTCTGAACTCCAGAACGAGAATCTCCCACATTCCCCACAGCGTGACCGCGTGTTTGCTTGAGATAAACCAGGCGAAGAGGACAAAGGTCAAGTTCAAAGGTCACCCACAGGTGTGTGTTAGCGTCCAGGAAGCATGTGAAGCAGCGACGGCGTCCACTCGGGCTCTGAGGACGGATGATGGTTCCCCTCAGGCGGACGCTGCTGCTCCGCTACCTGCTGCTGTCCACGGCGCTCGCTCTCCTCCTCTTCCTCACCTCCTTCTGGCTCCGTAAGTTTCCCTCGTCACGCCGGCCGCTCCGCCATGTTGGCTCCGCCTACTGCCAGCGGCATTTAAAGAGACACGCCGGGTTGTGATGAGAAAGAAAACCCCGAGGTCTTACAGGGCCGGTCCAGGCCTTTTTGGGGCCCTAAGCAGATTTCCATTCGGGGCCCCACATACCAACATGTCAGATGCTTCATCATTTCTGAGCTGCTCTTTCTGTGTAGCATTCCTGCTATCATTATTTTTTAAAGTTTTTTAAAGTTCGTCTTAAAACCCATTTATTTTACTTGGCTTTTAACTCCTGCGGGATCTAGTTTTAGAGTGTATGTTTTTTGTTTTTAAACTGTAAGAGGTTTTTATTTTTTTTATTATGCTGTGTTTTAATGTACAGCACTTTGTATCAGCTGTGGTTGTTTTAAAGTGCTTTATAAATAAAGTTGGTATGGTATGGTATGGTATCATTAGCATAATGTAGCTTACATTGCTACTGTGATTAATGATTTTCACCTTATTATTTGGGATTTGAAATATTACTTTAGCAAAACATCAACAAAGTTTCTAATTGAAACACAGCAATTGCTTTTCTGGCTGTTTTTCTTTCTTAAGATTAAGACGCAAAAACGTGCTTTTTTATAAACGTCCAACTAAATTTATTGATAACCTGTTATTTCTGGTAACCAGTGATTTGATTTCTTCCTGTTTGTTCAGCTCAGGGTGAACAGAGAGGCTGCGGCTCAGTGTGGCAGCCATGTTTGACGTATCACATCCAGACGGTACGACTGACATATTCACACATGGTGGTGGTGAATCAAGTAAAATGAACTACAGCAAAAACAAACGTAAAGAACATGATAAACGTTTTAGAGTAACTGTTAGCTAACTTTTTTGTAGCCTCTAGCCCCGCCCATCGTGGATGAGAGGGCGGAGTCAGACGAAGCCCCGCCCCTTGTCAAAGATTGTCCTGGACAGACGTTTCAGGCCCGGGAGCTGCTGCGGTTTCTCCGGTCCAGCCTGGCTGAGGACGACGAGGACGTCCTGCTGGAGCCGTACCTGCTCAGCTGGGACCAGCTGCTCAAGTAAACAAGATTTATGTGTTTAAAGGTCTGAAGACCAAAACCACAGACACATTTATACAATAACAGCTTCTGAAAAACTTATTGAACTTTCTAGAATCCTATCAAGTACCTTTCTGTCTGTATACTTTCTGGAAAGTACCTGGTACTTTCTCAGAACTTCAAGATGCAGGTTTTTGTTGATTGTTTTAAACTTGTAAAAACGGAAACTATAAAACTGAAACCATAAATGAAAGTTTTTTTCCGAAGAATCACTTCCTGAAGCGCAAAGCGGACAGGAAGGTGTGTAATTACAGAAATGAACCTGCTGGGGGCGTCGTGTTGTGTTGTTGACACGGTTGAATTTAGCTTCCATTAAGTACCATGTACTTAATGGTACCATTAAGTACTTCCATGGTACTTAATGGTACCATGGAAGTACTTAATGATACTTAAAGGAAGTACCATTAAGTACATGGTACTTAATGGAAGTACCATTAAGTACTTCCATGGTACTTAATGGTACCATGGAAGTACCATTAATGCTATGGTACTACTATGCTTAGCATAGTGCTAATACTTAGCACTATAGCATTAACTATAGCATTAACTATAGTGCTAATGCTAAACATTAGCACTATAGCTAATGTTTAGCATTTTAGCTATAGTGTATGATTAGCACGACTAGCATTTAGCTAGCAGTGTCCACCAATAGCATGAACTAGCCTTATTCTTTTCATTCTCAGCTTCATGGAGTCTCTCGGAACGATGGTCAGCTTCTTTTCTCAGAAAGTGAGAGAAAAGACGGAACTGATCCGACAGCTCTCGCTGAAACGCAGCTCAGAGTCTCGGTCAGCCGGTTCCTCTGGACTACAAACCCCAGCAGCATTCGGATTGAAAACCGGGGTGAGACCTGCCGTTCCCGTCTTCAACATGTCAGAACTTCCTTCCCAGACACGTTTACTGAGATCACTTCCTGCACAGGCGTATCGATCCGTTCGATCCATGGTGGAGGCGGAGCTGCAGGCCGGAACGGTCAGCTTCTCCCGCCGTACGGACTCAGGCTGCCGGACGCTGCTGCGGCTGCACCGCTCGCTGCTCTGGCTGAAGCTGATGCTGGAGGGTTTGTCTGAGGGTCCAGACGCTGAGGGACGATTCAAAACGCCCGGAGAGCTCAGCAGGTAACGGACTGTTGTTACCCAGGATCATCTTCTGAGCACTTAAATGGTCATTTCCAAACAACCTAGTTCTCATGTGACGTCACACTTCCGTGTGATGGGTAATTTTCTCGAACCTTCATTAAAAGAACCACAGAAAACATATATGAATTTTATGACCAAGCTTTTGCAAAAGGAGACTCAGCAAGCTGCTCCTCCAAGCCGTTCACTGAGCGTCTGAAGACCTTTGGTTACAGCTTGTCTTTTATTATCAAGCAGAAACAGGGAGGATAGCTAAAGAAGACAACAGAGACAAATTATTACTGCAAATAGGCAGTTTCTAAAATAGGGAGTATTCCGGTTGATAAGAAGGCACCTGTGGAAACGTAATTTAAGGTCTGAGAAACACACAGTTAACTGTTTCACATGAAGACACAGGCAGATGGGGCCTCCAGGTCACACAGAATGAAGAGAACACTTTAAACTGAACATTAGACTGAATATGAACTAAAGTAATAACAAAATGATAATACCAAAAAATCTCTAACACCGTGAGCTTTTGACAGTCACATAGACAGTTGCTATGACAACAGTAAACTAGCCACAAGCTTAGAATTAGCTCTCGTCTCGTTCCCATCTAACTCACAATATACATGATGTATGAGTACTCTACCCACGTCTGTGTAATACTAAGATACATATCAGTGATATTTTCTGTAGTACTTGCAGGCCAAGTAGCAAAATTAGCTTAGCTAACGTAGCTTTGCTAGCTAAGACGGGCATGTAGCCTACGTGTTTGCTGCTACATGTTCTGACTCTGCCAGTCACCAGAACCTTGTTATTCACCTGAAGTGTTCGTACATCCGTCACACAGGTGGTTAAACTTTGATTGTTTGCAGCCATAGACTTTCAGGTGAAGCTCCTCCGTGGGGTTCGCACTCTTCCTGTTCACTAGTAGTTAATTATATCTTAGTATGAGTTCTTCTCCTCCATGTTTTCCATTCTCCGTCTCATTTGGGTCGATCCCAACAGCAGCCATTTTGTTGGTTAAGAGTTTCCACATATCTTCTTTCTGTTGGTCTCGACGCCATGGGTCCGCTATGCATTGCGTATGCGCTTGTCTACCAAGATGGCGCAGATCACTTTCTGTCCAGGCTTGTAGGAACTATGTATTTGTCTCATATTCAGTTGTTTCCTTCACCCAGAGACGCCTACAAGGTGGCGTTGGCCCCCCACCATCCCTGGATGCTCCGCCAGGCCGCAGAGATAGTCTTCCTCGCTCTTCCTGACAGAGAGTACTTCCTGCAGCTGGTGTGTGTGCAGAAACAGGAAGAGGCGACGCCCGTGCTGCGCATCATCATCCACGCGCTCTCGGTGGTCCACACACGGACTCAACGCCTCCTGGCGAAGTACAACATGTTGGAGCTGCCCTGAACAGGAGAACCCTGTGAGAAGGTGGATACTGCAAAATATATCTATCAGTTTGTGTTAGAGGTTATTTATATTAGTTATTAAAGGAATAAAACATCACAAGACAGAAAATTGTATCTCAGTCAATAATTGAGACCAAACAGGAGGAAAACCGACTCATACAGTAGAACAATAGAAGAAACAATAAACAATAGAAGAAACAATAAACAATAGAAGAAACAATAAACAGTAGAACAATAGAAGAAACAATAAACAGAACAATAGAAGAAACAATAAACAATAGAAGAAACAATAAACAATAGAAGAAACAATAAACAATAAACAATAGAAGAAACAATAAACAATAGAAGAAACAATAAACAATAGAAGAAACAATAAACAGTAGAACAATAGAAGAAACAATAAACAGAACAATAGAATAAACAATAGAATAAACAATAAACAATAGAATAAATAATAAACAGTATAAGAAACAATAAACAGTATAAGAAACAATAAACAATAGAAGAAACAATAAACAATAGAAGAAACAATAAACAATAGAAGAAACAATAAACAATAGAAGAAACAATAAACAGTAGAACAATAGAAGAAACAATAAACAGAACAATAGAATAAACAATAGAATAAACAATAGAATAAATAATAAACAGTATAAGAAACAATAAACAGTATAAGAAACAATAAACAATAGAAGAAACAATAAACAATAGAAGAAACAATAAACAATAGAAGAAACAATAAACAATAGAAGAAACAATAAACAATAGAAGAAACAATAAACAATAGAAGAAACAATAAACAATAGAAGAAACAATAGAATAAACAATAAACAATAGAAGAAACAATAGAAGAAACAATGAACAATATAAGTTTCTGACTCTTCCACCAGTCAAGTTTTTCCAGACCTGTTAGTCTCATCACAGAACTGAAGCAGCTCTGGTCACTGAGGATCATTTCTCTGATGATGGACTTGTGTCCGTTCTGGTTCTGACTCAGCACTCCAAGGAAACAGGAAACGGATGTTTCCAAGGTTTAATTTGTTCTAGTTAAAGTAAATCTTCCTCACATTCATGCAGTAATAAAAATCCTGGTCCTGAACCGAGTGCCTCATGAGCTCAGGTCCAGAAACCAGACGGCTAATCCCAACTTAGCTGCCCTGCAGTCCCCGTTTTAAAATAAATCTCCGTCGGTGTGCAAAGCTGAACATTTCTCATTTATTCACAGGAATGAAAACATAATTCTCAGATCAAATCGTTCACAACAGAATAAATTCAACGCTGCGTCTCAGGGGCGTCTTATTCTGTTGACTTTCTAACAGATGATGAGTTTCTGCATGTTGTAAAATGTAAGAGTGAAATAAAATACTTTCTCATATTACAAGTTATTTGAGCCTCTTTTCATCGATCCATGTGAATGAATGAATGAATGAATGAATGAATGAATGAATGAATGAATCTTCCAGCTGAACGCTGGCAGAACCAGATTTAGTCCAGACAGTGGCTCGGTTCTGGTTCTGTTAGTGTTCAGAACTCCATTTGAACAGATATTTCAAAGGTTTAATTTGTTCTTGTTAAAGATAAATATTTCTTATGTACATGCAATATTAGAAAGGATAGAAATTCTGGTGTTCAGTTTAGATTGATAATCCCATTTCCGCTGCCTTACAGTTCTGTTTAGAAAACAAATCACATCAGAGCTGAACATTTATTTACAGGAATGATAATCGTTAATCCAGTGGTTCTTAACCTTTGAGGAACCGAACCCACCAGTTTCATATGCGCCTTCACTGAACCCTTCAGTAGTGATAAATAAAATATGATTTCCCAACTAGAGTCTGGTTGGGTCACCCCATGATCACCAAGTCTTCTTAAAGGTAGAGTCTCTGAGATCAGTTCTTCAAACTATAGTCAGTGTTTTCAGCAAAGTTGGTCTGACTGTCCAGGAACGACCCAAAGTATTTAAAATCTGCCACAGTTTCAACAGGTTGACCATCGAGAGAAACTGGAACCACTTTAAGGTCTTTAGATCATTTAATTAGCTCTACATTCTTAAGAAAATGAAAAATTAATAATAAATAATAAAGACTTTGTGGTATTCTGATTTAGTAATGTAATTATATTAGTTGTGTTACCACCCCCACGCCACTAGAGGCAGTACCAACCCCGAAAAGATGCGACTAAGCAGCAGATTTAGAAGTTCACTGAAAGCTACAGAATTTGGTAAAAACTGTGAGCTTTGCTGAAGTAAATAAAGACACAAGTTCAAATCCATGCTGAGAGGAGCTCCTTCAATCAGGGCTCCTCCGCAGCTCTGATTGGCTAAGCAATGTAACCTGATCCTCTGATTGGCTAAGCAATGTAATGTGATCCTCTGATTGGCTAAGCAATGTAACCTGATCCTCTGATTGGCTAAGCAATGTAACCTGATCCTCTGATTGGCTAAGCAATGTAACCTGATCCTCTGATTGGCTAAGCAATGTAACGTGATCCTCTGATTGGCTAAGCAATGTAACGTGATCCTCTGCAGCAAGTGATGGCGAAGCGGGGCGTCATCACGACTTTACACAGGTGTGTCTTTACCTCCGCAGCATCGAACCCCTGAGACCGACTCACCGAACCCCTGGGGTTCGATCGAACCAGGTTAATCCCATATTGGTTTAGAGAAGTTTCTCCAGCCTGATCCGAGCCAAACTGCTACTTGACAGGCTGTTAGCTGGGATTAGCAAACCAGCCAATCCTGGAGCAAAGCTGACTTTCCTTGCCACTGATTGGCTGAATCCCGACGGAGCGGCAATAAGGACAGTAGAACCAAGACTGTTTTGCATTAATGCACGTAAAAAATGTTCGAACTGTTAAAATGAGATATTATAAGAGTTTTTAGTGAAAGGCAGCTCAAGTATTCTGATATTTTAATGACTTGATGGTGGTTCTGGTCCCAAACCCGGGTCATTTAACATCAAAATATAATTAAGTTTAAAAATAAATATCTGCTCAAAATTATTTTTCAGATTCAAGTTTGTTTTTCAGTTTCAGGTTTTTTTCTTCTTCTTAAACTTCATAGCACCATGCAATTCTTTGTTGCCACGGTTACACATCATAGCTGTCTCAAAGTAAAAAAATAAATAAAAATAAGAACCACAGTAAATAATGGACTAAATTCAACGATTAAAAAAGTGACAATTAAGTCCAAAAAAGAAAAAAAAAAGAAATCAGAACTAACAGAGTTAGAGAAAGTTCTATAAACACTAAGAATAAATAAGTTATTTTATTTTAAGATCAAAAACTTGAATCTTTGTATTGAGGTAACAATGTTTCTTCTTCTTGAGCCCAAAACTGTTTATGGAATAATTCAGAATTATTGGTGATATTAAGTTCTGTCTTGTTCTGTTTTTTTTTATGTATAAATACCCGTAAGTAAAAGGAAAAACACGTTTTTTATGTAAGGTGAGGTGATGGACGCGGCCAGCAGGAGGCGGCAGAGAGATCCGCTCCAATTAAATTCCGAAGAAGAAGAAGGAGAGTCTTCCGTTTCCAGGGACAACAACAGGAAGTAGGCGTGTAGGGAGCAACGTGGGGAAGATTTGGATCCAAACAGGGAGAAGCCGGGATGTTTTACTGCAGCAGCAGCGGTTCCGATCCACTCAACATGTCTAAAAGCGACTTCCTGAGAGGAATCATCACCGAGAAGCTGAGCGCCGCCGCCCGGGAGATCCTAGCGGCGGTGGAGCGGACCGTAGCCGGGTACGAGCAGGAGGCGTCGGGCTTCAGACGGGAGATCGACCGCCAGAGGAGGCAGCTGGAGCTGCTGCAGCCGCAGGTCAAGCTGCACAGCGGAGGTCAGTGGCGGACAGGAGATAAATATTAAAAACTGACATTGTTCAAACAGAAGTGTTGAGTTAAAAAGCAAACAAATAAAAATAAACCCCCGACTTTTTATTAAATATTCAGACTTGCTTTTTCTGTTCACACTAAACTTCCCATTAACTTCCTGAGCTATCACGCTTAATTAAAATGTTGCTTCACAGAAAGTCTGGAATTTTTCCCATTTTCTGGGATTGTCTCCGGTTGAATTTCATCCTAGCCAATCAGCGACCAGAAGCAGAAGTTGTGATCTATGACGTAACGTTGTAATTCGTCTGCCTGTAGCTTTAGCAATGGCAGCAGAAGAAGTGAATGAAGCCCTTAAGTCCTTGTTGGTCAGGCCTCCAAATGCTGAATTAACAGCCGCATTGTTCAGCTCTTTTTTTCCCAGTGGAAGATGGTTGTTTACAGCTCAGGTAACTTCCGGTAAGCTTCATAGCAGGTGACTGGGAATTACATACCTCATAGGCAGATGGAAAAACAAGGCCACGCCTCCAGGGGGCAGTCGTTTCTCAGCACAGATCCTAAAAAGCAAACAGTGTTTCTCAGTTCTGGTCCTCAGGCCCCCTGATCTGCATGTTTTAGGTGTTTCCCTTCTGCCACACCTGGGATTGAATCTGTGGGTGATCAACAGGCTTCTGCAGCTCACATCAGACCTCTTCTGAGGTTGTTCCTGTATACAGGCACAACTAAAACATGCAGAGCAGGGAGCCTGAGGACTGGAATCGAGAAGCGCTGCTGTAGGGAAAGGAGCTGGTTTCTAACAGGCGACTTCAGAGATGTTGCATATAATGTCGTACTTTTGGTGGTTCCTTCCATGAGGTGACCACATTGCCCCTTCGTCATCCCAGCAGCTGCGTGCACACAGACTTGGCAGAGGGTTTTTTTCTTGGATTGTCTATTAGAGATTTTTTGGTATTAACATTTTGTTATTACTTTAGTTCATATTCAGTCTAATGTTCAGTTTAAAGTGTTCTCTTCATTCTGTGTGACCTGGAGGCCCCATCTGCCTGTGACTTCATGTGAAACAGTTAACTGTGTGTTTCTCAGACCTTAAATTACGTTTCCACAGGTGCCTTCTTATCAACCGGAATACTCCCTATTTTAGAAACTGCCTATTTGCAGTAATAATTTATCTCTGCTGTCTTCTTTAGCTATCCTCCCTGTTTCTGCTTGATAATAAAAGACAAGCTGTAACCAAAGGTCTTCAGACACTCAGTGAACGGCTTGGAGGAGCAGCTTGCTGAGTCTCCTTTTGCAAAAGCTTGGTCATAAAATTCATATACGTTGTCTGTAGATCTTTTAATGAAGGTTCGAGAAAAATACCCATCATTGTCCTTTACTCCTTTGATTCAAAACTGCATCACCAAAATACATGGACAGACATTACAGTTATACCTAAATTATTCTTACTGCTTATCAGTTACATTTACTTGCTCTTGAGTAAAATTGAGAGTGACTTCTATGGAAGAGAATTAGGGCCTTTAATCTCAGAATTGTGACTTTAATTGTGTAATTCCCACTTCGACCACTTCTAACTGTAACCATAGTAGGAGTGGTAGATGGATTAACCAGTGTTTATAGTGTTCATTCACTCATTTGACTGTGTTCACAACAAAACAGGTTTGATGCTAATCAGCATCATTAGTCCAAAAGGGGGTAAAAAGATATTTTCACTCCAGCAGAGTTTCTGCTTATTCAAAAGTTAATAAGCAGAAACTAGAGATACATTAATTAATTAATTAATCATCCAGAGTTCAGAATCAGGCCAATACTGAAAAATCTTTTTTTTGTTTTAATTTCCTAACTTTTGTTGGATTCAAAACTACAACAGCTACAGAAGAACATGTTGTCATTGAATCTGATGAGTTAAATCCGTAAAATGATCAAAATGGGTAGAATGCAGCTGTTCAGACTCTATTGCTGTGTCCAGATGTGGAGGCAGCTGAGAGACACAGACTGACTGGGAACCACTGTGATGATGAAGAGGAGGAAGATCCAGCAGCAATCTCCAAGCTGATCCAAGAAGACCTGAAGGACCCAGATTATGAAACGCCGCCAAGGTAACGGCTGTGCAAATAAATTAATAGTTTATTCTGATAGTGTTGCAGTTTTATTCTGGTAATACGACTTTAATCTTCTAGTTGAAAATGAATTATAACCTGGCTGTAAATCTTCATCATAGAGTTGACCTGAATTCAAAACCTGTCAAACAAGATGGCCGCCCTGGGCGTGCTGACATCACTCTGAAAACAAATCCAGATTTCCCAAAAATTTTATCTTCAAAAACCAAATAGTTGATGGATGAGATCGTTTTATCGCCGGCCTGCAGCCAATCGGGTCGTTTTATCGCCCGGCCTGCAGCCAATCGGGTCGTTTTATCCAGCCAATCAGGTCATACTATCGCCCGGCCTGCAGTCAATCAGGTCATACTATCGCCCGGCCTGCAGCCAATCAGGTCGTTTTATCGCCCGGCCTGCAGCCAATCAGGTCGTTTTATCCAGCCAATCAGGTCGTTTTATCCAGCCAATCAGGTCGTTTTATCGCCCGGCCTGCAGCCAATCAGGTCGTTTTATCCAGCCAATCAGGTCGTTTTATCGCCCGGCCTGCAGCCAATCAGGTCGTTTTATCCAGCCAATCGGGTCGTTTTATCGCCCGGCCTGCAGCCAATCGGGTCGTTTTATCGCCCGGCCTGCAGCCAATCGGGTCGTTTTATCGCCGGCCTGCAGCCAATCAGGTCGTTTTATCCAGCCAATCAGGTCATACTATCGCCCGGCCTGCAGTCAATCAGGTCATACTATCGCCCGGCCTGCAGCCAATCAGGTCGTTTTATCGCCCGGCCTGCAGCCAATCAGGTCGTTTTATCCAGCCAATCAGGTCGTTTTATCCAGCCAATCAGGTCGTTTTATCCAGCCAATCAGGTCGTTTTATCCAGCCAATCAGGTCGTTTTATCCAGCCAATCGGGTCGTTTTATCGCCCGGCCTGCAGCCAATCAGGTCGTTTTATCGCCCGGCCTGCAGCCAATCAGGTCGTTTTATCCAGCCAATCAGGTCGTTTTATCCAGCCAATCAGGTCGTTTTATCGCCCGGCCTGCAGCCAATCGGGTCGTTTTATCGCCCGGCCTGCAGCCAATCGGGTCGTTTTATCGCCCGGCCTGCAGCCAATCGGGTCGTTTTATCGCCCGGCCTGCAGCCAATCGGGTCGTTTTATCGCCGGCCTGCAGCCAATCAGAGCTGACCTGCTGTCTTTTTGTAGGTCCTGTTTCTCCAGAGTCCAGACCGCCAGAAGGAGGAAAAGAACCGGTCAAACTCGGGTCAGCGACTCTCAGAACCACCTGAAGGTAAACGCAGCTCGGTTCTTCTCAAACTGGATTTTAGACCAAATTTAAAATGTTTTCATGGATTGTAAACAATCATAAACTAAAAAGAGTTTGGCTGTTCTGATTTGACTCGATTCATCTTGTTTATAATTCATAAACACAGTTCAGTTTAAAAGTTTAGAGCTGGAAATGAATCACTGTTCATCTGGTTTCTGTTGATAACTCTGCACAGTGTTGGTACCGGCTGGTACTGAACCTCAGGTATCTGTGTTCTGTGAACTGCACCTCGTCCAGTTGGTCATTTCTGAGCTCGTCTGTTTCAGAAACCGCAGGTAAAGATGGAGGCTGGTCAGCATCTCCCCTCTGAGTCTGCAGCTACCGACCCGGTGGTTCTGAAGAGCGATGAAACCGGGCTCCATACGAGGTGACTACATTCGTTAGAAAGCAGCTAAAGTCCAAAGGAGAGCTCTGTCGGAACCGCAGAAAGCCCGGATGGTTTCAGATCCGTTAGCTACTGAAACACGTTCTCCATTTGCAGCTTTGTTGGCGCCGTCGACGGGTCCATCAGCTCAGCGGACCAACACCAGGAGCAGGAAGCCGATCAGAGCAACACGGTCGCCATGGAAACCCAGGTCTGCTGGGTGAGTGCTGCGGACGAAGCGAAGTTCTGGGTCCGGGTTCTTGTTTGTTGATTTGCACTCGGATCTGTTTCAGAACCAAGTGGTGAAGGTGGAGGTGAAGCAGGAAGAAGGTTCTGTGGCTCAGCTCACGTTGGATCCTGATCCAACCGACAACGACCAATCAGAACCACGAACCAGGTAACATGATTCACACACGGCCTGTTTCTAATCAAACTACAGGGTGAGAACTGCTAGCTAGAAGGTTACTCATGCTAACCCTAAAGCACTAACCATAAACATTAGTTTTGCTCACGCTAAAGTGCTAAACCAAAATGCTATTTAGCAAAGGCTAATGCTAAAGCTAAAAACAATGTTGAACTGCAGAGTTACACTATTCTATCTTTAACTTCCTGCCAATGAGTTGACCAGTTGTGTCTTGTCATGTAACACTTAGCATGCTAATAGCATCCGTTTGGCTAACCACCGTCGACCAATCATGCTTTGTCGTATATATTTTCTCTTGGGAAGCTTTATTCAACCAAAACTTTGCAAAACAGCAAAGTAAGTTTATGCTTTACAATTTATCCAGAAAAATTTATGTATGGGAAGCCAAGTGTGCTAAAAGTTTGTAAAGTTAACAAAAAAGTTAAAGCACTAAGCTAAAAATTAGCTCCGCTAGTAGCGCATTAGCAAACTCCAGTTTAGCTAGAAAGTCTGGTTTGTTTGGGGAGGTGTGAATGCATATGTGAACGCCAAGTGGACCCGAGACCGCTCCAAAAGCGGGAAGTGGACTACACCGCAGTGCATTCTGGGTAAACGCCACCAAAACAGAGATGACTCATGATCTTTTACCAGAGAGAAATCTTCCATCTGCTAAAATCTGACTCAATTTTTGTTTACATTTTATAAAGAAAGTTGTGCCCAGCTTCTTCAGAGAATTTTGTGTAATTTCCTTCAGAGGTTCTTGGTGCAGCGCCCCCACAGGTGAGGAGGGGAACAAGTTGCTCAAAGAGTTTGGTTGGTTTGACTCAGAGCAGAGAGAAAGAGAACCACAGCAGCTGGAGAGGAACAAATGTTGCTACTTTGGTTCCCAATAGAACTGAAACTATCAGAACTGAGACTATCAGGTGTGAAAACATCCATAGAAACAGGACAAAAGGTTTTTGGGGAATTGCGACCCCAAATGCCAGAAGAGTTCAATCATAGCCACAGGTAGACAGATATTTAAAGAAGAGTGGCAAAAGTAAATGAGGTGGATTATCAGAGCTTCTCAACAACTGCAGCATTTCAGCAGGTCTACAAGATAGTTTAAATATTTCCCTTGTTTGCAGCTCTCCTGAAGGTGAATCAGATCCCAGAGGAGACGCTCTGTCCGTCAGCTCTACGTCCGAACTCGACGACCTGGAATCGGACGATGACTCCAGCGACTCCAGCAGTGACACGGACGAGTCTTTAGACGAATCTGTCAACAATAATCAGGACGTTGAGCCGAAGACGCGGAGGAAAACCGACAAGCTGACGTGCAGAGTGTGTGGGAGTTGGTACAGGCAGCTGGGAAGTCTGATCAGCCACATCTGGAATCACGTCAACGAGCCTCATGGCGTCTGCGGCGTCTGTGGAGAGAAGTTTGAGTCCGTGGAAGCGTTAAAGCAACACCTCCCAAGTCACAAAAAGGGCTACAGCTGCTGGATTTGTGGGAAGTACCTGCTGTCCAGCGTCACCCTCAACCGCCACATCGCCAAGCATGTCACAGACGGGCCGATGAATCAGGTGGCGGAGACTCGGATTAAATGCAACGTTTGCAGCAAGACCTTCTCCACCACGTCAGCCTTGAACGGGCATAGCCGGGTCCACTTGGAGAAACGACCTGCTAGGTGCCATCTTTGTCCAAAATCGTTTGATATGAAGTCGGATCTTGTGGCCCACGGCGGCGTATACGGCAACGCCTCGACAGGAACCCTGGGCTACACATGCAAACTCTGCGGGAAGACCTTCGCGCTGGAAACCTCCCTGAAGACGCACGAGAAAACCCACGCAACGAGTGACTGCCCATTCACCTGCCAAATCTGCCACAAGACTTTCCAAACCTACCAGAACCTGATGAACCACACGAAGACTCACGGCACTGACGGCTCGTTTGTTTGCAGCCTGTGCAACATGAGCTTCCTGTCCAAAGACACGCTGAAGGTCCACATGATCGTCCACTCCAACGAGACGCCATACAAGTGCTCACAGTGCGGGCGCTGCTTCAAACGGTTGGCCTACCTGGTCAACCACATCAAGATGCACTCAGCCATCCAGCAGTGTGTCTGCACCATCTGTGGCCAGGTGAGTAACGGACTGGAGGCCCTGGAGGACCACATGAGGATCCACACCGGAGAGATCCCCGTAGAACAGAACCTTCACCTCGATCCGTGGTATGAAAACACGCCGGAGGAACCACAGGGAGGTTCACTGATGTCTGGAGGACAAGAGAGCCACAGTATCATTTAAACCTGCTTTAAACCATCATCCTGCACACTGCGGGAAAACATTCACACTGGAAACCTAATTGGTGGCGCATGAGAAGGTCCGTGACATGAAAAGACGCCAGAGAAACCATAGGGATGTTCACTGATGTCTGGAGGACAAGAGAGCCACAGTATCATTTAAACCTGCTTTAAACCATCATCCTGCACACTGCGGGAAAACATTCACACTGGAAACCTAATTGGTGGCGCATGAGAAGGTCCGTGACATGAAAAGACGCCAGAGAAACCATAGGGATGTTCACTGATGTCTGGAGGACAAGAGAGCCACAGTATCATTTAAACCTGCTTTAAACCATCATCCTGCACACTGCGGGAAAACATTCACACTGGAAACCTAATTGGTGGCGCATGAGAAGGTCCGTGACATGAAAAGACGCCAGAGAAACCATAGGGATGTTCACTGATGTCTGGAGGACAAGAGAGCCACAGTATCATTTAAACCTGCTTTAAACCATCATCCTGCACACTGCGGGAAAACATTCACATTGGAAACCTCACTGGTGGCGCATGAGAAGATCCGTGATATGAAAAGACGCCGGAGGAACCATAGGGATGTTCACTGATGTCTGCAGGACAAGAGAGCCACAGTATCATTTAAACCATCATCCTGCACACTGCGGGAAACATTCACACTGGAAACCTCACTGGTGGCGCATGAGAAGATCCGTGACATGAAAAGGCACCAGAGAAACCATAGGGATGTTCACTCTGAGAGCCACAGCAGGGTGAACCCTGACAACCTAAACACTGCAGTATATGGTGCGGCATTGGTCGGTGCAGTTTGGTTCTGTTTTTGTCTATTTCCATTGTAAAATCTGGCGATAGAACCGACCCTGGACCCTTTTCTGTTGTAGGACAACGGTAAAGTATGATTAGGGTGGAGCTACTGGCGTCCATTGATTGGGGGACAGTGACATTTTGTCCCCGAACCAATGGAGGATATTACTACTTGCTGCTGTTGCAGTAGCAAGGCGCCACGCCCAAGAAGAGTACAATTAGCGGTAGAAATGCTCTCCTGGTGAACACGCCGGTCCTAAAAGTAGCGTACGACCCGACCCGCGCCGCTCGCTGCTCCACCACTCTGTGCAGAACAAATTGAACGAGTTTTCCTATCTGTTCAAATTCTACATGCAATGTTTGCTGATTATCTTGATGCGCATTAGGGACGGGCGTTTATCGTATTGTTTTTCATACAGTGAAAAAGATAAGAAATTGGATTTGACGTGTTGATAAAACCTCTAAAGCTGCGTTGTTTTAAATTTTCTATATTTTCAGCATTGATACGTTTCAATAAATTCGAGAAAAGATTAATTGTTTCTGTGTGCAATTAATCCCAGTGGTGACCTGATGAAGCCGGTTTAAAATCAGATGATTTATTGGCCGTTTTGTGTTTGTGGGGTTGTGATTGGACAACACACACACACACACAGACACACACACACACACACACACAGCTTTTCCAGCCGACTCTCCCCTTCATCCATTTGATCCTCCTCATCCTCATTCCCAGGTCGTTTCTCCATTGCTTTCTATTTCAATGAACTCTTGATTAAAATCTACGGAGTGCTATGGGTGACAAAATTATATAAAAATAAATAAAATAAGTCTACCACTAAATAATTAAATGTATTAGAAAATTATTAAATGATTAGATTTTCCACAAACATCTAAAAAAAATGGTTGGACAGTATATTTTATAACAGCTCTCTCACTGGGGCCATGAAATAGAAATAGAGTGAAATAAATATATTTATGTAAATTTTCTTTAAAAAAAATTTATTTCAAATAATTATTTAAAAAGGTAAATATTTTTACTGGACATTTAATTATTTAATTGCATATGTAAAAATGTTATATTAATATAATTTAATGAGTGGTAAATTTAATTATGTAATGATTTTAATCATTGTATAACTTACACATATTTCATGGTACGTTGAACTTTGTCAGCTCTGACCCTCCATACATTTGAACGTTAATTAAAATGACTGTTCTTGGGCTGAGCTAGCGCTGTAGCTAGCAGGCCATTTACAATGTGACCAGGATTCCTCTGAAGGAGGTTTTAATTGTTTTGAGAAAAAACAAAAAGAAAAATGTTTTATTCCCCGATGTTTGGCAGCTGGAATTTAAAAGTCGTCAAGAATTTCTAGTGATTAATTTAATTTGTCAGGCACTACGGATAAATAAAGCCAACTATCGTTGTTAAATGATGTCACCAGGTCCGAGTTCTGCGCCCTGCGGTTCTCCGTGACTAACTGTAGGGCAGCTGAAGGAACTGGGACAGCGCTCCAGTGATCAACTGTTTTATTTCTTTTTGTCATTACAAGTTAATTATTACATGTAAAAGTCTGATAGGAATAAAGTCATGAATTTAAGGTATCAGTTCAGGTTTCTGACGGGTCCAGAACCGGCTCTCCTTCCATCTCGTGGCTCTGGGCCGGGTCCAGAACCGGCTCTCCTTCCATCTCGTGGCTCAGGGACGGGTCCAGAACCGGCTCTCCTTCCATCTCGTGGCTCTGGGACGGGTCCAGAACCGGCTCTCCTTCCATCTCGTGGCTCTGGGACGGGTCCAGAGCCGGGTTTTCGTACATGCCTTGAGTCTGGGTCGGGTCCAGGTTTCCCTCCGTGGGGTGACTCTTCATGTGCGTTTTCAGACAGTGGCTCTGGGTGAAGGCCCGGTCGCAGACGCTGCACTTGTAGGGCTTGTCTCCGTTGTGGGTCCGCATGTGGACCTTCAGGTGTTCCCGTCGGGAGCACTCCTTCCCACACTCGCCGCACACAAACCTCCTGATGCCCATGTGGATCTTGATGTGGCTGTCCAGGTTGGCCTTCTGCTTGAAGCGGCGGCCGCACTCCGAGCACTCGTACGGCGCCTCGTCGGAGTGGATCCTCATGTGCTTCTTCAGGTCGCACTTGAACCAGAAGCCCTTGGTGCAGACGGCGCAGACGAACGGCCGGACGCTGCTGTGGGTCTTCAGGTGAGCCATCAGCGTTCCCTTCCACAGGAACGTCCGGCAGCAGACGTGGCACAGGAACGTCCGGTCCCTCTCCGTGTGCGTCTTGGCGTGGACCTTCAGCGAACCCTCCAGCTTGAAGCGCTTCCCGCAGACGTCGCAGGCGTACTGCTTGTCGTCGGAGTGGGTCAGGCGGTGCTGGGTCATGGCGCGGCGAAGCCGGAACGACCTGTTGCAGACGTCGCAGACGTGCTTTTCCTTGACCGTGTGCAGCTTTTTGTGGGACACGAGGTGCGACTCCAAGCCGAAGGTCTTGAGGCAGACGTCACACTTGTGCGGCTTGTCCTCCACATGCAGCCACTGGTGGTAGTTGAGGGAGGCCATGTTGGTGAAGGTTTTGCTGCAGACGCCGCATCGGAACCGACTCTGTCCGGTGTGCTTCGCCTCGTGGAGGTTGAGGCTCTGGACGGACACGAACGTCTTCCCGCAGTGCTGGCAGCTGTGGACCTTCTGGTGGTTTCGAAGATGCTCCTTTAGCTCGTCTGCAGACTCGAACTTCTCTCCGCAGGCGCCGCAGACGCCCTGCGGGTCGCCTGCGTGGTTCCAGACGTGGCTGATCAAACTGCCCAGCTGCCTGTACCAGGCGCCGCACACCATACAGGACCTCTTGCTCTCAAAGGTCATCTGCGTCGCCCTTTTCTCCTTCCGCTTCCTCGGCCTTTTGGCGGTCTGTGGTTCGGGATCAGGCCTCCAGTCGTCGTCTTCAGCCTCCAGGCCTGGGTCGGCTTCCTCACTACCGTCAGCAGGGCTGCAGAGGCAACAACAAAAACAAACATATTTGAAATCAGGGCTTCCCACATAGCTGGATACCGCTCTGCTCCAACAGATGAATGAATCAGATGCCATCCAGTCTGGCAAAGGTGAGACATGTGCAGCAGGTTGACCTCAGTTCCTGGCAGCTGACACCAGGTTGCACAGCTAGGCGGCATCTGACACCGAAAAGCTGCAGGCCAGTGTTTTGGTATCAGCTGCCAGCTGCTGTTTTGGGAAGCGCTGATGTCGGTTTGCAGAAAACGTGCCAGTTATGCTGCCTGTTAGTGAATAATTATATTTGAAATGATGATGTTTTTGGTATTAATCTGTAAGAACTGGAATATTATCACTGGATTTGCTTGATGGAAAGTGGCACCTGGTGTCCGCTGCCACACAAACGGTGGGCGGCGGACACCAGGTGCCACAGCTGGGCTTCCGGCTTCTTCTGGTGCAGAATTATGACTCGTGTCTCACATTAATGACGTAAAAGTCAGAAAAAAGCAACAATCTCCGCTCAGACTGCAGACATTCCCACATGTGGAGCAGCTGGTGGAATCAATCTTCAGGATGCAAAAGAAACTCGGCCTCAAGAGGAAGTTGGGTTTTAGCTGTAAGAGGAAGTTTTCCACTTTCGAAGAGTTTCTGCAGTGACGAAACTGTCACGACTAATGCAGCTTCAGAAAGTTTCTCATCGTGACGATTTCCCCACATCCAAACTGGTCAGACATGCAGAGTTACTGGCATGTAGCGTCCGGATAAACTGGACGTTTGATTTCCAACCGATGACTGCGAGCAGGCAGCTCAGTGCAGCTGTGGTTCATAATGCCGACAGAAACCTAACTTCTTTGTCTGACAGAAGCTTCCAGGGAATCGATCAGATAAAAACATCTGTGTTTCAGTTCACGGCGTAGTTATGAGTGGATGAACTGAGCCGCTGAGCTCTGACTGGACCTGGAACTGAACGCTGGTATCAGTCGTTTACCAGGAATGAAGGTCGGTTTTGTCTCTCTTCATCGCCGCAGCGTCGGATGAAGATGGATCCTCGCTTTCCTGAAAGAAAACGTTCACAAATTGAATGAAGCTTCACGTTTTCCTGACTCAAACTGAACTTTTTATTTCAAAATTAAACAATTTAGGTAAACAGTCAGTTTCCTCCCTCACTTATTGGTCCAGATTTATTTAAAAATCTGTTTAAAAATGGTGAAAATCGGCCGACATATCGTAAATTTAGCGTTCAGTTTGTTTTTTAAGGGGAATTAAAACATGGAGCTGAATGAGTGAAAAGTATGATGGATTATTTAAACAGAGAAAAAAGTTAAGAGAATAAAATTCTAATATTGCCAGAATAATTGTAATAATACAGAAAGAATTAGAAAATTAGCAGAATAAAGTCGCAAAGTTAT
This sequence comes from Poecilia reticulata, assembly GCF_904066995.2. Classification (NCBI taxonomy): domain Eukaryota; kingdom Metazoa; phylum Chordata; class Actinopteri; order Cyprinodontiformes; family Poeciliidae; genus Poecilia; species Poecilia reticulata. The sequence continues at coordinate 26,463,907 of NC_088847.1, read as the reverse complement.
GAAAAAATCGCAGAGTTACAAGAACAGAGTCGGAAAGTTACGAGAATAAAGTTGTAAATCATGAGAATAAGGTCGTATTAAAGAGAGAACCCAGTGGGGGCTGTTTGGACCGGGTCGGTTCTGGTCGGACCTTCAGCCGGATGTAGAGCGTCGGGTTCCCGCCTGAACGGTGGCCGCAGCAGATCTGCTCCGGCGTCAGGCTCTGCGCCGCCAGCGGCTGCAGCCGCCGGTTCTTGGCGGCGATGAAGACGTCGAAGGGCCGTCCGTCCGCCAGCAGGGGGCAGCGTGAGCGCAGCAGGTCCAGGAAGCCCAGCTCCGACAGCCCGCGGGGGCACTGCAGGTCCAGAACCGCGCTGCGCTGAAACACTGACAGCAGCACAGCGTTCATCAGCACAGCTCCCAGCATGCACTGGGAGACAGCAGGGCTCCCAGCATGCACTGGGAGACAGCAGAGCTCCCAGCATGCACTGGGAGACAGCACAGCTCCCAGCATGCACTGGGAGACACCAGGACTCCCAGCATGCACTGGGAGACAGCACAGCTCCCAGCATGCACTGGGAGACAGCAGCACTGGGAGACACCAGCATGCACTGGGAGACAGCAGGGCTCCCAGCATGCACTGGGAGACAGCAGGACTCCCAGCATGCACTGGGAGACAGCAGCACTGGGAGACACCAGCATGCACTGGGAGACAGCAGGGCTCCCAGGATTCACTGGGAGACAGCAGGACTCCCAGCATGCACTGGGAGACAGCAGCACTGGGAGACACCAGCATGCACTGGGAGACAGCAGGGCTCCCAGGATTCACTGGGAGACAGCACAGCTCCCAGCATGCACTGGGAGACAGCAGCACTGGGAGACACCAGCATGCACTGGGAGACAGCAGGGCTCCCAGCATGCACTGGGAGACAGCAGGACTCCCAGCATGCACTGGGAGACAGCAGCACTGGGAGACACCAGCATGCACTGGGAGACAGCAGGGCTCCCAGGATTCACTGGAGACAGCAGAACTCCCAGCATGCACTGGGAGACAGCAGAACTCCCAGCATGCACTGGGAGACAGCAGGACTCCCAGCATGCACTGGGAGATAGCAGGGCTCCCAGGATTCACTGGGAGATAGCAGCACTGGGAGACACCAGCATGCACTGGGAGACAGCAGAACTCCCAGCATGCACTGGGAGACAGCAGAACTCCCAGCATGCACTGGGAGACAGCAGGACTCCCAGCATGCACTGGGAGATAGCAGGGCTCCCAGGATTCACTGGGAGATAGCAGCACTGGGAGACACCAGCATGCACTGGGAGACAGCAGGGCTCCCAGCATGCACTGGGAGACAGCAGGACTCCCAGCATGCACTGGGAGACAGCAGCACTGGGAGACAGCAGAGCTCCCAGCATGCACTGGGAGACAGCACAGCTCCCAGCATGCACTGGGAGAGCTGGTTCTGGGCTCTCACCGGCCTTGGACAGGACTCTGGTCCGGGAATCCTCCAGGATCCGGACCCGTAGCGCCAGGTGGTCCGCTGAGCCACTGAGCCGAGGTCTGCCGGGCCGCCGGCCTCCAGGATGACCTCTGACCCGAGTCGACCTGCAGCGGGACGACAGCAGGTGAGCTCTGATTGGCCGGAGGGGTCAGAGGTCAAAGGCGGGTTAAACTTTTGGACACTTTAAAATCAGATAATCTGTGGAAATATATTTTTTTTAGCTTCTACAAACAGCAGAACTAAAAACGACCAATCAGATTGAGGAGGCGGGGAAACGTTATGACATCATCAACAAGAGCCTTTGCTTTATTACAGACTCACTATTTGACCAGTTCTTGTTGTTTTGTTGGACCAGCCCGGTTCTGGTTCTGTTACCTTGACGGGATCTCGTAGTCCGGGTCCGTCAGGTCTTCTTGTTTCAGCCAGGAGGCGTTTACTGGCTCTTCATCGCCACCATCGCCTTCATCATTCAGCAGCAGACCCTCCGCTCCATCCACACCTGAGCCCAGCAGTTGGTCTGATTGGCTGGAGGTTCTGGTTCTGGTTCTGGTTCTGCGTGAACCAGTTTCCAGGCCAGTCCTACCTGCGAGCTGCTGCTGCTCCTCTTCCTCAACGACGACCTCCACTTCCTGGGTCGGCACATCTGGGCCGCAGCAGACGAGGCGGAGACACAGAACCAGAGTGAAACTAAGTCAACGTGTTTTTACTGCAGTAAAAGTAAAATTTGTTAAAAATCGACTCAAGGACAAAACGTTACATCATCACATGGACCAAAATATAAAATGCAAATTTATTGCATGATAAAGACGTAGAGGCTCAATAATTACTTTAAAAAATATATATTTCAAGGTATTTTCCCATGTTATCAGGTAACTAGTGTGTTTTGTTAATATTATGAAATAATTAATTTACAACAATTTCTTGCTGAAAAGTAAAATTTAAGTTGGTTAAGATAAAAACTGGACAAAAAACTTGGTAAAATTTGGTGTTTTTGCAAGATTTTGCTTCAGAAAGAGCAGCGATAAAGAAGTGCATTGATGGAGATTTTATGTTATTATCCTTTTGTTGTTACTTTAGTTCATATTCAGTCTAATGTCAGTCAGTTTAAAGTTTTCTCTTCTTTAGTGTAACTGACCTGGAGGTCACAGCTGCCTGTTCATCTTCATGTGAAACAGTTTGACCGGGATTTGAACCGGGCTCAGATCAGATATCACATCTGGAACTGGGTTGCTGGTTGTTTAGGTGAAATGGCACGTCGGGTGTCACCACTTTATGGAGGAATTTAAAGGTGCTAAACTCATGAATTAAGAGACGATACACAAAACTCCATTCTCTCCGGCTCACTGACAACCAGGAAGACATTTAATGCACATCTGCGGAATCACATATTACATTTTCATCATCTCATTTCATCGTCTCAGAATCCAAAATGTCTTGTCTTCTGCTTCTGGCTTTGAGCATTTATACCGCTTTCAGTCTGCTGTAGTGTATTGGAAACCGTCTGACCAATGGCGTTCTGAATCTGGCTTCTGGCTCTGTTTTACACTGAGTGTGTGTTGGAAGTTCAGAGAATTCTGGGCCGACCTCATGGAAGTTAAATCTGCTCCCTCAGGAGGACCATTAGTCAGACTGTTAGTTCTTATCTGTCCAAACAGAGACTCTGGCTGAGTCCCTTGCCTGCCAGGAATGTCTCGTACAACACCTTATTTGGTGTTGAACCAGCACAACGTAACACATTCCTTTTCAGTAAAACACATCTTAATGTGAATTAACACAACTTTTAACTATTAACATAATTATATTCCTCAACATTTTATGACCTCTGCTGTGTTTCCTCTGCTGTCTATCTTGCCTATCCTCCGTCTTTGTTGCTTGATAATAAAAGACGAGCTGAACCCAAAGATCTTCAGACGCTCTGAACGGCTCGGAGGAGCAGCTGACAGAGTTTTTCTCCTTTTGCAAAAGCTTGGTCATAAAATTCATACACGTTGTCTGTGGTTCTTTTATGTAGGTTCTAGAAAAATACCTATCATGCATGTTTTCTCCAAAAAGCAAGTGAAGTAAATGTAGCCAGTTCCTCTCGGACTCAGTGATGATCAGAATCCCAGCTGCTCTGAACCAGTAAACCCACCAGCTGCGACTGGTTTCCACTGACCTGCCTGCTGGTGGCTGACCAGCAGCAGCTCCAGCTGCCTCCTCTGGCCGTCGACGTCCCGCCCGAAGCTCGCCTCGTCCTCCTGGTTCCAGGCCGCGGTCCCCTCCACCGCCGCCAGCACGTCTCTGGCCGCCCGTCTCAGCAGCTCCGTGATCATCGCTCTCAGATTGTAGAACTTGGACACGGCGAGTCGCTTCCTGAAATAAAAAAAACGGGAAACCCGACACTGGAAGTGAGAAGAACTTCCTATGAGTTCATCTGAGTTAATCACATGAGAAACTGAAATGAGCTCAATAACTTACATTCTGACATTTTTTTTTAAAGGAGAATTTTATTTACAGACGTCAGAATCAATTTTATTTCTGGTTTTTCTGATATTTAAAATATCTTCCAGTTCCAGTGTTCAGTATTCTTCCAGTTTATTGGTCTTGCAGAGGGAGAACTTGCATCATTATGCCACTTTATCAATAGATAAATGAAAAATGGTCTAAAATAATAATATCATTTATGGCAGTAATTACTAGGACAACTAATCCTAGTAATTACATGACAGAACGTTCTAGTAGAAAACAAACATCTCTTCGTAGCAGAGAGATTTATTTAAATGTCTTGGGAATATAAACAGCTAAACATCGAGGCACTGGGCCAGGAGTACTTTCTGTGCTAAAACTAAAAATAGAGAACATAAGGTTTATGCTAGCTGTAGTTAAAATAAAGATTTAGCCCTGAAACACTAAACCAGAGAAAAAACAAGATGGCGGCTCTGGCTACTGGCAGAGATAAAGTGGAGTTACTACCGTCTCAAACATGAAGGGCTCAGCCCATTAAAACCAGTTACCTTGGTGGTTTCCCATAATGTTTGTCCTGCAGGTGTTCCTGGTTTAGCCTGAAGGTCGTTGTTGGCTCCGCCCCTTCATCAGAGAGGCTCCCAGGTCGACTGCGACTCTCAGCCGCCTCACCTGAAAACAGCAGCAGAGTTCTGATCTGACATGATCCAGTACCTCCAGTCTGGTTCTGGTTCTGGTTCCTACCGCTGGGCTGCTGCTCCTCTTCCTCACCGCCTTCCTCCTCCTGGCTCTCCAGATCTGGGATCGGCTTGTTGGCTTTTCAGGCAGAAACAAGCAAAACCTGATCAGCATCTGACAATCTTCTCAAAATGAAGCTAAAAATGGATAAAATAATTTATGGAACGTGAAAATTAAACATGGCTGCACAGTGGCGCAGTTGGTAGAGCTGTTGCCTTGCAGCAAGAAGGTTCTGGGTTCGATTCCCGGCCCCGGTCTTTCTGCATGGAGTCTCCATGTTCTCCCTGTGCATGGTGGGTTTTCTCCAGGTACTCCGGTTTCCTCCCTCAGTCCAAAAACATGACTGTCAGGTTAATTGGTCTCTCTAAATTGCCCCTAGGTGTGAGTGTGTGTGTGTGTGTGTGCATGGTTGTGTGTCCTGTGTGTCTCTGTGTTGCCCTGTGACAGACTGGTGACCTGTCCAGGGTGACCCCGCCCCTCGCCCGGCACACTAGCTGGAGAGGCACCAGCAAACCTCCCGACCCCACTGAGGGACAAGGGTGAAAGAAAATGGATGGATGGATGGATGAAAATTAAACAGCAAACAGATCGATGTGAGGCAGACAAACCACAGAACACCCGCTATTCTGCTTAATGACTGTAAATCTAAACTTTTTGCTTCCTTTCCCATCCGTCTAAATTATCCTAGTTTACTTTGATGTCACTTCTTAAATTTGACAAGATCTGAAGAAATTTCAGGGGTTAGAAAACTGTTTTAAGGTAGGCCTTTCCTCCATTTAACTTTCATTTTCATAAACAAGTGAATTTAAGTTCCCCCCCCCCCAGAACTTACTTTTCCAATTTGAACGCTAGCTGAAAACAGAAATTAAGTCAGAATTTCAACTAACTCTGTACATGACATGTTAATCTCAAAATACTAAATATAAACTATTAAGAACAATAAACTGTGGCTAAAATGAATATCGATTAATCAAATTTGCTGTTAATATCCCTGAAATGTAAATTATTGAGTTTGTTTTAATTGATTTATTGCTTATTATTCAGTAGTAATCACACCTACTACAAAGATATAAAACAGAACCAGAACCGCCCCCCCCCCTCACGGGCTCAGGGCCCCATTGTTCCAAATCTTAAGGACGCACCTGATTCACTATAAAACGTGCCGCTCAACTAAAAATCCTCTTATTTATCTTTACTGTGGACTTCCAGTCCGCCACTGACCTCCTCTGCGCAGCTTGACCTGCGGCTGCAGCAGCTCCAGCTGCCTCCTCTGGCGGTCGATCTCCCGTCTGAAGCCCGTCGCCTCCTGCTCGTACCCGGCTACGGTCTCCTCCACCGCCGCCAGCACCTCTCTGGTCGCCGAGCCCAGCCGCTCCGTGATTACCCCTCTCAGATCACTTGTATTCATGTTTACTCACTCTCAGATTGATCTCCGGGGAAACATCCTCTGCTATGTGGTGGAGATCGTTCACTTCCGGGTTAACCGATTCCCTCTCTCCGCTTCAGCTCGTGTAACTTCCGGTGGAGTGACCGCGCCAGTTTGTTCCGGTGTAGCTAGTCCGACGGATTACATGGATTACAACGCGTCAAAAAGCCGCCTGACGGGCGTCATCACGGAGAAGCTGAGCACGGCCGCCTCCGAGATCCTGGCGGACGTGGAGATGACCTTTGTCCTGTACGAGGCGGAGGTTTCGGGCTTGAGGCAGGAAATAGACCGTCTGAAGGGCCAACTGGAGCTGCTCCGGCCTCGGGTTAAAGAAGAGCCCACAGGTCGGTAAATCTGCCCGGAAGCTGCGTTGTTCAGCAGAAATGTATGATTTAGTTCCTGACGCGCTGCGGAAATTCAACACAACTTTTCCAAGCGGTTCATATTCAGACGTTGCAGGTCTGTTTATTAGAAACACAGACAGAGATGGTTAATTTGTGTTAAACAGCGACTCCTAGCGGAACCTGTGGGTATATCATCTATCTATCTATCTATCTATCTATCTATCTATCTATCTATCTATCTATCTATCTATCTATCTATCTATCTATCTATCAGGATTGTCCCATATTACAAAAATGTTAATTTATGGGCCGTTCAAAGCATTTTTTGAAAACAGTGGTGGGACTAGATTCATTTTTAAAATTGGGTTAATTGCAGGATCTGTAGGTAGGTAGGTAATTTTATTTAGCACATTTTCAGCAAGGAGGCAATGCAAAGTGCTTTACATGAATTCATAGGAAATACAAACAAAAGGAAAGAGCAAAATAAGAAAAATAATCTGTTAATGTTGACCTAAAGCAGTGGTTTTCTGGGCCCCCTGTGGATAACAAATAGGGAGAGTTAGAGTCTGGTTGAACGATGTGTCGGTGGTTTGTGGGGCGTAGAGAGATTCTTAGAGACTCCCTGTTATACTCTTCTGTCCACTCACACACAGCACACATTGTTTTGGTTTTTTTATCCATACCGCTTCCTGCGGCGCCCCTGCAATGGCACGGCGCCCCACAGTTTGGGAACCTCTGATCTAAAGTATAAAAACTAGACTCTTGTTCAGGGTTGGTAGATAAGTAGGTGTCCTCTGGTCTGATTCCTTTTCCGGGTTGCAATAATAGGAGTCTCTGCATAAGAATCTAAAAATGAATCCAAGAAGTTTAATATTGGTCTAAATACCGAGTACTCCACAGTTTATAACAAGTAATAAAAAATAAAGAGTAAAGAACACGTTAGGCACACTCAACATTCAGACTAAACAAAGACACGGGTGGAGGCATCGACATCAAGGAGTGTGTGTGTGTGTGTGTGTTGCATTTATATTGCCATGACAACCACGTTGCTCAGCCTCCTGGCAGAAGTCCGATAAGATGTTGTTATCAAGGCGTGATGTCCTGGGAGCGCTCAGCTCCACGGCTGCATAGATAACAGAATGTGGTGAGGAGGGAAGAGCGTTATGTTTGCATATCTTCAAGGAGATTAGAGACATGCTGCCCTTCCAAGGCCCCACGGGGGAAGCCAATTCAGAAACAGAATGTTTTAGGTCGGGAAGATGATGAATTTCAATCTTCCCTAAAGTCTCTCCGATGCGTCTCAGTTCCCAATCATCCAAATTAGTTTGGTCGTTCCACTGAGCCGAAACCAGCAACTTCTCCAAGATCGATTCCATCCGGTTAGTGAGTTTTAGAGTCCTCGTCTCTGTCCACACCAGCAGTCCGAGTGTTCGCTAGTTCGGCCAAGTCCGTCACAAATGTGTCGATAATCCAGGAATCCACAAGGTCCAAACAGCAGAAATCCTGTTATCATGAATAAATCCAGGGTGACCGCTTCACCAGATCCATAATTTGTAGATTTGGAGGATGTGCAAAGAAAGGCTCCAAAAATATAGAAAAAGACGAGACAAAAACAGAGCAGAGAGGGGAACAAAGGACAAACCGTCCGCTTTCACAGAAAGCAAGAGAGATGTAATAAACCTTAACATTTTAATTAAAAATGTATGAACAGTATTTTAATTTTTAAAACTGGTTTTGCTGCTAAAGTATTGAATAAATCGACTCCTGAGCTCAACAACAAAGATATTTTAGCTTGTCATCTGCTGGACGAATCAGTTGTATCATTCTTGAGACGCATTGGGGGGCCGCACAAAATCAGTCCAAGGACCAAAAATGGCCCCCGGGCCGCACTTTGGACCCCCTGCAGTAGAACCATCGCTGCTTACGGTGAAGTAAAAACGGGTCACGTCTCTGCTGCTGGTTTTAAACGATTTAAGAGGAGAAAGAAGAAGATGGAGGTTTGATCTGCATCAGGCGAAGGTTAAACTGAGAGGGTCCTGATAACACACACACATTAACACACACACACACACACACACACACACACACACATCAACACACACACACACACACACACATTAACACACACACACACACACACACACACACATTAACACACACACACACACATCAACACACACACACACACACACCTACACACACACACACACACACACACACATCAACACACACACACATTAACACACACACACATTAACACACACACACATTAACACACACACACATTAACACACACATTAACACACATGTTAACACACACACACACATGTTAACACACACACACACATTAACACGCACACACATCAACACACACACACACACACATTAACACACACACACACATCAACACGCACACACATCAACACACACACACACACATTAACACACACACACACATTAACACACACACACATCAACACACACACACACATCAACACACACATTAAGACACACATTAACACACACATCAACACACACATTAACACACACATTAACACACACACATTAACACACACACATCAACACACACACATCAACACACATTAACACACACACATTAACACACACACATCAACACACATGTTAACACACACACATTAACACACACACACACATTAACACACACACACATCAACACACACACACATTAACACACACACATCAACACACACATAAACACACACACATCAACACACACATTAACACACACACACATCAACACACACATTAACACACACACATCAACACACACATTAACACACACACATCAACACACACATTAACACACACACATCAACACACACATTAACACACACACACACACATTAACACACACACATCAACACACAAAACACACACATTAACACACACACATCAACACACACACATTAACACACACATTAACACACACACACACATCAACACACACACACACATCAACACACACACACACACACACACACTGCATTATGTTGTACCTATTGGTGAAACTCTGTGTCCAGTACTAATAATATTGATTATTTCTGATCAGACGTCCAGCTGCTGCTGCCTCTGTGTGCCGCTGATGGACGGTGGGACGACGCGGGACAGACGAGTCGAATAAGTAGGACGTCATCAGAGACACACGGCTTTTATTTACGGCTTTGATATGTAAAACATTTAAAACGGATCAAATATCGTAATTAACTGAAACGTTTTGGTTTAAAAAACAAAGAAAATCCAACAAATAGTTTCTATTTCTCAAGGGTTTTATTTCCTCCTTTCAGATTTTTAAATAAACATCAACATTAAACTTGAATAAAACCTTTGGCTGATTTTTGCACCAAAAAAACCCATAAAAAATGTTTAATAGTTTCCAACATAACGACACAGAACGGTTGCATAAATACTCGTTATTCATTTAACTCTGTTCTGGAGATGTGTAATTATTCAAAGAGTAAATATCTGAATGAAGTCATTTAAGCTCATATTAAGTTTGCAGAAGGTTTTTCCTGTCAGGGGAACTGAAAGCTGGTTAAACTCTTAAATAAATATAATTAATAAAGGACATAAACGAGCAGGAGATTTATTCCCCTCCACAGAAACTTCAGTTTCATCAATGCTCACAAACCTCCCCGTTTTCTTAACATCCACCTTTTTTATGCTCTCATCATCGTGAGCCGGAGAGTTTCAACCAATGGCGTTGCTGCTCTTGGTTTGTGTAAAGATTCTGGCGAGACTTATGCTGAGTGTGTTGGACGACCTTTAAGATATTTAGGACCTCGTGAACTCAACATCTCCATCTCAGAACTGCCGAGTCGGCCAATTTATCTCAAAATTGTTGAGATGACGGCATTCCTTGGAAGTCCAAACATCTTTCCTTCCAAGGAATGTTTTGGTTCCCTTTGCTCTTTCACTAAAGCGACTCCTTTAATCATCGTGTTTCTGCCGCTACATCAGTTCTGCTGACCCACACAGACGTCAGTGAAACGTCTGCAGAAGGAGAAACGCGCGAGCCGCTCAGCGCCGCCGTCTGAAGACCTTCAGTTTGTCTCGTTGGTGAGCAGGAAGTGGCTGAAAACAACATCCTGCCTTCACGGCAGGAAAACGAACAGAAAGTAAATTTACAGCCAGACGGTTTCTCAGCTGGGGCTGCACAGTGGCGCAGTTGGTAGAGCTGTTGCCTTGCAGCAAGAAGGTTCTGGGTTCGATTCCCGGCCCCGGTCTTTCTGCATGGAGTCTCCATGTTCTCCCTGTGCATGGTGGGTTTTCTCCAGGTACTCCGGTTTCCTCCCACAGTCCAAAAACATGACTGTCAGGTTAATTGGCCTCTCCAAATTGCCCCTAGGTGTGAGTGTGTGTGTGCATGGTTGTGTGTCCTGTGTGTCTCTGTGTTGCCCTGCGACAGACTGGCGACCTGTCCAGGGTGACCCCGCCTCTCGCCCGAAACGTTGGCTGGAGAGGCACCAGCACCTCCTGACCCCACTGAGGGAAAAAGGGTGCAAGAAAATGGATGGATGGATGGATGGTTTCTCAGCTGGAGGAGACGGAGGAATCGTGTCTTCATGCAGTTTTAGCAAGAAGAGACGGAAATGGCGCCTGTGAAAACACGCTGAGTCGTGTTTTAACGAACATCCAGTGACATAAAGCTGCTGACAACAAAACATCATAATTCAAACTGGATTTTTATCTAATGACGTCTGGAAACAAGTTTTATTTAATAATTTAACCTGGAAAGTATTTTAAACACCTTTCAAAACTAATTTTAATTCATTTATATTTGCATATATATTTAACTTGTTTATTTTAAATTTTTATTTTTCAAAATATAAAAAATATATTTAAATATGTTTAATTCATATGTTGTGATTGTGGTTAAAACTTTTTAGTTTTTTTTTTTTTTTACTGTTTAATTTATTTAAATTTTTTTGTTTTTTCCCTCCTTAAATTACATTTTTTATTAGTTTTTTTTTTATTTTCTTAATTCAGTAGCTGTGTTTATTCATTAACTTGCTTATTAACATATTTATTTTGTAATGATAATCACCCAACGATCGATAAGAACTGTAAAAACCCTGTGGAACACCACGTTTAATTAAATCATGATTAGCATCACAGATGTTAGCTTCTGTTCCATGCATCATCATTCTGTGGCTGTGGTTGCTGGCTTGTGTCCAGAGCTGGAGGACCCTGAGACTCCGATGATCGTCTCCTACAGCGGGGGGGGGCTGGCGGACGGCCAGCACATCGACAGGCCAGGTCCCGACGACGCCTCCAGGTCAGAAGGTTAAATCTTCCTCAACCTTCAGACGGTGTCGTGGTCTCCAGCCCAGATGAGTCGGTTTTTAACTGCGTCCTCTGCTCAGGTTGGCTGATGGGACCAACGTGGTCGCCTCTCATCTCAGGACCCTGGAAAACTGTGTGGATCTTAAGATCTGCATCCTGACCGACTGGACCATCGAGGAGGTCTCGGACCAAGGTAGGGACGGAAGCTCTTCTTCCCCACGTTCTGTTTCTGGGCTGACTGCTCTGGGCTGAGCGGAACATGGCTGCCGTCTCTCCGCTCCAGTGGATGATCAGTACTCGGTTCACGAGATGAGGTTTCGCTCCGGGCAGCAGGAAGCCGACTTCTTGAAGCTGCTGAGGTCCTTCTTCCCTCTGCTGGCCCCCAGCACCGCCTTTGAGTTCTTGATCACTGACCCGACCAACAGGCTGCAACCTCTGGTGGTGCAGTCCTTCACACCGGAGCAGATCTGCAGCGCAGCCGGAAACTCTGCCCTCTACATCCGCCTGAAGGTACTGCACCCGACCATAGAGCAGAAAACTCAACTTTCATTGGCCAACAGGTTGATCAGCGATGGAAAAATTAGAATTATAATGTTGGAATATCACTGTAACGTTAGCTTCTGCTAACTACTCTGTTGGTTAGCCCTTTAGTGTTAGCTTCTGCTAACTACTCTGTTGGTTAGCCCTTTAGTGTTAGCTTCTGCTAACTACTCTGTTGGTTAGCCCTTTAGTGTTAGCTTCCACTAAGTACTATGTTGGTTAGCCCTTTAGTGTTAGCTTCCACTAAGTACTATGTTGGTTAGCCCTTTAGTGTTCGCTTCTGCTCACTACTCTGTTGGTTAGCCCTTTAGTGTTAGCTTCTGCTAACTACTCTGTTGGTTAGCCCTTTAGTGTTAGCTTCTGCTAACTACTCTGTTGGTTAGCCCTTTAGTGTTAGCTTCTGCTAACTACTCTGTTGGTTAGCCCTTTAGTGTTAGCTTCTGCTAACTACTCTGTTGGTTAGCCCTTTAGTGTTAGCTTCTGCTAACTACTCTGTTGGTTAGCCCTTTAGTGTTAGCTTCTGCTAACTACTCTGTTGGTTAGCCCTTTAGTGTTAGCTTCCACTAAGTACTATGTTGGTTAGCCCTTTAGTGTTAGCTTCCACTAAGTACTATGTTGGTTAGCCCTTTAGTGTTAGCTTCTGCTAACTACTATTTTGGTTAGCCCTTTAGCGTTAGCTTCCACTAACTACTATGTTGGTTATCCCTTTAGTGTTAGCTTCCACTAACTACTAACCTCTACATCCTTTAGCGTTAGCTTCTGCTAAGTACTATGTTGGTTAGCCCTTTAGTGTTAGCTTCTGCTAAGTACTATGTTGGTTAGCCCTTTAGTGTTAGCTTCCACTAACTACTTTGTTCATTAGCCCTTTAGCATTAGCTTCCACTAACTACTATGTTGGTTAGCCCTTTAGCATTAGCTTCCACTAAGTACTATGTTGGTTAGCCCTTTAGCATTAGCTTCCACTAACATCTATTTTGGTTAGCCGTTTAGCTTCCACTAACATCTATGTTGGTTAGCCCTTTAGCATTAGCTTCCACTAACATCTATTTTGGTTAGCCGTTTAGCTTCCACTAACATCTATGTTGGTTAGCCCTTTAGCATTAGCTTCCACTAACTACTGTTTTTTTAGCCGTTTAGCATTAGCTTCTGCTAACTACTCTGTTGGTTAGCCCTTTAGCTTCCACTAACTGCTTTGTTGATAACTAAAAAGCTTTTTTCTCTCTTAGTGTCCAGTTGAGCAGGAAGCAGGAAGTCGTCAGCAGCCTATGCAGACCAGTGATGATGACTTTAACGATGAAGATGCTCCGCCCATGGAGCTTCAGGCTGCACCCGACGCCAAGTGAGAAAACACAAACGCTGTAAACGGTGAATCATCTAAGTCTGCATTTCACCTAAAACTTGTGATCTTTTCCGTTTCCCCGTAGCAGAAACGAGGCTCCGCAGGAAAGGCCGGCTGAAAATCAGAGCGGTCACAATGAAGACATCGTTCTCAAGGTCCGCCTTATAGAGGACTCCCGCATTGTGGCTCTGTCAAAGACCGGTAAACATTTACTGAGTAATTCTAATGATTACTACATTGCTACAGCGTTTTAGCGTTAGCTTCCACTAATTACTATCTTGTACAGCACATTAGCTTTAGCAGAAATAATGTTTCTGATTAGTGCTTTTGGGTTAGCGCAGCTAACTCTGTAGCTAGCACGCTAACGCTACAGGCTAAACCCAGAGTAGGTCATTGAGGGTTTCAACGTTCCTGATTGCTCCGTTTCAGTCCTGAAGAAGTACAAGTCCAAAAAGCTCCGGTGTCACCGTGGGATGCAGGAGGATGAGCTCCTGAAGCTGCTGGTGTCCACCTTCCCCCAGCTGGCCGCTGGAACGGCGTTTGATTTTTTAATCACCAACAGCACCAAGAAACTGCTGCCTCTGAAAGCGGAGTCCCTGACGCCAGAACAGATCAGCCGCGCTGCTGGGAACTCTGCCCTCTACATCCGACTGAAGGTACTGCAGCTGGCGCCACAGGAGTTCAAGATGGCTGAACAGGAAGCCGTGCTCTGGTTTCTGAAAATGGGTTTTTCTCTTCAGTCTGTAGGGGGAAACATCAAGTCCAGACTGAAAAATCTGCTGGCAGACGCACCAAGAAAAAAGTGATTATTATAATTTATTACAGTAATTATTTAAAGCGATGTTTAGGTTTCTAAACGTTGGTTTTTCCCCAGAAAAGGGTCTCAAAACAAACCAGACCAGGCCCACATCAACCTGAGGATCCACATCCTGGAGGACTCCGGCATCGACGTCGTCACGGCAGAAGGTGAATTCAAGCCTGGAGGCGTTTATTCGATTTTACTCTGTCAATAATTAACGCTATATTAGCTCAGCGTAAACGTCACAGCTCCTGATTCCAGACGAACGCCAGTTTTTACGGGTTCTTAGGGTCTTTTTCTTGACGAATTTGATAATCTGTCAATAGAAAGATGAACATATTTCAAAAATAATGACTCAAAACAGATTAGATTTCACGATTAAACAAAGAAATGGATTAGCTTTCTTTTTTTTCTGAGGCTGTCACTTTGAAAATGCTAAAATTCAAAAGAAAACTTGATTATTTTCGATGTTTTAAGTGCAGGAATATGAAATGGATCCACAAAGCAAATAACTGAATCTGCTGGACAGCAGAGGAATCATTTTGATTCATACGTTCTCTGTTGCAAAGATCCTTCAGTATATGAAGCTTTTTTTCCCCTTAGCTCAGTTTTTAGCATAAATACACATTAATCTGTTTCTATTTTCCCCTGAACATGTGTCTTCATGCGTTTGCGTGCGTTTTCCTCCCTGTCCTGCTGACGTTGTCGGTGTTTCAGTGCTGAGGAAGTATCGTCTGAACAAACTGGAGTGCCGTCCTGGGATGCAGGAGTCGGACTTCCTGGACCTGCTCAGGTCCACCTTCCCTCAGCTGGTGCAGTTTGAAGCCTTTAAGTGCGACCGCAGCAGGAAGCTGCTGCCTCTCCACCTGCCGTCCTTCACACCTGAGCTGATCTGCACGGCGGCCGGGACGTCTGCCCTCTACCTGCGGCTCCAGGTACTGCAGCAGGGCGGACTGGGCCAGAAACCCTCAGGTTACCCGATAACTTAGGAAACATTTTCCTCTCAGCATCCAGAGGAGCCCAGTGATGCAACAGAAGAGCCTCAGCAGAATCACCAGGATGCAGAGCGTCCACATCCCGCCACACCCAGCAACAGGTAAGAAGCCTTTCAGTCTCCAGACAATCTGATCCGTTTCATCTGATCCGCTTTTAATCCTCCTCTTTCCGTCCTCCAGAAATGAAAACCCCGACCCAGCAGACGACGAAGACGCTCACCTCAACCTGAACATCTGCTACCTGGAGGAATCCCAGATGGATTCTTCCACTTTCAGCCCGCAGCTCCGTAATTACGACTTTCTGCTCTTTTCTGTTTCTGATGCAGTTTAGAAAAGCAAAAATCTCTCATGTGAAAGTAAAACCAGGGACACAGTCAGTGCAGCAGCTTTCAGAGAAAACC
This sequence comes from Poecilia reticulata, assembly GCF_904066995.2. Taxonomy (NCBI): domain Eukaryota; kingdom Metazoa; phylum Chordata; class Actinopteri; order Cyprinodontiformes; family Poeciliidae; genus Poecilia; species Poecilia reticulata. Next base: position 26,448,074 of record NC_088847.1, on the reverse strand, counting down.
CAGAAAAGCTGCGAGCTCTGGGTGAGACGGCACGACGGTGTGATGTTCCAGTTTAGTGTCGAGATGAACTCTGGACGTTACGGCCGAGCGCCACCTGGTGGCGCCGGACAGACAGCCGGTATCACCACCATCACAGGCACCAGGCGACAAAACACGGCAAACAGGCTGGAAACATTTAAAGAATTTAAAGTGCAACAGCAGATAATCAGAGAAAAATATAAAAGTGTCCAAAGTGATCAGCAACAAATCGGCAGATTCTCATTTATTCCAGGGAAAAAAGCAGCAGCTCATCTTGGCTGTTCGTCCAAACGAGCTGCTGAATTTCAAAATATGCTTAAAGTTGAATGAAAATCTGAAACGATCCAAAGAGCTGTCTTTGGATCAGTTTGAGAACTGGACAGGACCAAGCACGGAGCCTTGGGGAATCCCATATTTAAAGGAAATGCTTCAGTGTCTTTTTTCAGCCTGTTGTTCTTTAACTTGACGATTCAGAGTTAAAAAGCTCCAGTAACCTCATCTCAGTAGTTAGCTGTAGTTTACTCAAACTCCTGGTCATTTGGTACTGCGAGGTTAGCTAGCAGCTTCAGTGAAACCTGATCTGACTGGCTGAGTTTTCTTTGTTTTCTCAGTTTTGCAGAAGTTTCCGATCCACGTGCTGAAATGTCCCCGAGGTCTGCAGCAGCCGGACTTCCTGGCCTTCCTCAGGTCCACGTTTTCTCAGCTGGCTTCAGATCAGCCCTTCAGCGTTTTTGCTCTTCAAGGCCAGAAGATGCTGCAGCTGAACCTGAACAGCGTGAATCCAGAGGAGATCGGGACGACCATCGACTCCCTGGAGGCTTCGGTCATCTGCGTCCAGCAGCTGGTACGTCAGCCGCCGCCGCCGCCGGATCCCTTCACACACCGGAGACGTGTAATCACACTCCTTCGTCTCTATGAAACTCTAGAAGAAGAATCCTCAGACAGAAGCTGCTGAATCTAAAGTTCCTCGTCCAAGAACTCCACAGGCCAGGTGAGTCACGAACAGCCGGTTCTTTTAGAGAACCGGTTCCATAAAAGAACTAGTGATTCTCCACTAGAACTAGTTCCCTACGAAAACTGGTTCTCTATAGGAACTGGTTCTCTATAAGAACTGATTCTCTATAAGAACTGGTTCTCTATAGGAACTGATTCTCTATAAGAACTGGTTCTCTATAGGAACTGATTCTCTATAGGAACTGATTCTCTATAAGAACTGATTCTCTATAAGAACTGGTTCTCTATAGGAACTGATTCTCTATAAGAACTGGTTCGCTATAGGAACTGATTCTCTATAAGAACTGGTTCTCTATAAGAACTGATTCTCTATAAGAACTGATTCTCTATAAGAACTGGTTCTCTATAAGAACTGGTTCTCTATAAGAACTGATTCTCTATAAGAACTGGTTCTCTATAGGAACTGATTCTCTATAAGAACTGGTTCTCTATAGGAACTGGTTCTCTATAAGAACTGATTCTCTATAAGAACTGGTTCTCTATAGGAACTGATTCTCTATAAGAACTGGTTCTCTATAGGAACTGGTTCTCTATAGGAACTGATTCTCTATAAGAACTGGTTCTCTATAGGAACTGATTCTCTATAGGAACTGATTCTCTATAGGAACTGATTCTCTAAAAGGACTGGTTCTCTATAAGAACTGGTTTTCCACAAGAACCCGTTCCCTACAAAAACTGGTTCTCTATAGGAACTAGTTCTCTATAAGAACTGGTTCTGTATAGGAACTGATTTTCAATAGGAACTGGTTCTGTATAGGAACTGGTTCTGTATAGGAACTGGTTCTGTATAGGAACTGGTTCTCTATAGGAACTGGTTCTCTATAGGAACTGGTTCTCTATAGGAACTGGTTCTCTAAAAGAACTGGTTCTCTATAAGAACTGGTTCTCCACAAGAACCAGCTCCCAATAAAAACTGGTTCTCTATAGGAACTGGTTCTCTATAGGAACTGGTTTGCTATAGGAACTGATTCTCTATAAGAACTGGTTCTCTATAGGAACTGGTTCTCTATAAGAACTGGTTCTCTAAAAGAACTGGTTCTCTATAGGAACTGATTCTCTATAGGAACTGGTTCTCTATAAGAACTGGTTCTCTAAAAGAACTGGTTCTCTATAGGAACTGGTTTGCTATAGGAACTGATTCTCTATAGGAACTGATTCTCTATAAGAACTGGTTCTCTAAAAGAACTGGTTCTCTATAGGAACTGATTCTCTATAGGAACTGGTTCTCTATAGGAACTGGTTCTCTATAGGAACTGATTCTCTATAGGAACTGGTTCTCTATAGGAACTGGTTCTCTACAAGAACTGGTTCTCAATAGGAACTGGTTCGCAGTAGTTCAGTTTCTTGGACTCGTTAAGCTTAACGGTTCTGCTGATCGGTTCCCGTACCATGTACCGTACCTGCTTGATGACATGCAGTGATATTGGAATCGTATTGGTAAACCTCCATCCCCTGACGAATTTCTCCATTTCCTCTTACTTTGTCAGAACTCAGTCCCCCAGCAGGACGACCTCTGACCCAGAAGACCTGGTGGAGATGAAGATCTGCATCGTGGCCGACCCCATGATGGACGTTGCCTCTCCTCTAGGTGAACTCAGAGGTTTCAGCAGTCAGTCAATCAATCAATCAATCAATCAATCAATCAATCAATCAATCAAGTCTGTTTATATAGCAGGTTTCAGCAACATGGCAGATCAAAGAGCTTTGCATCACAGAAACACAAAGTTCTGTCAGGTGTCGTTGTTACGCGTCAGGTTATTGATTGATGTCTCATTGATTATTAATCAGCTGGGTCTGTAGTCTAGATATAAAGGCTCTCAGTGTTTCAGCAGTTTTGCAGTTTTCTGGACGTTTGCTCCAGATTTGTGGTGCATAGAAGCTGAAAGCTGCAGGAATCAAAGTCTGGGTGAGACTTTAGTCCTCCGGTCCTGAAATGTTCTGCAGCTGGTAGACGGCCCACTGTGGAACCCGAGGGTCGGGTCAGAGGTCAGCCTGGTCTCTGGTTTCCAGCTGGAAGAACTCTATAACTCTAGATCTATGGCTCTGGGTCGTTCCTCTTCAGGTCCAGGGAACAGTTTCTGTTCGGCCTGTTCCGGTCTCCATGGTGACATGCTGTCTTTATTTCCCGCAGTGTTGCAGAAATACCCCATCCTGACGTTCCGGTGCCCCGGCTCCCTTCAGGAGGCCGAGTTCCTCCGCTTGCTGCGGACGACCTTCCCTCAGCTGGCTGGAGAAGCGTTGGACTTCCAGATCGGTCTCGGCCGCGACGTGAAGCCCATCGACCTGCAGGACATGACGTCGGATGACATCAGCAGGACCCTGAGATCGGCCAGCGGGTCTCTGCTCTACATCCGCCTGAAGGTCAGACGCCTTTTCTCTGTCCTGTGAGGCTCCAGCAGCGCATGGCCAGGCCTCAGTGTTCAGGTGGGGAGGTGTCGGCTTCATTCGGGTCTCAAACTCTTCCAGGAGCAACTCAGCGTCCAGGCCAGCGTGAAACGGAGTCGCGTCGACGTGTCTCCCGCCAGGTGAGTCCTGAACATCAGTCCGGTCTGTAGCCGGATCCCTGCGGGGATTTAAACGTGACGCGAAGCGTGAAGCTGCGGCGCTCGGTTGGCAGAGGTGGAGACCAAACCACGCCGGGGGTCGTCGGTATCCGTGGCGACGACTGTGTTTCCTGACCGGTGGTTTGCGTTCGTACACGTAGAAGAGATTCGGATCCGGTTCGAAAGCTGAGTTCTGTTCAAGAAAAAATTTTTTTTTTCCTTTAATATTTTTTAAAATAACCTTTTCAAAAGGTTCAAAATCTGCATCTTCAGGTCTGAGTTGTAAACTTTCTGTGTTGGATTCACTTCTGCTAACAGTGGAGCTAATTTTTCAGTTAGCGCCTTAGCTAGCTGTTAGCTAACACTTAGCACTAGCGCCTTAACTTGGCCCTTCGCTTGGCGTCACTGTGTTGAAGTTTTGGTTATTGACTGCTAAGAATAGTCGATGACTTATATTGATGCTCTTATTTTGAAGTAGGTGGACATTGCTTACGCAGGTCAATTTCCTGTTCACAAACAAGAAACATACAGGAACAAAAGAAATGATACTAAACAACAAGAAACAGACATAAATACAGTATCTAAGTCAACTGTAGAACATATAAGTTGTGTATGAATTAAACTGAACGCTTAGCGCGTTAGCATTAGCTCCAGCTAACCACTGGAGTGTTTAGCGACTGCAGAGCGATTATTTCCATCTGGTTTAAACATCGTTAATGTATCTCATAGGCAGAGCATCTTTAATATGCTGTTGCCGTTTATTTTGAAAGACACGCTTCATGTTAATGCAAAGCTTCCTTTAGCCATGCTAACTTATGTCTCACCTGCAGCAAAAATGGAATAAAACGAAAGAAAACATCACAGAGTCGGTCCAGCAGAGCGTCCAGTGAGGACGTTGAAACCGAAGACAGCGAGGACGACGGCCACCAGAGAAATGCGACGTCCACCGAAGTCTTGGGTCAGGAGACCGATACCGGTCCTCCTGTGCAGGAGACGGACAAACATCCTGACCCCACGCCAAACACGGACGACGAGCGGACGGACGACAGCGACGATGAACGTTACAACCAACATCCTCTGGTTTGCAAGCTCTCTCTCGGTCTTCAGCAGCCGGGGTCGTCTGGGCAGAGTTCAGCGCAAGACATAAAGGCTGAACCTGCAGACCCAACGGAACAGAAACCTGCAGGCGAGGCGGCGAACAGCCCGAGAGACGATGGCGAAACGGAGGACAGTGAGGACTACCACGAGCCTGGAAGCGCAGAGTCTTCCCGGCTGTCGTCGTTTCACCCCAGGAGGCCGGAGAGTGAAATGAAGCAGGACACGAGCAAAAAACGCTTGAAGAAGGAAAAGAAGAAGAGGAAGAAGGACAGAGAGAAGAAGAGGAAGAAGAAAGAAATCAAACTGGAAGTTGGATCGACAAACCAGAGGTTGGAAGCGGTGGAAATAGTTGATAGTGAGGATGGAGGTGATAAAAAGCCCCCAGTCTGGTCTCTGCAGCCTTGGACATTTGGTACAGATGCAACGAGACGGACGAGTACAGGAGCTGTGAAAACAGCAAAGAAGAAAACCGTCGAGCTTTCACCAAACAAACAGACAAACATCATGACAGAGGAGGTGGAAATCATCAACATTGAGGATGATGATGATGATGATGATGGAGCATCTTCACAGCCTCAGGTATCTGATGCACAGCAGCAGAAAACCAGAACAGAAGACGGAGATGAAGAGGAGCCTGCAGCAGCGATGGAGAACATGGAGGCGGTGGAGATAGCAGATAGTAACGACGGGGACGAAGACTCGCCGTCCTCCAGCTCATCGACTCCTCAGCCTCACGTATCTGGAAGAGACTCGCAGCAAACCAGCGCAGAGGCAAGGAAGGTGTTGGAGAGTTCAGCCCCCGGGCCTTCAGCTGCAAAAGCAGACGGCAGTTTGGCTCCATCTGGTGGCGTTCAGAAGCCTCTGCACCTGTGTGAGGCGTGCCACACGTACCACACGTCCAGGGGACTCCTGATCAGACACGTGTGGAGGAGCCACGTCAACAACCACGGCCTCGTCTGCGGAGTCTGCCGGCAGCGCTTCGACTCCACCGCCGCGCTCAAGAAACACCTGCAGACTCACAAGAAAACCTACACCTGCGAGGTCTGCGGGAAAACTTTCTTCACCAAAAGCGGCTGCCAGAGACACACGAGCCGACACAAAGGTAACGGCAGAAACCAGGAGGTTTTCTGCAAAAGGCTGAAGTCATAATATTCATGAAAACACCAGAATGTTTCACTGCTGGCTGGAAGAAAATCACACAGTGATGAGAAAAATATTTAAATGTGAGAAAAAGCTCAGATGGAGTTGATGGGATCTGACTCAGCAGCTCTGGGTCTTTGAAACTGATTCAGTCGTTTAAAGAATCGTTTCAACGTCCTGCGTAATCATTTAATTCTGTTTAAGGAATTTAATCATTATAAACGGCTCACAGTAAGTTTCCTGGGTGATAAATTGCCCCAGAAGTTATTGCGATAAATGATGATATTGTTGTTTTGAGATAGTTTTAAAGTAATGTAGTGGTCATGGCATTATAATGCATTATGTAACATTTAACACTGGAGCAGGAAGACATTTAAAATATGCAGAATAAACAAAACAACAAATAAAATGAATTATAAAATGTCTGGAAACAAAAAGGAACCAGACTGAAGACTTTATCATCCAGTTTTCAGTAGAAAAGGAAACATGATAATCATGCAAATGGAGATTATTTTAATTTATCATATGATTAATTAGGTTTTTATGACAGGCCGACAGTATTATGACAGTATTTCTCATTTTAACGCAGTTTGGTGTGGAGTGCTCGTGAAATTACAACTTTATGCTCATATTCAGGACAAAATATACAAAAACCTCCTTATTTGGTCCTTATTCTCATCATAAGTGACTGAAGCTCGCAGAGAAAAGCCAGAAAAGACGAAGAGTTTTCACTGCAAACTCTTCTGCAGCTCTTCACTTCTTCTGATGAGAAGAACTGAAGATGATAAACAGCTAAATACCTTTTGAAAAAGAATAAGCTGAAAAGCCGACGAGTTTAAAAAGTTTTGAGTCTGAAAACGCTTCGGTGAATCATTTTGACTTTTTCTGTTTTGAGAATCACAAACTGATCGGTCGCTTTCTGCCCGAGTTTATTTTTACAGCACATTTAAAACAGCAGCAGGTGACCAAATGTCACCAACCAAAGTTTAAAACAGTAAAAGGAAACAGATGTTGAGTTCAGGAAAATATCAGAAAACATCCTGGATCAATAAACTGAACTCAAAACAATTAAATGATATTAAACTACTTACATTTTAAGTCAATTAGTTGTTTTCTAATTTGGCAGAAACTGAGTTTTAAACCCTGAAAACACTTAATAATAAAACGGCTTGAAGCCTTTAAAACCCGAATTAAACAGCCAGAATATGAAGCAGCATTGAAATGTGTTGTCAATCCGTCTGTAGGGGGCGATCCTGAGCAGAAGTAGCCTGAAGCCGCCTGGACGTCGTCTGCAGAAGAAAACTCCGTCCCCTCAGGAAAAACGGCTGCAAAACCACAAAAAACTGAAAAACCGTAACGGCAGCGTCTGCAGATCAGCTTCTGTTGATGCGGGTCGGCTGTCGTCAGAAAAGCGTCGGCTCAGGCTGCGTTGGGTTTCCAGAGTTCTGGTTGGGTCCGGCGGACCGAGTGAAGGAGGAAACGTGTTTCCTTTGGGTCCTTGATGTTCCTGTTGCAGCCGGTTTGTTTCGTTTGAGGACGGTTTCCTCTGCTGCTCCTCGCTGCCGTGTGGAAACTGTGACCGACTTGCAGATTTAGTTTTTGAAGCTCTGTGAGGTGAAAGCTGCTCGTTTCTCCTGGGAGTTTCTCTCACTTGGGACATTTCTTAATGAAAAGTGACAAAACGGGTTCAGCAGAAATTTCTGGGTGTTATTTTTTGAGTTTTATTAAGATTTTATATTTTTTTTAGGCTAATTTCTGGAAACCGTGACTTTTTTTAAGTACACAGACCATCTGAAGCTGACAAGTTTTTTTTTGTTGTTTTGATTTCTGTTTGAAATGTTCTTGATGTTAATATTTTAAATAAATCGTTGAGTTTTTAGTTATTGTATCTGCCATACTGTGTAGTTTTTCATCTGGTTGAACAGTGTACTGGACCACAAGACGTGGCATAAATGACGACACAATTATTCACAATTATATTCTCAGTTATCACACTTTACAAGCTGTGTTGTGTGTGTACATTTACAATATTGTAATCAGGCTTGAAATGTATCAAAAATGTGTCCAACGCCACTTCTTGGAGCCACTTTCTGTGAATGGGAGCGTTTGGGTGAAGGAGTCGTCAGGAGGGCCTGATCAGCCAATCAGAGGCGGACCTCAGAAATACCAGTTATCATGCGTTTCCAGCGAGCTGCCTCCAACATGAAGGGAGCTTCATAGATCAAATTGATTGATTGCTTAAGTTTTGCCATAACAGTCACAAGAGGAGTAGCGCTACCATGTGTAGAACTGCAGCTGTAGAGGTGAAGGCAGATGGCGGCACTGATGGTTTCAGCCGTCACGTTTTTCCTCCCCAAGTACCGGAAGTCAGACGGCCGTCCGAAAGCTTTTGATACAGAGAAAATATTTTTTAGAGTCACAAGTGGAATAAAGCTAGAATTATGTCTAGAACAGATTTTTAAAATTCGGTTAAAATTGGACAAATTAAGAATTAAATCAGATTCTTGAGAATAGGGACAAAACAGGATAAAGCACAAAATTTTAATAAAATATACACAATTTTTTTTTTTTCAAATATCTGACTGAACTAACCTGGGTCATGTGATCACAACAATGTATATTTTCCTCATGTTTTCTGAATATTTTTTTATTTTAAACATTGTAGTCGGTGGATGATGCCTGTAAAATCCCTTGTCCAGGAGCAGAACTCAACACATTAAAATAGTTTAAAACAATTAAATAAATACTAAATTTATATATTATGACAATTAAGTATAAGTATTCATATAAATAATTATAAAGATATCAATAAATTGAATTAAAAATAATTTTTATATATTTTCCGAACCCTCCCGACCCCACTGAGGGACAAGGGTGAAAGAAAATGGATAGATGGATGGTTGGATGGATGGATGGATGGATATTTTCCAACTTCATTGAAATTTGTCCCTAGTTTTTGTCAACACCGTCAGAAATGAAAAGAATGTAAAAAAAATCAGGCATTATTGGGGGCAGCAGAACTTCTGAGGACCCCATGACCACTTCCTGTCTCTTCCACTGCTAAGAGGGCTAGTTAGCTCCGGTTAGCTTATGTTGTTCTTTAGTTTTTTCTTCTTTTTATTCCTACGTTGTTTGTCACAACCATGATGTGTCAACACCATAACTGACAATTTACAAAACTTTGATGAAATTTAGTGAAATAAAAGCTTAATTTCGGTAAAATGTAAAGATTTAATAGACGTGATGAGCTACAACATGGCCTCCTTCAGAATAACGTCATATAAATTGAGATAGTTTGGCTTTTTGTCAACTCCGTCAGAGTTTTTCTCACTATTTCAGTGAAATTGTTGTCAAATCTCACTTAAATATGCAATTAATTCATTTTAATGTATTTTACATAAATTGCATTACTTCACATGTACCAAGTTTTTCATTTTACTCTCTAGTTTGTCACGTTCAGTTCTGTGTCAACTCAGATGGACTTTTTGTGTTTTTTTTGTTTTAAATAATATTTTGTTTCTTGAGAATCATTTGTAAAATGAGTAAAAATGTCACTAATAGGGTCATTAAAATTTATTTTTTATTTATTTTTGTCAGATGGTGATGACAGCTTTCTAGGTCAGGTTGATTAAAAATGTAATTTAAAAAAAAAAAATTTTGCAACTGGGAGCCTGCACCTCAGCATCTTTACATTTCCAAAACATTATTTATCATATTTGCATACATAAGGTTGAGAAATAACAAAAACAAATTATGGGAAAATTAAAACCCATTTTGTTCCTCTTCTCAAGAATCACTGAAATACATCTTTTTTAGACCATGGCGTAAGGAAATTAATTGAAATAAACCAAATTAATGTGTATAAAATACATGTTTAACTGAATCCGTTGTTGGTTCGTTCTTTGGTTTTTTTCGTTTCAAAATAAAATGGAAAAAATTGGTTTTTTTTAGATTATGTTTAGATTACGTCCTAATTTCGGATGCAGCTCTAGAGGCGAACGCAAGATGGCGCCACTGATCCTTTCTGCCAGTTTTCAGCCGTTACGTCTTTCCTCCCCAAGCACCGGAAGTAGATCTATCCAACGGCCGTCCAGAAGTTTTTAACACAAACAGAGGAAATCCAGGATGTTTTACTGCAGCAGCAGCGGTTCCGATCCACTCAGCATGTCCAAGAGCGGCATTCTGAGAGGAATCATCACCGAGAAGCTGAGCACCGCCGCCCGGGAGATCATAGCGGTGGTGGAGCGGACCGTAGCCGACTACGAGAAGGAGGCGTCGGGCTTCAGACGGGAGATCGACCGCCAGAGGAGGCAGCTGGAGCTGCTGCAGCCGCAGGTCAAGCTGCACAGAGGAGGTCAGTGGCGGACAGGAGAGGCGCAGCGTTGCTGAATTCAAGCAGCTGGGATGTTTATCAGATGTTTGTTTGTGTGTGGGAAGCCAAAGCGGGGCTCCCGGACCTGCAGAGCCATGAGGTGGTGGTTGTAGGCGAGGAGCAGCGGCAGCACGCAGGTAGGATGTACCGAACCGAACCGAACCGGTTCAAAATAAACGTTCCTTTATATTTATCACAACAACAAGTCTTGAGTTGCTCATTTTAATCGCAGCTCTCTGTGATTTGGGTTTAGATTGACTAAAAAACATCAATTCATTTTTGCACATAAATGTCTATTAAAAAGAAAACATATTGAACAGCAAACGGAAAACAAGTTGAATAAAAATATTATAAAACAGCAACTCAAGCGGAATTAAAACCAGTGAAAACCAACAGACTAAACTGGATTTATTTGATAAATATGTAGTGATAGCTAAATATTTCGGTGAGATAAAACTGAAACATTGGATAAAATAAACACTGGCTGATATTTTAAGTGAGCTAAATATTTCATTTAATTAGCTAAACTTAAACATTCAGTCCTAAGCTAAGTCATTTATTGCTAATTAAATATTTAGCTAGATAAATTTAGTTTTGGGGCTGAGTATTTAAATAAATAGCTAATTAAACATTTATTAGTGAATGAATAACGTGGTGAGAACTTGAACCCATTTAGTTTTTTTCTGAATATCAAAATATTGCTGTAAATTTCTGACTGTACCTTTATAAACGCCACTTTGTGTGTTTTCTTGTTTTGCGGCCAGTGAGGGTCATGTTTTAGAAAACTGATGACGCAGAGCATCGTCTGGCTGTTTCCACACTGCAGTCCAACCAAACTGCGTTTTATTTTTAATTTTCGTCCAGATGTGAGGGACTCTGGGAGTCTGGACTTCCTGTGGTACGGTGATGATGACCATGATGAGGACATCCAGCCTGTGGTTCAGGTGACGCCGCGGTCCGGACCCAAACGGGAGGATCTGACGGACCCAGACTATGAGATATCACCAAGGTTACACATCTGTTATTCTACATCTACGGACACAATGATTGATTCATCTGGCAGATTTCGGTTTAACCAGAAGTAGTTTTTACGAGCGTGTGACTTTTCCAGGTCGTTTCCGTCCCGAGTCCGACCTGAGAAGAGGAGAGCCAGTAAACCTCTGAGCTCCCTGACCCACCTGGACTTCCGGGTCCGGGTTCTGGACAACCCTGAGACCGAGGTGCTCTCCAACAACGGTACGCTGCAGACGAACCGTCTGAGGGGAAATGTTCTGAGCGACCGGCTCCAGCTGAAGGTTTGGGTTTCTGTCCCAGTGTTTCAGAAGAGTCCCGTTCAGGACTTGAGCTGTCCTCGGGATCTGCAGGAGTCGGACTTCCTGGACCTGCTGCGGTCCTCCATCCCTCAGCTGGCTGCAGGAGAGCCGTTCAACCTGTTCATAACCGATACCAGCAGGCGGCTGCATCCGCTGAGGGTCAGCAGCCTGACCCCTGAGGTGATCCACAGGACCATCAGGTCCAGCGGGAACTCCGCCCTCTACGTCCGCCTCAAGGTTTCCGCTCCAAACCCGTCATCACTGATTCAGCAGAACATGTTGCTGTTATTGTGTGTTTTCCCTTCATAATGCTGGTTTTTGCAGTGTCTTCAAAGTAATAATATTTATTTTAGGCCTTAAATGTTCCCATATTTTCCATTCGGGGTCTTGGAACACATTTAGCTGGATCCTAGACCTGGTTTTTCATTTTGTGTGAACATTTGCAGACAGCAGTCAAGCCTCAGAGCAGCAGCAGCAGCAGTGATGTTCTTCATCAGCTGGATGAGGAGTTGAGCGTCAGCTCTGCCACGCCTTCCAGTGATCAAACCGAGGAGAACCTGAGGTAACCGGATCCGCTCTGGGCTCACCTCTGCTGCCTCCAGGGTCTCCACACGCCTCCTCTGTTGTCCTGCAGGTTGTCGTCTCCCGTCGATCGGCCTCAGAGGCGGCGGCGGGGCCGGCCGCGCGCCGGGGAGGAACCAGCTCACCACTTCCTCAGAGTCTGCGTGTTGGAGGACAACCAGTCAGACGCTCCCACAGAAACTGGTGAGTGTGAAGCTCTGCTCCACGGCGGTGAAGCTTCTCCAGCTGAAGTCGTTCCTGTTCCAGAGCTGCAGACGTCGTCGGTGCAGGAGCTGAAATGTCCTCGGAGGATGCAGGAGGCCGAGTTCTTGGACCTGCTGAGGGTCACCTTCCCTCAGCTGGTTGGAGACGACAAAAAGATCAACATGTACAAGTCGGACCGCAGCAGGAAGCTGCAGAAGCTCAAAACGAGCACCCTGACGCCGGAGGAGATCTACAGGAGCATGAGGTCCACCGGGACCAAGAAGTCCGTCCTCTACGTCAAACTGAAGGTACGAAAACTCGCCTGTCACTGCAGGTGACAGGTGCAGTGTGTGCAGCAGCATGAAGACTCAGAGGAAAGAAACCAACATTTACTGGTCATTAGTTAGAACCTGCTGGTTCAGCGCTTTAGCATTAGCTTCAGCTAAGTTGGTTTAGCAGAGCTAAAGTTTATGATTAATGCTTCAGGGTTTTCTGCAACTAACTTTTTATTTCTTGGTGCCGATTTCTGGTTCTAGCAAAAGTTCTGTCCATGTGATTCAGACGTTTTCCTCCAGACCTACTGCATCATCGGCTCTGATGCGGCTTCGTGTGAACTGATCCCTGGAGAGGAAGCCGAGACCCGCGGCTGCATCACCGGGTTGTTGGGCTGATCTAATCAGTCTCTGTCCAACTTCTAGGCCAAACTGCCCTGCAGATAAATTCAGGAACCAGGAAATAGTCAGAATGAAACTTTGAGCTGAGTTTTTGAAGTGTTGAAGCTTTTGTTGATTTCCTCCTCAGACAGGAGAAGAAGAGGAGAGTGAAAACGAGGAGCAGAACCTCCAGATGGTAAAGGACGAACCTCAGCCCACGGACTGTGTGGTTCTGGAGGACGAAACCGCTCCGCTTCAAAGGTAACCGCTGGCGGCAGAACCGACCCGTCATCAAACCCCGGAGGGAGCGGACCTGTTCTAACTTGTTGTGTCTCCGCAGCCCTGAGGATCTGGACCGCAGAGGGTCGGGGCATGCAGCGGCGAGCGACGCGGGTTCTGGAGGGGAGAACGAGGCGTTGAGAGACGACGACGATGATGATGAGTGGGAACCAAACGCCGAAGATCTGGAGGAAGGAGACGTTCCACAGCCAAAAAGAAGGAGCTACAAAGGCCCCAGGCGATACATGGAGAACGGCAAGGAGAGCAAGGTGCTGTGCCAGGTGTGCGGCGTCTGGTACCGGACAGTATCGGGTCTGACCAGACACGCCTGGGCGCACATTGGGGACCCCAAGAGCCTCTGCGGGGTGTGTGGAGAAACCTTCAGTTCTGTGGAAGACATGAAGGAACATTTTGAAGTTCACCAAAAGATCCATGACTGTTCGTACTGCGGGAAGGGGTTCTTCACCGCCTCGGGCCTCAAGAACCACGTCTCCCTGCACACGGGAGAGCGCCAGTTCAAATGCAGCCACTGCAGCAAGACCTTCGCCGTCCAGTCCGCCCTGAACGTCCACCTCTGGGTCCACGTGGAAGACCGGCCGCACAAGTGTGACTTGTGTCCAAAGACGTTTGGACTCAGAGGCCAGCTCACGGCTCACAAGAAGAGTCACGTGAGTCGGGACCGGTACCTCTGTAACATCTGCGGCCGGTCCGTCGGCGACCTCAGGTCTCTGACTCGCCACAAGTTGACGCACTCAAACGAGCGCCGCTACGGCTGCAAAGTCTGCGGGAAGCGCTTCAAGCTGGAGCACACCCTGAAGGAGCACATGAAGGTCCACACCACCCGGGACCGGATGTTCCTGTGTCACATCTGCTGCAAGACCTTCCTGTCCAACAACGCCCTGACGGGCCACATGAAGACCCACAGCGGCGAGCGCCCGTTCGTCTGCGTCGTCTGCAGCAAGAGCTTCTTCAACAAGTACGACCTCCAGAAACACATGCGGGTTCACACCGGGGAGACACCGTACGGCTGCTCCCACTGCGGACGCCACTTCAAGCTGAAGAGCACCCTGAACGTCCACATCCAGAGCCACCTCGGCATCAAGCGCTTCAGCTGCGGCGTGTGTGGCAAAGCGTGTTCTCGACAGGAGCACCTGAATGTCCACATGAGGACCCACAACGGAGAGAGACCCTACAGATGTTCCCTCTGCGACAAAGCCTTCACCCAGAGCCACTGCCTGAAAACTCACATGAAGAGCTACCATCCCGAGCATGTCCTCTTCCAAGAACCGTCGACTTCCTTCCTCCAGCCGCTGGTCACTGAAGGACTGACTGAATTAACGACCGACGGAACGACCGACGGAACGACCGACGGAACGACCGACGGAACGACCGATGGAGCGGCTGATGGAGCGGCTGAAGGATCGGCCGAATTAACGACCGACGGACTCTAAGGTTTCTGTCTCTGTTGGCTTGGTTTGGTTGTGCCAATGCTGCGGCCTGTAAATCTAGAAAACAAGCATCTTAGCAGCTTTGTTTGCGTATCTGATTTCTTAATCCTGTTGAAACTGTTATAAGCCATCATCTGGTTAGCGTTGCAGAAGGGGCTGGGTCAAAGGTCGTGGTCGGGCCAAAATCGAAACCTCATGAGAAAAGAAGTATCCAATTAAAATATCAAAAACCACAATAATAATATTTTTCTGGTTTTCTATTGCTTTAGTTTAACAGTGGCTGTAAACGGAAAACATTCCAATGTTTTATTTTATATCACATTTACTGAGCTTAACGGTTTAACTCAAAATGTCCTCAGGGTTCATGAAGGGCAATAAAAATGGTTTCCTATCAGAATCCGTTTTTTTTTTTTCTTTATTAGCTTAAAGTGGCTAATTTGCACTAGCATCAACACTCTTCGGAGTGGAAGTTGTTGGAGGGAAACCCAACCAAAGGACTGTAAGGCTTTTATCTCTGCTAGCTTAGTTTGTAGCCAATACTGTGTCCTGTGTATCTAGAAAACAAGCATTGTAGCAGCTTAATCTACATAATTGATTTCTTAAATTTGTTGAAACTGCTTTTTGCTATCATCTGGTTAGCATAGCAAAGAAAACATTGGGTTAAAGGTCGTGGTTCAACCTGAACAGACTAAAATCCGAACAGCACCGATAGAAAAGAAGAAATAGATAAAACTACAACGATGATCTTTTGTCTGGTTTTCTGTTGCTTTAGTTCTACTGTGAACATTTTGTGTCGACAAAAACGGAAAACATTCCAACTGTATCATTTTGTATCATTCTTATTGAGGACAACAACAAAACGGTTTCTCGTCAGATTCAGGAGATTCTTGTAGCTTAAAGTGGCTAATATGTGCTAGCATCAACACTGGTGTGGAAGAGATGACGGCTGTTACAGAGAGTATAACTTCAGCAGATAACAAGAAGGCTGAGCAGGGCAAAGCAACAATTTTTTCAATTAATAAAAAATACATTCAGAAATGTTGGCAGCATTTAGTCACTAATGCTAACTGCGCTAGTTATGCTAAAGGCTAATTTGTTAAAAAATATCACTTTTGAAATATTAAACTCCTGTTTTGCTGCCAAACAACAACTCTTCTTTCACCCAGTGTGACGTCTCCTCCGCTAAATTAGCGATTTAGCTAACAGCAAATCTAATGCTAAATGCTAACTCAGACCAATGTCGATCCCTTCTCGCCACGTTTTGTGTTTTCATTGGTTGATTTTTGTACGGTTTACAAACAACAATAAAAATCACATCAGAAGAAAAAGAAAACGATGGAATCCAACAGCAGAAATAATCAAAATGCTACTTAAAGAAAATATTTAGCCAGTTTGACATCCGACGGTTTAAATTCAGTCGTATGTCAGGAATTATTTCATGGAACGAAAGGAAATGGGCCGGAAACGGTTTTACTCTCTCAGGTTCTCTGAGACGTAATTATTTCATTTTGCTTTAAGCTTCTCACTGTAAAAAAAAAAATACATTTAATTTACCGAAAAAAGAGAATAAATGATCAACCATCTTCTGTTGTAACTGTTCAGTGTGTGAAAGCTGGAGAAAGCGGACCTGGACCAGGAACCCGTGGCCTGGTGCGGCGCTGGTACACACAGAGTTCATACGGGGACATTTTTAGGGAAACTAACCGATTCTTCTTCTGGTGTTTTTGTGTAAAAACCGGATCTGATGTTCTGTCCTGTTTTTGTATGGACCCGTTTCAATAAAACACTAAGCTACTCGAATTTTTACGATGCTGTTGTTTATCTTTTAAATCTGGTGACGCCAATGGAAGGATTTCCAGTAGCAGTCAGTGCAGCAGCTAACCTGAAGAAGCCTCTGACTTGAGGCTTGCAGTAATGACATGCTAACAGCTGAATATCTGGGCAGCAGAGACGATATTTGGCGATTAAAGTTAAGAGTTTTGTCGTATTTTTCCGAACTCTGAGCTGGGTTTGACGTCAGCGTTCCAGTTAACGAAGTCGGGATTTTAACGAGACATTGTTCACTCTTACAAACATTGTTTTACATTTTTTCCCAAATAAACTACATTATGCTGCGGTTGCCACTGAACACATCTTGTTTTTATAAATTATACCGTTTTCTCTTCAGTGATTTTATATTTTGTTTCTTGGTTTCACGGTTCTCTGTCTCTTTTTTGGGTTTTTTCTCTCTTTCTGCAGAAGCAGACTTCTAAGAACAATCTTTTCATCCATCTTTCTCCCTTTCTTTTCCAGCTCCATATCCGTTATGTTTGAAATAAAAGCTATTTTTATTGACGCTTCAAAGCCGTGACAGTAAATCTAAATCTCGACACTCGGACAGCTGTTCCTCTGCCGGACCAGAATTAAAACAAACATGTTGGTAAAACTAAAAGATCTGCAGGGATATGAATACTTGTTAGCGTTACCACAACATCGCCTTTCACAAATATTTACATAGATTCTCTCTGCTAAAATTACAAATGTCTTTAAAAATCACTTTTAATTTTTGCATTCAAATTCTGGTGCAGTAATAGGAACCGCCAGCAGATGGCGGCATTCCGCCTCACCTGGTAGAGCAACAGTTTGTAAAGAAGAGGAGAGAAAGATGTCGCTTCTGAGCAGACAGGAGGACGGCGGTCCATCATCAGCTGCAGGTGAGCTGCCGTTTCCTCTCCCAGCTGCTCTGCTGTTGATTATTCATGTCAGTGAAAGAAGAAAGTCTGGCGGGAATCTACCGCGTTTATCCTCATCCAGCTGCTGCGGAGGAACCGTAGAAGAAGAGACGGACCAGCTGCGGCGCTAACGGCAGACACTTCCGGCCCTGTGGGTGTTTTCATGGCGGGCTTTGATTGTTCCCATTCTGGCTCCGACAGATTGGAGTTTGTTAAAGTTGCAATAATAGTATGTAACCTTTAATTAAAAAAAAAAAAAAAAAGTATTTTATATGTTTGCTAAAGTTATGTTGTTGTGACGTTATAATATAAGGCAGAAAATATAAGGCTATAATATAATATAAGGCTTCTTGATTGATTTTTACCCAGAAAGCACATGGGCAAAAACCGTTAGTGAAACGGTCACTGGGACTGACTAGTATATATTCCATTGAGGGAAACCTGGAATGCGGCGTTTATAACAAACACGTGTTCATCTGCTCTACCGCTAGCAAACAACCGCACTGATTAAATAACATAAAAGTCAAGCAGTTCCCTAAAAGTCCAACAGATGGCAGCAATGCGCCATGCAAAACAAAACACCCACAGTTTACAGGACACACTTCCTGCTACAGAGCCCCCTGGTGGTTGAAGAAAAATCCACATATAAACCGGAAAATACAATATATGAAAAAAAAAATCTGAACGCTCTCTGGTATTGTTCAGGGGGCCGGACCAAATGTGGCGGCGGGCCGGATCCGGCCCGCGGGCCGTAGCTTGGGGACCCTTGGTTTATGTGATCGTTTATTTAAACTCGTGTTCTGGCCAGATTCTTTTAGACAGAATAAGTGTGTTGCTGTTGTTGTGGGAATCCCGCACAGTGAGCAGGAAGAGGAAGTGTTGCCGTGGAGACGGCCGGATTGTTTCTGTCCGGCTGATGTCTATTAGCTCTGATTTGGTTTGAGGCTTTGCAGTAAAACGTTTCTGACAGCCGCCGCGGCAAATCCACAGGGAGACTCAACCCTGACACGACCTGTGACCCCCCCGCTGGAGGAAGAGGAGGGGCGGGGTCAGAGGTCAGAGTGCCGTGAGGTAGAAGAGGAAAGCTTCGGATGGAAACGGCTCAGAGTTGGTACCAAGAAAAACGAACATTTCAACAACTTTGGCTTCTTTATTCAGGCGTGTGACTTTATGGCGCAAGTCGTTTTTCCTTGAAGATGTTGAAGATGAAAACAACAACAAAAGCAGGTCGTTATTTCAGGAAGGTGATATCAATGTTTCAGCTCAAATTTTCTGAATGTCACGTTTCAGCAACAAGACATTTCAAAGATCTTCATAAAAACACAGAAATCAGCAACTGAAGCGTCTCATCAAAATGTTGATTAATGTTTATTTTTAATGTTTATTTTTAATGTTATTTTTAATGTGATTTTTAATGTTTATTTTTAATGTTTATTTTTAATGTTATTTTTAATGTTATTTTTAATGTTTATTTTTAATGTGATTTTTAATGTTTATTTTTAATGTGATTTTTAATGTTTATTTTTAATGTGATTTTTAATGTTTATTTTTAATGTTATTTTTAATGTTTATTTTTAATGTTTATTTTTAATGTTATTTTTAATGTTTATTTTTAATGTTATTTTTAATGTTTATTTTTAATGTTATTTTTAATGTTATTTTTAATGTTTATTTTTAATGTGATTTTTAATGTTTATTTTTAATGTGATTTTTAATGTTATTTTTAATGTTTATTTTTAATGTGATCGTCTCCAAGCAGGTGGTTTTAGTCTAGATTTAAAGGATCTCAGCGTTTCGGCTGTGTTGCAGTTTTCTGGATGTTTGCTCCAGATCTGTGGAGCCTAGAAGCTGAAAGCTGCATGTTTGGTGTTTAATGCAACAATAAGATGTAAAAACAGCAACAATGATTTCAGAGCTGAAGATGTTAAAACCCAGCAGACGGTAACATCAGGATCGTCCAGGAAAGTTCTGGACCGAAACTAAACACCTGCTGAACAGAAACACTCTGATGCTGCAGCGAATGTTTGAGCCGTCAGCGGAACGTGACGTGATGGTTTGGGCCGTGTGAAGAACCAGAGGGCAGATCCTGGCGGTCGGCGCGAAGCTTCAAAACGTGCCGAGCGGTTCTGATGATCCGGCAGAATCCGCTGGTGGCACCGACCCGAGTTTATCCGTTTCAGCTCCTCCTGCAGGATGGAGCAGATTCTCACTGCAGAAGTAAGTCTCCTTTATTATTATCTGCTTGTTAAATCAATAACCTGGACTGAAACTTTTTACTTTTTTAAAAGAAAATAACTGTTTACAAAGAATATCTTATTGTTTACTTTTAGCTAAGTGAGTTATAAAGATTTTAGTTTTGACATTTTGGATCTTGTTGGATTTTCAGATCATCAAAGTGAACATGAGTAAATCCATAAAACAGCACTGAGACGTCGGAGCAATAAATAATTATAAAATCATCTATTAGCAGGATTTTATCTTTGTTTAGAAAATATTAGTTTGAGGATCTGAAATGTGAAGATGTGACAAAGTGTGTGTGGGTTAGGGTTAGGGTAAGGAGGAAGGAAAGAAATGAAAACAGCTTTAATAATGAGAAAGGACAATAATTAACTAATGTAAAAACATTTACATTTAAAACAATAATTTAAAAATGATAAAATGAAGTGCACCTATAACTGATGTTTTAATTATTGATCTTATTTTAGGAGATGCTGTTTATGAGTGGAAATGATGCAGAACCGAACTGTGGTGAGTAAAAATACATTTATCAGGACAAGAGAAGAGCGCTTTGTTTTATTAAAAATGTTTCCATGTTTTCCAGATGTTTTCATGTTTTCCAGATATTTTCATGTTTTCCAGATGTTTTCATGTTTTTCAGATGTTTTCATGTTTTCAGATGTTTTCATGTTTTCCAGATATTTTCATGTTTTTCAGATATTTTCATGTTTTTCAGATATTTTTCAGATATTTTCATGTTTTTCAGATGTTTTTATGTTTTCCAGATATTTTCATGTTTCCAGATGTTTTTATGTTTTCCAGATATTTTCATGTTTTTCAGATGTTTTTATGTTTTCCAGATATTTTCATGTTTTTCAGATATTTTTATGTTTTTCAGATATTTTTCAGATATTTTCATGTTTTTCAGATGTTTTTATGTTTTCCAGATATTTTCATGTTTTTCAGATATTTTTCAGATATTTTCATGTTTTTCAGATGTTTTTATGTTTTCCAGATATTTTCATGTTTCCAGATGTTTTCATATTTTCATGTTTTTCAGATATTTTTATGTTTTCCAGATATTTTCATGTTTTTCAGATGTTTTTATGTTTTCCAGATATTTTCATGTTTTTCAGATATTTTTCAGATATTTTCATGTTTTTCAGATGTTTTTATGTTTTCCAGATATTTTCATGTTTTTCAGATATTTTCATGTTTTCCAGATATTTTCATGTTTTTCAGATGTTTTTATGTTTTCCAGATATTTTCATGTTTTTCAGATATTTTTATGTTTTCCAGATATTTTCATGTTTTTCAGATATTTTTCAGATATTTTCATGTTTTTCAGATGTTTTTATGTTTTCCAGATATTTTCATGTTTTTCAGATATTTTCATGTTTTCCAGATATTTTCATGTTTTTCAGATATTTTTCAGATATTTTCATGTTTTTCAGATGTTTTTATGTTTTCCAGATATTTTCATGTTTTTCAGATATTTTCATGTTTTTCAGATGTTTTTATGTTTTCCAGATATTTTCATGTTTCCAGATGTTTTCATATTTTCATGTTTTTCAGATATTTTTATGTTTTCCAGATATTTTCATGTTTTTCAGATGTTTTTATGTTTTCCAGATATTTTCATGTTTTTCAGATATTTTTCAGATATTTTCATGTTTTTCAGATGTTTTTATGTTTTCCAGATATTTTCATGTTTTTCAGATATTTTCATGTTTTCCAGATATTTTCATGTTTTTCAGATGTTTTTATGTTTTCCAGATATTTTCATGTTTTTCAGATATTTTTATGTTTTCCAGATATTTTCATGTTTTTCAGATATTTTTCAGATATTTTCATGTTTTTCAGATGTTTTTATGTTTTCCAGATATTTTCATGTTTTCCAGATATTTTCATGTTTTTCAGATATTTTTATGTTTTCCAGATATTTTCATGTTTCCAGATGTTTTCATATTTTCATGTTTTTCAGATGTTTTTCAGATGTTTTTATGTTTTCCAGATATTTTCATGTTTTTCAGATATTTTTATGTTTTCCAGATATTTTCATGTTTCCAGATGTTTTCATATTTTCATGTTTTTCAGATGTTTTCATGTTTTTCAGATGTTTTCATGTTTTTCAGATATTTTCATGTTTTCCAGATATTTTCATGTTTTTCAGATATTTTTCAGATATTTTCATGTTTTTCAGATGTTTTTATGTTTTCCAGATATTTTCATGTTTTTCAGATATTTTCATGTTTTCCAGATATTTTCATGTTTTCCAGATGTTTTCATGTTTTTCAGATATTTTCATGTTTTTCAGATGTTTTTATGTTTTCCAGATATTTTCATGTTTCCAGATGTTTTCATATTTTCATGTTTTTCAGATGTTTTTATGTTTTCCAGATATTTTCATGTTTCCAGATGTTTTCATATTTTCATGTTTTTCAGATATTTTTATGTTTTCCAGATATTTTCATGTTTTTCAGATGTTTTTATGTTTTCCAGATATTTTCATGTTTTTCAGATATTTTCATGTTTTCCAGATATTTTCATGTTTTTCAGATATTTTTCAGATATTTTCATGTTTTTCAGATGTTTTTATGTTTTCCAGATATTTTCATGTTTCCAGATGTTTTCATATTTTCATGTTTTTCAGATATTTTTATGTTTTTCAGATATTTTTATGTTTTTCAGATATTTTTCAGATATTTTCATGTTTTTCAGATGTTTTTATGTTTTCCAGATATTTTCATGTTTTTCAGATATTTTCATGTTTTCCAGATATTTTCATGTTTTTCAGATATTTTTCAGATATTTTTATGTTTTCCAGATATTTTTATGTTTTCCAGATATTTTCATGTTTCCAGATGTTTTCATATTTTCATGTTTTTCAGATGTTTTTATGTTTTCCAGATATTTTCATGTTTTTCAGATGTTTTTATGTTTTCCAGATATTTTCATGTTTTCCAGATATTTTCATGTTTTCCAGATATTTTCATGTTTTTCAGATATTTTTCAGATATTTTCATGTTTTTCAGATGTTTTTATGTTTTCCAGATATTTTCATGTTTCCAGATGTTTTCATATTTTCATGTTTTTCAGATGTTTTTGTTTTCCAGATATTTTCATGTTTCCAGATGTTTTCATATTTTCATGTTTTTCAGATATTTTTATGTTTTCCAGATATTTTCATGTTTTTCAGATGTTTTTATGTTTTCCAGATATTTTCATGTTTTTCAGATATTTTTATGTTTTTCAGATATTTTTCAGATATTTTCATGTTTTCCAGATATTTTCATGTTTTTCAGATATTTTTATGTTTTCCAGATATTTTCATGTTTTTCAGATATTTTCATGTTTTCCAGATATTTTCATGTTTTTCAGATATTTTTCAGATATTTTCATGTTTTTCAGATGTTTTTATGTTTTCCAGATATTTTCATGTTTCCAGATGTTTTCATATTTTCATGTTTTTCAGATGTTTTTATGTTTTCCAGATATTTTCATGTTTCCAGATGTTTTCATATTTTCATGTTTTTCAGATATTTTTATGTTTTCCAGATATTTTCATGTTTTTCAGATGTTTTTATGTTTTCCAGATATTTTCATGTTTTTCAGATATTTTTATGTTTTTCAGATATTTTTCAGATATTTTCATGTTTTCCAGATATTTTCATGTTTTTCAGATATTTTTATGTTTTCCAGATATTTTCATGTTTTTCAGATATTTTCATGTTTTCCAGATATTTTCATGTTTTTCAGATATTTTTCAGATATTTTCATGTTTTTCAGATGTTTTTATGTTTTCCAGATATTTTCATGTTTCCAGATGTTTTCATATTTTCATGTTTTTCAGATGTTTTTATGTTTTCCAGATATTTTCATGTTTCCAGATGTTTTCATATTTTCATGTTTTTCAGATATTTTTATGTTTTCCAGATATTTTCATGTTTTTCAGATGTTTTTATGTTTTCCAGATATTTTCATGTTTTTCAGATATTTTCATGTTTTCCAGATATTTTCATGTTTTTCAGATATTTTTCAGATATTTTCATGTTTTTCAGATGTTTTTATGTTTTCCAGATATTTTCATGTTTCCAGATGTTTTCATATTTTCATGTTTTTCAGATGTTTTTATGTTTTCCAGATATTTTCATGTTTCCAGATGTTTTCATATTTTCATGTTTTTCAGATATTTTTATGTTTTCCAGATATTTTCATGTTTTTCAGATGTTTTTATGTTTTCCAGATATTTTCATGTTTTTCAGATATTTTCATGTTTTCCAGATATTTTCATGTTTTTCAGATATTTTTCAGATATTTTCATGTTTTTCAGATGTTTTTATGTTTTCCAGATATTTTCATGTTTCCAGATGTTTTCATATTTTCATGTTTTTCAGATATTTTTATGTTTTCCAGATATTTTCATGTTTTTCAGATATTTTTAGGTTTTTCAGATATTTTTCAGATATTTTCATGTTTTTCAGATGTTTTTATGTTTTCCAGATATTTTCATGTTTTTCAGATATTTTTCAGATATTTTTATGTTTTCCAGATATTTTTATGTTTTCCAGATATTTTCATGTTTCCAGATGTTTTCATATTTTCATGTTTTTCAGATGTTTTTATGTTTTCCAGATATTTTCATGTTTTTCAGATGTTTTTATGTTTTCCAGATATTTTCATGTTTTCCAGATATTTTCATGTTTTCCAGATATTTTCATGTTTTTCAGATATTTTTCAGATATTTTCATGTTTTTCAGATGTTTTTATGTTTTCCAGATATTTTCATGTTTCCAGATGTTTTCATATTTTCATGTTTTTCAGATGTTTTTATGTTTTCAAGATATTTTCATGTTTCCAGATGTTTTCATATTTTCATGTTTTTCAGATATTTTTATGTTTTCCAGATATTTTCATGTTTTTCAGATGTTTTTATGTTTTCCAGATATTTTCATGTTTTTCAGATATTTTCATGTTTTCCAGATATTTTCATGTTTTTCAGATATTTTTCAGATATTTTCATGTTTTTCAGATGTTTTTATGTTTTCCAGATATTTTCATGTTTCCAGATGTTTTCATATTTTCATGTTTTTCAGATATTTTTATGTTTTCCAGATATTTTCATGTTTTTCAGATATTTTTATGTCTTTCAGATATTTTTCAGATATTTTCATGTTTTTCAGATGTTTTTATGTTTTCCAGATATTTTCATGTTTTTCAGATATTTTCATGTTTTCCAGATATTTTCATGTTTTTCAGATATTTTTCAGATATTTTTATGTTTTCCAGATATTTTTATGTTTTCCAGATATTTTCATGTTTCCAGATGTTTTCATATTTTCATGTTTTCCAGATATTTTCATGTTTCCAGATGTTTTCATATTTTCATGTTTTTCAGATGTTTTTATGTTTTCCAGATATTTTCATGTTTCCAGATGTTTTCATATTTTCATGTTTTTCAGATATTTTTATGTTTTCCAGATATTTTCATGTTTTTCAGATGTTTTTATGTTTTCCAGATATTTTCATGTTTTTCAGATATTTTCATGTTTTCCAGATATTTTCATGTTTTTCAGATATTTTTCAGATATTTTCATGTTTTTCAGATGTTTTTATGTTTTCCAGATATTTTCATGTTTCCAGATGTTTTCATATTTTCATGTTTTTCAGATATTTTTATGTTTTCCAGATATTTTCATGTTTTTCAGATATTTTTATGTTTTTCAGATATTTTTCAGATATTTTTATGTTTTCCAGATATTTTCATGTTTCCAGATGTTTTCATATTTTCATGTTTTTCAGATGTTTTTCAGATGTTTTCATGTTTTTCAGATGTTTTCATGTTTCCAGATGTTTTCATATTTTCATGTTTTTCAGATATTTTTATGTTTTCCAGATATTTTCATGTTTTTCAGATGTTTTTATGTTTTCCAGATATTTTCATGTTTTTCAGATATTTTCATGTTTTCCAGATATTTTCATGTTTTTCAGATATTTTTCAGATATTTTCATGTTTTTCAGATGTTTTTATGTTTTCCAGATATTTTCATGTTTCCAGATGTTTTCATATTTTCCAGATGTTTTTATGTTTTCCAGATATTTTCATGTTTTTCAGATATTTTCATGTTTTCCAGATATTTTCATGTTTTTCAGATATTTTTCAGATATTTTCATGTTTTTCAGATGTTTTTATGTTTTCCAGATATTTTCATGTTTCCAGATGTTTTCATATTTTCATGTTTTTCAGATATTTTTATGTTTTCCAGATATTTTCATGTTTTTCAGATATTTTTATGTTTTTCAGATATTTTTCAGATATTTTCATGTTTTTCAGATGTTTTTATGTTTTCCAGATATTTTCATGTTTTTCAGATATTTTTCAGATATTTTCATGTTTTTCAGATATTTTCATGTTTTCCAGATATTTTCATGTTTTTCAGATATTTTTCAGATATTTTCATGTTTTTCAGATATTTTCATGTTTTCCAGATATTTTCATGTTTCCAGATGTTTTCATATTTTCATGTTTTTCAGATATTTTTATGTTTTTCAGATATTTTTATGTTTTTCAGATATTTTTCAGATATTTTCATGTTTTTCAGATGTTTTTATGTTTTCCAGATATTTTCATGTTTTTCAGATATTTTCATGTTTTCCAGATATTTTCATGTTTTTCAGATATTTTTCAGATATTTTTATGTTTTCCAGATATTTTCATGTTTCCAGATGTTTTCATATTTTCATGTTTTTCAGATGTTTTTATGTTTTCCAGATATTTTCATGTTTTTCAGATGTTTTTATGTTTTCCAGATATTTTCATGTTTTCCAGATATTTTCATGTTTTCCAGATATTTTCATGTTTTTCAGATATTTTTCAGATATTTTCATGTTTTTCAGATGTTTTTATGTTTTCCAGATATTTTCATGTTTCCAGATGTTTTCATATTTTCATGTTTTTCAGATGTTTTTATGTTTTCCAGATATTTTCATGTTTCCAGATGTTTTCATATTTTCATGTTTTTCAGATATTTTTATGTTTTCCAGATATTTTCATGTTTTTCAGATGTTTTTATGTTTTCCAGATATTTTCATGTTTTTCAGATATTTTTATGTTTTTCAGATATTTTTCAGATATTTTCATGTTTTCCAGATATTTTCATGTTTTTCAGATATTTTTATGTTTTCCAGATATTTTCATGTTTTTCAGATATTTTCATGTTTTCCAGATATTTTCATGTTTTTCAGATATTTTTCAGATATTTTCATGTTTTTCAGATGTTTTTATGTTTTCCAGATATTTTCATGTTTCCAGATGTTTTCATATTTTCATGTTTTTCAGATGTTTTTATGTTTTCCAGATATTTTCATGTTTCCAGATGTTTTCATATTTTCATGTTTTTCAGATATTTTTATGTTTTCCAGATATTTTCATGTTTTTCAGATGTTTTTATGTTTTCCAGATATTTTCATGTTTTTCAGATATTTTTATGTTTTTCAGATATTTTTCAGATATTTTCATGTTTTCCAGATATTTTCATGTTTTTCAGATATTTTTATGTTTTCCAGATATTTTCATGTTTTTCAGATATTTTCATGTTTTCCAGATATTTTCATGTTTTTCAGATATTTTCATGTTTTTCAGATGTTTTTATGTTTTCCAGATATTTTCATGTTTCCAGATGTTTTCATATTTTCATGTTTTTCAGATGTTTTTATGTTTTCCAGATATTTTCATGTTTCCAGATGTTTTCATATTTTCATGTTTTTCAGATATTTTTATGTTTTCCAGATATTTTCATGTTTTTCAGATGTTTTTATGTTTTCCAGATATTTTCATGTTTTTCAGATATTTTCATGTTTTCCAGATATTTTCATGTTTTTCAGATATTTTTCAGATATTTTCATGTTTTTCAGATGTTTTTATGTTTTCCAGATATTTTCATGTTTCCAGATGTTTTCATATTTTCATGTTTTTCAGATATTTTTATGTTTTCCAGATATTTTCATGTTTTTCAGATATTTTTAGGTTTTTCAGATATTTTTCAGATATTTTCATGTTTTTCAGATGTTTTTATGTTTTCCAGATATTTTCATGTTTTTCAGATATTTTCATGTTTTCCAGATATTTTCATGTTTTTCAGATATTTTTCAGATATTTTTATGTTTTCCAGATATTTTTATGTTTTCCAGATATTTTCATGTTTCCAGATGTTTTCATATTTTCATGTTTTTCAGATGTTTTTATGTTTTCCAGATATTTTCATGTTTTTCAGATGTTTTTATGTTTTCCAGATATTTTCATGTTTTCCAGATATTTTCATGTTTTCCAGATATTTTCATGTTTTTCAGATATTTTTCAGATATTTTCATGTTTTTCAGATGTTTTTATGTTTTCCAGATATTTTCATGTTTCCAGATGTTTTCATATTTTCATGTTTTTCAGATGTTTTTATGTTTTCAAGATATTTTCATGTTTCCAGATGTTTTCATATTTTCATGTTTTTCAGATATTTTTATGTTTTCCAGATATTTTCATGTTTTTCAGATGTTTTTATGTTTTCCAGATATTTTCATGTTTTTCAGATATTTTCATGTTTTCCAGATATTTTCATGTTTTTCAGATATTTTTCAGATATTTTCATGTTTTTCAGATGTTTTTATGTTTTCCAGATATTTTCATGTTTCCAGATGTTTTCATATTTTCATGTTTTTCAGATATTTTTATGTTTTCCAGATATTTTCATGTTTTTCAGATATTTTTATGTCTTTCAGATATTTTTCAGATATTTTCATGTTTTTCAGATGTTTTTATGTTTTCCAGATATTTTCATGTTTTTCAGATATTTTCATGTTTTCCAGATATTTTCATGTTTTTCAGATATTTTTCAGATATTTTTATGTTTTCCAGATATTTTTATGTTTTCCAGATATTTTCATGTTTCCAGATGTTTTCATATTTTCATGTTTTCCAGATATTTTCATGTTTCCAGATGTTTTCATATTTTCATGTTTTTCAGATGTTTTTATGTTTTCCAGATATTTTCATGTTTCCAGATGTTTTCATATTTTCATGTTTTTCAGATATTTTTATGTTTTCCAGATATTTTCATGTTTTTCAGATGTTTTTATGTTTTCCAGATATTTTCATGTTTTTCAGATATTTTCATGTTTTCCAGATATTTTCATGTTTTTCAGATATTTTTCAGATATTTTCATGTTTTTCAGATGTTTTTATGTTTTCCAGATATTTTCATGTTTCCAGATGTTTTCATATTTTCATGTTTTTCAGATATTTTTATGTTTTCCAGATATTTTCATGTTTTTCAGATATTTTTATGTTTTTCAGATATTTTTCAGATATTTTCATGTTTTTCAGATGTTTTTATGTTTTCCAGATATTTTCATGTTTTTCAGATATTTTCATGTTTTCCAGATATTTTCATGTTTTTCAGATATTTTTCAGATATTTTCATGTTTTTCAGATATTTTTATGTTTTCCAGATATTTTCATGTTTCCAGATGTTTTCATATTTTCATGTTTTTCAGATGTTTTTCAGATGTTTTCATGTTTTTCAGATGTTTTCATGTTTCCAGATGTTTTCATATTTTCATGTTTTTCAGATATTTTTATGTTTTCCAGATATTTTCATGTTTTTCAGATGTTTTTATGTTTTCCAGATATTTTCATGTTTTTCAGATATTTTCATGTTTTCCAGATATTTTCATGTTTTTCAGATATTTTTCAGATATTTTCATGTTTTTCAGATGTTTTTATGTTTTCCAGATATTTTCATGTTTCCAGATGTTTTCATATTTTCCAGATGTTTTTATGTTTTCCAGATATTTTCATGTTTTTCAGATATTTTCATGTTTTCCAGATATTTTCATGTTTTTCAGATATTTTTCAGATATTTTCATGTTTTTCAGATGTTTTTATGTTTTCCAGATATTTTCATGTTTCCAGATGTTTTCATATTTTCATGTTTTTCAGATATTTTTATGTTTTCCAGATATTTTCATGTTTTTCAGATATTTTTATGTTTTTCAGATATTTTTCAGATATTTTCATGTTTTTCAGATGTTTTTATGTTTTCCAGATATTTTCATGTTTTTCAGATATTTTTCAGATATTTTCATGTTTTTCAGATATTTTCATGTTTTCCAGATATTTTCATGTTTTTCAGATGTTTTCATATTTTCCAGATGTTTTTATGTTTTCCAGATATTTTCATGTTTTTCAGATATTTTCATGTTTTCCAGATATTTTCATGTTTTTCAGATATTTTTCAGATATTTTCATGTTTTTCAGATGTTTTTATGTTTTCCAGATATTTTCATGTTTCCAGATGTTTTCATATTTTCATGTTTTTCAGATATTTTTATGTTTTCCAGATATTTTCATGTTTTTCAGATATTTTTATGTTTTTCAGATATTTTTCAGATATTTTCATGTTTTTCAGATGTTTTTATGTTTTCCAGATATTTTCATGTTTTTCAGATATTTTTCAGATATTTTCATGTTTTTCAGATATTTTCATGTTTTCCAGATATTTTCATGTTTTTCAGATATTTTTCAGATATTTTTATGTTTTCCAGATATTTTCATGTTTCCAGATGTTTTCATATTTTCATGTTTTTCAGATGTTTTTCAGATGTTTTCATGTTTTTCAGATGTTTTCATGTTTTTCAGATATTTTCATGTTTTTCAGATATTTTTATGTTTTTCAGATATTTTTCAGATATTTTCATGTTTTTCAGATGTTTTTATGTTTTCCAGATATTTTCATGTTTTTCAGATATTTTTCAGATATTTTTATGTTTTCCAGATATTTTCATGTTTCCAGATGTTTTCATATTTTCATGTTTTTCAGATGTTTTCATGTTTTTCAGATATTTTCAGATGTTTTCATGTTTTTCAGATGTTTTCATGTTTTTCAGATGTTTTCATGTTTTTCAGATATTTTCAGATGTTTTCATGTTTTTCAGATGTTTTCATGTTTTTCAGATATTTTCAGATGTTTTAATGTTTTTCAGATGTTTTCATGTTTTTCAGATGTTTTCATGTTTTTCAGATATTTTCATGTTTTTCAGATGTTTTTCAGATGTTTTCATGTTTTTCAGATGTTTTCATGTTTTTCAGATGTTTTCATGTTTTCATGTTTTTCAGATATTTTCATGTTTTTCAGATGTTTTCATGTTTTTCAGATGTTTTCATGTTTTCCAGATAAACAGCCCTCCTTCGACTGGCCTGCTCAGGAATCCGAGCTGCAGTACTGCAGTCTGACCAGCAGGGGGCAGATCAACTCACACGCCGCCTCCGCTGTGAGTTTTCCCGCCTTTCTTACGTCACGCGGACGGAGACGAGGAGGCGACAAGATACAAGTCCCTGAAATGTTTAAGCTAAAGCAGTTTTAACATAAATAACGTTTCATCCTGTGATATAAAGACTGATTTATTCATTTCCAGGTCAGAAAGAACCAGTCGGTATAAGGAAATAGTTTTTTCTGTTCCCCTTGAAGCCAATATGTTCCCTTTCTGACACGATCAGTGTTAAATCCGGTCCAGGAGGCGCTGCGGCCCTGCGGCCTGACAGGATGACCGCTCTGCCGAGCCCGACGGCCTCTGAACGGCTGGAACATGAAACCGCTGCAAACCGTTTTCTCTTCCTGTTTGTCAGATACAAACTGAGGGGCAAAGGTCAGAACTGGCCCAGTTAGAGATGGGGAGGAACTGGAGATGTGTGTTTTATACCGCCATCCAGTGGCCGTCGTGTTAACTGCAGCACAAAGCTATGGGCCTTATTATTGGCTGTGCTGTAGATTCAACAAAGTGTTAAACACGTTCATTTTAAAACACGGACATGTTTACCTGATGAAGCAGATTATTAGGGCCATACTAAGAAAAATATGGGAATAAAGTCACAATATTATGACAATAAAGTTTATTATTTAAGAATAAAGTCAATGTTCAATGTAAATTATGACTATTCTTGTGAAATGAAGTAATTTTTTGAAAGTGCTTCATAAGGGCAAGACAATTAAAAAAAAGCCTTTTTAAAAAAATTCTTGTCATTTAATGACATTATTCTCAAAATGTATATATTAATATCACGGCCCTAATACTCGGTCGAACCGGACCAAGCGGTCTGTGACGGAATGTTTGTCTGCAGACCTCCGTCCATCCTCTGGTGCCCCTCCTCCTCCACAGCGACAGGCACCTGCCGCTCCGCTCCCCCTACAGCCAGCCAATCAGCGAGCCCGTTGCCCGGCAGGCCGACCCTCCCTCCTGGACACGCCCCTGTTACCACGGCAACAGCGTTTCCAGGCGAGTTCCGCGTCATTGAAGCAGAAAACCAGCAGAGCGGGAATGATAATAACCTTTAGTTGTTTTGTTCTTCTGCTCATTAATGAAAAAGGGGAAATTAATTAAAAAATCAGGAAATGTCTGATTTTATTTATATGTATCAGCTATTTGTAGTTTTTGTCCAAACGTCTTGGGCGGGAAAAGTTTAAGATAGTTATGGATTTAATCACATCTGATCAATTTTTCCTAAGATTTTATTGATTTAAAGAACATTTAGCATTTAGCAGTGCTGACCAGATTTCTGCTAATGTGATTATAGCAGAGCTGATTTCTTTGTTTAGCGCTTTAGCTAGCTTTGAAAACTTTTAGCGCCAGAGTTGGGTAGTAACTACATGTACTGTTACATTCTTTGACTTTTTGAAAACAAAATTTTCATTTTACGCTTTACATTTTACTTGAGTAAAATTATTATGAAGTTTTTCTTTTCTTACATAAGTAAAATGTCTGGATTTTCTACCCAGTGAATGAAAAACATGTTTTAACCAAAAATTCACCAGACTCAGACACGCCTGCAGTTTTTGCTAACATCTCATAAGTTTTGTCTTGAAAGAATCTGATTTGGAAAAATGTCTTTTCTCTTATTCTGATATTTGGTTCTCTGCCACGTCTAATTAGTGCTAATGGAAAGAACTAAAATGAACAAACTGAACTTTATTCAGGAGGATAAAGTTTGACCTCAGTGTTGAAGTTTTAGCTATCGCCTGCTAAGTTTCATTCAAGCGCATTAGCGTTAGCGTTAGCGAGGGCTGTAGCGCCTGGTCGGCCTGGTTTCTGGTGTCGATCTGCTGTGTGTTGGTCGGCAGGCAGCCGGTGAAGAAGCCGCTGAACGCCTTCATGCTCTACATGAAGGAGACGCGACACCAGGTGCTGCAGGAAGGACGGGAGAAGGAGAGCTCCGCCATAAACCGCATCCTGGGACGCCGGGTGAGACACCTGATGATGTCACAGTAGCTGCTTTTCCATTCACTGTAAAATTGTGCAGACTGAAATTACGAAAATAAATCAATAGAAACACAACAACAACAAAAAACGGTTTGTCAACCGTATGGAAAGACATTTTTTCTCATCAGGAGTCATGTGATCGGATGTTACTACTGGCAGAAACACCAAAGTAAATGAGAGGAAGTGGTAGAATGATGATGGTTTGTTTTTCTCCGGCTCCACCAGAGCTCTCACAGCATCGCACAGATCATACAAGGCTGTGTGTCTTTCCAACGTGTTGAATCCATCGCTCTTCTGTAAAATGGTTTTGGTGTCACTGCGTTTTCCCGGCCGGACCTGATGTTTGTCTCTTTGGGTCAGTGGCACGCTCTGCCTCGATCGGAGCAGTCCCGGTTCTACGATCTGGCCCAGAAGGAGCGGCTGCTGCACATGCAGCTCTACCCCGGCTGGTCCGCCAGGGACAACTACGTACGTACCAAACTCATGCCGAACATTCACCGCACACACCTTCAGAAAAAAACTCAGGTTTTCCTTCGTTTCCAGGGGAAGAGGAAGAGGAAGCAGCTGGCAGGAAGCTCTTCCAGGTCAGAGGTCATCTGCAGCCAGGTGTAGTTCAATAATTCAGACAGCAGCTGCTTGATAATCTGAAACTTTGCACTGCTGCACAATAAAAATGAAATGTTTTGAACATTGTAACGTTAAGAACTGATGCGATGATGGCAACATTCTTTAATGTTCATGCAATATTGGGCAGGTATTGATATTGAAAATCTATCCAATATTGGCCAAAACCTGATCAGATTAAACTGGAATGGATCGATAATCCCAGACAGAAGCCGTCTGCTCCAGATTGTAGTCCCGGTTCATAATAAATGGGTCATTTGTTTTCATACCTAATGTTGTTGACCATCATGATTGGTTTCAGTAATTAGAATTGATTAAGTGTTTTCTAACTTTTCACAATACAAATGAAATAAGATTCGTCCTGATATCGTATCGGGTAAATATCGGTATGATCACAGCTGCGATATTGGTATCGTATTGGAAATGAGACTAATTTATCAGAACACTTCTCCATAATATCCTGCTTAAACCCATGTGACCGATTTAAACGTTTTATTTTTATAAAAATTTCAGATTAATTCATGTAATCCAAATAAATCATTTTCATTCCCGACAGGAATACAACCAACAACCTGAAACATTTGGATGAACGTTTTGTTACTTTGGGTTTAAAATAAATCTGAACAGGCTCAAAAGTATTCATACGCCTCCACTAAAGCTTCACCAGCTCCTGGGCTCCACCTACTGTCCTTCCCACTCCACTCCAGAAGGGGGCAGTGATGCATCGCCACTGGTTCAACTGAGAAGTTAAAGAACTCGGATGCAGCAAAAATGTTCAAGAAGAAGCAGGAAAAAAAACTCTTTCCATGACAAAGTCCTGCATGAAATCTTTAATTTGTCCTGTAAAGTGAAATTTTATTTTCTGTTTTTTTCCCAGAAAATTGAGTTTTTCCTGTAATTAGAGGTATTTTGGGTTTTATATGTTGTTATTTGCTTCCTCCTGTGTGGATATTTACTGTGAAAATAAAGAAATTTCACCATCTGAGACTTGACTGATTGATTCCATCTTCATCATTTTTCAGAAGAGAAAATAAAATGTTCTGCCTGATCGAGTCCGAATGCAGCCATCATAACAAAACACCTGTAAAACGGTTAAAGTTCAATTTAAGCCCCAAACCTTCAGCACTACAGCTGAATATACGGACGACTCTGTGGAGTCGGGTCTGACTGATCAGAACATGGATCAGAACACGGATCAGAACACGGATCAGAACACGGATCAGAACACGGATCAGAACACGGATCAGAACACGGATCAGAACACGGATCAGAACACGGATCAGAACACGGATCAGAGCCGAGGCGTCCAAACGGTTTGCTCTGTTGGCCAAAACTGGAAAATTAAATCATTTTAACAAACTTAAAATTGTAAATATTTTAATATATTTAAACAATTACATATTTACATTTTTAATACATTAATACTTTTAATTCCATTAAAAATACAAATATTTGTTTAACCAGCTCAACACTTTATATAAAATCTAAAATTATTACAGATTTAAAACATGGATTCAAACTGTTGCCTTTTTGTAAGAAAATAAAATTAATTATTTCAAAGGCCACAAAGGGCCCCCAAACCACACTTTGGACACCTCTGCTCTACAGCCAGGAGTGTCTTGAAATGAAGGATGAAACAGAAGAGTGGCCTAGTCAAAGCACAGGCCTGCTGATGAGTACTTGCAACCAGAGGGAGCAGCGCCAGGTACAGACTGGCTGAACAAATAAAATCATTTGATTTTTGGTTTTTATTCAGGTTCTTTGATGAACTGAAACATTTAAAGATCCACAGAAAGAAACGCCATCAGTCGGGCGGTGAATACGTCCCCAAGGCACCGTCAAAGTCCAACAGAACCGAGCTCAGAACCGAGCCGGAGAACAGGAGAAACACTGAGGTGAAACCTTCTCTGTCCGTCTGCAGCGTCGAGGAACAAAGTTCGGCCAGAAGCAACGTTTCTCAGCTTCTACCAGGAGAACCGCCCAGACCCCGGCCCGGAAAGGTCCGTTTGGGTCCAGCACGCGCTCTCCAGGAGCAGAACTCAAAACGTCTTTCTGCTCCTCAGCTTCAACATCCAGAACAAGTTGGGCCAGCAGCCTGGAACATGAACAGCTCCAGCTGCTGGGCAGAGCGGTACCAGGTGGGTTCTACGGTCCGGGTCCGGGTCCAGGTGGGCCCGCCCACCCTGTCCGGTCCTCACTCGTCCCTCTCGATGCCCATCGTGTGGTACCTCTCTTTGCAGGAGGACAGCAGGGCCCGCGGCGACAGGAACACGACCGGAACCGTCGCCTGGACGTTCCTCTCCAGGAAGTTGAAGACCGGGTTCCACCAGACCCGGGTCAGGCAGCTGGTGGAGGCTCCGCGCAGAACCTGGACAGACGACACCAGGCTGCAGGTGTTAGCTAGCAGATCAAAGCTAATTCTGCTAGCAAGTAAACATCACACAGAGGGCAGAAAAACTGTAGTGTAAAATACTTAGAAGTTCAACAGGAACGAGGTGAGAGCTTGTTTATTGTCGTCATAGCAACTGTTAAGGCAGTCAGTTACGGTGCCTACCAAGATGGCCGTCAGCTACAAAGTTCCCGGAAGTGAGTTTCTACAGAAACAGGTTTTATAAAAGTCAAGAAACAGAATCAGAAACGTTCCTGCAGTTTGGAGAAATGACTCCAAACCCAAAACAAAAACAGAAAAATCAGGAGCAAAAAGCTAATAAGATGTTTTAAAGCAGAAATGTTTGAGTCACAGACAAATAAGAATAAAACGCTACATTCAAAATAACTGCTGCTGCTGAAAGCACATTTTAAAAACCATCTGCTTCCACCATCCATCCAGCAGAGGGCGCCGCAGCACAAAGTCCTGGACATTTCCACATTTTGCTACAGCAGCAACAAGATTAAAGCATTTTATTTGGATTTTAAGTAACAGAGAAGCACATGATGGTGACGAGCAACGCAGACCGAAACCATTTAACTGAAAAAACAAGAGGATATAGATCGAGTTTTTAATTAATCAAAGTTTAAAGACCATTCAGGCGTTTCACTTTTAGATTTATTTTAAGATGTAACACGTTGTGACTGAAGATGTGGCGTTCCCATGATGCTTTGCAGGTGTTGGTTCAGTACAGAAACTGGAGTTTTTAATGTGTTTCCAGTTGTTTTTGACATGGAGGGTCCAGTTCATTTGACCTCTGCGCTCTGAATGCATGCTGGAGCTTTTTGGACTCAAATGAGTAAATAAATACTAGTAAATCATCCAGGAAGAGTTCTGTTAAGTATTTTCTCTCATAAGTTGATTAAGTTAGAAAATGTGAGTGTTAGGAAGCACCAGTTATTATTTACATATTAAAAATAAAGTAATTACAACTTGGATGTATTAAGTTAACTTAACCGGACCGAGGCGTGTGATTGGTTCTGCTGCGACGGATCGGACTCACGTGGTTGTTGGCCATGGTGTGGTACCACCAGAAGACCCTGGTGGTGACGTAGTAGGCGATGACCACGTCGACGCTGTAGTGCTCGTGGCCCATCAGGATGCAGACGACCCCGGAGGCGCTGAGGATCCAGCAGGCCCAGCGGTACCACCACATCCAGCGGGGCGAGTCTGGAGAACACGGCTCAGGTAAAAACAGGGAGGAACTGCCTTTTGCTGCAGTCAGCTACAGACCAGAACCAGGAAGTGACTCCAGGAAATGGCCCCACATGATGGCGATTAGCCAAATGTATTGATTTTAAAGGCGGCATTGAAGCAGCTTATTGTGTGAAAAGCTGCCGGAGCTCTGCAGAAGCTCTGCTGAAGCTCAGCCGAAGCTCAGCCGAAGCTCTGCTGAAGCTCTGCCGAAGCTCAGCTGAAGCTCAGCCGAAGCTCAGCCGAAGCTCAGCTGAAGCTCAGCCGAAGCTCAGCCGAAGCTCTGCTGAAGCTCTGCCGAAGCTCAGCTGAAGCTCTGCCGAAGCTCAGCCGAAGCTCAGCCGAAGCTCAGCCGAAGCTCAGCCGAAGCTCAGCCGAAGCTCAGCCGAAGCTCAGCCGAAGCTCAGCCGAAGCTCAGCCGAAGCTCAGCCGAAGCTCAGCCGAAGCTCAGCCGAAGCTCTGCCGAAGCTCAGCCGAAGCTCAGCCGAAGCTCGAAGCTCAGCCGAAGCTCAGCCGAAGCTCAGCCGAAGCTCTGCTGAAGCTCAGCTGAAGCTCTGCTGAAGCTCAGCTGAAGCTCAGCTGAAGCTTTGCTGAAGCTCAGCTGAAGCTCTGCTGAAGCTCAGCTGAAGCTCTGCTGAAGCTCAGCTGAAGCTCAGCTGAAGCTCTGCTGAAGTTCAGCTGAAGCTCTGCTGTAGCTCTGCTGAAGCTCTGCCGAAGCTCAGCTGAAGCTCAGCTGAAGCTCTGCTGAAGTTCAGCTGAAGCTCAGCTGAAGCTCAGCTGAAGCTCTGCCGAAGCTCAGCCGAAGCTCAGCCGAAGCTCAGCCGAAGCTCAGCCGAAGCTCAGCCGAAGCTCAGCCGAAGCTCTGCTGAAGCTTTGCTGAAGCTCTGCTGAAGCTCTGCTGAAGCTTTGCTGAAGCTCAGCTGAAGCTCAGCTGAAGCTCAGCTGAAGCTTTGCTGAAGCTCTGCTGAAGCTCAGCTGAAGCTTTGCCGAAGCTCTGCTGAAGCTCTGCCGAAGCTCTGCCGAAGCTCTGCTGAAGCTCAGCTGAAGCTCTGCTGAAGCTTTGCTGAAGCTCTGCTGAAGCTCAGCTGAAGCTCTGCTGAAGCTTTGCTGAAGCTCAGCTGAAGCTCAGCTGAAGCTTTGCTGAAGCTCTGCTGAAGCTCAGCTGAAGCTCTGCTGAAGCTCAGCTGAAGCTCAGCTGAAGCTCAGCTGAAGCTTTGCCGAAGCTCTGCTGAAGCTCTGCCGAAGCTCTGCCGAAGCTCTGCTGAAGCTCAGCTGAAGCTCTGCTGAAGCTTTGCTGAAGCTCTGCTGAAGCTCAGCTGAAGCTCTGCTGAAGCTTTGCTGAAGCTCAGCTGAAGCTCAGCTGAAGCTTTGCTGAAGCTCTGCTGAAGCTCAGCTGAAGCTCTGCTGAAGCTCAGCTGAAGCTCAGCTGAAGCTCAGCTGAAGCTTTGCTGAAGCTCTGCTGAAGCTTTGCTGAAGCTCTGCTGAAGCTCAGCTGAAGCTCAGCTGAAGCTTTGCTGAAGCTCAGCTGAAGCTCAGCTGAAGCTTTGCTGAAGCTCAGCTGAAGCTCAGCTGAAGCTTTGCTGAAGCTCAGCTGAAGCTCAGCCGAAGCTCAGCTGAGAGAAAAACTGTGTTTCCTTGGACTCACATTCCTGAATGAAGAGGTAGGACAGCGTCAGCATGACCGTGTGGCCGCTGTACAGGAAGTCTCCACACATGAGGTGAGAACCGGTCAGAGACAAACCTGGAAAATAAAGTTTGATTAGTTTCTGATCAGGTAATCTGATCCACTCTGCAGGGATCAGCCAATCAGAAACCAGCTTCGTAACAAGCTGTTAGCGTGACGTTACCTCCTCCTGAAATGAGCCGGAGGATCCTCCATATTTTCCCCGTTGAGTCGTTGTAAAGCTGCAGAGAAACGATCGATTATTGGCTCTAAGCTTCAGCAAACAAACCGAGGATGAGGAGAAGAAGAAGTCAAGCGTCCAGCCGACCTTTGGGGCGCAGACCATGTGCTTCCCCGGCACCGGCAGCGTGGTGATGTACATGGTGAGGCAGCGATACATGTAGAGAGTCCCGATGAGGAAGAAACACCGCCGGCCCACGATGGCTCTGCAGAGAACCAATCAATCGCAGATCAATAACGGCTTAAAACAACAAACACAGGATGAACTGGAGGTCATGGAGCCAAAGAAATATAAATGCTAAATATATGTAATTTGCTTCTACATCCATTATTACTCTTATTAAATGGATACCATATTCAACAACTTATGTTTTTGGAGCACCAACCTCCAGCAACCCCAGCGACCCCAGTAACTCCAGCAACCCCAGTGACCCCAGTAACCCCAGTGACCCCAGTAACCCCAGTGACCCTAGTAACCCCAGTGACCCCAGCAACCTCAACATCCCCAGTAACTCCGGCAACCCCAGCAACCTCAGCGTCCCCAGCAACCCCAGCAACCTCAGCGTCCCCAGCAACCCCAGTAACCTCAGCGTCCCCAGTAACCCCAGTAACCTCAACATCCCCAGTAACTCCGGCAACCCCAGCAACCTCAGCGTCCCCAGCAACCCCAGTAACCTCAGCGTCCCCAGTGACCCCAGCAACCTCAGCGTCCCCAGCAACCCCAGTAACCTCAGCGTCCCCAGTAACCCCAGTAACCTCAACATCCCCAGTAACCTCAGCGTCCCCAGTGACCCCAGTAACCGCAGCGTCCCCAGCAACCCCAGCAACCTCAGCGTCCCCAGCAACCCCAGCAACCTCAGCGTCCCCAGCAACCCCAGTGACCTCAGCGTCCCCAGTAACCCCAGTAACCTCAACATCCCCAGTAACTCCGGCAACCCCAGCAACCTCAGCGTCCCCAGCAACCCCAGCAACCTCAGGGTCCCCAGCAACCCCAGCAACCTCAGCGTCCCCAGTAACCCCAGTGTCCCCAGTATCAGTCAGTGGTCGTACTTGTGTTTGAGCAGCAGCCACTGGATGAGCCAGAGCCCGACCAGGATCAACCCGTTGGTCTCGGTGATGGTGAAGGCCCAGGGGACTCGGTCCACGTAGTCGAAGAACTTGTCCGGCAGCGGCGGGCTCACCGACTTGTCCGGCACTCTCTCGTGGACGATGGTGATGACGACGGTGGTGAAGATGAGGTTGAAGAAGGCGTAGAGGAAGGCCACGCCGGTCTTCCACCACTCGCTGGGCAGGCTGTCGCCGGGCTCCGCCTTGGCGCCGCAGATCTTCTCGTAGTCGCAGCGTCTCTTCAGCTTGTTGTTCAGAGACTCGATCAGCATCAGGCTGCACAGGCCGCCGCGCTCGCGCCTGTCATTCCCGTCAAGGTCGTCTGGGGGCGGCGAGGCATGGCGGGTGGGGTTACCGTTGGCAACCCTCTGTGGATGAATCTGCGTCGGGGAGTTTGATGAGGTCACATTGGCTTCCACTGGGATCCGGACTTCCTCCTCCTCAATCAGCTCTGAAGCGGCCATCGACCAGACTTTATCAACCAATCAGAGTCCTTCCAGTCAGGCTGTTAACCAATAACAGGACTGATCGATTATCAGGTCTGCTGCAGGTGTTTGGTCTCTGAGCTCACAGATAAGGCAGAACCAGATCAGGTGAGTCTCAATCAGCAGAAACCTGAAAAACAAACATTTACATTTCAGCCATTTACAGAACAAACATTCAGTTTCACTGATTTCTGGTTTCCACTCCTCAAAACAGGAAAGACAATACGGCATTTAAACCGTCTACACAAGCGTTTAAAACGCTACATCTTCAGATTAGTTTTCAAACTGATTTGTTATCAGTGTCCAAAGTTTAACCTGCAGCTGATCTGTAGTAAACTTTTAAAACACGGCTCAGCCGATAACGCGCGTCAGGATGACAAGGAGATGAAACCCTGTCTTCATGGATCGGAATCGACCAATCAGCTGTGAGCTGTAAACCAGCCAATCGTGTCCCCAGAAAGGTCTGAACTCTTCCTGCGATCAGATGATTCATTTCATCTGCAGCAGCAGTTCTCTCATGTTTACTCGCCGACAGGTCGTTGACCTTTTCACACACACACCCCATTGTGTGTGTTTACATCAGCCTGAGCGCACATGCACCTGAAATCATTTCCATATTTAAACATCCGGGGGTTTTATTACAGGAACCGTGTGCTTCTGTGTGGAGGAGCCGAGTTTCTGCAGGTTTTCATGCATTTTTCTCCCCAGACTCTGAGCAGGAAGCGGTTTGACTTCAGGTAACCTCAGGGAGACACTCCCTCCTCTGAGACGTCCTGAGAACCAGTCTGGTCGCATCCACCAGGAGGAAGAGGAGGAGGAAGAGGAGGAGGAGGAGGGGGAGGAGCTTCTTCAGCTTCAGTATCGGCTCAATGACAGCAGACGCTCGTCTTAAATGAGAACAACTTCCTGTTACCCAGAAGTCATCAGGACTCACAAGAAGACACGTTTAAGATTCAGCCGACTGCATTACCTTAAGAAACTTTAATAAATGTATCTAAAAAAAAATTAAAAAATTATATAAAATTTAAGAAAAAAACAAATACAAGTATGCAGAAATATACCAGTTACAATTATCAACCTGCAAAAATATAAATATATATAAATTATTAAAAGAAAATAAGTATAATCAATAAAAAAGTACACAAAATAAAAATGTAATCAATAAATAAAACAATCTAGTGGACATAACAGGCCAGGATAACTAATCCATCTCTGCTTTGATGTCTGTGGCTCTGGAGTGATTTAAAAATTCAAACCGATTGCGTAATAAAACTTCCTCCCTTCAGCTGAAGACAAAGCCCTTTTATTTGCTCTCCATCTGTGGAGTTTCACACATTTGAATATCAAAGATATTTTCTATCCCACTGATGAAACCAGGCGAGGAGGAATGTTTCCGTTTGGACAAGATGACCAACAACTGCAGCGTAAATGATTTAACCTGCAAAGAGCTGAGGCTGAATGGCTCCAGGGGGCGCAGTCACAAAGTTTTGGCCTGGAGCTTGTTCCATATGAAACTGCAGCAGAAACACTTTGTGGTCAAATTGGATGAAAATGGAGCCGTTTAGAGAAATCAGCGTCAGGGTTCCTGACGT
Organism: Poecilia reticulata; assembly: GCF_904066995.2. Lineage (NCBI taxonomy): Eukaryota > Metazoa > Chordata > Actinopteri > Cyprinodontiformes > Poeciliidae > Poecilia > Poecilia reticulata. The sequence continues at coordinate 26,405,865 of NC_088847.1, read as the reverse complement.
AAGAACGCTGCTCCAGCTGCCAAACATGGTGGTGGCAGCTTCATGCTGTGGAGATGTTTAGCTACCAGCGGTTCTCTCTCATTGCATAATTTGAATTCTTCAAAAATAACCGTAAATCAACAGCTGGGTGACTGTTAGAGACTTTGTCTCTACATTTAGCAACTTTTTTCTGTCGTGGCAACAACAAAGCACCAATCATGATCCTGCATTTGGAGCCAGTAGAAACATTTAGCTGCAGAAGCCAACAGCAAATCTACAACAGACCTGATACCCATCCATCCATCCATCCATCCATCCATCCACCCATCCATCCATCCATCCACCCACCCACCCACCCATCCATCCACCCATCCAACCATCCATCCACCCACCCACCCACCCATCCACCCATCCATCATCCATCCACCCATCCATCCATCCACCCATCCATCCACCCATCCATCCATCCACCCACCCACCCATCCAACCATCCACCCATCCATCCACCCACCCACCCATCCATCCATCCACCCACCCACCCACCCATCCATCCATCCACCCATCCATCCACCCATCCACCCACCCACCCATCCATCCATCCACCCATCCACCCACCCATCCATCCATCCACCCACCCATCCACCCATCCACCCATCCACCCACCCACCCATCCATCCATCCACCCACCCATCCATCCATCCACCCATCCATCCACCCACCCACCCATCCATCCATCCAACCATCCACCCATCCATCCATCCACCCACCCACCCATCCATCCATCCACCCATCCATCCACCCATCCACCCACCCACCCATCCATCCATCCACCCATCCACCCACCCACCCACCCACCCATCCATCCATCCACCCATCCATCCACCCATCCACCCATCCACCCACCCACCCACCCATCCATCCACCCACCCACCCATCCATCCATCCACCATCCACCCATCCACCCACCCACCCATCCATCCATCCACCCACCCACCCATCCATCCACCCATCCACCCATCCATCCATCCACCCACCCATCCATCCACCCATCCATCCACCCACCCACCCATCCATCCATCCAACCATCCACCCATCCATCCACCCATCCATCCACCCACCCATCCATCCATCCAACCATCCACCCATCCATCCACCCATCCATCCATCCATCCACCCACCCATCCATCCATCCATCCACCCATCCACCCACCCACCCATCCATCCATCCACCCACCCATCCACCCACCCACCCATCCACCCATCCACCCATCCATCCACCCATCCAACCATCCATCCATCCACCCATCCACCCACCCACCCATCCATCCATCCATCCACCCATCCACCCACCCACCCATCCATCCATCCATCCATCCACCCATCCATCCATCCACCCACCCATCCACCCACCCATCCATCCACCCATCCATCCACCCATCCAACCATCCACCCATCCATCCATCCATCCACCCATCCATCCATCCATCCACCCACCCACCCATCCATCCACCCATCCACCCACCCACCCATCCATCCATCCACCCACCCACCCATCCACCCATCCACCCATCCATCCATCCACCCACCCATCCATCCACCCACCCATCCACCCACCCATCCATCCATCCATCCACCCATCCATCCATCCATCCACCCACCCACCCACCCATCCACCCATCCAACCATCCATCCATCCACCCACCCACCCATCCACCCATCCACCCATCCACCCACCCATCCATCCAACCATCCACCCATCCATCCATCCCCGTTACCAGAACCATGAATATGTCCTGGATGAGTAGATGTTCTGATCCGCTCTATAAAGACCCGACATGCTTATGTGAAGCGCCGAATTCGGTTCTCATTGACGTGATAAACATTCCATCATTTTGTTCCTGAACTCGACACCAGGCCGGGTCCAACTACTTCTACAGAACTCGGTCCGAAGTGTTTGTCTGATTGGTCAGAAGTTTGTTGCCGAGTTGTATGCAGACGTTGCTCAGACAGACATGTTGACATTTCTCTCCAACTAATCCGCTTCCACTGTAACCGCAGGAGGCAGAAACGTTTATCTGACGCAATGAGGAATTATGTAAACTTTTATGATTCTTCACTGAGTAGCTCTTATGAAAACATGACTGGTGAATGGTTAACAAGGCCTGGATGGAAACTGTAACGTCGTTCATGGATTAGTCTGTTTGCAGAACAGTTTGGTCAGCGCCGTTGTATGGGAGGTGTGTGTAAATGCAAACATGCAGGAACCGCATGACTGCCTGTTTGGATTCGGATGAGCCTTATGGGTCCCACCCAGAGCAAAGGGGTTTTCTATGGGCAGCTGCACACAGAGCTGGATCAGGGGAGACCTGAAGGGGCTGCAGGCTGCAGGAGGGTCATATGGTGGGTCTGCATCCTGCAGGACCAGGACTGGAACACCGAGGCTCTGCTGCAGGACATCTAGCTCTGGTTTTAGCTTTTCTTCTTCTTCACCGACTCATCTGTACCTGTGCATCAGGACAGGTGTGAGCAGGAATGTAAGAAAAGCTGGTTTCAGATGTAGCGTGTGCGTTAAATGCCTCCTGCGCCCGCCGAGGAGCCTGTGTGTGATGTCTACATGTGATGGCCGGTATGTGAGCTCAAAGCTAAAACCTGTGACCAGGCCAGGCCTAGAACCTGTTTCCAGACCGTAGAAACTGATGTTACGGATCAAAACTTCTATTCCAGCTGCTGCTTTTACCGGTTTAACCTGGAGAATCTCTCCTCTGAACAGACTTTCTGTGCATCTCCTGGCAGCATCCTGTTTACAGAGTAACGGGGAATTAGGCCTAATGAAGTTAGAAACACGGGAATTCAATTTCCACAGATTAGAGCTGATTCATCAACACGAGGCGGGCGAGGAGGAGCTACACGCCCGAAAACACACGTGATCCAGACACACTCCAGATTATCAGTCAATGAAAGTCAGATTACGCTCAATAAAGACCGTCAAACGTTAAATAAGCTTCACATACATGATGCAACCTGCTTATTCTGTTCACTAATAAATAAACCATGTTTAATCACATTTAATCAACTAAATTCAAGTCTCATAAAGATGCTTAGATAAACATTTTTAACACTAAAATAAAACGCTTTAACAGATATCAAACAAGGCTATTAAAAGTTTTATGTTTTATACATTTAAAATAATTTAAGGGAACTTGTTTTAATTTTAGAGTTTTAACATGCAAACATGTTTCTGATGCAATGAGGAATTGCATCAGAAACAAAAAAATCTCAACATGAGATTTTTAAACACTTTTACAAAATAACAGAAAATAAGTGACTATATTCACTTTCCTGCAAATGCAGTTGTAGAGCAGGATCACCCATTTTTACAGTAAAATATTTACCTGTTGTTTTCAAGCTAGATCAATCAAAATAGTCCCAAACAAACTTTTGTCTTCTTTAAAAAGTGCCTCTAAGTCAACTTATCGATCGCTCAAGGTTTGCTCGGAGACTTTAAATGGACTTTTTGTTGTTTTTCTGAGTTTCCCTTGAGTCCTTCATTTTGAAATTACGACATGAAGCTGAATCCAGGAAAACACCTGTCGACCACAAAACTTAAACTTTTTGCGCGGGTTTCCTTTCCATTAACTAAAACGATCTAGAATAATTGATGGTTTTCTTCTGGTAATAAGGTAGACAGAGATGTACTCACCGCTTTCTGAAACAATCTCACGTCTTCTTCTCGGAAACGTGAACTTTTCTCCTGGTTCCCCTTCGTCCTCCCTCCTTTTCTCCGCTGGCCGTGGTGAAGGAGAAGCCCCGCCCCCACCCCGTGGCTCGTGCCCGGCTTTCTTCCATGTTTAGACTCCATATATGGTTCGTTTACTTCCGTTCCCAGGCAGCGCTCTCCCTCTCTCTCTCTCTCTCTCTCTCTCGGTTTCCGCCCCGCTGACTCACCTCTGCGCATGACTCACCTGAGCTCGGTTTCACTCGGAACTTTCCGGAGAGAGCGGAGAAATACGGAGCTAGCTGAAAGCTAGCAGCGGAGTTCGGGCAGATAAATCTAAAATATTTGTCATTACCCCAAATTATTTGTTAAACTTGAACTTTATGGCTCATTTGGAGTCAGTATTGTAAACATGGAAATGGTGTGTATTTTTAACTGAGTGATTTAATAAATATGAAAAAGTATTAAAATGTCTGACAGTGCCTGCTAAATACAAACAATCTGAATGCCGTTTTCCTCTCATTCGTGTCTCATTAATGGGTATTTTCATTCCAAACAATCAGATTTTACTTTTGAAAAACAGTTATTTGTTATTTCTGAACTTTTAAAACATTTTTTCATTTGCTTATTTTCTTATGGATGAATATGTTTATGGTGTTGTTATAGACAGAGGTGGGTACCAAAAATGTGTACTCAACTAAGAGTAGCAATACATCATCATATTTTCACACAAGTAACGTAGTTATCCAAGATATTACTCAAGAGTAAACAGTGTTTGGTAAAAAGGTGACTCAAGTTGAGTAACTAACAGATCTGAACATCTGATGTAATAGTTAAAAATGATGTCATCCTACAGACGAAAAGTATTACATGCACCTTCTGGTAATTTAAAGATTAAAATGGAAAAAAAGAATGTAAATACGGAATTATCATAATTACAAATGAACAAATTTAGACTGAAGAAACACTTTCCTAAATCAATTTCTTTCAATATGTCGGAACAGGGTAGACTACAACCAGTCATATATGGTTTACTGCAGCTTCTTGACCTTAAAATGACACAACAGGCTCAGCAGATTGAAAATAACATTAGAACAAAGCTTGTGAACAAACAAGAGGTGCAGTTTTTTTAATGCTCAAAAGGCTGTAAAATAGCATTTTATCACCTCGTTCGCTCAAAACAAAGCATAAACAAATCTTAAATCATCGTAAAACCCAGGCTCTGACCGATGAGTTAAATGAAACACAGCAACTGTAAGAGGTTCCCTTCAAAAATATAATAAAATAAAACTTTGTGTAATTTAGAGCTCTGATCTGCAGAGTCAAACATGCCGTTTAACTGCAGTAAGCTGCTTGTTTGTAGTTAAATCAATGAGATCTATGCAAAACATTGGTGTAAAACATGCTACAACGCTGTTTGAAGGCCAACATGCAAAACAGGGTTGCTAATGCAAGTTAGCTTGGTCAGTTGACAAAAACAACTGACGTAAAAAAAAAAACATAAATCAACTAAATAAGTTAAACTAAATCTAAATTAAAACTGGAGCATAAATCTCCAGATCCAACTTGTCGTCTGACTGGTTTGGGGTTTGTAGTTTGTCCAATTCTCCACTAGGTGGAGCTAATTGTTCATTACATCAGTTCAAGCACATCCATGTCCTGCTGACCTGGCCTTCAGAGATCAATAAACATTTTATTAACTGTTTATTAGTGACTTATGTGGTTGAAATCTCAGATAAATATTTTCATTTCAGATTTTATTGGAATTTTATGTAATTGACAAAAAAAGTTTAATTCATAAAATAAATCTTTTATGGATAAAAAGTTGAAATCTGAATTAAATGCACTGATTTTTGTGGTTTTATTGACTAAATGTGAACAGGTCTTTCACAAGGCGCCGTTCATCATGCAGTTTGTTTTCACTCTGTTCAATGAAATACGGTGGGTATCAAAACGTAAGCCTCTGATTCTCCTGTGGTTAAAAGTGGAGGTATGTGACCTATGACCTCTGGCAACGGACGGCGCTGATGGAGGCAGACAGCTGACAGAAGGCGGACCGGAGGCGAAACCACTCCGCTCCACGCGCGTTCTGCAGCGGAGCCAGCCGAGCGTCAACATGGACAACATGGAGAACCTGTTCAACCCCAGGTACCAAACGGCTTCCGTCACCGACAAGCAACGCTTCTCACATCACGCTGCTCTGTTTCATTCCCAGATGTATCTTAAAAAGTAGCACTAGCTCACCTTTGTTTTCCAGATTAAGTCTTAAAGTAGAAACATTTTGGTCAACATTAGAGCAACAGCAGGTCTGGGTGTTTCATTTTTTCTGAGTTTCTTCCTCCTCTCCATGTGTTTCCCGGTCATTTCTGACTCTGTTGTCAGTGTCGTTACTGTACGTCCATGTGAGTGAGCTCCTCCAGCTCCAGGTATTTTTAGCACCAGGCCTGTTGCAGCTGTTGTGTCTCTGCCTGTCAGGAGCTCTGAGTGGGTTTGTTTAGCTGCCGTGGGAGGACGCAGGAACGGTTCCCACAGGACAAAAACACGCATGGGCAGCGTCAGAAGCCGCCGTATTTAAAACTATATTTTTATTAATCACCAACTACATTACTCTCTGTTAATCCGAAATGTTAATAAACAACAAACATGCATGGTTACGGAAGTAAACGTGAAGTTTTGGCTTTGTCACCTTTTCTGTTTTATCCACAGTTTTCTCTACAAGCTGCTGTTTTTTTTATCTTTAAGCAGTTATGAGGCACAAACCTTAAACTGCTGCTGCGTAAGTTACTCAGCAGGTTGTTGCTAGGTAACCAAAGAATAAGTGAGTTGCTAAGCAACAGAAGAGTGAGACAGTGAGTTAGTTGATGCCATAGACGTAATATGAGTAAACCCCGCATTGGCTGCTCCGGCGCAGGACATACGACGGCCATCTTGGAGAGGTCGTCCCTCCTACTTTGTTCAACCAAAACAGCAGAAGATGCCTCAGCACTGAGGGATATTGTTGTTCTGATAGATGGACTATTGATGTGAGGCTCCACAGACAATATTTCACAAGTAAGATGGACACATTATTGTGTATATTCTGTGATTAGAATATTACTTTACTGTATTTATGTCCACCGGCGAGATACCAGCTAATATTAGCTACAGTGCTTGGTGTAATACGGGTTCAGCCGCTATGAAGGATAACTGAGATTCTGTAAATCTAAAAAAATTAATTATTCTCTAACATTGACTTAGATTATCTGACACAAGAGCCTATATTAGAAATGAAACAATGTAACATATATTATAAAACTTATATTATGTGTTATAACATTCAAAAAAATAAAGGGAACACTTAAGTGTTCACTTAAGTGTTTAAGTGTTCCCTTTATTTTTTTGAGCAGTGTATGTATATACGTATATACTTTTTTTTTTTCAGCCGACAATTTCTATCTTCAGAGATTCAGCAGCTGAGATTGAGTCCAAAATCCAATGCCAGATTCACAAACTTTGCTGCCTCCCAAGGCAGCAAAGTTTACACAGGTGGTAAAGACCATTATTTATATGTAATTCTTTCACTAGTAAGATACATCCCAAATCTTTCGTTTTTGTTTTGAAAGTTTCATAAAGACATGATGTGAGGAAGAAGAGGGAGAATCTATAAAGAGAGACAGATTCACTGCAGCACGGATGAATCTGGCATTGGATTTTGGACTCAATCTCAGCTGCTGAATCTCTGAAGATAGAAATTGTCGGCTGAAAAAAAAAAGTATATACGTATATATATATATACACTGCTCAAAAAAATAAAGGGGACACTTAAACACTTAAGTGAACACTTAAGTGTTTAAGTGTATTATTCAGTATTAATCATTATTATATAAATATGTATTGATATTACTAAATAATTTATTAAATAAATTATGAATGGCTGTGTGCTCTGTAATATTCTCATCATACATTAATATCAGAATATTCCATCCCTATTCTATTGTTATAGCCACTAAGCACATTTAAATATGCTGAACTATGTATTAAAACATACTTAAATAATACAATTGTTTATAAATGTAGCTTTGATAGATGTTTGAATATGGTTTCCAGAAACAAAGTAGCGTGTTATGATCGATTAAATGCGCTGATACGCCATTGTGCTGCTAAACACATAACGCTGAGTGGAGAGGTGGACCTCTCCAAGATGGCCGCCCTAAATCTCGTCAGCGACAATAGGCGAGAGCGGCCATTAGGGTCTATCCTTATATCATGTCTATGGTTGATGTCACCAGCTTCGATCTGCTAGCTGTGAGAAGCTAAGTAGCTAAAGCCTTTCCTCTGTTTACATCTCCCAGAAGGCTGTGCGGTTCTGGATCGGAGTTTAGTGAATATTCTATTGTTATTGATTTATTCTTAAATCTGCTTTTGAGCTCATCTTGCCTAAATAAAATAAGCTGCCTAATAATTATGTATAACTCTTTGTTCATCTGAGGTCCAGTAGGTTGACTTCACAACACACACAAATAAAAAAAATAAATAATAATAAACGGAATTGGGAAACAGATCTGAGACAAATACGCGTTCATGCAAATTTCACAAGGACAAATCTGAAAAATTTACCACTTATTTAACCACCGGAAGTCCTTATATACCGCGTGCTGGTCGTCAAAACTTTATGCGCTTTGTTTGTACTTTATATACGTATTTTAAATAATTGGAAAGCTAAGGCTCTTGAGGTTCTAACAAATTATACAAATCATGGGGCACAGTAACTGTAGAAAGTGAACAGTTTCGTCAAACAACTAAGAAATGCAAAATAACGTCCAACTCACCGCCCAAAGTCTCCATCATTGACAGAACAGAAAAATCTCGAACAAAACTGTCTTTTTACGTCCGCAGTGGTCCAGTTAATCTAATCCGGTGAAGTTTGTTAGTCCGCAACAAGTCTGACGTCCACAATCTAAGATAATCTGCCACTGAAACCATTAAAAATTTCCTTCGTATCGAACTTTCTCTCAAATTTTAACCAATTTCCGTTAGCATGCTAATTTTGTCGCTTGGAGGGTATGGCAGGCCGATTTGACATAAAATCAGTTTCACCACACCAACATTCCAGACATCTGAAATCGGTTTGACTAGATGTATTTGTAAATTAAGATAGCTCTAATTACATTCTGACTAATTTAAATGACATCGGAATGTATGGAAGCTTTAATTCAACATATCTGCAATTAATTATTGACCATCTAAACTATATATTTCAGATATCAACAATTATATGATGACTAGTCAAAGTTACAATATCTCACCTTTTATCCGTAGCTACAATTTCAAACTGCAGTTCTGACTAGACAAAATTCTCCAAATGAATTCCCGATATCGTTAATTAAACAGCTTTTCTATGAGAAATATTCAGAATGAAATTTCAGACTCGTCACTGAAATCTTGAATTTGTATTCTGTATCATTTTGAAATATCAACAAAATAATGAAACGTGTAGAAAACTTAAAAGATATTTTTGAAAATGTTCTATTTTTAGTTTAATGAGCTGTCAGGACTCTTGTCTTTCCAAAGCCGTTTTTAAGTTTGTTGTGTTTGTCGGAGGTGAATAAGTAGGAAATAATTTGCCCATTTCTGAAACAGACTCTGCATGAGTTCTTCTGACATTTTATGATCATTTCATGCAGGAAGCTCTCGCGCTCATTCATGGTTTGATAAAAACAAACCTTTCTGGTCCGTTAGCTCTGACCTTTAGCTGCCCTGAGGCAGGCAGCGTCCGCTCAGATCTCATCTAAACATAAACATCTGATCCGGTCGTCTGGGATCAGATGACCGGATTGTCTCATTTGAATAATTATGTTTGCCTGAATATTGTTTCTGTTGGTCTGTAACCAGACTGATGGCATCTGAACCTGACAGAAAAGAGCATTTTAAATAGACATCTTTCCTTTTATGTAATAAAAAACAATCATTTTTTGTTCAAATACACTTATTTTAAAATAAAACGATAAACATTTCAACCACTTCTACAAAAATTATCAGTTTATTTCTTTAAGAGGGGAAACAGTTAGTGCTAATAACAACGCGCCAAACTGAAAACTGCTGCTAATATTTCAGATTGGCAGAAAACCTTTGACCTCTGACCTCTGTCAGCACACGGTTTGTTTTATTTGATGTTTTTTTTTTTTCCAGTCTGGCAGCGGCTCTGAAGAAACTGGACCCAGATGATGGAGAGCAGATCATGGAGTACTTTAAAACCCACGCGCTGCTGAGCAGAGACAAAGCCTGTAAGACCCCAAACCCTGAGAGTTTAATGACATCAACAGGTTAGAGGTCAGAGGTCAGCTCAGATGTGTTCATTATGAACATAATCCCACATTAATTTCAGGCTTTTAAAGCCTTTCAGCCGGGTTCAGGTCGCCCAGAACCTTAATGTTGACTGAAGCCAGTTTGGTTCTGGTTCTGTTGGGAGTCCAAACATGTTGGTTCTGGATGTTGAAGACTTTGAAGGCATGACCAGATATGCTTGGTGATTATTCACCAGTAACTCTGGTAACAAAACAGCTCTAACAAAATTATTTACATTTTAATTGGATTTCTTGCTTAACAAGAAAAAAAAAAGCGCATTTACAAAATTTTATTTTATTTTTTACCTTTTGCAGAATATCAAAGACGATCTGAACACATTTGTGATTGAAACTTGGCTCCTGTGGATCATTTCTAAAACACCACAACTGATTTAGTCAACTTTGAAGACTGATAGGTGACAGCAATGTTGTTCCTTATTTGTTTTTGAAAGGATGTAATGAATTCCTGCTTCATGTTGTCAGACAGGAACTATTTCATTCTGCAGGTCTGGCATTTCCACTAAAATGTAGCTAATCAGAAACATGCGAATTTTTAACAAACTTTAAAATGACACAAGAAAGAAAATGCAAAAAAATAAAAGTGCATTTTGTCTCATGATGGCCAGAAACATAAAAAAAAGTAAGGAAAAAAATGAATAAAGAGTCAAATATACTATTTTCACTCTCTTGTATTTCCCACACAGCGCCACCTTGTGGATAACATGATATCGTGTGTGTTGCAGTGCTGCAGGCGTCGGTCAGAGAGCAGAAGAAGCTGCTGGTTGAAAACGGCAAACTGAAAAAGGACATCGACCAGCTGAGGGGTCAGCTGCAGGACAAGCAGAGGAGACGCACCGGTACGGACTCTGAAAGAAACTACCGACGATTCAACAGCTTCAACGTTTACACCACCCTAAATAACATCTAAACTCTTTAACATCACCCTTAATAACATCTAAACTCTTTAACACCACCCTAAATAACATCTAAACTCTTTAACACCACCCTAAATAACATCTAAACTCTTTAACATCACCCTAAATAACATCTAAACTATTTAACACCACCCTAAATAACATCTAAACTCTTTAACATCACCCTAAATAACATCTAAACTCTTTAACATCACCCTAAATAACATCTACACTCTTTAACATCACCCTAAATAACATCTAAACTCTTTAACATCACCCTAAATAACATCTAAACTCTTTAACACCACCCTAAATAACATCTAAACTGTTTAATATCACCCTAAATAACATCTACACTCTTTAACATCACCCTAAATAACATCTAAACTCTTTAACATCACCCTAAATAACATCTAAACTCTTTAACATCACCCTAAATAACATCTACACTCTTTAACATCACCCTAAATAACATCTAAACTCTTTAACATCACCCTAAATAACATCTAAACTCTTTAACATCACCCTAAATAACATCTAAACTGTTTAATATCACCCTAAATAACATCTACACTCTTTAACATCACCCTAAATAACATCTAAACTCTTTAACATCACCCTAAATAACATCTAAACTGTTTAATATCACCCTAAATAACATCTACACTCTTTAACATCACCCTAAATAACATCTAAACTCTTTAACATCACCCTAAATAACATCTAAACTCTTTAACATCACCCTAAATAACATCTACACTCTTTAACATCACCCTAAATAACATCTAAACTCTTTAACATCACCCTAAATAACATCTAAACTCTTTAACATCACCCTAAATAACATCTACACTCTTTAACATCACCCTAAATAACATCTAAACTCTTTAACATCACCCTAAATAACATCTAAACTCTTTAACACCACCCTCAATAACATCTACACTCTTTAACACCACCCTAAATAACATCTAAACTCTTTAATATCACCCTAAATAACATCTAAACTCTTTAACATCACCCTAAATAACATCTAAACTCTTTAACATCACCCTAAATAACATCTAAACTCTTTAACACCACCCTAAATAACATCTAAACTCTTTAACATCACCCTAAATAACATCTAAACTCTTTAACATCACCCTAAATAACATCTAAACTCTTTAACACCACCCTAAATAACATCTAAACTCTTTAACATCACCCTAAATAACATCTAAACTGTTTAATATCACCCTAAATAACATCTAAACTCTTTAACACCACCCTAAATAACATCTAAACTCTTTAACACCACCCTAAATAACATCTAAACTCTTTAACATCACCCTAAATAACATCTAAACTCTTTAATATCACCCTAAATAACATCTAAACTCTTTAATATCACCCTAAATAACATCTAAACTCTTTAATATCACCCTAAATAACATCTAAACTCTTTAACATCACCCTAAATAACATCTACACTCTTTAACATCACCCTAAATAACATCTAAACTCTTTAACATCACCCTAAATAACATCTAAACTCTTTAACACCACCCTAAATAACATCTAAACTCTTTAACATCACCCTAAATAACATCTAAACTCTTTAACATCACCCTAAATAACATCTAAACTCTTTAACATCACCCTAAATAACATCTAAACTCTTTAACATCACCCTAAATAACATCTAAACTCTTTAACACCACCCTAAATAACATCTAAACTCTTTAATATCACCCTAAATAACATCTAAACTCTTTAACATCACCCTAAATAACATCTAAACTCTTTAACACCACCCTAAATAACATCTAAACTCTTTAATATCACCCTAAATAACATCTAAACTCTTTAATATCACCCTAAATAACATCTAAACTCTTTAATATCACCCTTAATAACATCTAAACTCTTTAATATCACCCTAAATAACATCTAAACTCTTTAATATCACCCTAAATAACATCTAAACTTTTTAATATCACCCTAAATAACATCTAAACTCCACCAGGTCAAAAAAGGATCCAATAGATGTTCCCATTGGGGACTGAGGAACCGTAAAGTTCTGAAGGAAGTTTTACGGAAATGTTTTTAACCTCTTGTAAACATGGCGGACAGCCTTAGACTTGAAATCTTGCTAAACTATAAGTTACTCAGATGCACTCAGTCATTGGCACATAATTACTGAGCTCAGGATCAATTCTTTCATCGATTTATTGCTGATTTAACATGTTTTCTTCCAGCCAAAGCGTTGTTCTCTCAGGCTCCGCCCCCTCGTCGTGTAAGCCCCGCCCACTCCAACCCTGACCCCGCCTCCCCTGCAGGAGCAACAGCTGCTGTTCCTCCAAACTGCCCTCCTCCCTCCGTTTCCTCTGGTGAGAGCAGAGACCGAGCAGGCAGGCGGAGGAGAGGAGAGAGGAAAGGTAAGAACAAACCAAAATAAACCAGCGGAAAATGAAACGACAGTCACGTTTTATACCCGTCTCGTAGCTCGTCCGGTCTCAGACCCGCTCTCTTTGGGGGCGGAGTCTCGCATCGATGCGTCACGTCTGGATCTGCGTGTCGGAAGAATCCTGAGCGTCCGGCGCCACCCGCTGGCGGAAGCCATGAGTGTTCAGGAAGTGGATGTGGGAGAAAACGCTCCGCGGACCGTCGTCAGCAAACTGGGAGGACTGCAAGATCTGGACCAGGTAGACCAGGGGTCCAAACTTTTTCCCGTGAGGGCCACATAACTTTTCCCTTCTCTGGTGGGGGGCGGAGTCAGAAAAAGTGTTACACGTTTATCACCTGCGCTGCCGGAAATTGTTGACAGGGGGAGGGGCAGGGGCTTCTCGATTGATTTTTACCCAGAAAGCACATGGGCAAAAACCGTCAGTGAAACGGTCACTGGGACTGACTGGTATATCTTCCATTGAGGGAAACCTGGAATGCGGCGTTCATAACAAACACGTGTTCATCTGCTCTACCGCTAGCAAACAACCGTACTGATTAAATGACATAAAAGTCAAGCAGTTCCCTAAAAGTCCAACAGATGGCAGCAATGCGCCATGCAAAACAAAACACCCACAGCCTACAGGACACACCCCCCGCCAAAGAGCCCCCTGGTGGTAGAAGAAAAATCCACATATAAACCGGAAAATACAATACATGAAAAAAAAAAAAAAAGCTCTCTGGTATTGTTCAGGGGGCCGGACCAAATGTGGCCCGCGGGCCGCAGCCTGGGGACCACCGAGGCAAACGCCAGGAAACAACATTATTATATCAGGTGTTTTGAATGAAAACTGAAACCTTTTTAGCTTAAATTTCCAAATTATGAAGTTAAACGTTTTCGTAACAAAATGTGACTTTTTCCTCAAACCCTTTTCAGTATGCCTCCAAATATTTCTGCTTATAAAATATAATTTTGATTTTGAAGGGTATTCAGAAATTAACCTAAACTATCAAAATAATAGGAAATTCCACTCAATTCTTCTACTTTGCGCTATATTTGTTTTTATTAAAATACAAATGTAAAAGATGAACATTTGATGTGAATGACTGGATTGTATATATGTAAGCAGTGAAATTAAATATTTATTTAAAAATTGTGCTGTCAAGTTTCCACTGGAATAAAAATAAAAACACATAATTAACTAATTAATAATATCTTGAAATCAAAATTTATTTTATTACGTTTTAAGATATATTGAATTAATTCCTACAATTATAATAAAGCTTTGGAAATCTAGATGCGATTGTTTCTTGTTTAAATAAGAAATGAAGGAAAAACCTGGATTTAATTAACTAGATTTTACACAAATAGAATGAATTTCACTTAATTTTGTGAATTTTGGAGTCATAATAATTCAAAATATGTCTGAAAATTGTATTTCTCTAGTAAATCATGCTAGCAGCTAACCAGAGTCAAGCTAACAGCTAATGATAAAGATGCTAGCTTAATCTGTACTGTGGGTTTTGTTCTTGGCTTGTATGTTTTCTAATCTTTTATTATTAATTAAAACTATTTAAATTTCCTCTCGGCAGCTGAAAGGCTCTCTTGGAGTGTTTCTATGCAACGTGAAGGCCTCTAAAATGAGGGGCGTGGCCTCGCGTGGCCGCCTCCTGTGTTGCTGCGCCTCTGACGTCATCACCGAGCTGCTGGCGCCGCCATCAGGCTCCGCCCCCGGAGACAGAATCACCTTCTTGAGCTACCCTGGTAACTATGGCGACAGTGTTCGGGTCATTTTCAGCCTTTTTTTACAACAGGCATCAACATTAGGATCCACCATGTTGCTTTAGGAGAGCCGGATGGTGAACTTTCATCCAAACAGAGGATCTGGGAGCTTCTGCTGCCTGACCTGCAGGTGGACGGCAAAGGTGTGGCCAACTACAAAGGCTGTGGGTTCGAGGTGAAGGGGAAGGGGCTCTGCAGGGCTCCATCTCTCACTAGCTGCGCCATCAGATAGAAAACTGCCCCCTTCTGGATCATTTGTGTACAAACACGTTTTCTGCTGCTGTTGTGGCTGCGAATGAACCGACAGACCAAAGGAAAAAAATACTTAAATAAACAAACAAAATTATGTTTTTTCTGTTGCTTTTTAATTATTTCGTGTTATTATTATTTTTATTATTTCAAATGCTGGTTATAGTTAACATGGCTGCCACTAAAGTTTCTTCAAACATGTTGGAAACTAAAATGATTAATTTGCACTTTTCAAAATATGCATTTTTTTTTTTTTTTTTTAGCATTTTAGTGAAATTTAACATTTATATTTGAAATATCTTCCAATTTCAGTGTTGACTGTCTTTTTTAACAAAGTTAAAGTTTATTGGTCTTTCAAAATACTACTCTAAAAATAAAATATTATCATTTATCGCAATAATTACGACATTTGCTGTTGTTACAGGCCTAAAAACAACATCAACATTGACGGTTTTGGTCCTCAGAATTTGTGTCAGAGTGATTGGTCTGGCATAAATTGCAGAGCTTCGTGATGGTTCTTCGCTGAGAGGCGGAGCAGTTGATCTCTTATTGGACGGCCTCTGATTGATGGCCAATCAGAGCTGTTGTCCAAAAACGAAGCCCCGCCCCCAACCTCTTCAGCCAGAGAGCTCAGCCAATCAGAGCTCTGGGTGAGGAACGCAGGCGGCTGAAGCCCCGCCTTCTCCAGGTGATCGGAGTGTGTGAAGACGAGCATGGCGTGACGACGCCAGTCTGGACCGAAGAGGCTCTGAAAGGCAAAAAAATGTTTTTAGAAAGTCTCAACATGTTTCTGAGAAGAAAATTAAGAAATGTGGATTATTTTTCCTATCAGGAAACGCGTTAGTATCCGCTAACACTGGAGCTAATTTTTAATTTAGTTAGCAATTTTGCTAGCTTAGCATATCTAGCTTCCCCTAAATACATTTTTTGGATAAATCCTGAATCGCTAATTTACTTGGCTGCTATGTGAGCTTTCTGTAAACTTCAGCATCTGTGTTGAAGGTCATGAATTATTGAAGTAGTTAGACGTTTATAACTTGTATGGCTCATTTCCGTTAGCTGACAGATGTGGAAAAATGATCACACTAAGCTAACATTACCACTAGCTTGTACTAGAACCAGTTGTTGGGAGAAATCATTTTTATTTGCCCAGATTATTTGACAAAATAAGCAGCTACTGAGTCAAACAAGCTTGATATAAAGTGGTATATTGGTAAACTTTAGTCTCTGCAGGAGCAGCAGACATTTTTCTATCCCAAAGGTACGAAAACACAGAAAGTAGCGGGCCACAAAACCGCCGCTAAGCGGAAATAGGTTGGGTTGAAATGCAGATTAATACATTTTGTTTCGTACCTCCGTGTGGCTCAGCAGCTGTGAGTTTTCGTCCAGCTGATCGACCCTCACCACGACCACCAGGACGTGAACGCCGCCGGGGCAGAGCTCCTGCAGGCCCTGTGGGCGGAGCTTCGCGGGGGGCGTGTCCACGACTCTGAGCACGAGGTCAGACTCCGCCCCCTGCCTCCTGAAATACGCCGGAAACTCCCTGCTGAGGACCTGGAGCTCCGTCGTCACGGAAACGCCAGAAACGCAGGTTCCCGTCCGGAACTCGTCCCCGCCTTTGAAACCCAGCGAGAAAAACGTCGTTAGAGTCGCATGAAAAAAAAAACAAAAAACCTGGACCTGGACGAAATTCTGCTTTTTACAGGACTGACCAATGAGAGCGTTCCCCACGGAGCTCCGCCCACTCTGCCTGTCTCCTAGCAACAGCACATTTAAAACGAGAACATCCCTTTGTCCGTCTCTTGGCTTTATCAGCCGACTCAGGACGTTGTCATGGAAACCAAGTTTGTCGCCCATCTGGCAAAACAACAACAACAACAACAACGTTTTTACAGCCCAGCAAACGGACAGCTTCTGTCTTTAGCTTTGATCCAGCCTCTGAGTCATCGTTACTGTCCTTCACGACGATAAAAACATTTAATAAAACGCTTCCTCACCTGGTCGTACCTGAGCCGGCGCAGCAGACAGACAGAGGCCGGGTTCCTGGTCCGGTCGGCGCAGGAGGAGTGGCTGCAGGTTAAAGTTCAACCCGTCTGTCGCTCCGCTCAGCGTTTATTGGCCCATAAAAGTGATAAACGTCTCTGCAGTTCCTCGCACTTCAGCGCTGACGTCAAGGTGAGTTGGCTTTTACCTGCTCTGACGTTGCAATAAAGCCAAAAAATAAAATGTAAATGTACTGATGTGACCTGCTGTCAGCGGACGCTCAGAGACTTTCACCGTTAAAATGTTGTTTTTCATGATCATAGGAGCCATTTATTCTTTTTAGCCGCTACAATGATCATCCAGTCAGTTAGTCATAAACTTTACAGTTATTTAATCTCCACTTCCTTCTCTTTAAACAAACTGTTTACATATCAGGCCCACATGCAGGCAGGTTCATTAATGTTTGATGCTAATCGATCCCCAAACTACGGCGCGCGGGACGGATCCGGCCCGCCTCCACATTTGATCCGGCCCCCTGACCAGTGGACCAGAGAGCATTCAGATTTTTTTTCATGTATTTTATGTGGATTTTTCTTCAACCACCTGTAGCAGGAAGTCCATCCATCCATCCATTTTCTTTCACCCTTGTCCCTCAGTGGGGTCAGGAGGTGCTGGTGTCTCTCCAGCTAACGTTCAGGGCGAGAGGTGGGGTCACCTGGACAGGTCACCAGTCTGTCGCAGGGCAACACAGAGACACACAACCATGCACACACACACTCATACCTAGGGACAATTTGGAGAGACCAATTAACCTGACAGTCATGTTGTTGGACTGTGGGAGGAAACCGGAGTACCTGGAGAAAACCCACCATGCACAGGGAGAACATGGAGACTCCATGCAGAGAGACCGGGAATCGAACCCAGAACCTTCTTGCTGCAAGGCAACAGCTCTACCAACTGCGCCACTGTGCAGCCCGCAGCAGGAAGTGTGTCCTGTAAACTGTGGGTGTTTTGTTTTGCATGGTGCATTGCTGCCATCTGTTGGACTTTTAGGGAACTGCTTGACACTTATGCTATGTACGGTTGTTTGCTAGCGGTAGAGCAGATGAACACGTGTTTGTTATGAACGCCGCATTCCAGGTCGAGTTCTTCGAAGCCTGTAAGTAGCAGCTTATACTTCAAAACGAGCCTTTATGTTAACATATGTTAGTTACTTTCCCTCAATGGAATATATACTAGTCAGTCCCAGTGACCGTTTCACTAACGGTTTTTGCCCATGTGCTTTCTGGGTAAAAATCAATCGAGGAGGCCCCCCGTCAACAATTTCCGGCGGCGCAGGTGATAACCGTGTAACATTTTTGATATGAACTGACTCCGCCCCCCACCAGAGAAGGGAAAAGTTATGTGGCCCTCACAGGAAAAGGTGGGGGACCCCTGCCACAAGGTGTCTGCGCATCCTTAAAAACTCTTAAATTCATGACTAAAATGAAACTTGGCCTTAAATTTGTTGATCACAGGTGTTAGATTTTGCCGTGGCAGGATTATTTAATGCTTTTTTGTTTTCTTTTTTTCTTGTAGGACTTTTCTGTTAGACAAAAGTTTGATTGAACATCTTTGCTTTCTGAGACTGTTGGCAGCTGATGCTACTGCTAACTAGCTGTCAAGCTAGCCAGTTAGCTCTTTGGCGTCTGCCATGGTTAAGTGGATTCTTGGGCCTCTTCGGTCCGGTTATACCGAATCACACAACTGAAAGCTAACCTTCAGAGCTCTGTCCTTGTTCTCGGATCAGATGAAACTAACCTGTGACATTAGCGAAACGGGGAAACGCGGATGGAAATGTGACGCCAACGCAGATTGGTGACCTGCTGCGGACGTGCCTGAACCGGGAAGCGACCCGGTGAGATTATCTTCACGGCAGCAGCAGCAGTCAAAGTCGGGACAGCGGTTCCTCTCAAACAGGAAGCTCAGGTTCTCCCTGGAGGAAAACCTGCAGAAGATCCCAATCAGATCAGGGAAGGCTGCAGGAAACGTGCGTTTTTCCACAAATCAGATATGCAACTTGGCTCATATGAACCTTGTTTTTCACAGCAAAGCTGTTTAAAATATGCTGCCAGACTCATTCAGCTGGACAAACGTAACAATATTAGCATTTAAAGTCTGTTAACAGCTGGGAGGGTTTAGTCTGGAGTCTTGTTTGGAAATGGAAATGTTGTATTTTTAGCTACAAGAATAATAATACACTTTTCTGCACTTATCTTAATTTTTTTTTTTACTTCTGAATTTTGTAATTTGGTGGTTGGTTGGAGTACGAGTCAAACTGACTTAAAATTAAATAAATAACGGCCGCGCAGGTCTAAATGACCTCTGGGAGTGAAACAGATGGACCAAGTGAAATGTGGTGATAAACCCAAAAAGTACAGAAAGTGGTGAATTAGAGAGGAAATTTGAGTTAATTAAAATGTAACTAACCTCTCTGAAAGCTAATTCCTCCCCAAATTAAAAAAAAAAAAATCCAACAAAAAGGTCAGAGCCGAAAACACACTGTGGGGATTGTAACCTGCCTCGCCACCAGGGGGAGCCGTGTGTCAGATGGTTTTATACTTTAACCAACAGAGTGGTGCAGTTTGACCCTCTGTTGTTTGACGGGTATAATTTAATGCGATTTTATCCTAATCTTTACATTAAGGTGAGATGAGACCCATAAGGGCAGAAAATGTGCTGAGAAACCCGGATGTTGTCCCCGTGTGGGAGTTTGGATTTTTATATTTTGAACTGATTGAGCTCTTTGATACGAAGAACTACGCTGGTGGTTCCCCAAATGGATTCTGGGTAATGAACCCAATGGGCCCGACCAGAACCCACCCAGCCTGAACCAAACTCTGATGGGGCCTCATGCGCCAGCTGGGTGCAAATTTAGCTCGACTTCTTATCCTGCAGGACCGGTTTAAGGGGTTAAACACAAAAACACGTGGCTCTTCAAAATGTCAGCATTTGAATCTCAGTATCTAATTACAACTCTAGAGCATGAATGAAACTGGAGCTGTTATAAAACCAGTTTCAGTTCGGGAGCTCGTGTTTGTGTTTAAACTTATAAATCTCAGGTGTGAAACATTTTAGCTAATCAGTTCATCACAACTTCTAGATGGTAATATTCCCTCCAATGTCTTTAAGTGTTCAATCCTTTGTTTTTCAACCACATATATACATTTCTTTCCCACTTTTTAACAACTTTCCCCCCAATCCTGACTGGTTTCAAAACAAACTTTGATTTTCATGTTTGGAAATTAAATTTACCTGCTTAAATAAGGAGGTATTTTTATATTCATGACTTTTTGCGCCCACTGCCTTCAGTACATGCCGTAGTTTTCCTTAAATGCACTTTATATCATCATATAAAGTGCATTTAAGGAAAACTATGGCTCATAAATAATATAAGTTAAAACTAGAAATTACAAACAGCTTAGTAAATGACAGAGGATTTTTTAAAATCTTTTTTTTCATTTTGTGTGTTTAATCTATCAATAATCTGGACTAATAAGGTTATTTATCACAATAATATGGTGAATTTCTTTCATGTATGATTATTATTTCTTCTTTTAAAATATATTTTTATATTTTAAAAATATATTTAAAAATATATTTTTAAAAATATATTTTTAAAATATAAAAATATATTTAAAAATATATTTTTAAATATATTTTTAGCTAAAATTTATAGCTAAATTTTAGCTAAATTTATAGCTAAATTTTAGCTATAAAATTTTAGCATTTTATAGCTAAAATGCTATAATCAAAGATAATCAAAGATTATAGCATTTTAGCTAGCTAAGCTAACAGCTACTACACGCTAGCTGCTAGCAAAAAGATAAAGTCAAATATAGATAAAATGTATATAAAATCAGGTGTTCTTGAGACCAACATTAGATCTTTGACCCATGATGTCAACAGTTTGAAACTCATGACTGGAAATGTTTTAATCCAGGGAGAGACTGTTAGCTTAAATGTACTCAAGGAGCTAGCTAGCTTAGTCAGCTAGCGTAACATATTGGTAGAAATTAAGCAGTGAAAAGGTAAATAAGGTTCAGAGGTCTTGTGTAGTAAGTGTGATTTTACTATTGTACAAAACAGAAAACTGTAGCAAGAAACAAATTTAATCACAAAACATTTTTAACTTTCAGTTAAACTGAATAAATGTGAATAATTACACAGATTTACCACAAAATACAACATTTATGTAAAAATAATTCTTTCAAAATATCAGTGCAATAAGACATATGCAGTCTAGAAAGAATTAATTCATTTTTTAGTTTTTACTCAGAGAAAAAACCCAGTAAAATTAGCTAAAAACGTAAAAAGTTTGACAACATTTACATAAAATGTTATTATAAGTTTAAAACAGAAATATACATGAACGGATTCTAACAATGGTGAACGGCTGGATGGGGGTCAGAGCGACAAAACCTGTTTACATGTCTGTGGTCTAAAGATGGAATAGTTATTTAATTAAACATCCACATTTTCAGGAATGTTGACTAAATTTGGTTAATATTTTCTGTAGCTCAACAAACATCATTAGCTTAACTCGGTTTCTCCGGGTTTGACTTTCGGACCTTGTAGATTTACTGCCGAGCAGCTGAAAAGCTGAAACCAATGTGTGAATTACGTCAGATAAGCATCAACATTTGCCCCTGTGCTGCTGGGGCCAAAGGGGTCAGACTGGATTTCAAAGCGGTTTGGCTCGTCCAGACGCCCTGGAGGAAATCACATCCCAACCTCAGAGGGTTTCGCGTCTCCTTCAGCTGGCGTGACAGGAAGCCGCTGACCTTTAAGGAGACGCTGCTGAGGGAGTAAGCAGGAATGCTATTCACTCTTTCTTTTACAAATGTCTCTGCCTCCCGTTGCCTCTGGCCTCGATCACAGACACAGAGCAGCTTTTGCTCTGTCCATCCTTCCATCAGTCCGTTTTTCTCCCCGTTTGTCCAACTCATCTCCTCTGACACACGTGGAGTCTCGTCTTGGCCGCCACGGAAGACGACGAGGTTGCGGCCGGCATCGAGGTGTGAGGAGAAACGTGCCGAGACACGGAAGGGAAAACCTCAAACTTGGGTTTCACGGCTTGGTCCCGCAGTGAAGCCGGCCGTGTTGGAGCAGTCTGGCTGTTTGGGTTCGGCGCGGCCCGGCAGGTGAGTCCGTCGCCGCAGGAGCAGCGCTGGAACAGCTCCAAGCCCTGGTGGCCCTTACGCCGCTGGCGCGTGCAGACCTGGCCCTCCCGCAGCACCGGCTTGCAGATCCGGGCCCAGAAGTGGCGGGCGCAGCACAAAGTGTCCGAGCAGTCAGAGGAGCGCAGGCACGGGTCGCCCAGCTGACCTGGAACCAACACACTGAACCGTTAGCTGAAAATCCACTGGTCCGAAAACCACAGCCAACCGTCGTTGACCATCACACTTCCTGTTTGACTTGATGTTTTTAAGCTTGACTGAACTGAAAGCTTGCAAAACAGGCAAGTGAATCAGCGCTTTGCAACTCCAGAGACGTTTATTCAGGGGAAACTAAATGTGATGAACGTTTTCCACTAACCAAAAGTGGAAAATCAGCTTCAGATTGGTCCAGATAATTTGTCGATACAGTTTGGTTCATTTTTGGAGGCATGAAATCATAATCAGGCTCTGATGCAAACCATCCGACTGCCTGGAAAGCCCACTTGGTCCGATGCAAACCGAAGAACCAACCACTGTTGGGTCGACCGATCACGTCTGCTCTCTGAGCTTTATGTGGCTTTACTCAGCTAAAACTTTACCAAACAAGAAAGTTAATTAGTTCTTTACAATTTGTCCCGAAAAATTAATTTAGTGGAAAAGTCCGACCAAAACAAACGAGCTAGCCCAGCGCTAGCAGGAGAAATGACTCCTTTTATCAACCCACTAAAATCTGACATCACTCTGTTGTTTCCATTTAATGGACGAGTTGCATTTAGTCTCTTCAGAGGCGTTTGTGTCGTTTCCTTCAGCGGTTCTTGGCGCAGCGCCCCCACAGGTCAGGAGGGGAACAGGTTTGTTTTAAAGGGTTTGGTTGGTTTTACTCAGCCTGACTGACGAACACAGAAAACTGAAGCTCTTTACGACAACATCCCTGAAATAAAAACTTAAACTCACCTCTACCAGACGACCCGTTAAGGTTCACCCTCCCTCGTTTCCTCCATCCTCTCTTAGACGGCGGCGGGTTCACGTGTCCACCAGCGTCCAGGACACTCTGAGACCAAAACCCGACCAGCTCAGCAACACAAATGTCTAAAAAACAAGTAAAAAAAAACAACAATCTACGTTAAAATTCTTCATATTTTCCAACTGTACGACCATCATTTTGAAAGCAGGCCTTACTGCTGCTGCAGCGGTTGCCGGGGCAACACATGCTATCCCTGAGGCAGCGCCTGCTCCTCCTGCGGCAGGCGTGGCAGCGGGAGTGGGCGGGGCCTGCGGGCGGGACGTGGCAGTAGTTTCCCTCGGTGCACTCCAGGTCGCTCATGCACTGGTAAAGCTGAACAACCAAGTTTACAACAAATATTCCCGACTATCCAGGACGTTTCAAACCAAACAGTGAGAAACTTTGTCAACACATTTCAACAGACCATGCAGGGAAGTCTGGGACATTTCATGCAACTTAATGATTCTGGTTTGTTGAGGTAACATTTAATTGTAGAAATTATTGAGATGAACTGGTACAATCTGAAGCGCTGTAGCAGATTAGGATGTAGATTAAGAAGCTTTATGATGAAGCATTTGTTGGAGGAGACGCAGCATCCATCCATCCATCCATCCATCCATCCATCCATCCATCCATCCGTCTGCACTTTATTGACTTTAACCAGTCATGCTAACGCGATACAACACAAAGATGGATATAAACACAGTAATAACTGTAAAACAGACCAGATAGGAGGAAACGTAACAACCACAGCAATGGAAGCTAACAGGAATCAGAAATCAGACACCAAGCCGGCAGTGGTGGGAAGTAACGAAGTACAAGTACGTCGTTACTGTACTTAAGTACAATTTTCGTGTATCTGTACTTTACTTAAGTAGATTTAATAATGGATACTTTCTACTTTTACTCAGTGGCGCAACTACACATTATTCAGGTGGATGCGAAAACATAGATCGGCGCCCCCCACCACCCAACCCCCCGAGGGACGGATCGTCAGGGTGAAGGAGCGACGCTCTCACCCCCCCCGAGGCGACGATACGTGAAGGGTAAAACTCGCTACATTTACCTCGTTATGTGCGCGAGGTGAAGGAGCGTAAGGCGCGCCGAAGTGTATGGAAAAACAATCATCGGCGCGCCGCCCCCTCCAGACGGGGTTTTGGCGCCCCCTCTGGTGCTGCGCCCCTATGCGTTGCATACCCTGCATACCCACTTTTTGCGCCACTGCTTTTACTCCACTACATTTTACAGTAAGTATCTGTACTTTCTACTTCACTACATTTCTACAGAACTGTCGCGTTAGGGTTAGGGTTGTTACAGAGTAAACTCAATAAAAACAGGCTTTATCTGTGGCCTTGTTCATTAAAATGGCACATTACTGATGTATTAAAATTAAATACGATCGGTTCACTTAATGATATTAGTGATTAGGCAATGCATTCAGCAAGTACTTTTACTTTTAATACTTAAGTATTTTTAAAAGCCAGTACTTTTTTACTTTTACTTAAGTAAAATGTTAATGTGGTACTTTGACTTTTACTTAAGTACATTTTTGTCTGTGTATTTGTACTTTTACTTAAGTAAATTTTTTGAGTACTTTCTCCACCACTGCAAGCCGGTTAGCATACATGCTAACTGTGAGAATAAACTACACTTCAAGTAGGAAAACATCCATTTCCAGTTATGATCTATAGAGCTAAAATGCTGAGAGCTTTTATTTTGAAAATCTTTTTCTCTTGGTTATTCTTGGTTATAAAAATATAGCGTTCAGATATTAAGTTACTCTTTTGAGCCTCTATTTTCGATGTTAACTCTTTAAATTTAACTTCCATCCAATAATCAGGTTGCTTTAGTTATTTTTTTTTTACTGAAACTGAAAAATGTCCCAAAATCCAGTCAGAAATCCTCCAGATTCTGCCCTCATTTGTTAATTTGTCATCATTTTTGCTGCTTTTCCATTTATTTCCTAAAATATTCACACGCGATCGATGTTAGGAAAATGGATTTAAAAACACGAAAACAATAAACTCTCAGGGATTTTGCATAAATTTAACTAAAGAAACTGGAACAAGCTGAAAGTCGGTAACTTAAAAATCTAAGTTCCTCCCTTCACATGAGCAGAACTATTTTCACGCTGTGGTTCATGTTCGGGTTTATTTTACCTACATTTTGGTTTATTTTACCTACATTTTGGTTTATTTTACCTACATTTTGGTTTATTTTACCTACATTTTGGTTTATTTTACCTACATTTTGGTTTATTTTACCTACATTTTGGTTTATTTTACCTACATTTTGGTTTATTTTACCTACATTTTGGTTTAATTTTGGTTTATTTTACCTACATTTTGGTTTATTTTACCTACATTTGGGTTATTTTACCTACATTTTGGTTTATTTTACCTACATTTTGGTTTATTTTACCTACATTTTGGTTTATTTTACCTACATTTGGGTTATTTTGGTTTATTTTACCTACATTTTGGTTTATTTTCTCTACATTTTGGTCTATTTTACCTACAGTTTGGTTTATTTTCTCTACATTTTGGTTTATTTTACCTACATTTTGGTTTATTTTCTCTACATTTTGGTCTATTTTACCTACATTTTGGACTCTTTAACTTTGCATCAGATCTCAGGTATCCACAGTTTGTGCTGGTTTCACTCACCGTCAGGTCCACGCCGGGTCCCCACGCGCTCCTGTTCACGGGCAGCGCGTGACCTTCCGTCAGGATCACGGTTCTGATGGATTTCAGGCGGACGCGCGCGTCCACGCGGAGGAGCGCGGCCCCGACGCCAAACATCAGCACCAACTGGAGGCACCTGCGTGAAGCTGACACCCCACCCACGTCAAAAAATCCAGCAAATAGTCTGAATGGTTAGTGCTCCGTTTGTGCAGGTTTGTGCCGTTAAAATTTTCGTTTGTGCAGTTTTGGTTTCTGAGATATTAAAAGTTATAATTTTGGCCGATGACGTCACCATCCCCCCATATCGCTCCAAAACAAACCAAAGTGGGCTAGTTCGTTAGTGCTACGTTTGTGCAGGTTTGTGCCGTTAAAATTTTCGTTTGTGCAGCTTTCGTCTTTGAGATATTAAAAGTTATAATTTTGGCCGATGACGTCACCATCCCCCCATATGCTCCAAAACAAACCAAAGTGGGCTAGTTCGTTAGTGCTCTGTTTGTGCAGGTTTGTGCCGTTAAAATTTTCGTTTGTGCAGCTTTCGTCTTTGAGATATTAAAAGTTATAATTTTGGCCGATGACGTCACCGTCACCCTATCATGTTCCAAATCAAACCTAAGTGTGGGCTACTTCTTGTAATTCTTCAGATTCTCAGCTGTTGTACAATGTGTACATTTTGTTTTGAACTTCAATAAAGACTTAGAACAAGAAAAAATGTGTCTCATTTCAAGAAATGTTTTAAGATAGCAATGTTTTTTCACGAACGTAGCGCACAATAATTGAATCCTGCTAATAAAGGACATGCAGCCTGACCCTAACGTAATGTGTATAACCTGTTCAACTGTGCTTTGATTTCGGAGGTGGTCTGAAGAATTATATTCACATTGTTGATGTACTGTCTGCTGATTATGCAGCAAACGTGTAAAAAAATTACATGAGCCTATAAAGGCCAATTTGCTAGTTGAGCATTAATTTGATTTTACCTTGTTAAAAAATCAAAATCGGGGTTGAAAAAATTCCAAAAATGACTTATTCAAAACGATTTGAGACCGCTAGAATATTAACGAGAGGTTGAAATTACACTTGCTCTGCAAAACAAGATGGGAGGGGGGGGGCAGGAGGCTCACTACAGTGTGGGTGGAGCCAATCCCAGTTGTGTGAGAACTATGTCAAAGTTCGCAAAACATGTCTCCTTGAAGCCCATACACATTTAATTTAAGAAATTGGATGAAATGAAAGTCGTTGCATTGAAACTATATTTACTAAATATTAAGTACATTACTTGGATGAACTTTGAAATAATGACACATTTCCGTTTTACTCGGCAAAATCTTTGCTCAAGCAACTAGCAAATTGGCCTTTATAGGCTCATGTAATTTTTTTACACGTTTGCTGCATAATCAGCAGACAGTACATCAACAATGTGAATATAATTCTTCAGACCACCTCCGAAATCAAAGCACAGTTGAACAGGTTATACACATTACGTTAGGGTCAGGCTGCATGTCCTTTATTAGCAGGATTCAATTATTGTGCGCTACGTTCGTGAAAAAACATTGCTATCTTAAAACATTTCTTGAAATGAGACACATTTTTTCTTGTTCTAAGTCTTTATTGAAGTTCAAAACAAAATGTACACATTGTACAACAGCTGAGAATCTGAAGAATTACAAGAAGTAGCCCACACTTTGGTTTGTTTTGGAGCGATATGGGGGGATGGTGACGTCATCGGCCAAAATTATAACTTTTAATATCTCAAAGACGAAAGCTGCACAAACGAAAATTTTAACGGCACAAACCTGCACAAACAGAGCACTAACGAATTAGCCCACTTTGGTTTGTTTTGGAGCATATGGGGGGATGGTGACGTCATCGGCCAAAATTATAACTTTTAATATCTCAAAGATGAAAGCTGCACAAACGAAAATTTTAACTGCACAAACCTGCACAAACGGAGCACTAACGAACTAGCCCACTTTGGTTTGTTTTGGAGCATATGGGGGGATGGTGACGTCATCTGCCAAAATTATAACTTTTAATATCTTAAAGACAAAAACTGCACAAACGAAAATTTTAACTGCACAAACCTGCACAAACGGAGCACTAACGAACTAGCCCACTTTGGTTTGTTTTGGAGCATATGGGGGGATGGTGAACTCTAGATGACCTAAAAAATAATGTTTAATATCTCAGAAACCAAAACTGCACAAACGAAAATTTTAACGGCACAAACCTGCACAAACAGAGCACTAACGAACTAGCCCACTTTGGTTTGTTTTGGAGCGATATGGGGGGATGGTGAACTCTAGATGACCTAAAAAATAATGTTTAATATCTCAGAAACCAAAACTGCACAAACGAAAATTTTAACTGCACAAACCTGCACAAACGGAGCACTAACGAACTAGCCCACTTTGGTTTGTTTTGGAGCGATATGGGGGGATGGTGAACTCTAGATGACCTAAAAATAATGTTTAATATCTCAGAAACCAAAACTGCACAAACGAAAATTTTAACGGCACAAACCTGCACAAACGGAGCACTAACCATTCAGACTATTTGCTGGATTTTTTGACGTGGGTGGGGTGTCAGCTTCACGCAGGTACTGGAGGCTCATCGCTGCGGGACGCGACGATCCTCAGATTTATGTCCAGGTTTAAGCGCTAAAGTCACAGAAGGGTTAATAATAACAACAGACACACCTGTGAGCGCGTGCGGGTCAGTAACACGAACACACCTGCTGCTGGAAGATGCTCCGGTTCGCTCAGGTGAGGCGAACCCGCAACCTGATCCATTTATAGGCTGGCCCCGGTCCGCCCCGCAACCCTCCCCGCCACACCTCCCGCGCGCATCGATACCCGCAGCCATCGATACGGAGGCTGCAGATGGACATGTTTGGATTAGGACGTTTTGGTTCAACAGCAGCTGCACTGAAAAAAGGAGAATGTAGCTCCAACTTAAAAAAATAAAAGTTTGTTATGTAACCAAACTGAATTTATTCACTTTTCTAAACTTGACAACTTGATAAACTTATTTGTTTAAACTTAATTTGATTACTTGTAGCAAATTAGCAGAATTTTAAAAAAGTTGGTTCACCTGTTGTTTTTTTTTAGTGTAGATGGATGAGAAACAGACTTTAATTCAGAATAATCATAAAACTTTGTTAAATTTCACTATGTCTCATAAGTTTTATGTCTTTACAAACACATGAACTATAACCCAACTTGTAACTAATTAAAATAAAACTGACTGAAAAAATAGAATCAGTGACGAAAGTGTTCATTATGTTCAAAGTTATGCTTTTTATGGCCATTAATATGCCATCATACTACAGATGAGCAACTATTTCAACTCAAAAATCCTTTTTTGTTGTGAATAAATCAACATATGAGCTGAGCAACAACATATTTATAGTTTATTCAACCGTCAGATTGATGGAAAGTGTTTCAGGATCATGTGACTCATTTAGAAACGTGGACGCTGAATTTAGCATTAGCAACATGGTTAGCATCGAGATGCTAGCTTGAATAAAGGCTAACTCCTTTTAGCACAACTTCAACACAACAATAATGTTTTCCAGCGTCCAATCAGATCGATTAGAAGCAGGAATTATCCTCCAGTTCGCCGAGAGAAGCGGATTCATCTTCTGTTGATGTTTCTTTAGGGGTGTGCGTCAGATTTATAGTCGTACTAGAAACACGAGAGTACGACGGTTCCGCCCGTAACTTTCGTAACAAACAAACAAAAACAAAACTTTAAAAACATGATTAATTGGCCAAAAATGTTTTAACAAATTAAAATCTATCAAACAGACAGACAGAGACTTAACTTGAGATATTTTTAAAATAAATATTGGCAGAAATTTCACCAGTTGCATCTTTTAATGTTGGGCGTAATCCAAGTAAAATTTACAGGTACCAGAAATGTTTCTGTTTTTTTGTCAATTTGAGTCAAAAACAAGAAGAAAACAAGATGTCCGGCTTCAAGCGGAGAGCAGAGAAATGGTGAGCATGAATCCTAACTGGGCCATCAGTGTTTTAAAGTGTTTTAAAAAGCGGCACAACAGACGAAAGGTTTTGCTTTGAAGCTTATTTTTAGCACGTTTCCATCTTTGCGTGAAAGGCGACACTGTAAACAGTCGAGTCCTTTCTGTCTGTGACCTTTGTGGGAAACATTTAACATTTCCACACACGACGCCCACGACACCTGCGGCTGCTTTCAGAGTCCGAGCCGCAGCCGCTGATCCCAGATAAGATAATGAGCTGGAAAAACCAAACCGCACACACACACACACACACACACACACACACACACACACACACACACACACACACACACACACACACACACACACACACACACACACACACACACATACACGGCTGAGAATCTGAACGTCTGGATGAAAAACTCGCTGTCTGATTCGCAACATCTGTGATCAGCTTTCTAGTCTGAATTGAGGCCTGGGCTTTGACTAGACCACTCACATCGTAGTTTTAGGTGTTTGGTGGTGCAGCTCCAACAAACCTTAACCTGACTTCAGTTCAGGTGTGTCTAAAATGAGGCGCGTGGGCCCATTTGTGGCCCTGGGGAGGATTTTTTTGTGGCCGCTGCAGGAGGTTGATGTAAACTTTTCATTTAGTAAAAACATTGCATGCTCAGTTTATCGTTGTGGAGGAAAAAATGAATAAAAATAAAACTATTTGTGCTTCATTTGATGAGTAAAAGTATCATTCTGAGACTGATCGATCTGATCATTAACTCTGACCTGCTTCCCTCCAGCATGACGCTGCCACCACCGTGCTGTGAGTTCAGATCAATTCAAAATGGCTTCATCCAAGTAAACGGCTCATTGCATGCCACACTTTTCAGATTTCCAGATCTTTTTTAAATTCAAATGAAAGTTTCTGTGAAAACCTCTTCATGTTTGCGGTTAAACTCTTCGTCACCATCGACAGCCCCGACTATTCAGACCTGATCTAAATACATTTAATCTTTATTTTCAACGATCACATTCAGTTTTTTTTTTTTTTCCTCATCTTGGATAAATTCATCTGTGCAGCGTTAACCAAATTATTGGAATGTTATTGATTTAAAGCAAATTCAGCGTGAAAATGCAGGTGATGTTTTCAAAGAGGAACTTATTCGTTACCGTGAGCTCTGCGTCTCTAAGGTTAGAGACATGGTGGTGGCAGCATCATGCTGTGGAGATGCTGGAGAGACACAGAGATCTGGATGGAGCAATAAAAAAAAAAAACCGAACCGATCCTGTTGGAAAACCTGCCGGATGGTGAAAAACTCCTGAAAATGGAAAGTAGTTCAACAAAGAATGGGAGTTATCTCTGGGTTTTTTTTATAGAAAATCTGTTTCTAGATGCGATTCTTCGGTGAATTTGTCTTAATAGTGAAACTCTGGAACAATTTGACTGCGTCGTCAGGTGGACAACAGCGCCACGCGGTGGATTTTCCCCGCAACTGCAAGAACAAAAAAAAGGTCAAAGGATGAGAGCAGCGATAAAAAATCAATAAAATATTCAAACTCATTTTTAACCACAAATTGAAAAACCGTAGAAAATTATATATGTGATTTACTTAATTTTAATAAATGCTTTATTTTCTCAGCTCGTATCAAAGGCTAAATAAATAATCGTTAAATATAAAAATATAAAAGAGTAAAAAGTTATTTTCATACAGAAAATAGTAAATCAGTGGAGTTTCTTTTATCTCAAGTCAAATGTTGAAGATCTTAAAAATATTTACTTTTAAGTTCAATTTATAATTTGAGTCTTTAAGGACAAAAAGGCCAAAAGTCGACTAATAAACTAATCACCAGTTTTAAGGGTTTAAATGTCAGTTTGACTTTAATATTTAATTAAAAACCCTCCAAAAATAAATCTCCAGTATCTTTCAATAAAATAATATATTTCTACCACACCATTATGCTTTCTTAGCATTTTTTCAGTGGCTGAACGAAATGCTTAAACTATAAAAAATATATATAAAACTATCAGATATTTATAAGAATAAAGGCAGATAACTAAAACAGTTCAGTTATTAATGACAAGAAACAAAGTTTTAAAGAAGCTCGTCCAGGTTTCACAGCCAACTTTAGGATTTTTAAATCATTTCTACTAAATAAACGGACTGAACTTTGAATTATGTTGTTTTATTTATACAGTGAAATCAGTTTCTATAGAGCAAACATGGCTGAAAAATACAGAGATTTTATACATTTATAAGGTTTTTAACAGATGGAAACACATCAGGTTTAACTGCTAAAGACAATAGAATATAATATTGATTATTGATCCTCAGGGCCTTATGTATTGACACCTGCTCCATCTGAAGTGTTAAATATTTTTACATACAAATAAAATCATACACAATATAAAATATATATATAAAAAAATAGACATAATTGTGATATTGTAAGTCACAGGTGTCAAACTCAAGGCCCGGGGGCCAAATCTGGCCCGCCGTAGCTTTTTATGTGGCCCTCTGGACTCCAAATTACATCAATAAGTCCTTCCAGTTTTTCACAAATCTGCAAAAATCACACAAAATCAACAAATTTCCACATTTTTTCCCCTGATTTTACTGCAAATTTTCTCAAAATTGGTCAAAAACATTAAATCCGTAACTGATACAGCGAGTGATAAAGAGTCACATTTAACATCATACATTAGCGTAAATACTGCAAAATAACAATTACAAATATTTCTTAATATTCACCACAAAATCTGTCATTTTGATTGCAAAAATAAACACTAAAATAATCACAAATCCTGGAGGAACAGCTATTTATTGATATTTTAACAGTTTTATTGGTTTCATCAATAGATTCTGGGGCAACCGGCCCTTTAAGAACATTCAGATTTTTTGATTCGGCCCAAAATAAAAATGAGTTTGACACCACTGTTGTAAGTGATTTAAATATAAAATAAACATATTAAATAAATACATAATTAGAAAATATAGTAATCTATGAATATAAATATAAATAAATGTATAAAAGTTAGATGGTCGGGAATCGTCTTCGTTGATGGAGCAGTCTGCTATGGTTAGCTGGAGAAGATAACAGTTATTTATGGTTTATTAGACATAAATAAACTATGAAGTAACGTCTTATCATTTCTGTGTCTTGGTTTGGTTGTTGAATCAGTTTTCTCACTCCTGCTTCAGTGGGTTTGGCTCGGCGAGTCAAACTATCACAGGTGTTTGCTTGGACGTGATGGTCAAACCGGAGCACCCGGAGAAAACGGCTCATCAACAGCGGACGCCCCTGACCCAAACCCCCGGGCCAGAACCAGGTCATAGGGCCAGGTTCTGGTTCTGGCAAGACCCTTCGGTCTTCAGAGGGTTCGTCAACATGGCAGAAATGATCCTGAGTGGAAAAGCCAAACAAGTCCAGACTCTCCTAAGGGAAGACGAACTAACCTGCCACCAATGGTTTCTGGATGTTATTGGTTAGAATATGAAAGGACAAATTAGAGAGACCAATGAAGCCACCATGGATGTTTTTTTGGGTGTCACAGTCAAACCGGAGCGCCCGGAGAAAACCCACAAGTTCAAATTGTGACTTCCTCTACGAGCTACGGAGGAACGTTTCGCTCAGAAGAGGAAGTGCCACCAGGACTGTTTGCGGGAAGGTGGAGAGCCTGTCGTCCTAAGAGAGTACACAGCTGGTTGACACTTGCAGTCACTGACCGAGTCCACAGATTCTGCCCGGGAGCTTGGACGTCTGTCTATTAGCCTCGGGATGCTGGCTTTCGTCTTCGGCTGGCTGTCTACTGAATCCTCTGGAGGCGTTTTGCTTTCAGGCAGGGCTTCAGCTGCGGCCTCTGGACTATTCCTCGACTCTTCCTCCTCCCAATTGCACCAAGTACTGGGAAACATTCCTGTTTGTTTCCTTCCCTGGATGGGACGGCTTGAGGTGGTTGACTCTTCAGTGACGGTCTCTTCAATATCTGACTCACTGACAGAGTCGGTGGAAGACTCCTCTGATTTCTTGGATTTAGGAGAGTCTCTCGCTGCGATCGAAGCAGTTTCTGCTGCAGCTTCTGCAGCTTCTGCAGCAGCCTCCAGTTCCTTCTTATACGCCTCAATGTCTGGTTGGAAGGCTTTGTATTCCTTCTGGAGGGTAGTGATTTTAGTCCTGAAGTAATTCAAGCGTTTGGTCAGCTTCTCTCTTTCCTTTTTCTCTTTTGAAAACGAGGAAAACATGGATTTGGTCCCGAGCTTTGCGCTTCCCTTCAATTCCTCGATCTTCTTCAGACGAGCAGCCTGGGTCTGCTGCAGATCCTTGACCTTGCTCTCCACGTCCTTGAAGGCAACCTCCCAGCCAGTCTGATCCGAAAGCCTTTCCGTCAACACCAGAACCTCTAGTTCCAGCTCCCCGTTGAGGACGCTGAGCCGCCGTTTCTCGTCGACTGCGCAGAGAAACTGATATTTCAGCATCGGCACGTTGATCGTCTGTTGGCTCAGTGATTTGAGCGTACCCTCCAGTTTCTGGTTCTTTCTGAACGTGTCCTTCCCGCTTTCATCGTCCGAGGAGACTTTCTTCTTCACGGTGACCAAGTTGTACATTTTTAATTTCTGCCTGATCTCTCTGAAGTAGTTGTCTTGAATCGTCATCATCTCTTTGTTTTGCCTTTCTTTCTCTGTGAATTCTTCAAATAGCTTCGTTTGTTGAACAAGTTGCCTTGACAAGATGCCGACGTTTTTTCTTAACTCTTTGTTAAGAAATAACAGCCTGTCCTGACGCAGTAGGGCCCCGTGGTTCAAAGACTTCATCATGGGCTCCTCAATTAGCTGCTCGTTCGTGTTTTTCAACACGTCGAAAAGCATCGCCCTTCTCTTGCACAGACTGTCCAGTTTTTGTTCCTCGTCTGCCCAGATGTCGAATTCCAAGTTCAGCTTGTAGAGCCGCTTCTCGCATTCTTTGAAAAACACCCTCTCATCTTTCTCCAGCCTCTTCCGATTTTGATAGCGGCTCCTGCGGTCCGAGGAGTTCTCCAGGTCCGCGTTGGTCTTCAGCAGCTTCTGGATCGCCTTGTTGTTCTTCTTGCGAACTTTCTCAGCATCGTAAAAAGCAGTCATTGCTTTCTGCTTCTCGACTTTGTACATTTTGAGGTTTTTAACGCCAAAATCGTCAGAGCAAAACGTAACGCAGGCCAGACAGCTTCGAGGTCCGGAGACAAATGGAGAGGATTCCGACGAGTCATAGACAGAGGCTGTATCACAGAGTGACGTCACCGATGACATCATCAGGCCGTGTGTGACATCATCGTACCCTCCCAGCAGGGTTCTTTTCTGTCACAACAATAGATTCTGATGATGTCAGAATTTATAATTGTTCTCATAGTGCATGTCAAACAGGAAATCGGCCATTTTGGATTGAATTTGCAAATTTCACCCCATTTTGGCCGTTTATAGCCTTCGCATTTGATCGAACTCCTCCTAGGGCAGTGGTGTCAAACTCATTTTTATTTTGGGCCGAATCAAAAATCTGAATGTTCTTAAAGGGCCGGTTGCACCAGAATCTATTGATAACACCAATAAAACTGTTAAAATATCAATAAATAGCTGTTCCTCTGGGATTTGTGATTATTTTAGTGTTTATTTTTGCAATCAAAATGACAGATTTTGTGGTGAATATTAAGAAATATTTGTAATTGTTATTTTGCAGTATTTACGCTAATATAATGTTAAATGTGACTCTTTATCACTCGCTGTATCAGTTACGGATTCAATGTTTTTGACCAATTTTGAGAAAATTTGCAGTAAAATCAGGGGAAAAAATTTGGAAATTTGTTGATTTTGTGTGATTTTTGCAGATTTGTGAAAAACTGGAAGGACTTATTGGTGTAATTTGGAGTCCAGAGGGCCACATAAAAAGCTACGGCGGGCCAGATTTGGCCCCCGGGCCTTGAGTTTGACACCTGTGTCCTAGGGCTTTTGATGGATCGGCTTCAAACTTGGTCAGTTGGTTCAGAAGGCATGCATTCACTTCACGCAGTAGGCACGCAGTAACTTCTATCCCAGAAGTTACTGCGATAAACGATAGCAAGTAATACAACGGCTTAGTAATGCAAGAACAAATTCAAGCAATTGTGAAAAATGGTATGACAATAAAAAAAAATCCCTGGAGTAAACTTTAAATTTGAATGTCTTTTGCCGTACAAACCCTCCAACAAGCTTGTGGTGACTGGCAGAGAGAGTCCACGCAGCAACAAACACGAACAGGAGGCAACATGTCCGTCCTACAGACAAAAGCTGCATTAGCTAAGCTGATTTTACTGCTCCAGCTGTAAATATCACCGATGTTTGTCTAAGGATCACAGCGAGGTGAGTGGAGTTCTCAAAAACTGTGATCAGGTTAGTTATGTACTTATATTGTAGGTAAGTTACCTGCCTACCAACATGGCTGTCAGTCACTGTGTGACGTCCGCCGGACCCCTTTTTTACCGTAACGAGTTTTCTAACGCATTAGTAGCAAAATTTCCATACTTCCGGTCCTCACTTCCGACGTTCATACTGGCGCCTAGAGTGACTGAGTGACGTAAAGAAAACGTCAACATACAAAAAAAAAAAACCCTTTAAACTAAAACCATTATGTTTGCAACTTTGAAATATAGTCTAAAAATAACTCTAGTTTTAGTACACAATGAAACAGAAGCACAATTTCAGTTGCTCAATATTGAAAACATTCTCATTTACATGCAATCAAATAACCATTAATCACTATGAATGATGTGTGTCAGAATGTGGTTATTCTTATTTATTAGTTTTATTTTATCACCTACTTGTTATGTATTTCTTACAGTATATGTAAAGTGTGACACAAGTTTTTCTTTTTTTAGCATATGCACTGACTTACGGCACTTTTTAAATTTCGTTGTTCTTGTGACAATGACAATAAAGATTTATCTCTATCTCTCTTATTTGATCAACTCCCGACTCCGTTGTTTTCGTTAAGCTGCTGTTCAATAATACAAAACCGGAAATAGAATAGTCTTTTTAAAAAAATAAAAGCATTGAATCTAAAACCGGAAGTTAATTATAGATAGATCAGATAAAACGAAGTAAAGACGATAAGCGCTCAAACGGAATAAAGACAAATAAAAAACTTAAATTGGGGTTATTTATAATTTCCATTGGCCTCCCGTGAATAATTGTATAAAATAGTGGATATTTATTCTGGACATTTGGCTGTTAGTTAGACCTTTTCTAAATGATTTTTTTACCATAAATGTATTAATTTATACTGTTTACAAGCAGGTCGCTAGTTGGGGTTTCTGGGCTTGTTTTCATAGCTGGTTGCTGGTTTTTCTAGCAAGATCCGGCAACACGGGGCTCCGCGCAACAGCGGAACCGCTGCGTCAGGAACCGTGTCTCCAACGGCCCGTTTTCATTTTACCGGCTTCCGTTTTTTATCCGGCCCGGTCGACATTTCGTACCGGTGTTCTGGAGGCGAAACCCGAACCGGAGAAGATGGAGCGTGGAGGCGGCGGCGTGGGGAAACGTAGCGGTGTTTCCGTGACGCCGCAGCGGCAGCTCCAGCTCCGGCGGGCCGCTGTCAGCCACGGCCTGTCCGGCGCAGGAAGCGCTCTGCCCGGGTGTGAAGACCGGAGCGCAGCGCTGCCTCTGGATGCTACGTGAGTCCCGCTTTTATTTTTACTTGAGGTTTGCTTTCTGCTGTTTGGTGTCCGCTTGTGGTTTGCTGCTCTGTAACTGTTATCTCCGCTTCTGTGTTTGGCACAGCGACACTTTCTTACATAATTATTATTAGACTTTAATCTCTAATGTCTCAGAGACAGCCGGACTCTGTCCTTCAAGATAATCTTGTTTTGACATTAGAAGTTATTCCTTATTCTAGTTTGCTTCTGGTTAATTCAAAATGTAAAAAATATTTGATCACTGAGGGAAACTAAATGTGATAAACCTTCAAAAAGACTCTCCAGTAGCAGTCAGTCTTCCGATGAATTAGAAAAGCCTCTGACTGAAGACTGTTGCTGTATGACAGTCTCATGACACGCCAACAGCAGAGATGATATTCTGATATTCCACAGTAACATGTCAAGGACGATAGTTGTTGATAAGCACTGCTAATCCACTTCCTTTGCTTCTGCCGCCTCTTTTTAAAGGAATTCTTCATTAGTTGTAACAAGACTTTTTATTTGAGAAACATATTGCAAATTATCTACAATAAGGCAAAAACAAAAACACCCTTCCTGATTTTTTTTTATGTTGTTGCCATGATTTTTGCGCTGCAATGCATCCTGGGTAGATGGCATATGCTACGTGCTAAGGCGCTAGCTCCGTCCATCCAGAACAATAATTTTTGCACATTCAGTAACGTTCAGACTTTTCAATTTGAACCAAAACGTGTTGAAACAGAAACCAATGCATAAATGACAGGAACAAATGAACACGAGGAGAACCAAACGGATGACGATGAATGAAACAGCTGCTGCTTGGAAATGCTAACCTGAAATGTTTATGGTTAGCATTGGGATCAAAACATTTTCTCAAATACATTGGAACGATGCTACAAAACCTAAAAGATGCTTCATTATCACTTTAAACATCCACTGTTGTGGTTTTGCGTTAGTCTCTGGTAATGGTGTTAGCCTCTGCTAGCGGTATTAGCTCCTGCTAATGGCGTTAGCTCTAGCTAACATAGAAAATATGATATAAGCAAATCATGTTTATGTGTTTCAAGACGTCTTTGCTGTATAATAGTTCCTTTTGAGGCAGTTTTCCTCGACCCAGATGTTTTGTTAGCTAACCTTGTTAGCCTAAATGTCCTTAGCGTCTGAAGTTTTGTTTCAGGCTTCAGTCCGTCTGCGTCATCAGCCTGGGATCCATTATGCAACTGAAAAAATGGTGATCGGAGCAGAAAAATACAATATTTTTTAAGTAATTATGAGTTTTTACAGGTTTATAGCTTCGTTTGGCTAGTTGCCTTTTGTTTGACAGGAACACATAACTAATTAATATTACCACTGAACATTTGGAGAAAATGTAAAATGGAGAAGATTCAGAACTTTGACTGTAAATGTTACAAGAGAATTAAAGAGGATTCTTGCAAATTGATTTTTAGCAGCATGGGAATAATTAGACACCTTGAAGCTAACGGGCGTAAATCCTTACTATCCACCATAAAGACTCCGGTGAAAAGAAAGCTTAAATGATCCGAGGCTTTCATGCCTGCAGGAATACTTTCCAGTTTGAGCTTCAGAACTTTTATTGCTTGTGGAACATGATCGCGACACATTGTGCCAAATGATTTATTGTGAAATCTGTCGGAGACCCAATGAAATAATTGTTTACGTCGGGTTTCCTTTGGGCTCAACGAAAACTTTGTCCAACGTGTTCAATTCAACTTCGTTTATTTCAACATGAACTGATTCACAGCAGATATACTCTGAAAGCACTTTACAAAAAATATATTTCAGTTTAATCACACACATTCATAACAGTACAGTTTGCTCAATTATTTAAAGATTATTAAGTCTTTGCAAACACTAAAGTTTGTATTTCTACCCATGTTTGGATTTTATTGATTTCAACTCATTTTAAGTGCATTTATTACCAGTATAATCCTGTACTGGTAATACAGAGTTATACTGGTAATACAGGATTATACTGGTAATACAGGATTATACTGGTAATACAGGATTATACTGTATTACCAGTACAGGATTATACTGGTAATACAGGATTATACTGTATTACCAGTATAATCCTGTACTGGTAATACAGGATTATACTGTATTACCAGTATAATCCTGTACTGGTAATACAGAGTTATACTGGTAATACAGGATTATACTGTATTACCAGTACAGGATTATACTGGTAATACAGGATTATACTGTATTACCAGTATAATCCTGTACTGGTAATACAGAGTTATACTGGTAATACAGGATTATACTGTATTACCAGTATAATCCTGTACTGGTAATACAGAGTTATACTGGTAATACAGGATTATACTGTATTACCAGTATAATCCTGTACTACTGGTAATACAGGATTATACTGTATTACCAGTATAATCCTGTACTGGTAATACAGGATTATACTGTATTACCAGTATAATCCTGTACTGGTAATACAGAGTTATACTGGTAATACAGGATTATACTGTATTACCAGTATAATCCTGTACTGGTAATACAGGATTATACTGTATTACCAGTATAATCCTGTTCTTAATCCCAACCACCAACCCTAGAAAAGTAAAGTTCGCTGCATCATTGCCAGCCTTCGTCTCCTTCGGGCTCTCCGGTCTGCAGAAGGCTAGTGAATGTACGGCTGAAGGTCCTTAAGGCTAAACCAGCGAGTACAAACACACGCACAGTTATCCCACTGCTAGCTGAGCGCCAGCAGAGAGTCAGAGGGAGCAGCCAGGATCACACAATGAGGCCGTGTTGGTTTAGAGGCAACGCCCTCCTGTCAGCAGACCAAACAGACCCAGTCTCGGCGCTGCCGGTGTTGACACAGCAGCTGGACTCCAAGGCCGGGGAGAAGAGGAACAGGGTTTCCTGAAACGGCTCAAACAGGAACAGGAAGCGGTTGTTTGTTGTCAACGCCTCTTGCATGTCTGAGGAAAGTTGGCCCCACTTCTCACTTTCAGGTGTGAGATTTCTGAGGACTGTTCTGCTTTTTCAGCCCACAGGATCTCAGCGAAGACTTTCCTTTTCTTAGTTTTGAGCTTTTCTGCCGTGTTTTGAGCCGTTTTTGTGTTTCACGGTCCAGTTCTGCTTCAGCGTTAATGTTTTTTGGTAGAAGTCACGGTGGGGCCTGTGATGGGAAGCTGAACAGGTCCTGATCCAACTCAACACTTCCAAACCGTGGCGCTTCCACCTCCAACCACAGCTGGTAGGAAGTTCTTTACCTGGAATGCGTCTGTCCTGGTGCCAAATAATTCAGATTTAGACTCATTTTTCCACAAGTCTTTGTCTGCTTGTGTGTTTCTTGAGGAGCAAAGGTTTTCCAGTTGAAAACCTTTGATAAAGGTCAAATTTGTTGATTCGTTTTCTGATTGGACAGTCGTGAATTTTTGCATCCACAGTGGAGGGACCTTGTCGTAGGTCTATGGTGACATTGTCGGAAGCTGTTTTTAGCATCTTGCAGTCAGCTTTACTCATGGATTTACGTCAACAACATCTCAACCAACATATTCAGTCTGTGAGGAGACCGCCGTACTTGGTGGGATGACTAAGGCCAAACCTTGAGGTTCAAACCTTTTCATCAGTTGTGGTGGAAGACCATGAAACTTGTAGATTTGTTTTCTGATTGGACAGTCGTGATTTTTTGCATCGACAGTAGCAGGGCCTTGTTGTAGGTCCATGGTGACATTGTTGGGTTTTTGGAGACTGCTTTAGCATCTTGCAGCCAGCTTTCAGGGTGAACTTACTTGATTATTCGTTGACTGGCCGATGGATTTACGTCAACAACATCTCAACCGACATCTTCAATCCACAACGAGACCGTCGTACTTGGGTGGAACGAGTTGCTCCAAGATCAAACCCTGAGGTTCAAACCTTTTCATCAGATGAGTTGGAAGACCATAAAACTTGTAGATTTGTTTTCTGATTGGACAGTCGTGAATTTTTGCATCAACAGTAGCAGGGCCTTGTTGTAGGTCCATGGTGACATTGTTGGGTTTTTGGAGACTGCTTTAGCATCTTGCAGCCAGCTTTCAGGGTGAACTTACTTGATTATTCGTTGACTGGCCGATGGATTTACGTCAACAACATCTCAACCGACATCTTCAATCCACAACGATACCGTCGTACTTGGTGGAACGAGTTGCTCCAAGATCAAACCCTGAGGTTCAAACCTTTTCATCAATTGTGGTGGAAGACCATGAAACTTGTAGATTTGTTTTCTGATTGGACAGTCGTGAATTTTTGCATCCACAGTAGCAGGACCTTGTCGTAGGTCTATGGTGACATTGTCGGAAGCTGTTTTTAGCATCTTGCAGTCAGCTTTACTCATGGATTTACGTCAACAACATCTCAACCGACATCTTCAATCTGTGATGAGACCGCCGTACTTGGTGGGATGACTAAGGCCAAACCTTGAGGTTCAAACCTTTTCATCAGTTGTGGTGGAAGACCATGAAACTTGTAGATTTGTTTTCTGATTGGACAGTCGTGATTTTTTTGCATCGACAGTAGCAGGGCCTTGTT
The DNA here is from genome assembly GCF_904066995.2 of Poecilia reticulata. Lineage (NCBI taxonomy): Eukaryota > Metazoa > Chordata > Actinopteri > Cyprinodontiformes > Poeciliidae > Poecilia > Poecilia reticulata. The sequence goes on along the minus strand of NC_088847.1, from coordinate 26,363,405 downwards.
GTAGGTCCATGGTGACATTGTTGGGTTTTTGGAGATTGCTTTAGCATCTTGCAGCCAGCTTTCAGGGTGAACTTACTTGATTATTTGTTGACTGGCCGATGGATTTACGTCAACAACATCTCAACCGACATCTTCAATCCACAACGAGACCGTCGTACTTGGTGGAACGAGTTGCTCCAAGATCAAACCCTGAGGTTCAAACCTTTTCATCAGTTGTGGTGGAAGACCATGAAACTTGTTAGTTCATTTTCTGGTTGTTCAGTCGGGATTTTTTGTACCAACGGTTGCAGTGGTGACATTGTCGGGTTTTTGGAGGCTCCTTTTAGCATCTTTGCCCCCCCCTCCTTCAGGGTGAACTTACTTTAGCATTTGTTGATCGGCCCGTGGATTTACGTTAACAACATCTCAGCCAACACTTTCAATCTTCAGCGTTAGATGTGGCGCCTGCAGCCCTACATCGTACTTATTTAAGTAAAGCTCAGCGATGTTGGGAAGAGAGATTGTGAACAATGTCTTTTTCGGCGCCACCATGTTGAAATCCTGACTTCTCCGCCTGCGTTAACTGGAATACTGTCGTCAAACCCAGCAATGAGTTTCAACTTCCAAGGCATTAGTTAAACATATAGGGTTAAACTTTGCTTCTTCCAGATTCAAAGTTTAAACAAGTCTTTTATTTTATCAATAAATGTCAAGGCAGTTTCGTCCCACTCTGGATTTGAGTTGCTCACCAATGCAGGGGCATAGATGGCACGTTTTTGGTGCTTTGCCAAGGTTGTGGCAGATCTTCAGTCGTTCCCTCTGTTTTTGTCTAACAAGGCGGTCAGATGGGTGCCTGAACTGGAACAAACCCACGTCGTCTGTTGACGTTAAGTTTGAGTCAAACCCAGAAGACGACAAGCAGCGACCTGGAAGGAGGCGTCTCATTCTCGCATCTGATGGTTACACACCAGCGGAGGGTTACAGTACAGGAGCCAAGGAGCGCAGAGTACATTGCATTTCCACAGGAAGCGCAGAAAACCCGCTGGCTTCCTGTTGACTTCCGTGGTGGCGCAGCTGCCAGTAAACAAGTCGTTGACGCTCGTATCTAATGTCGCCGCAGCTGATTAACTTTTAAAATGCAGAACAAATAGGCGGAAGTTGGGTTCAGTCCTGATAGTTGGGCTGTTTCTCTGACCTTCACATTCGTGTTGAACTCTTTGTCAGAGAGTTTCTGCTGTTCAGATGGAATCAGTAACTATGGAAAGAAAAGACATCTGTGTATCTGAAGAGAATCAGTCTGATGGAGTTCCACAGGGCCGTGTGCTCGGATCCGTCCTTTTTTACTGTCATATAAGCTCTTCCTCTGTTATTTCAACATAAAAATATGGTTTTCAGATAAAGGACAAAACAAATGACAGAATTTGATGCTGTAATTTGTTTTGGAAATTGTTTTAGAAATTACAGCATCATTTTTGACATCCACGCAGCGTCAAAATGCTGCGTGGGAAGTTTTTACTGGTACAATTTGAAGTTGGATACTTTGATTTGAGTTTTTCTTCCCTCACAGCTTTCAAGCCAAGAGGAGTATTTTAAACGCTTCTCCTTCCTTCCATTTGTTTTACAGCTGGTAGAAATGAACTTGTTTGCTTTTCCAGAACTTATTTGAATATAATTTTTATGATGTTATACTTGATAATCATCCATTTAACATCTGTAACATGAACCTGGAAGTCGTTTGACGTAAATCGCAGCTGTTTTATGTAGGTAAAGGATTTAAAATGTGGGGATTTCTCAGGAGGAATAATTGTGTCTTTAATCGCAGACTTTATTTTTGACGTAGAGTTGTGGTTTTTGGGGTTACACAGTTCAAACTGTTGCTTGGCAGATTCAAAAAACCTTTTGTTTCCCCTCTAAAATGTATAATTGTTTGTATATTAAAGGTGAATCCTTAATTTCTGGTGATATTTTAAGGATAGCACAGACTTCCTTCCCAGTTGGATGCGTAAAATGTTTATTATCGAAGCCTAAATAGTTTGGATTCTGGCTGCTGACTGCTGGACTGGGAGGTTTACCGTTTAAACTGGGAATGTGAGGTTTGTTTTTTTCTTCCCATAAGCTATTTTGGTACCAAATTGAAAGCAGAGGCTGGTATCGACTTGAGGCCACTGCGCTGGGTGTTTGCTCTCCTCTGGAGTCTGGAGACACTCCTAGAGCTAGAGCGCATAGAAGTGGCTACTACCAGTGGTCAAGCAAGGCAAACGAACCATAACTGCAGAAAATGGTTGTGCATCCAGGACGGGGTGGGTGGGAGCGCGTGTATTTTCCAGCCGCTGAAATGTGGGGACCGTTATCCGGAGGAAAATGTCTGGAATGTCAGCTGCTGTCTGCTGGACTGGCAGGTTTTCAGTACAAACTGGGGACCCCGACATTATTTTTCCTGTCTGGTGGCGTTTACAGACTGAATGATGGCAACGCTGCCACAATGTGATTGCATTTTATTAAAAATTAAGATTTTCTGTTTCTGAAACTGCAAGAAAGGGAGATTATGAATTTTTTTGTCCTGTCCTTGAAACCCACAAACTTCTGAATCCATTTCCCTGCTTTGCTGCACGTTTATCCCCATTCAAGGCAAAGAGGATTTTAATATTTCTTTTTGTTAGAAGAAAGTTGACATGTTGCAGGTCAGACTGACAGAGACAGGAAATCCAGCTGTGCTCGTAAACTCTCTCTGCTGGCAGTGTTTTCTCTCCGTAAGCGTTTTTATTGAGTCATAAACCTTTGCTCCGTTTATCAGGATATTTTCTCTGGTACGTTTGGGATCATTTGCTGCGTTTCTGTTACAAATGTGCACAAAACCTCTGACATTAGAAACCGGTTAAGGTGTCTCCATTAAATAAGAAGAGTAATTAAAAATGACGTGATAATTGATTAAAAATCACGGCTGTGACAGACGTGACGACTAACGTAATGGGGAACTTGTCAGTGACCCACAAGACTGGAGATCTTGTTTTAATCTTGTTTTATATTGGGAACCATAAACCAGGTAGTGGAGCGGCAGTAAGCAGGATCAACCAGGAGAAAGAAACTGTTTGTTTGTCACTCGTCGCCACTACGGTTATTATTTGGTCGAATGTGTTTTCTGAACGGAGGAAACCGGCTTCCTGCTCCGGGTTTGACTAAATAAATCACTGCTGCACTTGGAGCCACTCTGGAAAGTAAAAACTTTGCTTGCAGCTGGAAGGAATTTGTGTTTGCCTTTAAAAACAACATCGTTTTTCCCAGGAAGGGCATCTTTTGACTTCCGTAAAGCATCGTGATTATCGTAGCTAATAGAGTAACTCTTATAAAAACAACAAAGGACGCAGCATTTCGTCGATGATTGATAAATTTGTCCAATCGTCCAACTTTAGTGGAGGCAAAGACAATTACAAATAAGAGCGTTGATTGTGCCACAAACTCCTGAAACACGATAAAAATGTTTCCGTTGCCCAAACGGTTGAAAAATTACCTCATCGAACGCAGAAACGTTTCATTGGAAAATGTGAGTTTTCTCAAAATTGGTTTGTTACCATTAAGCAGATTTATCTTCGTAATTCCAATTTGCGTGATTTTATGCTAACGGTGATTTTCCTTGGTACGTTTGAGCTGCTGTACGGAAAACAAACCGAAATAAACTCATCTGTTTCTTTAAAGAACATCCTCCAGAAAACGATGAGACTCTGATAAACGGTTACGCTAGCAGCTAAAAGCTCACCGTCATGTTGATGGCTTTATGACCAATGAGCCCTTTATGTGTAAATTAACTTAAAGACCCTTCATGTAATGCTGTTAACCCTTTGCAGTCGAGGTCTAAATGGCCGTCCCAGTCTCTCTTCTCTGTGCGTCAGCGCTCGCTATGAAGCCATGTAGCGATAGCTAGCAAAACTGCTACTAACCCTACACACACCACGAACTCTAACTAACACACTTATAGTCTTAAAAACCATCGAAACACTCTTAATCCACAGCATCGCTGCGCCCTCGTCTCTTGCCGTATCCAAATCCCCCCCTCGTCTCTTTCCGCGTGTCTCTGTTCTACCTAGCAACAGACCGTCAACACATTTTCATTGGTTGTTTCGAAATGTGGTACATTTAGACCCCACAAAATAAGGCGGAAATGATCGATCTTATTTCTGGCTTTATTTTGAAGTAAATAACCACAAAACCAACATAAAAGCACTACTTTTATAAAGTTTAAAGTCCGTGCTGTCCACCAGAGTCGAAATGAAAACTCGGTATGCCGTCCGTGTTATCACGAAGCCTCATTAATGCGTCACATGCTTGTACGCCGCACGGCGAGCAGCGACTGCACCGGGTTAAAGCAGGCTGTGTCCTTTTAAGGGTTAATTGCTGCATAATTTCCCCTCAAAGCCAATGGTTAGGTGTTCAGGTTATTCGTCATGGTTCAGGTTTTGGATCCAGGGTTTGTAAATGTTCTGGGAGAGATGATGTGTTGGTCTAAACTGGGATAAACATCATGAAATCCACCGTCGGGATAAAACCTGTGACGGTCCCGTCACAGCCGGACGGATGAACCAAACGAGGCTCGTTTTCACGGTTCCTTTGGATTTTTGATCCCATCAAAACGAGCTGCGGATCCCGGCGCTCCCAGCCCGTCAGACAGCAGGCGCAGGGGGATTCTGGGAAAAAACCCCAACAGTCAGTAATCTGTGGATGTGAATGCAAGGAGATAAAATCCTGGTGAGGAAGAGGAGAAATCTTTGTAGGAAACGCGTTTGTTTCGCCATAATCGCTGACGTGATGAAGCGTCCAAGTAGCCGGGTTTCCTGTGGGATTAGAAAGAATCAGGCTGGTTGTGTGTAAAGAAGCTGAATAACTTCATGAAAAGCCACTTTCACATCCCGTCTGTTGGCTCTTCATCACAGATTATTGAGGAAATTTCCAGCTGTGGTCAGAGGCAGCAGCCCAGCAGGCAGCAGGGCTGCTGCTATTTATATCACGCGGATTTAAACGCAGAGACGGCGGGATGTCCGAGGGTCAGAGGTGGCGGCGGATGGAGGCGCGGTTAAAGTTTGGGCTGGTGGGTTTGTTTATGAAAACACCGGGCCGAGTGAGGAAGAGGAGGGACCATCCTGACGGAGGAACGTCCTCCAGCAGCGGGACGGAGATGAAGATGACGGCTGAAGACTGAGGAAGAGTTCGTTAGCAGCAGCTGAGACTCGCTCCGTTTTGGGAGAGGATGATCCGGTTCTGGAGCGGGCCGGACCCCGGGTCACCACCGGCACCGAATCCGACCGGAGAGACGACCCGGCTGGGCTCCAGTCCAGCTGATAGCAGAGCTTCACCTCATCATCAATTATTAGTTATTCCAGCTGAAGACGTGAAGCATCGTTTCACCCGGAAGTGAGCCAAGACGTTCCAGCCTGAAGAGGATGAAACGATCCGAGCTGAAGCGGTCCAGTCCAGCTGATAGCAGTCAGGTGGGCCCAGCAGAACCAAACACCTGGAGCATTTGGAAATGACGGCTCACTGCAAAGAGCTTCTCACATAATTAGTATTTACTTTTCATTCTGGCTCCAGGGTCACATCCTGAACCGGCGGCTGCTCCGGTACGTTGGCAGAATCAATAAAAACACTTTCACCACCAAACCAACCCGTGTTAAAGCGACTCTGCCCATGTTTACAGTGGAAGGAGAAACTCTCTCGGCTGCTGGTAACCCTCTCTGGGTCCCTGTACCTCTGAGACCCGGTTCCCGGTTCCCGGCCGGGTTCGTCTCTGCGGTCACATTCCTGAGCCGCAGAGCCACCAGCGGGTCCCTCCGACCCGCCTGCTCTGCACACGGCCACAACCGGATAAAAGATAAAAACAAACAGCTACATTCTGCAGACTCAAACACTTGGGCCTTTTTTTGAAACAGTATCAGAAAATTCCTCTTTTAAATGAGAAGATAAAAGATTTAATTGTGTAAAATGCAGCGACAGCATTCCTTCAGGGAACGTTTCATCGTTTGTAGCAAAGCACGAATCTGTAGCTAAAAACTCCCGACGTTTAAAATGTTCAGCTGTTTCTGGTTGACTTCACTAAGTTTGGATTAACTGATTAATAAAAGTTTTTTAATGCAATATTTTTATTTGAACTGAGTGAAGCTAAAACTTCAGGAGTGAATTTTTTTATTCTAAAAGCAAAATGTAAATATTTTTCTTTAGTTTTGGTTTAAAGTGTAATTAACCCCTCGGTGGAAGATTAGCTCCGCCCCCTGACAAATAAAAAACATTCCAGCAAAGTGGGCGGAGCCAATATACGATAATTTTGGGGTTTTATACCCTCTAGTGACTTTTTGAAGCCTGGTGGAGGCAAGTAAAGCCTGGCAGGGAGACAAGTAAAGCCGGGAAGGGGAGGCAATTAAAGTCTGGTGGCCCGCCAGGCTTATAATACACTGTGGGAAACACTGGGAGTTACACCTGGTCGCTAGGAAAGTAAAACCTGGTGGGGAGGCAAGTAAAGCCTGGCGGGGAGCAAGTAAAGCCTGGTGGGGATGCAATTAAAGTCTGGTGGCCCGCCAGGCTTATAATACACTGTGGGAAACACTGGGAGTTACACCTGGTCGCTAGGAAAGTAAAACCTGGTGGGGAGGCAAGTAAAGCCTGGCAGGGAGCAAGTAAAGCCTGGCGGGGAGGCAATTAAAGTCTGGTGGCCCGCCAGGCTTATAATACACTGTGGGAAACACTGGGAGTTACACCTGGTCGCTAGGAAAGTAAAACCTGGTGGGGAGGCAAGTAAAGCCTGGCAGGGAGCAAGTAAAGCCTGGCGGGGAGGCAATTAAAGTCTGGTGGCCCGCCAGGCTTATAATACACTGTGGGAAACACTGGGAGTTACACTTAAATTGCGGCTCTGACTGCATTGATCTTTTTTGACGAAAGGCGATTCTCCTGAAGATTTAATTGAATATTATTAATAATCATTAATCGGAGGTAAACGCGCAGGTCATAAACTGACTCCGGTCCCCACCAGAGAAGGGAAACGTTATGTGGCCCTCACAGGAAAAGGTTTGGGGACCCCTGGATTAGGTGTTGAGGTGAAATTACTACAAACGCAGTTTGTCAAAAATAATAAATAATTTCCTGTTTGTTCTGTAACTTGGTGTTTAGTTCTCGCTGTTACTACGTCTAAAATCAAACAGAAAAACTAAACATTTCAGTTTACAGGCTAAAATAACTGTAGTTTGTAAAGTTTTCTATGTTCTTCTGGTCTTTCAGTCCGGTCCGGTCCGGTCCGGTCCGCCTTTTCCAGCTTGAGCAGTAAATCTACATCCACAGGTAAAGTATAATCAGAATATTATCACAGCATCATCTGCGTAACGAAACATGATTTGGTACAAAAGCTAATTAAATGTATTTTAGTGACGTTACATAAACAACCTGGTTGATTGTCGCCTCGGTGACGGACTGTGTGTTTCCTCACCGTGATATTTTTATTTTTAGGCCTCCTGAACTCTGAGTGACTCTGTTGAACAATCAGAGAAACATAATAAAAACTTTATGAAACGAATGTTTTCTGTTATAGTTTGCCAAGTTCTCAGGTAGATTTGGTCTTGCATTGAAATAAAGTGAACTGAAGCTACGTTAAGCATTCATGCTAGCATGTTAGCAATGCTAACATGTTAGCATGTTAGCATTGCTAATTATCTGGACTTCATAAGTTTTAATTATGCAGATGATTAAAAATGTAGAAACATCAGAATTAATTAAGTCAGTCAAACATTGAATTTTATTTTAAAACGTCGCTAAACCGGCTTTTCTCTGCGATTCGCCTGAAATATCAAGACGACACAAATAATAATAATTAGAGTTAATTCTGACGCTAAATAGCAGAAAAACTCACTGAAACGCCTGAAAATGTTTTAATTTTCCCCCGAAACCAACAGCGTCCAGGCAGCGGAGACAAAACTCCTCATGTCCTATGTCAGGGTGTCCAAAGTGTGGCTCGGGGGCCACGTGGGGCCCTTGGCGTGATTCTGTGCGGCCCGTGGCACCAACTCAAACGAAGCTAATCTTTTCTGTTGATGGCGACACGATTAGCACAAAGTAAATGGAAATTATGCAGATTAGAATAGATTTAAACTAAAAAAGAACAGAAACATTTTTTATTTTAATTTAATAGCATCAGAAACATTGAGCAGCTCTTATTTTAAAGCATTTAACTGAAGCTAATCAGGAAGATTTTAAGCTTGTATTTTAATCTTGTTGCCGGTTATGTTGTTATTAGGGCTGAAACGATTCCTCGAGTGATTCGAGAACCTCGATTATTAAAATTCCTCGAGGAAAATTGACCTGCCTCGAAGCTTCGTTAGTTTATGTTTTATCATTTAGCACCGTGTTTCAGCCGGAACATTATTTGCGTTGCGCGGAGCTCTGACTTCCGCCTCTGAGTTGTTGACGGAAGCTACGTGTTAGCGGCATAACGTCCAATCTTCAGGTTCGGCCCGCGGGGATTTTACTGATTGGTGATAATTCCGGGTTTTCATCGTTTTTGTGGGACCAATAAACATCCTTAAAATGACCGGCGCGATGCCGGGAGTTCGGCAGCCTTTCTGCTCCGGAGCTGCTGGTTGAACGGCGGGAAGAAGCTGAGGAGGATTTCTACAGGTGAGCGGAGAGACTGAACACGGCGGGCGGCTGAGGGTTGATGCTTACAGGGTAAGAGCAGCTTTACGGACGAACCGCACAATAAACTTATATCATCCCGGTCTGAACAAACGGGAGGCGGAACATGGCTGGTAGATGAGTTTCTGAACGGAGGAGCCATAAATATCCCGTGTTGCTCCCCGGTCTACAAAACAGTAACTGGTAGGGAAGCTCAAATGTGGAAAAAATAGACTGATGTTGATATCCGATAGTAACACTGGTGTTATGGAAGATTTACCAATATTTTATTTCATAATTGTTTTTATCCGATTAATCGTAAGAAAAATCTATAGATTACTCGATTACTAAAATAATCGTTTACAACAGCCCTAGTTGTTATGCACTTTTTAAACTCCTCCATCGACCTGCTGCAGGATTACAGATTAGATTAGCCTCTTTAGCTAAATCCAGCATCGTCGTCGTCTCTGTGTGAGGTAAGTAACTCGGAGTGAGACTCGTACGTCGTCCAGCGTCTCCTTCCTCCTCAGCTGCTGAGGAAGACTCAGGGCGGAGCGAAGGAGCTGCACCGTGTGCTTCATGTCGTCCAGACGCTGGACGAGGCTCACGGACCAACGGAGCACAAAACATCAGCCCGGTGTCGCCAGCGCCCCCTGCAGACGGGAGCGGGCGCTGCGAACGCTGTAGATGACGTCATCGACCTGGATCTGGAAGTCGCTGTTCAGAACCGTTTCCCTCAAAGTGGAGGAGGAGATTCCTCTGTCCGTCTGAGGAACGAAGCAAACATTTAGTCTGAATTACATCAGGACGCTGTGGCGCCACCTACAGGTCAGGCCGATCAACCTGAGGGAACACTTTCTGGGTGCTGTGCAGCTGGAAGGGCTTTCATACATTTAGACAGATGCTAGCATGCGTAACCGTGGCAACAAGGTGTTGTTTTCACAACCAGGAGCCGATTAGCATCTCAGATGAAACCTGAACTTTGACCCCAAATCCCAGAGAGCTGAAGAGGAGGCAGAGGCTCAAACCGACTCTGAGCAACGACGGCGTCCCCTACTCCAACATCTCTCCAACCAGAACGTCACACAGAGAAACGAAGAGGAGCGGCAAAGGCAAAGGAGGTGGATTAGCAGCGCTAGCTAACAACTGATGGAGCCGTGAAGTTCAGTGTAGCCATCTGTTTATGAAAAATACAAAACAAGCTAAAAACACAATATTCTGATTAAACTACTGCTGCATTATTGTTTACATGGGGACGTTTTTGCAGGCGCACAACGCTGCAGGGTGAAAATACCATTATTTTACCTCCATCCATGGCGGTGCTGCCGCCGTAGAACCGTTAACTAAATGAAACTAAAGATCTGTGAGAGCTGCTGTTTAGGCCACATTTCTATAAAACTTTTAAAAAATTCCACAGCACATCTAAACACTACGGTTGTCAAAGTCAAGTTAGCATAGCTGAACTACTTCCTCCTCCTTTGCTTTTTTCTCTTAATTAAATGTTTTTCCTGAACTTGTCACCTCGTTGTCGTAGTGTTAGAGCAAAGCCCTGCGTCCCTTTTTGCTTTATATATCAGGCGTACATTTAAGATTCATTAAGTTTATAACTATGCTAGTCATCGTTAGCGAGCAGCTTTCTGACCTCCAGCAGGGATCTGAGTACATGATCATATTTACAGCAAATCTGTCCAACTGGTCCTGCTGCAGTTTATATGAGAGACACGTTTACATATAAAATACATTTTATTTTACTTCTGCTGCTGCTTCCTGTTGATGATGTCGTTGGTTTCAGGTCAGAGTTCAGCTGGCGGGGCTCGCCTACCTGTCGCTGCGGGGGGGATTCCTGGGATGCCTCACCAGGTGAGCCGCCGCCCTCGCCCGCCTCACCTGGTGAGCCGCCTCATCTGGTGAGCCGCCGCCCTCGCCCGCCTCACCTGGTGAGCCGCCTCATCTGGTGAGCCGCCGCCCTCGCCCGCCTCACCTGGTGAGCCGCCTCATCTGGTGAGCCGCCGCCCTCGCCGCCTCACCTGGTGAGCCGCCTCACCTGGTGAGCCGCCTCACCTGGTGAGCCGCCTCACCTGGTGAGCCGCCGCCCTCGCCCGCCTCACCTGGTGAGCCGCCTCACCTGGTGAGCCGCCGCCCTCGCCCACCTCACCTGGTGAGCCGCCTCACCTGGTGAGCCGCCGCCCTCGCCCACCTCACCTGGTGAGCCGCCTCATCTGGTGAGCCGCCGCCCTCGCCCGCCTCACCTGGTGAGCCGCCTCATCTGGTGAGCCGCCGCCCTCGCCCGCCTCACCTGGTGAGCCGCCTCACCTGGTGAGCCGCCTCACCTGGTGAGCCGCCGCCCTCGCCCACCTCACCTGGTGAGCCGCCTCACCTGGTGAGCCGCCTCACCAGGTGAGGCGCCTCACCTGGTGAGCCGCCTCATCTGGTGAGCCGCCGCCCTCGCCCGCCTCACCTGGTGAGCCGCCTCACCTGGTGAGCCGCCTCACCTGGTGAGCCGCCGCCCTCGCCCACCTCACCTGGTGAGCCGCCTCACCTGGTGAGCCGCCTCACCTGGTGAGCCGCCGCCCTCGCCCGCCTCACCTGGTGAGCCGCCTCCCTCGCCCACCTCACCTGGTGAGCCGCCTCCCTCGCCCACCTCACCTGGTGAGCCGCCTCGCCTGCCTCACGTATTAAATCAATTAATCACACTATCAATTAAAACCACATCAGTCCATTTACAGGATTTATCGTTTTCTCTCTTTCTACCAAAATGACTAAAGTCTTCAGCTTTGGTTTAAATTTAAATTTATTTAGTAAGGATATTAATTAACATTCATGTATTATTTATGCATTATTATTCCATTAATACCATTATGTTAGTTCAAAATGATCTCAAAACAACAACATTACAGTTTATTGTGTGTTATTTTGGATATTGAAACTGAAGTTAATTGATATCTGACAGGACGAACATACATTATTATCGAGGTATCGGTTGAAAACGGTCTCAAAGCAACATGATCATTTATTGGGATGAAGTTTGTGCTGCAGCAGCATCGGTCCTTGTGCCCGGCAGCCTCCCTCAGTGTGGCTCCGTCACGGAGCCCGTCACCTTCTCCATCTCCTGCGCCACCAGCATGCTCTTCTTCGGCTACTACCTCCTCGCCAGGCCGGTCGGTCCGCTGCTGCTTCCTGCCTCGTCGCGTCGCAGCCAAGAAAATCACGTAGAGCTAGCTCAGTGCGCTAACGTAACCGTCAAGCTACATGAAAGTTTAACGCCGCCCGTCGCATGTCAGGGTTTTTAATTTGATTAGATTTATTTTGTTCCCTGGGAGTTGGATGCTTGGAGCTTCAGAGTAAATTTGTCAGTTCCTGCCCTGAGCAGATACAACAACGAGCTAGCTAAGGTGACGCGCTAGCTTACCGTCCTTTTCCTCTGTTGCCATGGCGACGGTAACCTGACCCGTTGCGGGTTTCCATTAAGCCGATCCGTTTGTTTCCATGTGACGACCTGCGGAGGCCGAGGAGCTCCATCCAGAAGCTCCTGGTGATCCCAGAGCAGCATGTTGGCACTTTCTACGTTTCTCTTTCAATAAAAGACGTTTAGTTTTGCTCTTGTTTGGTAAATAAAGCGAATAAAGCTGGGAAAGCAGCTTCCCTCTGTTGACGCCCTTCGTGTTCTGGCAGGAGTAGCTTTCTGATTTAAAGAGAAACTGAAGAAATTCTGGGTGTTTATGTTCAACAGAAAAGATTTAATTAAAATCCGATAAATAAAAACATTTTAGATAACATTAGCGTTCTAGCTAAATGTAGCTGTTTGCATAGGAGATGTTAGTCAACATATAGCCTTCATGCTAACATTAGCGTTTTAGCTAATGAGAATAGATTTAAGTTACCGTATTTTCCGTACTACAAGGCGCACTGTCGGCTTTTGAGGAAGTTGAAGGTTTTTTCAGGTGCGCCTTATAGTGCGGAAAATACGGTAATCAACTTAATGAAGTAGATCAATAATGGTGGACATGCTATCGACAGGGTTTTAAATAACCGTAGCATTTTAGCTAACTTTGACGTAAAAGATGAATTTAAAGTGTTGAATGAAGTAGCTCAGTCGTAGTAAACATGCTATTGGCAGGATTTTAGGATTTCTAAATGGCTAATTTTCCAGACACCATAAAACATGAACTTAGCCAGAAAACGGCTGTTTTTCTGATCAGCAGAGACTCGAATGAAAGAACAAAAACGCGTCAAATGTTTTGTGGATCACCAAACATTAAAATAAGGTTCAACTTGCCAGTAAAAATCCAGCTTTTTGTCTCAGGACCTTTTTATTTACTTTATTGAACAGCAAAGCAGAACAATGTTTTCTGTTTTCAGTACCAGGTGAAGGTTGAGATCACATGAAGGTGAGAAAAGAGTTCAAACTAGTCTGTTTCTTCAGGAGTTGAATCTGGTGACTGCAGGCCAGCCGGTGTGAAGCCGGATCCACTCAAAGTAATGAGCGACCTGCCGAGAAGAGAAACCAGTTAACTGGGTCTTTTTAGAGCTTGAACTGGGAGTAGAACCAGTTGTACCTGTGTGTAAACCCCTGGGAAGCCCTGATGGCCGCACCGCTCCCCCCAGCTCACGATGCCCCACAGGTAGGAAACCCCCAGTTCGTCCTGGCAGACCAGCGGGCCGCCGCTGTCGCCCTGACACGAGTCCACGTGTCCCTCCAGGTCACCTGCACACAGACGGACCGGGTTCAGGCCGTCGACCCGGCGGATCGGCTCGGGCGCCGCGGACGCACTCACCTGCGCACATCATCCCCGGTTTGAAGCGATGCTTGTAGGAGGATTCGCAGCCGGAGATGAGCGACACGTTGGCCCAGAGCAGAACCTGAGCCGACCGGCCGTCTGCGCAGAAACATCATCTTAACGAGACACATGTTAACGGGCTCATGGACCCGAACAGCCCGGATTACAGGGATTCATTACGGGTAGAAAACAACCAGCGGAGGTCAAAACAATCTAAAAACTGAGTAGATTCAGTTTAAAAGTTCACTAAAGACCAGATTATGTCTGAGATTATCTTGGATTAAAAAGTCATTTCAACATAAAACTTAATGCTGCACATCAACCTAAATAATCTAGTTATTTTTTACAAATATCTTCACCTCCATTGATTCACGTAGCTGCCAGTGAAAAGATTTATTTTTTTAAAAACTGCAACTTAAAACAAAAACTTATTTTTATCTGTTTCATTTTCCCACTTTTCTCTCTTTTCAAATGTCTGAAAAAAAATCCTCAAATATTCAAACGACTAAGTTCAGCATCATTTTATTCTAATAATTTGCATAAACCCACATTCAGGCCCAATAAAGTGATATTTTATTGATTGGATCCTCTTCATCTTCTACTGCACAGGTGTCAAACTCAAGGCCCGGGGGCCAAATCTGGCCCGCCGTAGCTTTTTATGTGGCCCTCTGGACTCCAAATTACATCAATAAGTCCTTCCAGTTTTTCACAAATCTGCAAAAATCACACAAAATCAACAAATTTCCACATTTTTTCCCCTGATTTTACTGCAAATTTTCTCAAAATTGGTCAAAAACATTAAATCCGTAACTGATACAGCGAGTGATAAAGAGTCACATTTAACATTATATTAGCGTAAATACTGTAAAATAACAATTACAAATATTTCTTAATATTCACCACAAAATCTGTCATTTTGATTGCAAAAATAAACACTAAAATAATCACAAATCCTGGAGGAACAGCTATTTATTGATATTTTAACAGTTTTATTGGTTTCATCAATAGATTCTGGGGCAACCGGCCCTTTAAGAACATTCAGATTTTTGATTCGGCCCAAAATAAAAATGAGTTTGACACCACTGTTCTACTGTTTTATGCTGGTAAACACCATAATGGGGCAGTGCTGCCACCAACTGGTAGAAAGTGAGAACTGCTCAATCCCTCTTCACCTAAAAACATTTCATATTTAATCCTCCTCAGTGTTTCTGAGCCGAACCGATGTGGTGATGGTCTCAGGTGCTCGCGGCGCCGTACCTGCGGTCCGCCCCCACCCGGAGATGCTGCAGGTGTGGTTGGGCGGGAACAGCTGGGTGGTCCAGGGGACGCAGACGGCCCGGACGGCCGGGTTGTCCTCCAGGCATTTATCCGAGAACGGCAGCTTCTCCAGCTGCACCAGCGCGATGTCGTTCTCATACGTCGACGGCACGTAGCTGCAGGGAGACTGGGAGTCTTAGCTTCCTGTGTGACTGATTTATAATCGATAATCAGCGATCAGGCGGGTTCGTACTTCGGGTGGATGCGGATGTCCGTCACAGGAACGATGTCCGTCGTTCCCTGAGGCCGAAATTTCTTCCAGAGAGAAAATTTAACTTTGAACGCAGAAGGATTCGGCCTGTTGGGGGAATGAACCAGTTAGTCACTCAGTCACTTTCACTCTGTCACTTTCAGTCATTTCCCTCAGTCATTTCACTCAGTCATTTCACGGGAGCTGTTGAAGCTGTTGTTTGTGAGCATAAAGTTGATCAGGTGTTTTTCACTGTGTCATTCTAAGGAAAACCAATGCCGTGGCATTAAAAGCTGCTCTGTCCAGGCGATTCTCCTGCATGTTCAGCTACAATAACAACCCTCCGTGTTGAGCTTTTCCTCCGTGTCTGAGCCAAATGAATGAGCGTTCGCCTGCAGCCGGGTTACATCCGAATGCCGCCGTATTCCAACGACCCGTTCTGGAGCTTCTGGGCCACTTTCACTCAGTCACTTTCACTCAGTCTCTTTCACTCAGTTACAGTTACTCAGTCACTTTCACTCAGTCTCTTTCACTCAGTCACTTTCACTCTGTCACTTTCACTCAGTCTCTTTCACTCAGTCACTTTCACTCAGTCTCTTTCACTCAGTCACTTTCACTCAGTCTCTTTCACTCAGTCACTTTCACTCAGTCTCTTTCACTCAGTCACTTTCACTCAGTTACAGTTACTCAGTCACTTTCACTCAGTCTCTTTCACTCAGTCTCTTTCATTCAGTCACTTTCACTCTGTCTCTTTCACTCAGTCACTTTCACTCTGTCACTTTCACTCAGTTACAGTTACTCAGTCACTTTCACTCAGTCTCTTTCACTCAGTCACTTTCACTCAGTTACAGTCACTCAGTCACTTTCACTCAGTCTCTTTCATTCAGTCACTTTCACTCAGTCTCTTTCACTCAGTCACTTTCACTCTGTCACTTTCACTCAGTCACTTTCACTCAGTCACTTTCACTCAGTCTCTTTCACTCAGTCTCTTTCACTCAGTCACTTTCACTCAGTCACTTTCACTCAGTTACAGTTACTCAGTCACTTTCACTCTGTCTCTTTCATTCAGTCACATTCACTCAGTCACTTTCACTCTGTCTCTTTCATTCAGTCACTTTCACTCAGTCTCTTTCACTCAGTCACTTTCACTCAGTCACTTTCACTCAGTCACTTTCACTCTGTCACTTTCACTCAGTCACTTTCACTCAGTCACTTTCACTCAGTCTCTTTCATTCAGTCACTTTCACTCAGTCTCTTTCACTCAGTCACTTTCACTCTGTCACTTTCACTCAGTCACTTTCACTCAGTCACTTTCACTCAGTCTCTTTCACTCAGTCTCTTTCACTCAGTCACTTTCACTCAGTCACTTTCACTCAGTTACAGTTACTCAGTCACTTTCACTCTGTCTCTTTCATTCAGTCACTTTCACTCAGTCTCTTTCACTCAGTCTCTTTCACTCTGTCACTTTCACTCAGTCACTTTCACTCAGTCACTTTCACTCTGTCTCTTTCACTCAGTCACTTTCACTCTGTCACTTTCACTCAGTCACTTTCACTCAGTCACTTTCACTCAGTCTCTTTCATTCAGTCTCTTTCACTCAGTCTCTTTCACTCAGTCACTTTCACTCTGTCACTTTCACTCAGTTACAGTTACTCAGTCACTTTCACTCTGTCACTTTCACTCAGTCACTTTCACTCAGTCACTTTCACTCAGTCTCTTTCATTCAGTCTCTTTCACTCAGTCTCTTTCATTCAGTCACTTTCACTCTGTCTCTTTCACTCAGTCTCTTTCATTCAGTCACTTTCACTCAGTTACAGTTACTCAGTCACTTTCACTCTGTCACTTTCACTCAGTCACTTTCACTCAGTTACAGTTACTCAGTCACTTTCACTCTGTCACTTTCACTCAGTCACTTTCACTCAGTCTCTTTCATTCAGTCACTTTCACTCAGTCTCTTTCACTCAGTCTCTTTCATTCAGTCACTTTCACTCAGTCTCTTTCACTCAGTCACTTTCACTCTGTCACTTTCACTCAGTCACTTTCACTCAGTCACTTTCACTCAGTCTCTTTCACTCAGTCTCTTTCACTCAGTCACTTTCACTCAGTCACTTTCACTCAGTTACAGTTACTCAGTCACTTTCACTCTGTCTCTTTCATTCAGTCACATTCACTCAGTCACTTTCACTCTGTCTCTTTCATTCAGTCACTTTCACTCAGTCTCTTTCACTCAGTCACTTTCACTCTGTCACTTTCACTCAGTCACTTTCACTCAGTCACTTTCACTCAGTCTCTTTCACTCAGTCACTTTCACTCAGTCACTTTCACTCAGTCACTTTCACTCAGTCACTTTCACTCAGTCTCTTTCATTCAGTCTCTTTCACTCAGTCACTTTCACTCAGTCTCTTTCACTCAGTCACTTTCACTCAGTTACAGTTACTCAGTCACTTTCACTCTGTCACTTTCACTCAGTCACTTTCACTCAGTCACTTTCACTCAGTCTCTTTCATTCAGTCTCTTTCACTCAGTCTCTTTCATTCAGTCACTTTCACTCTGTCTCTTTCACTCAGTCACTTTCACTCAGTCACTTTCACTCAGTCACTTTCACTCAGTCACTTTCACTCAGTCTCTTTCACTCAGTCACTTTCACTCAGTCTCTTTCACTCAGTCACTTTCACTCAGTCTCTTTCACTCAGTCACTTTCACTCTGTCACTTTCACTCAGTCACTTTCACTCAGTCACTTTCACTCAGTCTCTTTCACTCAGTCTCTTTCACTCAGTCACTTTCACTCAGTCACTTTCACTCAGTTACAGTTACTCAGTCACTTTCACTCTGTCTCTTTCATTCAGTCACATTCACTCAGTCACTTTCACTCTGTCTCTTTCATTCAGTCACTTTCACTCAGTCTCTTTCACTCAGTCACTTTCACTCAGTCTCTTTCACTCAGTCACTTTCACTCTGTCACTTTCACTCAGTCACTTTCACTCAGTCACTTTCACTCAGTCTCTTTCATTCAGTCACTTTCACTCAGTCTCTTTCACTCAGTCACTTTCACTCTGTCACTTTCACTCAGTCACTTTCACTCAGTCACTTTCACTCAGTCTCTTTCATTCAGTCACTTTCACTCAGTCTCTTTCACTCAGTCACTTTCACTCAGTCACTTTCACTCAGTCACTTTCACTCAGTCACTTTCACTCAGTCACTTTCACTCAGTTACAGTTACTCAGTCACTTTCACTCTGTCTCTTTCATTCAGTCACTTTCACTCAGTCTCTTTCACTCAGTCACTTTCACTCTGTCACTTTCACTCAGTCACTTTCACTCAGTCACTTTCACTCAGTCTCTTTCACTCAGTCACTTTCACTCTGTCACTTTCACTCAGTCACTTTCACTCAGTCACTTTCACTCAGTCTCTTTCACTCAGTCACTTTCACTCTGTCTCTTTCACTCAGTCACTTTCACTCAGTCACTTTCACTCAGTTACAGTTACTCAGTCACTTTCACTCAGTCTCTTTCACTCAGTCACTTTCACTCTGTCACTTTCACTCAGTCTCTTTCACTCTGTCTCTTTCATTCAGTCACATTCACTCAGTCACTTTCACTCAGTCTCTTTCACTCTGTCCCTTTCACTCTGTCTCTTTCACTCAGTCTCTTTCACTCAGTCACTTTCACTCAGTCACTTTCACTCAGTCACTTTCACTCTGTCACTTTCACTCAGTCACTTTCACTCAGTCACTTTCACTCAGTCTCTTTCATTCAGTCTCTTTCACTCAGTCTCTTTCACTCAGTCACTTTCACTCTGTCACTTTCACTCAGTTACAGTTACTCAGTCACTTTCACTCTGTCACTTTCACTCAGTCACTTTCACTCAGTCACTTTCACTCAGTCTCTTTCATTCAGTCTCTTTCACTCAGTCTCTTTCATTCAGTCTCTTTCACTCAGTCTCTTTCATTCAGTCACTTTCACTCAGTTACAGTTACTCAGTCACTTTCACTCAGTCTCTTTCATTCAGTCACTTTCACTCTCTCTCTTTCACTCTGTCCCTTTCATTCAGTCACTTTCACTCAGTCTCTTTCACTCAGTCACTTTCACTCTGTCACTTTCACTCAGTCACTTTCACTCAGTCACTTTCACTCAGTCTCTTTCACTCAGTCTCTTTCACTCAGTCACTTTCACTCAGTCACTTTCACTCAGTTACAGTTACTCAGTCACTTTCACTCTGTCTCTTTCATTCAGTCACATTCACTCAGTCACTTTCACTCTGTCTCTTTCATTCAGTCACTTTCACTCAGTCTCTTTCACTCAGTCACTTTCACTCTGTCACTTTCACTCAGTCACTTTCACTCAGTCACTTTCACTCAGTCTCTTTCACTCAGTCACTTTCACTCTGTCACTTTCACTCAGTCACTTTCACTCAGTCACTTTCACTCAGTCTCTTTCATTCAGTCTCTTTCACTCAGTCACTTTCACTCAGTCTCTTTCACTCAGTCACTTTCACTCAGTTACAGTTACTCAGTCACTTTCACTCTGTCACTTTCACTCAGTCACTTTCACTCAGTCACTTTCACTCAGTCTCTTTCATTCAGTCTCTTTCACTCAGTCTCTTTCATTCAGTCACTTTCACTCTGTCTCTTTCACTCAGTCACTTTCACTCAGTCACTTTCACTCAGTCACTTTCACTCAGTCACTTTCACTCAGTCTCTTTCATTCAGTCACTTTCACTCAGTCACTTTCACTCAGTCACTTTCACTCAGTCATTTCACTCAGTCACTTTCACTCAGTCACTTTCACTCAGTCTCTTTCACTCAGTCACTTTCACTCAGTCTCTTTCACTCAGTCACTTTCACTCAGTCACTTTCACTCAGTCACTTTCACTCAGTCACTTTCACTCAGTCTCTTTCACTCAGTCTCTTTCACTCAGTCACTTTCACTCAGTCACTTTCACTCAGTCATTTCACTCAGTCACTTTCACTCTGTCACTTTCAGTCTCTTTCACTCAGTCACTTTCACTCAGTCACTTTCACTCAGTCACTTTCACTCAGTCACTTTCACTCAGTCACTTTCACTCAGTCTCTTTCATTCAGTCACTTTCACTCTGTCTCTTTCACTCAGTCACTTTCACTCAGTCACTTTCACTCAGTCACTTTCACTCAGTCTCTTTCATTCAGTCACTTTCACTCTGTCTCTTTCACTCAGTCACTTTCACTCAGTCTCTTTCACTCAGTCACTTTCACTCAGTCACTTTCACTCAGTCACTTTCACTCAGTCTCTTTCACTCAGTCACTTTCTTTCACTCAGTCACTTTCTTTCACTCAGTCACTTTCACTCTGTCTCTTTCACTCAGTCACATTCACTCAGTCACCGGGTCGTACCTGACGCAGTGAGCGGCGGTGAGGACCCAGCAGCCGCCGATGTAAGCTCCTCCACAGTCGATCCTGCGGTTCTCCTCTAGCGCCACCTGCCACTGGATCTGAGTCTGCAGGCAGGAAGAGGAATCGCCAGGTTACCTTCAGCTCTTCAGAGTAAAGGCGGCCATGAATGACCTCTAAAAATCTCACTTCACGTGACAGAAATACTCATTTTTTTAAAATATTTTGATAGCAGCGATATTGAGTAATAATTGATAAGTGAATAAAGTATCAATACTGCGGCTCAATAACTGTTAGCAGAAGGAAAAAGCATCAGAAAATGTTTCCTCATTCGAGGTTTTTAGCTCAAACCTGCAGTGATTTAAATTATTGAACAACTTTCATCATCGCTGACAAGTTATTTAAAATAAATCAATGAATATAAATGCTTTATATTCCACTATTTAATTTCTGCTGCGTCGTTTTATTCTGTATAACTTCCTCCTGTTTACAAGCGGGTTGCCAGTTGTGCGTGTTTGGATCTGGCAACCCGGGCTGTGGCTGACCGGATTGGCCGGGATTCCTCCCACCACCCTCTTCCTCCGGCTCGTTCTTCCTCGGTTCTCCGGCTCCGTGTCGTCCACCAAGTCCTTGTTGGGAATCCCACAGGACAGCTGGGCCTCCAGGTGTTTCCTGTTGGCTCTGGTTTCTGGAAAACAAACAAACAAACAAACAAAAACAAACAAACAAACAAACATTTATCATGACCTAAATTAACATTTATGGAATAATAACTCACTAGTTGAGTAAAGTTTGACGTCTGTGTTTAAGTTTTGGTTTGTAGGAACTCTTTAAGCGGTTAGGCGTTTATATTCATGCTCTTATTTTGAAGTCTGTTTACGGAGCATTTCCATTTCCTTTCCTCAGATTCTGGCTTCCTTTTCCTCCTTTTCTTGTTTATTTCAAACAAGAAACAAAAAAGGAACAAAATAAAACACAGGCAGAACAAATATAAAGATAAATACGATATAATGTTTCATATAACATGCAAATTAAGTCAAAATTAGTTTGGTAATTAAGGACTGCAGTGTTTAGAGGGCAGGTATAAAGTTAGCGCTTTAGCATTAGCTCCTGCTAACTGTGACGTTCAGCGTTAGAGGGTGTACTTAATTCTTTCTTGGAGGGTGTACTTAGTTTTTCATCAAGCTCACAGTGATATGAACTCTTTCTGCTGCAGGCGGAGGAACCGTTTCTGTTAATAACGTCACAGAAACTCATTTTTTAAATCCAAACTCGGGTTTAAGGTCAGAGAAAAACCTTAATTTGGTCACAAAACAAATTTTCTTTTGGTCTTTTTAGGATTTTTTTACAAATATTTTTATAAATTTTCTGAACGTAGAAGACAGAAAAGTGTGTAAAAGAATATAAATAAAGGTAAAACCAGCTGAAGTCAGAATCAGCACCACAGACTCAGTTCATACAAGTTTTATTCATTTTTATTTTCCTCACACTTTCAATAAGTCTGTAAAATATTTTTAGGATTATTTATGTTAATAGTTGTTAAATATAAGTTATAAATTTATGTTTCATTTCTTTATTTTATATGAGAAATGATTGATTTTGAATCTTTTTAACGGGTAAACATAAAGAATTTGTGTTTTAAATGTGATTATAAAACAGATTTTTGGATTTATTTACATTAATAAAGTGTCTCGGCTGCAACATGTTCAGTGTTTTAAGTGTTTTTAGTTCCGTCTGAACGCCTTCACGTTAAAACATTTAGTCTGGACATGCAGATTTATTTATGACTTTTACAGAAAACCTTTTGTTGGCTTTTCACTCAGACGGGGGATAAAGTTTCCTACCTGCAGGGTGAGAACCAGCTGAGGGTCACCTACCGTTTTTACGAGAGACGTACTCTGGAATACAAGACATGAAGACATGAAGTCTGATTTCTACCGTTTAAAAAACGTCCAGATTTACTAAAAACTGAGTAAATAAACACAGTTGTTACCTGAGGGGTTTGGTGCCGAGTTCAAGTTATCTGGAGCTGCTGAGGCTGCAGGAAACAGAAACGTTTAGATATGAAGCTGCTGTCAGAGGCAAACCTGAACTGGACCCTGAGTTCAGACCCTGAGAGGGTCCAGTTTAGACCCTGAGAGGGTCCAGACCCTCAGAGGGTCCAGTTCAGACCCTGCAGAGGGTCCAGTTCAGACCCTGCAGAGGGTCCAGTTTAGACCCTGAGAGGGTCCAGTTCAGACCCTGCAGAGGGTCCAGTTCAGACCCTGCAGAGGGTCCAGTTCAGACCCTGAGAGGGTCCAGTTCAGACCCTGAGAGGGTCCAGTTTAGACCCTGAGAGGGTCCAGTTCAGACCCTGCAGAGGGTCCAGTTCAGACCCTGCAGAGGGTCCAGTTCAGACCCTCAGAGGGTCCAGTTCAGACCCTGAGAGGGTCCAGTTTAGACCCTGCAGAGGGTCCAGTTCAGACCCTGCAGAGGGTCCAGTTTAGACCCTGCAGAGGGTCCAGTTCAGACCCTGAGAGGGTCCAGTTTAGACCCTGAGAGGGTCCAGTTTAGACCCTGCAGAGGGTCCAGTTCAGACCCTGAGAGGGTCCAGTTCAGACCCTGCAGAGGGTCCAGTTTAGACCCTGAGAGGGTCCAGTTCAGACCCTGAGAGGGTCCAGTTCAGACCCTGCAGAGGGTCCAGTTCAGACCCTGAGAGGGTCCAGTTCAGACCCTGAGAGGGTCCAGTTCAGACCCTGCAGAGGGTCCAGTTCAGACCCTGAGAGGGTCCAAAGCTTTAACTTCAGAACAACTTCAGATGTAACTTTTGTTTCAGCTCTTTATCTGATCTGTCGTCTTACTGGAAGCTTCCACTCGTTTCTGAGCTTCGTCGGCTCCGTCCAGGCAGTCGAT
The DNA here is from genome assembly GCF_904066995.2 of Poecilia reticulata. Lineage (NCBI taxonomy): Eukaryota > Metazoa > Chordata > Actinopteri > Cyprinodontiformes > Poeciliidae > Poecilia > Poecilia reticulata. The sequence continues at coordinate 26,340,240 of NC_088847.1, read as the reverse complement.
CAGCTGGTCGCCGACTGCGTTTCTGTGCAGACAGACGCCGGAGCTGCAGCGGAAACCTCCGTTCCTGCAGCCTGAGAAACACGCCGCTCAGGGAAAACCTCTGCACGTTTGTGCCTTCATCTGTGTGTTTGGGTTTTACTTTTGCAGCACATCTCATCGCTGCGGTCGCCGCAGTCGTCCACTCCGTCGCATGTCTGGTTGCGGAAGACGCATTTCTGGTTTGCGCAGGTGAAGCCGCCGCATTCTGCAGCAGAAACACAAACAGGAGACGGAGGCGGCAACATCGCATCAAACCTTCACCTAAATATTACGAGTAATTTGACAGGATTGCAGATTTTATCGCATTTCAGGACTTTTTTCAGCACTTCAGGTAAAATATGTGGGAGCCTGAAAGTGACCAACGTCTGACTGAAGATTTCACCAGCAGCACAAACGTTGCGGTGTGTTTGGCCGACGGCGCAAACACACCGCAAACTTCAAAACACACAAAAAAATACAAAAGGAAAATGCTGCAAATTTGCTCCACAAAATGGAAGTCCTCCAGGCCACCAGGGGGAGTCGGCCACCAAATCATAAGGAACCAGGTTTTTAGCAAAGAAGACAAAGAAAATTACAAGAAGACAGGAAATATGTTTCAAACTTGGTTTTTTACAACAGCAGAACATTTATGCAGGTATTATTACTGACTCCAGACTCCCCCTAGTGGACTGGAGGACTTCCGCTTTGTGAAGTGAGCTAGCAGCATTTTATGATTACTGTTGTTTATAGCAAGACCAGTTAAACTCTGAGTTGAGCCACAGGTTAACTCCTGAAGAAGAAGAAACACCGTTTGAGCGAGGCAAGGCGATTCTTTGAGAAGCTTCTCTGTAAGGCAGCTTCCAGGTGTTTTTGACCTCAGACTGACCTTCAGGTGTTTCCTTATAGCAGGTCGCTGCAGCCACCATCCCGCCGTCAGCCGCCATCTTGTCGTAGATTTCACACTCGGCCAGAGACATTTCGTAGCCCTGGCAGTGGACGCTGACGCAGCGGCTGGGGAGATCTGTGTTGGGCGTCAGGGAGCTGTGGTCCACAGAGTCTGCAGACGCTGCCCCTCTGTCACATTAAATGATGGTTTGGTTAGCTTGCTGTGCCTTCATGGATGTAAATGTAGATGAATCTCCTCACTGTGGGTGTTTGTGCTCCCGGCAGGCCACATTAGCGGCTGCCATGTCCCAGTCCTGCTGGCACAACAGTAGGTTCTCTCCTCCTCCGGTGGCGTTAGGAAGGAAGATCCTGATCAGTCCCGTGTCTTTGTCCAGGAAGCTCTTGAACTTGGGAATGTTCACTGTGGTCACAAAATAAAGAAAATATCATTGATTAGCATGAAAACCAACCGAGGTAAGGCTGTAAATGTATCTGTGAAGCAGAACCTGTGCAGACTTTTCCAAAGTGGGACATTACGGGCTTCTTGGTCCGGCATGAGGAAGCCATTGCCTGGGAAACAAATCGGCATTTCTTAAAGCAAAGAGTCTCTTATCGAGTCTTCAAACGAGCTGTAAAGAACGAGCTCCGTCTGGTTTTACCTGACAGTACGACGTGAAGGTCCTGTGGTTCTGCCCACAGACCGGTTCCACGCCCTCAGTGGGACACAGGTAGGGAAGTTTGCAGGTACACTGACCTTCAACGCACCGCTGCCACGGAGGGCAAAACACCAGGCCACACGACGCTCGAGTCAACCTGAGGAACATCAGCTTCCTGTTAGCAACCTGAGGCTACTAGCAAACATTTCTCTGGCTGAACGGCCTGTTAGCCATTATGCTAGACCAGTGGTGTCAGCCATTATGCAAGACCAGTGGTGTTAGCCATTATGCTAGACCAGTGGTGTTAGCCATTATGCAAGACCAGTGGTGTTAGCCATTATGCTAGACCAGTGGTGTTAGCCATTATGCTAGACAAGTGGTGTTAGCCATTATGCTAGACCAGTGGTGTCAGCCATTATGCAAGACCAGTGGTGTCAGCCATTTTGCTAGACCAGTGGTGTTAGACATTATGCTAGACAAGTGGTGTTAGACATTATGCTAGACAAGTGGTGTCAGCCATTTTGCTAGACCAGTGGTGTTAGCCATTATGCTAGACCAGTGGTGTTAGCCATTAAGCTAGACCAGTAGTGTCAGCCATTATACTACACCAGTGGTGTTAGCCATTATGCTAGACCAGTGGTGTCAGCCATTATACTATACCAGTGGTGTTAGCCATTATGCTAGACCAGTGGTGTTAGCCATTATGCTAGACCAGTGGTGTTAGCCATTATGCTAGACCAGTGGTGTTAGCTATTATGCTAGACCAGTGGTGTTAGCCATTATGCTAGACCAGTGGTGTTAGCCATTATGCTAGACCAGTGGTGTTAGCCATTAAGCTAGACCAGTGGTGTCAGCCATTATGCAAGACCAGTGGTGTTAGCCATTATGCTAGACCAGTGGTGTTAGCCATTAAGCTAGACCAGTAGTGTCAGCCATTATACTACACCAGTGGTGTTAGCCATTATGCTAGACCAGTGGTGTCAGCCATTATACTATACCAGTGGTGTTAGCCATTATGCTAGACCAGTGGTGTTAGCCATTATGCTAGACCAGTGGTGTTAGCCATTATGCTAGACCAGTGGTGTTAGCTATTATGCTATACCAGTGGTGTTAGCCATTATGCTAGACCAGTGGTGTTAGCCATTATGCTAGACCAGTGGTGTTAGCCATTAAGCTAGACCAGTGGTGGGCTCTCTGATAGCTAAAAAGTTAGCTGTGCTAACCCTAAAACATATAAACATTAGTCCTGCTAATGCTAAGCACTATACCAACATGGTATTTAGCAGAAGCTAATGTTAAAGCGCTAAAACCAATCATGTGTCAGTAAAACATGTTATATCGCCCCCCCATAGGGCATCATTTGTATTGTTTGTGATTCAGAAAGATGAACAGATTTTTCATTTTTGGTTTCAGTTTTGCAGTGTTTTGCCAACTCTGTGGTAAGAAATCGCAGTTTAAATATGTTTTAAACTCTTTACTGTAGAAGCTAAGTGAGCTAATTTTTTTGAAAGTTTTCAAAAGCGCTACTGTACTTAGCAAAACATTTCCCTCCACAATTAGCCTATCAGCCTATTTGCCAATAGTTTCATTCCCATAAACCCAGAAAGCCTGATGAACTATTGATCGAGACCTTTGTTAGTAGATTACAGAAACTTTTGGTGACTCTCTAACTTACTTTTTGTCCAGACATTCCTGTGGACCCAGGAACTCGTCCGTGTCGGGGGCTTTGGTGGTTTTTGGGGCAGGCGTTGTGGCCACCGGGGTTGGTTTTGGTTTTGGAAACTGCTGTTTCTGTTGGATCTGTTCGGGCTGCTGCTCTATGGCCTTTGGCTGCTCTGAGTCTGATGGATTACTCTAAAGATTACACAGATTCACAAACCAACACATCCCAATAGCTTAGCACAGAAGCTAAACGTTAAGCATTACGCAGATGATATTTGATTCTTTTTAAAAGCAGCTTAGACGCATTATTAGCAACATTTCATAGATATCCTGATAAACTAAATAAATATTCTTAGGTTGTGAAAAATATTGAATCTGGAGCAGTTTTTTTTTCCAATATTAAGTCGTTAATCAGTATATAATATAAAACAAAACGTCCACATAAGTAACTGATTTTGTGTTGGTTGTTTTCAAAATTTATGATTTGCTGGGATTTTTTTAGCTACAAACTGAATAGTTTAAGTTGAGGCTTTGAAAAAAACTTTGATCTGCAGCAGATTTGTTCCTTAAAAATTTACATAAACTTCAACACAGATGAAATGTACAAAGTTAGCAAAAACGACAACATGCTAACAAAGAACTGGCTCCACTCTTAGCGGATTAGCGCATTAGCATAAGTGTGACCACTACTGATCTGAACCCGTCATTCCCTCAGTGAAACATGGTCACATTGTGCTGCGGTCAGATGAATTAATGGGTCTATTAAAGGACAAAACCTGTAATTAAACCTCTGAGTCTGCAGAGGACCTGAGGTTGGGGTCAAAGTTCACCTCACGGCAACTCAACGACCCTAAACATACAGCCAGAGCGACAGGAAGTTCAGGATATTTATCATTTTTATTCCTTTCCACATTTGTGCACAACTTTAAGTTGATTGTAACAAAATAAAATCAAACAAGATATATCAAGTTTTTGGCATTAATGTGGCAAAGCGGATGTGAATACCTACATAATTCACTGTATCAAAGTTTTCTGGCATGAAATTATAGATTTGATCAAATTTTAAAGGTTGATCATTAATATTTAGCACTCAGGACAAATGAAGCTCTTTTTTTGTCTCACCCATTTTCGTAAAAAATCTCTGTGGAGACGTGAAGCTTCTAAAACATTTAATCTGTAATTTTGGGTAATTTTATAATTATTCTGTCTGACCTGAACGGGAATAAATCCGCCCAACTCACCGCCTGACAGCCAAAGATGAGGAGAAACAGCAGGAGGAAGGAGTCTGGTCTCATCCTGATGGTTCCGAGGATCCAGCAGCTGCTGGTTCCTGCTCGGATTCAAATCTGTTGAAAATCTGAGGCTGGCTCCTGGTGTCACCATCAATCATTAGCTGCTCCCGTCACTGTGAACACATGATTGATCCGCCTGACAGGATGAGGGAGTGGGAGACCCTCATTCCCGTCAGCAGGGAGCAAATAGTTTCTGCCCAAACGTTTAAACCCGTCCGATGATTCTATCCGGGAGTTTCTGAAGTTTCAGAGCTGCTTTGTTTACAGTTAGCTGGATGCTAACTAGCTGGGTGCTAACTAGCTGGATGCTAACTAGCTGGATGCTAATCAGGCGCGGAATCGTGGATTTCTGTTTTGGCTAAAAGTGTTTTTTACCAAAATATGTCACAGAAACTTCATTAGGACTTAGTGCAGTGGTGTCAAACTCATTTTTATTTTGGGCCGAATCAAAAATCTGAATGTTCTTAAAGGGCCGGTTGCACCAGAATCTATTGATAAAACCAATAAAACTGTTAAAATATCAATAAATAGCTGTTCCTCTGGGATTTGTGATTATTTTAGTGTTTATTTTTGCAATCAAAATGACAGATTTTGTGGTGAATATTAAGAAATATTTGTAATTGTTATTTTGCAGTATTTACGCTAATATAATGTTAAATGTGACTCTTTATCACTCGCTGTATCAGTTACGGATTCAATGTTTTTGAGCAATTTTGAGAAAATTTGCAGTAAAATCAGGGGAAAAAATTTGGAAATTTGTTGATTTTGTGTGATTTTTGCAGATTTGTGAAAAACTGGAAGGACTTATTGATGTAATTTGGAGTCCAGAGGGCCACATAAAAAGCTACGGCGGGCCAGATTTGGCCCCCGGGCCTTGAGTTTGACACCTGTGACTTAGTGGAAGCTGAGTCAACTCCTAGAAAACAACCAACAACAGAATCATGTTTATTTGATCAAATGTGGAACAACCAGAGGTTTATATTCACTGCATAAAACAGCTAAATTAAAACTCTGGATTATTTCTGGTAGCTAAATGTTTGAAAACTGACAGCATGTTGCAGGCGGATTACGGTCACTGTAGGCAGAAAAAAGCAAGAAACCATTACTGGAAAAAAACAACTCAGAAATTAAGCTCTGAAATTTTCTAGAAAAAGTTTTGGAAATTTGGGGAATTTCAAAATTCAAAGAATGTTCGATTTTTCAAACTGAAATTTCTGTGTTTTCTGAATTTTTTTAGTTTCAAAAATCGAAAAGATTAATCTCAAAAAAATTTTATTCCCTAGCAAATCTCTGACTTTTCAAACTCAGAAAGTGTTTTTTGTTTTTTTTAGCAGATTTGAGCTAAATGTCAAAATTTCTAGCAATTTTTTTACTTTTCAAACCATTTCAAATTTCCACATTTTTGTATTTATTGTTTTTTGTTTTTATCATGTGAAGAATTGAAATGTTTTGTTGCTGAAGGATTTTATAGAAATGAACTTTTCAAACTCTTGAGCCAAAACTTTGGAAAAGTTTCTTCCTGCTTCTGGAAACACAAATAAAAACCTGAGATTTTCAGTTTTTCTAAAAAAAAACAACATATTTAGTTACTGTAATGAGTCTGAAACGTCTTCGGTCGTCGTCATTAACTTTCCTCATGCTTGTTCTTTATCAAAAGTCTGAAATGTTAGTGCAGCTGAGCGTTTCCTGACCCTGACAAACAGGTTAACGTCCAACGCTGAATAAATAAAGACAATTTCAAAATCACAGAGACGCTTCAGCTAAAACAAACAGCTGAACGCAGTAAATCCCGTTTCCAAGCGGATTGAGACACAATTCAGAACATTTCTGAAGGATTTATTCAACTTTCAGACGTTCGAAGAGGTTTTTTTTACTTTATTTTTCTAAAGTTTATGCATCTATGCTGATTTTTACCACAGTTGTGAAGAAATGAAGCTGGTTTTGACTCTTCAGACTGAAGGAAAATACAAAATTAAAGAATAAAAGATTGTTTCAGGTGTAAAAATCACAAAATGTGCAGGCAGTAAAAAATGTGTTCAGATTAACTGATTTAATTTCATGTTTACAGCTCAGAAAAAATCAAATTATGACAGAATAACAGTTTGTGAAAGGTTTGCATCCTTCAACCCCAGTTAAAGGCTCAGCAAAAATAAACATTTTCTCAATAATTAGATCAGAAAACTTTATAAACATCAATTTAACTGGAAATTGGATGATTTTTAGGTTAAAAAAACGAAACAATGAGCTCAAAATCATGCAAAAATATTAATATAAATCTATAAAATTGCTGTGAAAAAATAAAGAGTTTTCTAAGAAATTGAATTATTTCAACTAATAAAACAAAAACATAAAAATGAAGGAAAGAAGGAAGTATTTTGTTTAAGATATTAAAGCAACAAGTAGAATTTACGGCTTGTAGCACATTTATAATGTTAAATATGTCAGAACATAAAATTAATCTCATATTTACAGAGAATAAAACACCAACTCTGGTGTGAGAGAGATAAATAACCACAGGAACCTTAAATTAATTAGTTCTGATTGTCAGCAAAGCTTCACTAAATTTACTTTGGTAGTTTTTGCATAATGTTTCCTAAAAACGCAGAACTTTTCTGTCCCTGATGTCGAAACGCTTCGTGTTTCTGCCATGAATCCGACGAGTTTTTTTTAACTCAGAAGGTTAAAACAAAATCACAGCAAAATTTCTCCAAATGTTCAAGAGTCTGGAAGAGAAAAGCAGGAAAACCTGGGATTTACGGTTTAACGCGGGGTTCTGTGGAGTCGCTGTCAGCAGGCAGTAGCTTACCCACGGGAGATCGATGCGTGAGCAAGACGAGGCGCAGAAACTTTCATTTCTAAAATATTACTGCCAGCTATGTTTCCGACAGTTTTCAAATAATTTAATCTGGACGGATTTTATCGCATTTTATCCGACTTTTGTCACAGACGTGAGAAATTTCATCATAATTCTGCAACAGAAGCAGCCAGACGGTGAATCTGGATGTAAACAATGGCTACAAATTATAATTATGAAATCATGACATAAAGTTTGAGTCAGTGAAACAAACCGTCTGATGACGTCATCGCCTAATTTGCATATTTGGTCTTATGTGATTCAAACACATAAGACAAGTTCAAAAGTGATTAAAAATACAAAAAGACTTTATGAAAGTATTTAATAATGTAAATACTTTTGGTAACACTTTATTTGAAGGGCTGTGAATAAGACTGTAATAAACATGTCGTAACACCTGTTATGAGCATGAATAAGCCTATAAAAATAAATTATTACTGATTAAACTTTACCTTTAATAACATAAAGCTACCAAATTTTTAAAGTGCAATCAGTAATACTTTTATTACACATTTATATCAGTAATAATTTCTTGGTTAATGTCAAATTGTCATAAAGACATTTTGAATAATGTCAACTTTGTATTAAAAGTGTCATAATTTACCAAATGACACTTTATGACAACAGTCATAAATATTTATGAAGGCTTATTCATGCTTATTACATGTTTATTACATGCTTATGACATGTTTATTACATGTTTATTACATGTTTACTACATGTTTATTACATGTTTACTACATGTTTATGACAGTGTCATGTCAGTCTTATTCACCTCCTTCAAATGAAGTTTTACCATCCTTTGCCTGAACCTACACTAAATCAGTTTTATGTGATATCAAAATGAGCCAAAGACAGGAAATGAATCAGTGAATCAAATCAGGAGTTTATTTAGATGCAACATTTTCAGAGAAAGAAACATTAAAATTCATATTTATGAGTCAGACTGACTACATCCACGTGTTGCTAGCTGCAGAGCGGTAATTTCTCGTTTCGCTAAAGTCTCCAAGATGCTAGATTTGTCGCTAGTTGCGTTTTTGGAACAAAAGTCACCAGTGGGAACTAAAATAGTTGTTAAATTTTGTGACAAAGTTTTCAGCCGAGTTCTGAAGATGTTCTGGCTCATGAAAGTAATTTTTTCAAAATGTGAATTTTGCTCCCGAATGCCAAATATGGTTCCTTCTGCACCGCGACGTCGCCCTGCGTCTCGTTAAAGCGAAGACAAAGAAACATGGCGGCGACCACGGGTGGAAGAGGAGCGCAGGGCGTCGGCCATCTTGATACGACGGTCTTCTTCAGTGTTGATAGAAACTGGTCAGTTCTCAACAAAACACCAGAACCGAGCTTCTTCCAAAGTAAAGGCGCCGTAGGATAGTGGCAGCTCACAACCTCTCCACAGAACCCCGATTAAAGCAAGCTGTGATTTGCTGGAGGACGGAGTCGCTTCGCTCCTGAGACGTTCAGCTAACTTTATCATTCAAAGTTTTTTTTCAATCTAGATTTTCTCCTAAATCATTAAGATAATTCTGTTACCAACATTTATGGGTTTTGTCTTCAGTTAAATGTTTCTACTCTAAAAACGACACAAAGAATCAAAAGAAAGAAAAATAAAAACGCCAACAGACACGAACTGAACAATATTCCTGTTTCCACTTTATTGCACCAAATGGTCACCAGAGCAAAAGGCCTTGAAAATAAAAAACAAAGATTAGATTAAATAACATGCAACATCCTGGAGACCAGACACACAAAGAGGCACGACGTTTATCACCCGGACAAAACACCAAGAGACACTGACAGGAGTCAAAGGTCGTGGCAACGAAACGAGTCAAACGGAAATGAAAAACATTTAAAGCTGCAGTACGTCATTTTCATTAGGATGTGTTTTCATGGTTGCTATGAGACAGATGGTCTGTGAAAAGGTTGATCTCCTCTGTCTCTGAAGAAATGCACCAACTGTAACCAATCAGAGCCAGGAGGCGGGGCTTAGCGCTGTCAATCAATTTTAAATGTGCTAATGGCAGAGACGCTCACTGTTACAGGAAAACCATTCACCTGTTGTCCTCGGTGGCTAGGCTAACTAGCATTGAGAGAGGCGGATGAGCAGCGTTACACAGAGGATGACTGACAGCGCTAAGACCCGCCTCCTGGCTCTGATTGGTTGCTTTTTAGTTGCCACTGGGAGAAGGCAGGGAGATTAATTCATTTGTGTTTAACCGATTACTAAACTGTCACAGCATGGTAACAGTTTCAACAAAAATGTAAAAATATTTATTTTTTATGACGTACTGCAGCTTTAATGTCTCATTTTGAACAATCTGTTCTCCATTTTAGTTATTTATTTCACTTCCTGATCATTTAAAATCATTTCTGTCAACAAAGAGGCGATTTCTGATGAAAAACTTCATAATTTTCTCCCAACCGCCATCAATAAACCATAAATTATCCATAACTCATCATTTAACCACAGAAATCCTGTTATTCAGGATTTCGTTAAAAAAATAAACGAGATTTTATGACACCATTTATTCAAGATCTTATTAAATCAACACAACCAGACGAAAAACTTCTACTGGCTAAAAGAAGGAAATAAAATATCCCATCAGTTTTATCACAACCGAATTAAAAATAAAAAAAAAACTGGAGTTTGACCTCTGACCTTTCCTGTTTCCAGGAGCATTTCTCCCGATGTTCACCGAGACTCTGAGTTCGTTGCCACGACTCCTTCGTCATCACTACGAACAAATGAAGCATCGAGTTGTTGCGGTCGCAGAAACATCCAGACGTTTACGAAACGGAGAAACGGGGTTTGGTCTCAGAGGATCCGCGTCTCTGACGGCTCAAACGGAAGCAGAAACGACTTCAAGCTCACAGAAAACGACAAAAAAAATACATTTTCATCATTTCTATTAGTCCACGAACCTCTCAGAATAACCATAATGTTTATAATTAGTATTTTTGATCCACGTGTTTGGAGAAAACAGATTGTGCTTACATTTACGATACACTATAAAGTCGCTCTCCATATTCCTACATATATACTTTTGATCTAAACGTCTGTAGGATTTACAGCAAATTCCAGGCTATAAAGCAACAAAACAGAAAACAAAAGGCAACGTTCATTTGTTCAAAAGTTTACAAAAATAAAATTAAAGCTTCGATCCTTCGAGGGCTGAGCAGCCAGGCGGGTGATGGTTGTTATTTCTCAGAGACGGAGCTGCAAAAGTGTCAGTTTTCATAAAATAATCTCTCTGAAGTGATAAAGAATCAACATCCTGTTGCTCCATTATCTAAAATCCGGAGTTTTGTGCTAAAACATGTTTCCTAAAATGCCTCTGAGTTTCTTTGCTCCCTGAAAATATAATTTTTTAATCTCGTTAGTCAGACTTCCTGTTATTATTAGTGTTTTCAATGTGCTGATCAGAGAGTAGATTGATTGTACCGTGTAATGCTGAACCGCTAACGACAGACGTTCTGGTACCGAGCAACACTGAGATGCTTTTTATTTCTCATCTGTCATTAACCGTCATCGACTCTTCATCACTTACTTAAAGACAACTTGGTTAGCTTGTCTGGGATCATCTGTAATTAATTTATAACAGAAATTTTTATATTTATTTAACCTTAAAACGTAAATTTAAAACGTAGCGTACCAAGCACACGACCTTGTGGAACTCCACATGTAAACACATTAACGTTAATGCTGACGTGTTTGAACTAGTAAAGACAACAATGTTGGGTTTCCGACATTTATAATGTCACAGAGGTCTTTGTGACTTAGAACTGGTGTTAGCCACCTCTACAGCTAGCTTTAGCCGAGCTAGCTTAGCTAGATGCTAAGCTAACCAATGGTGCAGAAAACCTTGACTGAATCAAAAGCAGCTCTGTATTTGAGAAACTCAACAATAAATTAAAAACCTTTGGCTTCTCAGCATGAACCCAACAAAAACCTGACAAATCGTCCAAGAACAAGAACATAAAAATCTTCTATTGCTGCTAAAAAAGTGCAACCACCGCCGTTTGCGTGTGTAATCTCCTTCAGACGTGCGTAGCAGCTTGTGTGTGTGTGTGTGTGTGTGTGTGTGTGTGTGAGAGAGTTTGGAATAGGTGAATTCAGCTGCTGCGTTTATTTAGGCCACCACTGGTGAAAAGGCTGTGACTGCATGAGGCGTTTCTACAAAACTAGACGGGTAAACAAGGCAGGAAGCGGTTAGAAATAAACGTTTCTCCTGTTAGAGACACTTTAGGGTTTCACCGTCTGTACTGGAATTTAGCAGTTCATCCCAAAAATACATATTTTATTGTTACTTATTGTAGTGTAGGGTCATGATTTGTGTTTTTTTTTTAAATAATTAAAGCAAAATAAAGCCAAAGGCGGGCGGTTAAGATCCCACTTGTCATTTTTCCCCAGACGTTTTGCTCTTTTTTGGAATAATAAGTTTGGTTTTTTACTTTGTGCTTTTTGGTGAATCAAAGATGCAGCAGAAACAAAAATTCAACCCGACGTCCTTAATGGGTCATTAACCTCTGAATAGACTGACAGCGAGAAAGTTGTGCCTGGATCTAGAGATTCATCAGGCTGACGGGTTTATAGAGCGGGAAGCGATCTGTTGGTGTGAATGCAGAGACGATCTGTTGGTGTGAATGCAGAGACGATCTGTTGGTGTGAATGCAGAGACGATCTGTTGGTGTGAATGCTGAGACGATCTGTTGGTGTGAATGCTGAGACGATCTGTTGGTGTGAATGCTGAATCGATCTGTTGGTGTGAATGCTGAATCGATCTGTTGGTGTGAATGCTCAAGTGATCTGTTGGTGTGAATGCAGAGACGATCTGTTGGTGTGAATGCAGAGACGATCTGTTGGTGTGAATGCTGAAGCGATCTGTTGGTGTGAATGCAGAGACGATCTGTTGGTGTGAATGCAGAGACGATCTGTTGGTGTGAATGCAGAGACGATCTGTTGGTGTGAATGCTGAAGCGATCAGTGTGAATGCTGAAGCGATCTGTTGGTGTGAATGCAGAGACGATCTGTTGGTGTGAATGCTGAAGCGATCAGTGTGAATGCTGAAGCGATCTGTTGGTGTGAATGCTGAAACGATCTGTTGGTGTGAATGCTGAAGCGATCTGTTGGTGTGAATGCAGAGACGATCTGTTGGTGTGAATGCTGAAGCGATCTGTTGGTGTGAATGCTGAAACGATCTGTTGGTGTGAATGCAGAGACGATCTGTTGGTGTGAATGCTGAAGCGATCTGTTGGTGTGAATGCAGAGACGATCTGTTGGTGTGAATGCTGAAACGATCTGTTGGTGTGAATGCAGAGACGATCTGTTGGTGTGAATGCTGAAGCGATCTGTTGGTGTGAATGCAGAGACGATCTGTTGGTGTGAATGCAGAGACGATCTGTTGGTGTGAATGCTGAAGCGATCTGTTGGTGTGAATGCAGAGACGATCTGTTGGTGTGAATGCTGAAGCGATCTGTTGGTGTGAATGCAGAGACGATCTGTTGGTGTGAATGCAGAGACGATCTGTTGGTGTGAATGCTGAAGCGATCTGTTGGTGTGAATGCAGAGACGATCTGTTGGTGTGAATGCTGAAGTGATCTGTTGGTGTGAATGCTGAAACGATCTGTTGGTGTGAATGCAGAGACGATCTGTTGGTGTGAATGCTGAAGCGATCTGTTGGTGTGAATGCAGAGACGATCTGTTGGTGTGAATGCAGAGACGATCTGTTGGTGTGAATGCTGAAGCGATCTGTTGGTGTGAATGCAGAGACGATCTGTTGGTGTGAATGCTGAAGCGATCTGTTGGTGTGAATGCTGAAGCGATCTGTTGGTGTGAATGCAGAGACGATCTGTTGGTGTGAATGCAGAGACGATCTTTTGGTGTGAATGCTGAAGCGATCTGTTGGTGTGAATGCAGAGACGATCTGTTGGTGTGAATGCTGAAGCGATCTGTTGGTGTGAATGCAGAGACGATCTGTTGGTGTGAATGCAGAGACGATCTGTTGGTGTGAATGCTGAAGCGATCTGTTGGTGTGAATGCAGAGACGATCTGTTGGTGTGAATGCTGAAGCGATCTGTTGGTGTGAATGCTGAAGCGATCTGTTGGTGTGAATGCAGAGACGATCTGTTGGTGTGAATGCAGAGACGATCTGTTGGTGTGAATGCTGAAGCGATCTGTTGGTGTGAATGCTGAAGCGATCTGTTGGTGTGAATGCAGAGACGATCTGTTGGTGTGAATGCAGAGACGATCTGTTGGTGTGAATGCTGAAGCGATCTGTTGGTGTGAATGCAGAGACGATCTGTTGGTGTGAATGCAGAGACGATCTGTTGGTGTGAATGCAGAGACGATCTGTTGGTGTGAATGCTGAAGCGATCTGTTGGTGTGAATGCAGAGACAATCTGTTGGTGTGAATGCTGAAGCGATCTGTTGGTGTGAATGCAGAGACGATCTGTTGGTGTGAATGCAGAGACGATCTGTTGGTGTGAATGCAGAGACGATCTGTTGGTGTGAATGCTGAAGCGATCTGTTGGTGTGAATGCAGAGACGATCTGTTGGTGTGAATGCTGAAGCGATCTGTTGGTGTGAATGCTGAAGCGATCTGTTGGTGTGAATGCAGAGACGATCTGTTGGTGTGAATGCTGAAGCGATCTGTTGGTGTGAATGCAGAGACGATCTGTTGGTGTGAATGCTGAAGCGATCTGTTGGTGTGAATGCTGAACCGATCAGTGTGAATGCTGAAACGATCAGTGTGAATGCTGAAGCGATCTGTTGGTGTGAATGCTGAAGCGATCAGTGTGAATGCTGAAGCGTGACGTGAGCCGGAGGTTTCCCAGCTGAGGTCACGGCGTGCTGACAGGCGAGCCTTTCAGGCTGCTGAGCGCCGCGTGGATCCTGAAGTGAAGCCGGGACTCCATGGAGTAATCCTTGTAGTTCGTCCTGATGGAGAACAAACATTAGCATCATATGCATTAAAAGCTGCTACTTCACACAGTGACTCTTTCAGGTCAAAGTTCAGATGAAACACTTTTATATCTCAGTTTTTGATGTTTTTACAGCAGTCAGTCAGTTTTACCAGCCAGTTTACCGCAGGACACACCTGCAGCAGAGCAGAGATAAGCGGCAGAGGTCTGAGGGTTTACGGCAGAGCAAAGACGACCCAAGGCTGCGTTCACATGAGCCCTCTGTTCAAACTCTGGGTCGTTTGGTGAGGTCTGAATGCAACTGATACAAACGTTAGCGAGTCTAGCGCTAGCGGGAGAAATGGTTCTAACCAAAGACTGAAGACAAATCATCCAACTGATAAAATCTGACACTGCTCCATTTCTGCTTATATTTTGTGAAGAAGACGCTGCGTTCAGTGTCTTCAAGGTTCTTAACCTGGTTCAGTCGAACCCCAGGGGTTCGGTTAGTCGGTCTCAGGGGTTCAGCGGAGCCTCTGCTGACCGCGGAGGTAAAGACTCACCTGTGTAAAGTCGTGATGTCGCCCCGCTTTGCCATCACTTGCTGCAGAGGATCACGTTACATTGCTTAGCCAATCAGAGGATCACGTTACATTGCTTAGCCAATCAGAGGATCACGTTACATTGCTGAGCCAATCAGAGGATCACGTTACATTGCTTAGCCAATCAGAGGATCACGTTACATTGCTTAGCCAATCAGAGCTGTGGAGGAGCCCTGATTGAAGGAGCTCCTCTCAGCATGGATTTGAACTTGTGTCTTTATTTACTTCAGCAAAGCTCACAGTTTTTCCACATTCTGTAGCTTTCAGTGAACTTCTAAATCTGCTCCTCGCATCTTTTCGGGGTTGGTACTGCCTCTAGTGGCGTGGGGTGGTAACACCACTAATATAATTACATTACTAAATCAGAATACCGCAAAGTCTTTATTATTTATTATTAATTTTTCATTCTCTTAAGAATGTAGAGCTAATTAAATGATCTAAAGACCTTAAAGTGGTTCCAGTTTCTCTCTATGACCAACCTGTTGAAACTGTGGCAGATTTTAAATACTTTGGGTCGTTCCTGGACAGTCAGATCAACTTTGCTGAAAAAACTGACTATAGTTTGAAGAACTGATCTCAGAGACTCTACCTTTAAGAAGACTTAGTGATCTTAGGGTGACCCAACTAGACTCTAGTTGGGAAATCATATTTTATTTATCACTGCAGAAGGGTTCAGTGAAGACGCATATGAAACTGGTGGGTTCGGTACCTCAAAAAGGTTAAGAACCACTGGTTTAGGGTTTTGAGATGTTTCCTCCAGTGGTTCTTGGTGCAGCGCCCCCAGAGGTGAGAAGGGGAACATATTTTTCAATTAGTTTTGATTGCTTGTCTCAGTGCAGTGAGAAAGAGAACCGGGATTCAACTGGACCATCAGGTGTGAAAACATCCTAAGACGAAAGATTGTCTCATATGAAAAACTGGAGCGATTTGACATTTTGAAAATAAATTTGCTTATTTATTTAAAATCTCTTGTTTTTTTATATGTTTTGTTGATAGGATGCGGTGGGTTTTCTTTGGCCGTATCAAAATTGGTTTATTTCTCAAACTGTAATGGAAACACTTAATCACGTCATGAGTCACATGATCAACAAGCAGATATTGCTTCTGGCGAAAACCACAAAGAAGACAACAGGAAGTAGCTGGAGGATAATGTTTTTATGATTTATCGAGTAAAACTTATTCACGTGTGATTTTTGTTGAGTTTCTTATTTAACGCAGACGTTGCATTTGTAAAATTGTCATTTTATTTTTGACATTAGCGAAACAGACAAAATTTTGTGCACATTTGTAATGGAAACGCAGCTCATGCTTGGTTTTTTAAAGGCAAAACTGAGGATTTATTAAAGCAAAACTTGTGTTGATTTAAAACATGTTAACAGGTTTTAAATGTAATTCCTGTCTGTTGAATCAAAGATGAACTTACTTGGCTTTCTCGATGTAAGCGGCGGCCTTAACGAAGTCGCCCTGTTGTTTGTACAGCAGACCCAACTCATAGAGGGAGAACGGGATCAGGTAGTGGTCGTATCTGATGCGACTCTCGCTGCAAACACACACAGACGTGATCTTCACCAGGAGGACGTAAGCAGCAGCAGGAAGAGGCCAACCCAGGTTATCTGTGTGTGTTACCTGGAGAGGACCTGTGTGAAGCACAGCTCAGCCTGAAGCAACCTGCCCAGATGTTTCAGGCAGAGACCCTTCAGCATCTGGACCAGGCCGCTGTCATCTGGGTGGAACTCGGACGGATCTGAGAGACGGACAGCAAACTGTTAGCGTGTTAGCATGTTAGCATGCTCAAAAGACTCTGACGTAAAGCTGGACGGTGCTCCGTTTGAATTTTACTTCCTCAAATCAGCTTTTGTGTGATAAAGTGGTTTACTCCTGTAAACTTTCAAACGTTGATCAGCTAATATCGTTTTTATTCGGTTGATTTCACTGTAAAAGTCAGTTGAGATCAAAACACCAGACTGAAAACTTTTATCATCCAGATTTTGGTAAAAAGAAAGAAAAGAGAAAAATTATAAATCAAGCAAAAGGAAATGATTGAGTTCATTTTAATTTATCGTGATTAATTTATTGTTTATTGCAACAGGCCTAGCTGCAGCATTGAGCTGCAGCGTTTTGAGCTGCAGCATTTCGAGCAGCAACATTTCGAGCTGCAGCGTTTTGAGCTGCAGCATTTCGAGCAGCAACATTTCGAGCTGCAGCATTTTGAGCTGCAGCGTTTTGAGCTGCAGCATTTGGAGCTGCAGTGTTTTGAGCTGCAGCATTTTGAGCTGCAGCGTTTTGAGCTGCAGCATTTTGAGCTGCAGCGTTTTGAGCTGCAGTGTTTTGAGCTGCAGCATTTCGAGCAGCAACATTTCGAGCTGCAGTGTTTTGAGCTGCAGCATTTGGAGCTGCAGTGTTTTGAGCTGCAGCATTTTGAGCTGCAGCGTTTTGAGCTGCAGCATTTTGAGCTGCAGTGTTTTTAGCTGCAGTGTTTTGAGCTGCAGCATTTGGAGCTGCACCATTTTGAGCTGCAGTGTTTTGAGCTGCAGCATTTCGAGCAGCAACATTTCGAGCTGCAGCATTTTGAGCTGCAGCATTTGGAGCTGCAGTGTTTTGAGCTGCAGCATTTCGAGCAGCAACATTTCGAGCTGCAGCATTTTGAGCTGCAGCATTTTGAGCTGCAGTGTTTTTAGCTGCAGCATTTGGAGCTGCACCATTTTGAGCTGCAGTGTTTTGAGCTGCAGCATTTTGAGCTGCAGCGTTTTGAGCTGCAGTGTTTTGAGCTGCAGTGTTTTTAGCTGCAGTGTTTTGAGCTGCAGCATTTTGAGCTGCACCATTTTGAGCTGCAGCATTTTTAGCTGCAGCATTTTTAGCAGCAGCGTTTGGAGCTGCACCATTTTTAGCTGCAGCATTATGAGCTGCAGCATTTTTCTATTGCATTTGCTTTTCTGCGTTTTGCCGTTTTTATCGCGTTTGCCATGTTTTTTCTCTCCATGGAAGAACAGATCTGGTTTCCATGTTACATCACTGGATGTTTCTAACAGAAGTGAGTCGCTGAGCTCACTGGCGTCGTTGCGAAGCTGCTGCTCTGCTTTCTCGATGGTGACCAGCAGGGACTCAGTGTAGTCGGCTCTCTTCCCGACGATGTTGAAGCCGTTCCAGACGTACATCATCTCCTACAGACAAAAACACAAATTCACCTTTCTGACTCAGTATTTTTCCATTTTTTCCCCAGTGGCAGTGGGGCTGATGTTTGTTGGCGGACCAGAGCGGGGATGACCAGCGGGACGGGCTGAGCAGCTTTGTAGCGTCTGGATTTCCTCACTGCAAACTTCTCCATGGGAATCGACTTTCCAGCCAGCCGCTGTTTCAGCCCCTCCACCTGCCTGCACACAGAAACACCTTCACACCGCTGAGCCTGAAACCACCACAAAACCTTCAACCCTGCAGCAACAGCAAGCAAAACCTCAACAGAAGCATTTTTACTTCCACTGCAGCCACAAATTATGACTGAAAAAGGTTTTCAAGATGCTTTCACTCACGTTTTTAAAGCTTATTTTCCATATTTCCATTTATTGAAAGTTTTTATTCTTTATTTAATCTTTAGAAAAAGTGATTTCATGGTGAAAAACCTTTTCAACATGTTTGGCCTTCGTTAACTGAGACATTTAAAACATTCCTGCTTGTCTGAGTTTCTTTGTTTGTTACGATGATGAGGGTTTACGGACGTGGAATAAAAACAACCTGAAGACTTCGACGATGTCTTCTCCAGTCTTCCTCACGTCGTCTTCCGTCATCATGCTGAGGATCGCTGCTTTCTGGTACATGTAGATGGCCTAAAACCAGCAGACACACCGATGAGCCTCTGAGTTTGTTCAGGCTGTGAGGACCGGCAGCAGGGCTGACCTTTGACCAGCGGCTCTCTTTGCACAGCAGGTCAGCATATCGGTACGCCTGCTGCCACTCCTGCTGGAAGGAGTGAGTCCACATCAGCTCCCAGTAACACAGGTGGTGGATCTGCTTCCACTCCTGCTGGCTGCTGATGCACTCCTCAAACCTGGACCGCGCCTTCAACAGAGCATTTCAAACAACGAGCTTAAAGTTTTAACGTCTGGTAAAAGTTGCACAACAAGCAGAGAGAAATCAGACACATCATCTGAAACGTTCTGGGAATATTTAGCTTGAAACCTTTCAAAAATGCTGAGAGAGTAAATAGATGTTTTTCAATATTTATTTAGAAACATGATTTTAAAAAGAAGAAACTGTTTCTGCTGTATTGGTAAAAACGATGATGTGAACTGCAAGTAAATGCTTTAGTATTTGTAGAAAGTTGTGTTTTGGAAGTAAATTTTAAACATAAATAGCTACA
The DNA here is from genome assembly GCF_904066995.2 of Poecilia reticulata. Taxonomy (NCBI): domain Eukaryota; kingdom Metazoa; phylum Chordata; class Actinopteri; order Cyprinodontiformes; family Poeciliidae; genus Poecilia; species Poecilia reticulata. The sequence continues at coordinate 26,321,017 of NC_088847.1, read as the reverse complement.
TATTGTTAATGACACGTCTCATTGATGACTTAAAACTCGGATGAAATGCGACTGAAGACACTTTGCAAACTCTAAAATTTTATTCCACATATTGAGGGAAGAAGGGAGCGGGAGATCGACAGGCGGATTGGGGCAGCGTCTGCCGTGAAGCGGGCGCTGTACCGGTCCGTCGTGGTGAAGAGAGAGCTGAGTCAAAAAGCGAAGCTCTCGATTTACCGGTCGATCTACGTTCCCACCCTCATCTATGGTCATGAGCTTTGGGTCATGACCGAAAGAACGAGATCACGGATACAAGCGGCCGAAATGGGTTTCCTCTGCAGGGTGGCTGGGCTCTCCCTTAGAGAGAGAAGCTCGGTCATCCGGGAGGGACTCAGAGTAGAGCCGCTGCTCCTCCACGTCGAGAGGAGCCAGTTGAGGCTCGGGCATCTGGTCAGGATGCCTCCTGGACGCCTCCCTGGTGAGGAGTTCAGGTCCCACCGGGAGGAGGGGAGACCCAGGACACGCTGGAGGGACGATGTCTCTCTATGGCCTGGGAACGCCTTGGGGTTCCTGGAGGAGCTGGAAGAGGCTGGGGAGGGAAGTCTGGGCCTCCTGAGGCTGCTGCCCCGAGACCCGACCCCGGATAAGAGGAAGAAAATGGATGGATGGATGGATGGATGGATGGATGGATGGATGGATATAGAAGTGGAAAACAAATCTGATTTGTCTTCAGGCTGCGGTGAAACAATCGGATCTACCTGCTGTACGAACTTTTAAAATAAAACTTTTAAAATACCAAAGATCTTATATTTAGAGAAAGGTGTTATTAAAAAATAAAGTTTAAAAAGCTTTTAAAAGTTCAGGAAGATGAACTTAATGCCAAACCTTTTCTGTTTTGTTCTCACTTATGTCAAAAAATAATGTAAGAATGGAAAATACAACAGTAAACAGACTAAATTTATAAATGTAATACTTTATGTAGGTTTATGTTAAAGATGAGATCAGTATGAATGAGTATTTTCTAGATAAGAACAGATTATGTTAGAAAACCTTACAAACTAGCAGGTTTTACAAATATCATCTTTGCTATCGAGTCTTTTTTCCTGTTTGTTTAATAAAAATATGAATAAAAATTAGGGATTGAAACTAGTCGTCTTTTTAAAACTGCTGGGTTTATTTTTTGGCTCTGATTGTGAGAAGTGACAGATAAACAGCCAAAACAAAGCCGTTATATTTTGAGTTTCAGTTTTTAAGCTCACTTTGCAATAAACGGATCAAGATGATGTAAAAATTAACGTTTGAACCGCACGGCTCTGAGAGTCTGAACCACAGGTGTCAAACTCAAGGCCCGGGGGCCAAATCTGGCCCGCCGTAGCTTTTTATGTGGCCCTCTGGACTCCAAATTACATCAATAAGTCCTTCCAGTTTTTCACAAATCTCCAAAAATCACACAAAATCAACAAATTTCCACATTTTTTCCCCTGATTTTACTGCAAATTTTCTCAAAATTGGTCAAAAACATTAAATCCGTAACTGATACAGCGAGTGATAAAGAGTCACATTTAACATTATATTAGCGTAAATACTGCAAAATAACAATTACAAATATTTCTTAATATTCACCACAAAATCTGTCATTTTGATTGCAAAAATAAACACTAAAATAATCACAAATCCTGGAGGAACAGCTATTTATTGATATTTTAACAGTTTTATTGGTTTTATCAATAGATTCTGGGGCAACCGGCCCTTTAAGAACATTCAGATTTTTGATTCGGCCCAAAATAAAAATGAGTTTGACACCACTGGTCTAAATGAACGAACCTTCTCAAAGTTTCCTCGCAGGGTGGCGATGCGAGCAGAGTAGAAGAGGATGATGGAGCCCTGAAAGAAACAATAACCATAAATCCATCTATCAATCCCAATGGATCAATACGTAATCGAACAGAGTCTCTATTGGTCTCACTTTGGGGTATTTTTGTTGGTATGGCTCCAGCAGAGCTTCAGCCTCCGTCAGGTTCCCCTCCCCAGTTCCTTACATCAAAAACAGAAACAAGCAACTGAAAACCGATGAAGTGAAATATTCAGGTTAAACAAATAGAGATTTGTAGGAATTTCCTACCCAGGATCAGCGACACGTATGTGTTATAGAAGAGCAGCGTCAGCACGCAGATTATGGAGCGCAGACTTTGGCTGGCTGCTCCCTCCCTCAGCTGAGACAAACCAAAACCCTGCAGGAGAAACGGGCAGTGAGACGGCCACCTCTGTTCACGGCACAGACACTCGACTCCTGTCTTTAGTGAAATATCTGCAGACGGAAAACTCACCCTGTTTCCTGAGAAGCCAATAAACTCCAACAACCTTAAGACCTTCTGAGGAAGGAGAGACAACATCTGGAACAAGGAATCAGATTCAAAGATTCATTAACAAAGTGCAGCTAAATATAGTTTTTTTTTGTATAATTTATATCTTTGTAACTGTAAAACTTTAGGGATGTTTGCCGATATGCTGATGACACGGTGACAAACGCAGCAGAATCCAAAATATGGGCAAACATTTAAATACCCCGTATATGTGTTTGTGTTTAAAAACCCAATAAACTCCAACAACCTTAAAATCTAGACATTTAAAATAAACAAAGAAATCAAACTGAAGGAATTCATTAATAAAGTACACCTAATTATAATTTATTTTGTATGATTTGTATATTTTTTACTGTAAAACTTTAGGGATGTTTGCCGATATGCTGATGACACGGTGACAAACGCAGCAGAATCCAAAATATGGGCAAACATTTAAATACCCCGTATATGTGTTTGTGTTTAAAAACCCAATAAACTCCAACAACCTTAAAATCTAATAAACAAAGAAATCAAACTGAAGGAATTCATTAATAAAGTACACCTAATTATAAGTTATTTTGTATGATTTGTATCTTTTTTACTGTAAGACTTTAGGAATGTTTGCCGATATGCTGATGATACGGTGATAATCGCAGCAGAATCCAAAATATGAGCTTCTCTGTGTTTAAAAACAGAAAAGCTTTAGAAAACCTTCACATCAGTTTAAATGAATTTAACTAATTTCTTCACCCACCAGGTTAAACGAGCCGATGCCCAGCTTGACTCCGCCCTCAAACTGTTTGAACGAATTGAACTGCTCCGCCTTGTCCTGGCTGATGCTCAGCACGTTCTGACAGTCCCTAACGAGAAACACAGGGCCTGATGGTCTATCATTTAAACTATGCCTCTGATGGAGGCAGCTTCACATGTTCCTTCATCACTCACTTGTAGATTTGGTAGCTAGTTCGAATCTTGATTCCTCCTTTTATGAAACTGATCATGTTCTCATCCTGGAAAATAAGGACAGAAAAGACGAGTTTATTTACGCTAAACTTACATCAGCAGTCGTTAAATCTTAGGTTTTCCTGCCAGATTCAAAAGTCGGCAGAATTTTCACACCTGTTGGCTTTAACTTCGAAGGACATTGTGACTTTAAGAGACGCTACAGCAAAAAGGGCAAAGAGGAAACTTCCACAAAAACAATTTTCTCATTTCTATTATCTGGTATTTAGAGACCAGTTACAGAAAACAAACATATTTTAGTACACAAGTTAAAAATGCAGTGATTTTATTGAGGGATGAACATGATTCAAACACACTGAGCTGATTTGATACCGGTGACTCTGACCTGTATGAAGGTGAGCGTTGCTTTCTGCAGGAGACACTCGGCGTAGCAGAGCTCAGCGTGCATTTCCTCTGCAACACAAAGACAGGCCACGCTTTTCTACAGCTCTCTGGTTCTACCGCCCAGTTAAACCCAGTTAAACCAGTGGTTCCCAGTTAAACCCAGTTAAACCAGTGGTTCCCAGTTAAACCACTGATTCCCAGTTATACCAGTGGTTCCCAGTTAAACCAGTGGTTCCCAGTTATACCAGTGGTTCCCAGTTAAACCAGTGGTTCCCCGTTAAACCCAGTTAAACCAGTGGTTCCCAGTTATACCAGTGGTTCCCAGGTAAACCCAGTTAAACTAGTGGTTCCCAGTTAAACCCAGTTAAACCACTGATTCCCAGTTAAACCACTGATTCCCAGTTAAACCACTGATTCCCAGTTAAACCAGTGGTTCCCAGTTAAACCCAGTTAAACCAGTGGTTCCCAGTTAAACCCAGTGGTTCCCAGTTAAACCCAGTGGTTCCCAGTTAAACCACTGATTCCCAGTTAAACCAGTGGTTCCCAGTTAAACCCAGTTAAACCACTGATTCCCAGTTAAACCAGTGGTTCCCAGTTAAACCAGTGGTTCCCAGTTAAACCCAGTGGTTCCCAGTTAAACCCAGTGGTTCCCAGTTAAACCCAGTTAAACCACTGATTCCCAGTTAAACCAGTGGTTCCCAGTTAAACCAGTGGTTCCCAGTTAAACCCAGTTAAACCACTGATTCCCAGTTAAACCACTTATTCCCAGTTAAATCACTTATTCCCAGTTAAACCACTGATTCCCAGTTAAACCCAGTTAAACCAGTGGTTCCCAGTTAAACCAGTGGTTCCCAGTTAAACCCAGTGGTTCCCAGTTAAACCACTGATTCCCAGTTAAACCCAGTGGTTCCCAGTTAAACCCAGTTAAACCACTGATTCCCAGTTAAACCCAGTGGTTCCCAGTTAAACCAGTGGTTCCCAGTTAAACCCAGTGGTTCCCAGTTAAACCCAGTTAAACCCAGTGGTTCCTAGTTAAACCCAGTTAAACCACTGATTCCCAGTTAAACCACTTATTCCCAGTTAAATCACTTATTCCCAGTTAAACCACTGATTCCCAGTTAAACCAGTGGTTCCCAGTTAAACCAGTGGTTCCCAGTTAAACCCAGTGGTTCCCAGTTAAACCCAGTTAAACCACTGATTCCCAGTTAAACCAGTGGTTCCCAGTTAAACCAGTGGTTCCCAGTTAAACCCAGTGGTTCCCAGTTAAACCACTGATTCCCAGTTAAACCAGTGGTTCCCAGTTAAACCCAGTTAAACCAGTGGTTCCCAGTTAAACCCAGTTAAACCAGTGGTTCCCAGTTAAACCAGTGGTTCCCAGTTAAACCCAGTGGTTCCCAGTTAAACCACTGATTCCCAGTTAAACCCAGTGGTTCCCAGTTAAACCCAGTTAAACCAGTGGTTCCCAGTTAAACCAGTGGTTCCCAGTTAAACCCAGTGGTTCCCAGTTAAACCAGTGGTTCCCAGTTAAACCAGTGGTTCCCAGTTAAACCAGTGGTTCCCAGTTAAACCAGTGGTTCCCAGTTAAACCCAGTGGTTCCCAGTTAAACCACTGATTCCCAGTTAAACCCAGTGGTTCCCAGTTAAACCAATTAAACCAGTGGTTCCCAGTTAAACCAGTGGCTCGTACCTTCCTGTAAGCTGGACTGCTTGCTGATCAGGCTGGACAGAGAAACGACCACCGAGTTTCTCTTCCTGAACCTGCGGAAACATTTCAGAGTCTTTGGTTCCTGCTGCAGGTTTTCTGATCACATGACTCAGAGGTTCGGAGGAGTCGACCCAGTGTCCCTGAACACACCGTCCAGTGTCCCTGAACACACCGTCCAGTGTCCCTGAACACACCGTCCAGTGTCCCTGAACACACCGTCCAGTGTCCCTGAACACACCGTCCAGTGTCCCTGAACACACCGTCCAGAGGCTAAAACATGGCGGTGGCTGCATCATGCTGGAGACAAACCTGCAGACCAGCATGAAGTCCAGATTTCCAGCAGGACAACTGGTGGAGATTATTATTGGATAGTTTAACTCAGAGCATCTTCATGCATCAGAACGGTCTAGTTAAAGTTTCACAGATTCAGTCCAACCAAATCTGACAGAGCTTGAGTGAAAATGGCGCCACCTAGCATCACAAATATGTACAACTCTGTGTTGGTTCCATCAAATCCAAACGAAATGAAGTGAAGTTTGTTTCTGTAACCAAAGATGTGAAAAAGTTCCAGACGTCAGAGGAACTGGATGTGGTTCCCAGTTAAACCCAGTGCCAAACTGGGCCGACTCCACCGGTACCATCAAACCCATCAGATGGAAACCAGTTCAGGACTTTATTAGAACAGAGCTCGGCTGAAACTGACCCACAGTTCTGATGAGCGTTGATGTGAAATGTGACGTTTGTTCCCGGCGGCGGCCATCTTACCGGTGGCAGGTCTGCAGCGCCTGCTTGATGGTCTCCATGGCCGTCTGGATGTCCTTCTGGTCAAAGGTCATGGTGGCCTGCATGACCAGGATGCTGCTGTAGCCCAGAGCGTGGTACATGCTGTGCTTCCACCTGAACACACAACGGGTCGGTTAGGACCGCAGAACCAGCACACAGCGACCCAAAACGGGACCGGAGCCGGTTCAGGAACGGAACGACGACCAGCTCTGATGGAGGGGAGGAACCAGTGAGGAACTGGTTTGATTCCAACCAGGAGAGGACAGAAAGGAGAGGACAGGAAGCAAGGAAGGAAGGAAGGAAGGAAGGAAGGAAGGAAGGAAGGAAGGAAGGAAGGAAGGAAGGAAGGAAGGAAGGACAGTTAAGAGGAAGAGAAGGACAGAAGGAAGAAACAAATGAAGGAATTAAGAAAGTAAAGAACGGAGGAAGAAATAGTGAAAGGAAGGAAGGAAAGAATGGAGGAAAGGAGGAATTGTGCAAGGAAGCATAGAAGAAAAAAACAAGGATAAACAACAAAGAAAAGAAGGAAGGAGAATACAATTTAGGAAGGACACAAGGAAAGGAAATAAGGATAAGAGAGTTAGGATAAAATGATAGAGGGATGGAAAAAGATGAAAAAATAAAGACACAAGGAATAAAACAACAAGAAAAACTAAATGACCTAAAGAAGCCAACAGGATGCTGAGTAGTTTAATTATCTATAATTATGGAAGGTAGGTGTCTAGTTAAATCCTGAAAACCTCTGACGGGCGAATTAAAACAATTCAGTAAAGAAGAAGAAGAATGTGTTTCAATTCCTTCACAATAAAAGACTCATTGTTGGTCATCAGCTTTAAACCAGTAATTAGATTTAGGGGAAATTTATTTTCACACATGATTCCCCCCGGAAAAACATCTAGGATTTACTTTGGGATTTACTTTCGGCCATTTTTCCGACATCAACACGAGTTTGATGAGTTTGAACAGAGCCTCACCACGGCTTCAGCAGGTCCAGAGCCTGAGAGAACCTGTTGTTGAGGACGAGGTTGAGAGCGCACTGAGTCTCCTGGATGGCAGTTTGCAGGTCCATCTGACAAGCCCTGCACACACACACACACACACACACACACACACACACACACACACACACACACACACACACACACACACACACACTCTGTTAGATTTTAAAACCCTCACTGCTCTCTAGTGTCTTGTTTTCAAACAGTGATGGAGGGAAGGATCTGTGATCTTTGCGTCTTTGTGCACCCCGGATGCAGCAGCTCTCTAGTTCTCAACATTCTCGGACATATTGGCAAACACAAAAACATAAAGTTTTAGAGTTAGACTAAACACTAAAACTTTATGTTTTAAGAAACAGCTCTCACTGCTGTATGCATCATTTACATGCAGTACCTGGCGGACCACCAGGGGGCGCCCACCGACCACGGTATGCATAAAACTCAACAATACTGAGACATGACGCTCTTATAAACATGTGAAAGGCAAAAGATGTGTACTGCACATAACTATTTGTACTAACATTGTGAGTAAATCTAAATTTAATTCAAGACTTTACCATAAAATAACAAAATTAAAAGAAAATACAGTTTTATAAAAGTGGCCCAGTTGGTCTGGTCAAGTTCTGGTCCTCACATGATATGATAAGAACAAACACACACTGACCAATCAACACCCAAAGTGACAAAGTGAGGGACAGAAGGAGAAACTGGAGCCTGACAGGAAGTGAAAACGACACAGAGACACGTTTTCAGCTCTAATAACATCGTGTGTTAGTATGTGCGTACTTACGAAGGTATCCGATCGAAGGCATCCTCAAAGCAGTCCTGAAACAGAAACACTGAGGTGAGCTAGGAAAATCCTCACAAACGGATCAAACACTTTAGATACAGGATCATCACAGGTCAGCACAAACCCTCTGCTACAACATATTTTGGTGAAATGTTGAAACACACATTACATTTTGATAACTTTTAATCCCTCGCGGTGTCTAAATATCAAAAAGGACCAAAAATAACCCTTTGATCCAAAATGTCCGCCTCCCTCTACAGTAAAACCTTTGCTTTGCAGCATTTTGTAACAGTTTGGGTGTGCAGGGTGTCGGCTGGAGACGTGGCCTGGTCCAGAAAGCAAACCGCTAAAGGATCTGCTACGATGCCAATTAAGCAAAGCTCGTAAACAAAGTCCTCAAAAGCCAGAATCTCAATTTTCAAATCTTAGTTTTCATTCTTAGACAGGAAGCCGTTTCACAAAAATATTCCGTTTTGCTCAAAACTAATCTGCATTTCATTTTCAAATACAAAACCATCCTGCCCACCTCCACCTGTATGGATTTTCCCAAAGCATATTTGTGCACCTCCAACATGAGTGAACCTCACAGTGTTTCTTCAGAGCCTCAGTAACAGGCTAATAATAGCTGTCCAGCAGCTCCTTACATAACCGCATCCAGCTGCAGCCACGGCCTCATAAAGAGGAACTCTGCCTGCAGACTGCAGCCATCCATCCAGCCTCCACCGTCCAGACCAGCCGCGCCGCACAGCCGACAGCCGCGCATCGAAGGGAAACGCTCGATGGGAATCTGCTCAATGTGCATAAACAGGTCAAACTGCAGGGAGCTGTGGACATCATGTCATGATGGACATGATGCAGGAAACATTTAACAAAGAATAATGTCTTATAAAAAGGTACAAAACTGGAAATGAACACAAAACTTACATTTTGATAAAGAAAAAAAAACAAACAACCTGCAAATCAATCTGTTGTAGCTCTATAGATAAAAAAATAAAGGATTTGTCTCTACAAAGGTATTTAAAAGTTCTTACAAAACACATAAAAAGAAACATATTTGGTAATTGACCGAGAGAACAGACTGAAGGAGGAGACAGTGAATGTATGTCAACAAGCTAAACGTAGCATTTAAGCTAACTTTAGCCTCCATGCTAGCAGGAGTAAGTCAAAGTTAGCCAACATGCTAGAGACACAAAACAGCTTCGGAAATAGAAAACAACCAGAAAACAAAGTACATCAACCTAAAACAGAAATGTTTCTAAATAACTGAAGGACACATTAAATAAAAGCAGAAATTATATTTTCTATCTTATCCTGGTCAATTGGTTAGTAGACAAAATATGTTGGGTTTAAAAAGCAAATAGAAATAAAATATGTTTTATATGCTCAGTTACAAAGAAGTTAGATTTTAAATGTGCTTTAGTGTGCTACAATTAGCTTTATTTTGTTGTACTGACCATTAGAAACAAGTACAACACACACACACACACACACACACACACTTCTCAGAATACTTTCAGGAAACATTAACAATAATTCAGTGTGAATCCAAACAGTCGCTTTCACACCCTCGTTTCAGAGACGCATCACTTCCTGTCTGTTAAAGCAGACTCTGTCAGGGTTTCAGTCTGCTTCCAGCATTCACAGCATTCCTCAGAGCAGCACCATAAGCTCCTGCTGTGTGCGTCTAAAAACAGGCAACTGTTGTTGAGTCAGCCGGGCCAGCATGTTGCAACACAACATAAGTCTCTAACAACCGGACGCTGATGACCTGTGAGCAGAAGGACAGGGCGGAGACGGCTAAGCTCTGATTTAGGTGCTGGTACAGCTAGATTAGCAAGTATAGCTAGTTAGCTAGATATTCCAGTAGGATAGGCAGGTAGAAAGCAAGATAACGGACAGGTAGGCAGCTACTGAGCTAGGTGGCCGTGTCAGGGGGTAGATGGTCAGGAACAAGGCAGCTTGGCCAGGAACCAGCTATCAGGAGAAAAGGTAAGTACCTGCCTTCTTTTCATGGGAAAGTAACAAGGTCAAAGGGTAACTAGTCAGGAGATGGAGACGGGTTGGTAGCCGGGTCAACAGGTTGGTAGCCAGGTCAACGGGTTGGTAGCCATGTCAACGAGTTGGTAGCCGGATCAACAGGTTGGTAGCCGGATCAACGGGTTGGTAGCCGGATCAACGGGTTGGTAGCCGGATCAACGGGTTGGTAGCCATGTCAACGGGTTGGTAGCTAGGTCAACGGGTTGGTAGCTAGGTCAACGGGTTGGTAGCTAGGTCAATGGGTTGGTAGCCGGGTCAACGGGTTGGTAGCCATGTCAACGGGTTGGTAGCCGGGTCAACGGGTTGGTAGCTAGGTCAACGGGTTGGTAGCCGGGTCAACGGGTGGGTAGCCGGGTCAACGGGTTGGTAGCTAGGTCAACGGGTTGGTAGCCAGGTCAACGAGTTGGTAGCCGGGTCAACGGGTTGGTAGCCAGGTCAATGGGTTGGTAGCCGGATCAACGGGTTGGTAGCCGGGTCAACGGGTTGGTAGCCGGGTCAACGGGTTGGTAGCCGGGTCAACGGGTTGGTAGCCTGGTCAACGGGTTGGTAGCCGGGTCAACGGGTTGGTAGCCATGTCAACTCGTTGGTAGCCGGGTCAACGGGTTGGTAGCCGGATCAACGGGTTGGTAGCCGGATCAACGGGTTGGTAGCCGGATCAACGGGTTGGTAGCCGGGTCAACGGGTTGGTAGCCGGGTCAACGGGTTGGTAGCCGGGTCAACGGGTTGGTAGCCAGGTCAACGGGTTGGTAGCCAGGTCAACGGGTTGGTAGCCGGGTCAACGGGTTGGTAGCCGGGTCAACGGGTTGGTAGCCAGGTCAACGGGTTGGTAGCTAGGTCAACGGGTTGGTAGCCGGGTCAACGGGTTGGTAGCCAGGTCAACGGGTTGGTAGCCAGGTCAACGGGTTGGTAGCTAGGTCAACGGGTTGGTAGCCAGGTCAACGGGTTGGTAGCCGGGTCAACGGGTTGGTAGCTAGGTCAACGGGTTGGTAGCCGGGTCAACGGGTTGGTAGCCAGGTCAACGGGTTGGTAGCTAGGTCAACGGGTTGGTAGCTAGGTCAACGGGTTGGTAGCCGGGTCAACGGGTTGGTAGCCGGGTCAACGGGTTGGTAGCCGGGTCAACGGGTTGGTAGCTAGGTCAACGGGTTGGTAGCCAGGTCAACGGGTTGGTAGCCGGGTCAACGGGTTGGTAGCCGGGTCAACGGGTTGGTAGCCATGTCAACGGGTTGGTAGCCAGGTCAACGGGTTGGTAGCTAGGTCAACGGGTTGGTAGCCAGGTCAACGGGTTGGTAGCCATGTCAAGGGGTTGGTAGCCACGTCAACGGGTTGGTAGCCATGTCAACGGGTTGGTAGCTAGGTCAACGGGTTGGTAGCCAGGTCAACGGGTTGGTAGCCGGGTCAACGGGTTGGTAGCCGGGTCAACGGGTTGGTAGCCATGCCAACGGGTTGGTAGCCATGTCAACGGGTTGGTAGCCGGGTCAACGGGTTGGTAGCCATGTTATGGGTTAGGGTAGGGTTAGGGGGTAGGTAGATCTGACCTAACGACCTTGTTCTTTAGGTCAGGGGGTAAATAGTGAGGTGGGTAGGTAGAGAGCTAGATAGGCTGGTAATGAGGTAGTTTGGCGGGTAAGAAGGTAGGTTATGAATTCATTAATTCATGCATACATTCACAGAAGCGACTGAAGTGAGGCTGCCGTGCATCGGCGCCATCAGGCCCTCTGACCACCAGCGAGGTGGGTGAAGCTGCATGACGGTGCACAAAGACTGAGGCAGACGGAGGGGAGGGGGGTTCCAACAACGTTTTAATTACAACAATAATTTAGTACTTTAACTCTGCAGAAGTACAGACCCGGTAAATTCCATCCATCCATTTTCTTGCACCCTTGTCCCTAATGGGGTCGGGAGGGTTGCTGGTGTCTCTCCAGCTAACGTTCCGGGCGAGACCCGGTAAATTCACACATCTAAATTCTTTCATCTTTACATATGAGCTTTAAAATGACTAGCATCCCTCTTAAAGTGTCTAAACACCAACTGGATTACTAACTACTAAATATCAACTAAGTAACCAAGATGGTAACTATGAGTTAATTTCTATGACCAGAAAGGAAACAGATAAAACCAGGCACTGCGCCTTTAGAAACACGCAGCATTCAGAGTCAGACAGGTTCTCCGGTAACGGCTGCACCTTTCATTAATTAGTCAGGACCTTCGTGCTGCGTCCGATTACCGGCCACATGCTCTATAAACCACCAGGAACCACCAAGAAGGACCAGGAACAAAGGCTTCAAAAGCCCAGAGGAAACCAGACAAAGGTTTTAATTCCTCCCAAAACAGCAATAAACGTTTTTACACATCCGGAGAAAACTTTGCCCTGTGTGGTGGGATTTTATTGACCCATTTGAAGGATTAAACACTTGGTCTTACCTTTAAAAACCGTCTAATACTGCAGCAGACATATCCGGTCTTCTCTTCACTGACAACTCAAACAGAGGAAACTAAAGGTGTTCTGCTAAAGAAGCCAGATTCTGTCACCATTCATCACTTCAGGTTCTCCGTCTGCTGACAATAAGCTAAAGTTTTCTCTTAGCTGTTAAAAAGGATTAAAACAGAAATAAAACGTCAGATGTTGGATGTTTGGTGTCTCTGGTAAGGCAAAGCGCCGCGATGCCAGAACTTATCCAGCATTTTCTCCTTATTGTATCGACTCTTTTTCTGAAAAGTCAACAAACAGGAAAACAAACAAACCTCTCAAGTGACAGTAAAAACCTAAAACTGAGGAAGTTATTTTTGAATCCTGTGATCTGCAGCTCTCACTGGAGCGGTTCGCGGCCGAGTGTGAAGCGGCCGGGATGAGGCTCAGTGCCTCCAAATCCGAGGCCATGGTCTTGAGCCGGAAAAGGGTAGAATGCCTTCTCCGGGTCAGGGGGGTCGTCCTGCCTCAAGTGGAGGAGTTTAAGTATCTGGGGATCTTGTTCACGAATGAGGGAAGAAGGGAGATCGACAGGCGGATTGGGGCAGCGTCTGCCGTGAAGCGGGCGCTGTACCGGTCCGTCATGGTGAAGAGAGAGCTGAGCCAAAAAGCGAAGCTCTCGATTTACCGGTCGATCTACGTTCCCACCCTCATCTATGGTCATGAGCTTTGGGTCATGACCGAAAGAACGAGATCACGGGTACAAGCGGCCGAAATGGGTTTCCTCCTCCGCAGGGTGGCTGGGCTCTCCCTTAGAGAGAGAAGCTCGGTCATCCGGGAGGGACTCAGAGTAGAGCCGCTGCTCCTCCACGTCGAGAGGAGCCAGTTGAGGCTCGGGCATCTGGTCAGGATGCCTCCTGGACGCCTCCCTGGTGAGGAGTTCAGGTCCCACCGGGAGGAGGGGAGACCCAGGACACGCTGGAGGGACGATGTCTCTCTATGGCCTGGGAACGCCTTGGGGTTCCTGGAGGAGCTGGAAGAGGCTGGGGAGGGAAGTCTGGGCCTCCCTTCTGAAGCTGCTGCCCCCGCGACCCGACCCCGGATAAGAGGAAGGAAGGAAGGAAGGAAGGCAGGCAGGCAGGCAGGCAGGCAGGCAGGCAGGCAGGCAGGCAGGCAGGCAGGCAGGCAGATAGATAGATAGATAGATAGATAGATAGATAGATAGATAGATAGATAGATAGATAGATAGATAGATAGATAGATAGATAGATAGATAGATAGATAGATAGATAGATAGATAGATAGATAGATAGATAGATAGATAGATAGATAGATAGATAGATGGATAGATGGATGGATGGATGGATGGATGGATGGATGGATGGATGGATGGATGGATGGATGGATGGATACGTCAAAATGTGAATAAAATCTTCGACAGAAACACGTCAACCTGTCTCGTCGTTTTTCTTTTCTGGAGAATCTCAAAGTTCAGAAAGTTCAGAGTTTAATAATCTATGAAACTAAAGTCTTTCTACCAACAGGTTTACTCAGAAAATCTCTACAAACACCAAATTGGAAATCTTTTATTCATGGAATCCACTAAAAATGTGAAGAAATAAACGCTGCTCAACACATTTTTAAACATTTTTGTAGATTAGCAACATGTGCTTTCATAAAATATTGTTTTCAGCAAATTTGCACCAAAGTTTTTCTGCTGTTTTTATGAGTGAGATTATGACTCCACCTCATATTCCCGTCATGTCTTTAGATTTACAAGTCAGTCGTGTAGCTACAGTGGCCTGAGTTGGCAAAGGGTCAAAGGTCATGGCACTGCACACATGAACAGCGTTTTGTGCACGTAGTTAATTGGCGTCTTTGTGTTTTTATGGCGTTTCTGCGCAGCGTCAGCAACGAGAACCTTTATCCCAGTTTGCATGAACTCAGTTAGTCTCACATTCCTCAGAGCTTAACGAGCCTCAGCTGAGTTCCTCCGAAACGCGACGAGCCTGAATGAAGCTTTCAGAGGTCAGATTACAGCCGAGCTGAAGGAAAAAAATATCGTTCCGTTTCTGGTTTTTTTATTCTCGCTACATTTCAAATAAAATAAACTTCATTCTAACCAAACCAACTTTATTTATAAAGCACTTTAAAAACAACCACAGCTGATACAAAGTGCTGTACATTAAAACACAACATAATCCATCCATTTTCTAACACCCTGGTCCCTCAGTGGGGTCAGGAGGTGCTGCTGCCTCTCCAGCTAACGTTCTGGGCGAGAGGCGGGGTCACCTGGACAGGTCACCAGTCTGTCGCAGGGCAACACAGAGACACACAACCATGCACACACACACTCACACCTAGGGCCAATTTGGAGAGGCCAGTTAACCTGACAGTCATGTTTTTGGACTGTGGGAGGAAACCGGAGAACCTGGAGAAAACCCACCATGCAGGGAGAACATGGAGACTCCATGCAGAAAGACCGGGAATCAAACCCTGAACCTTCTTGCTGCAAGGCAGCAGCTCTACCAACTGCACCACTGTGCAGCCCAACACAACATAATAAAAAAATAAAATAAAAACTTACAGTTTAAAAACAAAAGCATACACTTTAAAACTAGATCCTGCTGGAGTTAAAAGCCAAGTAAAATAGATGGTTTTAAGACGAGCTTTAAAAGTGGACAGTGAAGCGGCGTCTCTGACCTGCAAAGGCAAGTCGGTCCATAACTTAGGCCCCATGACAGAGAAAGTCCTGTCCCCTCTGAGCCTCCTGGATCTCGGTTCCTCCAGGAGCAGCTGAACCTGAGAGACCGATGGGGCACGTAGGGGTGAAGAAGCTCAGAGAGGTCAGCCGGGGTGAGATTATGTAGTGATTTAAAAACAAACATAAGAATTTTAAAATGAATCCTAAAATATACAGGCAGCCAGTGAAGTGAGGCCAGGTCAGGGGTCAGGGGTCACATGCTCCCTCTTTCCAGTTCCTGTTAAAAGTGGTGCAGCAGCATCTGAACCAGCTGCAGCGACTGACTGACTCCCAGATGAAGGGAGTTACAGTAATCCAACCGAGTGGAAATAAAAGCCTGGATCATGTTTCAAAATGGAAAGAAAAGATTTCACTGACGCCAGTCGCCTTAAACGATAAAAGCTGGACTTTAACCACAGCTCTGATCTGGCTGTCCAGTTTACAATCACCTTAAAACCAAGATCTGTAATAACAGCTTTAAAATAAACCTCCAAGGGTCAAAGGTCAACAGAAGAGGACTCACAGGAGCCACTGGGTCCAAACACCATCACCTCTGTTTTGTTTTCATTAAAATTCAAAACGTTCAGGGCCAACCAAGCTTTAATATCACCTAGACAGGCCAGGAGATGTTTGATGGACGTCCTTCTGCTTCAGGGGCAAATAAATCTGACAATCATCAGCGTAGCAATGAAATGAGATCCCATGTTTCCTGAGGGTAGAACCCAGAGGCAGTGAATACAGAGAGAAAAGCAGAGGGCCCAGAATTGAGCCCTGCGGGACACCATAAGGCATTGAAGCAGCAGATGATTCAGAGTCACTAATTTTCACTGAAATTGTTCTGACCTCCACGTAAGACAGGAACCATTTAAGAACAGTGCCACCAATACCTACAACGTGGTGAAATCGCGATATTAAAATGTCTACAAGTAAAATCAGACCAACATGGTGGCCAGAATCACAAGCAGGAAGGATGTCATTAAAAACTCTCATTAAAGCAGATTCTGTGTGCTGTGAAGAGTCTGGATCTGAAGGCAGATCAGCAGATAATCCAAGATAATCCAAGACTCGCATCCTAAAACCTGCAGCAAAGAGAGACTTTCTGCAGAGTTAAAGCCACAAAACGTGTCAGAAATATTTCCAGCTGGTGGAAAATCGTTTCCAAATGGAATAAAATACTAAGAGATAAACTAAAACTGTTCATGTATCTTCGTAGCTTTAAGGAGGATTTTATGTTTTCAGTTTGTTTTGGTTATATTTAAAACTAGATTTTGTATTTCCAGCTTAAAAGTATAAGTTGAATTCAATTTTTACCTCATTATTTGAGATTTATTCTGATTTTAACATTAATCCTGTCAAAAATAAAAAAATTGGTGGTGCAGATTTAATCAAATCAAATATTAAAAATCTCCCTAATTTCCCAAGCAACAGGAAACGTGTCCTTTAATCTCAAACTACGAGTGTTTTGTCTCTTATGCTTCTTTAATTCAGACATATATCATAAAGTAAACTCTCCCTCTAGTTAATAATTAATGTAAAAAAAACACAGGTAAACTGGTACAGCCCCAGTTTAAACAGAACAAACCAGTTAAACTTTAATCCCTCAGTTTGAAACGTTTCTCAGGTTCAGACGGGATGAGCAGGAGACAACAGGAACGATGCAAACACACACACACACACACACACACACACACACACACACACACACACACAGCCAGAACCTGACACCATCACTGAAAGCTGATTACACGCTGCTGATGGATCAGTTTAATAATCGTCTGGCTGTGAGCTGCTCACCTGAGCTGGATTCATTTCAGAAGAAGAAGAAGAAGAAAAAGAAGAAGAAGAAGGAGGAAGAGGAGGAGGAAGAGGAAGAAGAGGAAGAAGAAGAAGACGGAGAAACTAAACAGGAAACGATCCTGATGCAGACGAGGGGCTGAGACACTCCGCCTCATCTAAGCTGTAATAAAACCTAAAGACCGGAGGCCGGACACTCCGGACGCTCCGGACGCTCCAGACGCTCCAGACACTCCAGACGCTCCGGACGCTGCATGGACCTCCATGGTCCAAAGAGCCAACCACGACTTCCTGTCAGCCTTTTATGAGCTCCATGAGAATCGATGCACAAATATGAAACCCTGAGCTGATAGAAGAGACTTTCCACTACAAATACAAGCAGATCTTTGTCTATATTCTGCTGCTGCTGCTGATTGTGGCGTTTCTGTTAAATAAGAAATTAAATAAAAATCACATGACTAAGTTTGTTCACACAGTGACAAACAGTTTCACAGAAAATTAAACCCTCCAATCAGAGCAGAGCTTCTTCTGCAGGTTTTTACTCAGCAAAAGTAAAAAGTAGTCGTCCAAAAAATAACTGATAAGGTATTTGGTGAAAAATCTGCCATTAAATATTTAAAAATTATGTCATCACACAGACCAAAGTATAAGGTTTAGTGGAAATTTTGATATTTTAAGGAACGAAAAGGACAATAATTCATATAAGTAACAAATAACATCAGGCGAAATAAATATCAGTTTCTTTATTTCAGTATAAAACTGATGAAACTTTAACAGAAGCCGTGTGTTTATGCTGGATCTTTGGTTAAAACAAAAATGTAAGTAAAAAGTACAGCGTTGTGTAATAACACGACATTTTCCCACATTACACGTGAAATAATCCGTGATGATGAAAGTTAATTATAACGTAGTTTTGTCTTATTTTAAGTGTAATAACCACAAACTAGACAGAAAATACTTGTTATAGTGTTTTTGCAGGGATTTTTGAGAAAAACTTTGATTCTTCAATCTTGTTTTTTGCTTCATTTTTTTTTATTTCGAGCTGAAGTTTTATGTACAGTATTTTTGTCTCATTTATTTGGGTTTTTCTGAATGAAAACTGACTGCATGCATCTTGCTAAGCGTGGTCAGTAGCTCTGCTCTGGTCTGATTCGGGTTCATTTGAACAGAAAAGCCTCCTGGGCCGTTTTTTCCCTGGGTTTTTTCCCATTTTAGCTCCGCGGCTGCAGCCAGAGCACAACCACAAATTAAACCATGGAGGGGAGCAGAGATCTGCTTCCAACGGCAGCAGCCACTGAAAACATCTCAGCTTTTCTGTTGCATGCAACCATGAAGAGCTGTGCAGCCGTTTCTGACCGACAACGAAATGGCAAGTAGGTCAAGAGGAAGTGGAGAAACTTGACTCTAACAAACAGGAAGGAAGTGAACCAGATTTAAAAAAAACCTTTTTTTCCTTTCTATTTAAGTTAATTTCTCAAATTTAATAGAAAAATGTCAGCGTGTGGGTTTACAGAAGAACTCTGTAAACATGTTTCTTCTGCATTATTAGCATTCAAGCAGCCATTTTGTAAGAGGTTGGTGACAAGAATGTCTTCAAACCTTAAAGATAAATCGTTAAAGCAGAAACAACCAAAACGTGGCTCAGCAGGAATATTTTATATTAATTATTATCTAATAAAACGTTTCTGCTATTCAGTCAGTGCCACATTGACAAGTGGAAGGAATATAACCTGGAGTAATGTACCACCTTTACCACCAGAGGGCACTACATCTGTCACACAGCACCTTTAATCCAAACTTCATTTAAATCTGTGATTATTTCAGTGTTTTTACAGTGTGTGGAAGAATATCTGTGTTTTTTCCTATGTACCAAATAATAAGAAGGTGTGACACTGAAGGAAAAGGTGTTTCAAAACCAGCCTGGTCACCTTTACGTAACTGGTTTGAAAAAAGTGTGTGTGTGTGTGTGTGTGTGTGTGTGTGTGTGTGTGTGTTTTCTTAATCAGTCTCGTTTATCACCTCGTTATTTACATATTTGTAATATTTGACAGAACATGTGAGGCAGCAGCAGCTGCTGCAGACGATGAGTGAAGGTTACGCAGGACCAGGATGTCACATCCCGGCTCCGGACGGGTTTTGGGGGAATGTAAAGGAGGAAACCAGCCGGGATGTAACCGGAGCCTCCGGAGGGAAGCGACCGGCTGAAACGTGATAGCGGCGGGATCTCACCTCCTCCTCGGCGGCCGCCCCGTTGCCGACGTGGGCCATGTCTCCTGTCCGTCCTCCCGGAGCTGCGCTGCTGTCTGCGCGGCTTCAGGCGCGCCTGGCTGGCATGTCGCTGCGCCGCCCGGCCAGAACCCGAACTCTGGCCGCGATGGGTCCGTCAGGGTCCGGAGTCAGGGGGTCCCGGTTCGTCCTTGCGCCTGTCGGACGCGGAGGTTCGGACTCTGCGGCTCTCTTCCGTGAAGTGCAAGACAGACACGCCTCCCACATTTCATCTCTCCGCCCAGAGAAAGAGAGAGTGAGGGAAAAGAAGAGAGAGAGAGAGAGAGAGAGAGAGAGAGAGAGAGAGAGAGAGAGAGAGAGAGAGAGAGAGAGAGAGAGAGAGAGAGAGAGAGAGAGGGATGAATCTGCATAATGTTTGCATAAAACTCTGAATATTAATCTGCTGCAAATCCAAACTTCTATTTGCAGGTATAATAATAATAATAATAATAATAATAATAATAATAATAATAATAATAACTATTCAATATTAATCAAGTATTTTTCAATGATTAGGGGACCAACTATGGAGAACCAAAACTGACATAATTAAGAATAAAAGCAGAAATTAAAACATTTTATTTTTCATTTATTTTTAACACATTTTCTTCAACCTTTTCTTCTTACGTGCATTTTTGACAAGAAATGCATAAATATTTCGTTTTTCCTGTTCTTATCGATGCATTTTCATATGAATGTAATGAGAGGCTGCAGCTTCTGCTGATTGGTTGGTTTGGATCAACCAATCAGTTCGGGTCTCTGCGTGGCTTCAGATGGTCAGTGAGCTGAAAGCAGCTTTCCGTTTTATAACTCGTTTTATTATTTTCATGGACGCTCAGACCCATTAGCGGCTCTCAAGGACTCGGGTTCTCCGTCTGGTTCTTGGTCAAGCAGCTGCTGAATGTGGCTGACCTGGAGTCCAGACCAGCTGGTTCTGAAGGTCCAGAACCTGCTGGAAACATGGTAAACACCTTCATCTGATCCCTGCTGGATTATTTTATTCTCTTTCTCCAAACGGTTCTTGGTCCTGAAATGTGGGCCTGCATCCCGTCCTCTCCTCAGAACCAGGCAGCAGAGTTTGAGCCTCGCTCCAGGAATTATCCGGTCCCACAGCCTCTCCGTTCGGATCCATTTCTCCTCCTCAACATGGTGATGATCTGCAGCTCTGGATCCTGACCAGGAGATAAAGTTCAGTTCGTTCGGGAAGTTCATGATTTGAATTTAAATTTAATCCAAAACGAACATTAAACATATTTCAGATTCTTTATTGTACATTTTTCAGTAAGCAATTTATGAATAAACTTATATTATTTAAAGATGGATCTAAAGACCCAGGATCTATGGAGAGAGGAGAGTTTTAATTGTTTAATTGACACATTTAAATCATTATTTTATTGTCATTTGGCACTATTGACTCTCCATAAAACTCCGGGCTGGAGAAACAGTTCAGCATCAAGCCAGTTTAGTTATTGGGATAAAAACTGTATCAGGGATGTAGTTTTAATACATATTCACAGTTTCTCTAAATTATTTTAAAACCGCACTAGATAAACTGGCATGAGATAAATTTACATTTTCAAAGCTTAACATGATTTTCTTCAACCCTAGATTATAAAATATTAAATGTTACTTTCTCTAAATTATTCTAAAACTACATTGTGCTGTGGATGAAACATATGGCTGTCTTAAAATCGGTTTTATTTATAGGTGGATTTTTGGGTTGTTTGTTTTGCAGTTGACCGGATCAGCGCCGCAGCAGAACCCGGGCAGGGCGCCTCTCTGCCGGGCAGAGCAGCAGCCGGCAGGCCGGTGTCACCGGTCACCGTTTGGACCGGACCAGAACCGAGCTGGAGTCTGTTGAGACGAAGCGTTTCTGCCCGCTGCAGAATTAAAAATCTCACCGGATTAAAAAAACCTCACAGAAAACCGACTAACTGTCGTAGCTCATATCTTTACACCAGGAGGCTTTTTCTCCGCCTGAGCCACGGATGTGACGCCACGCGCACGGCGCGACGTCACATCCGCAAGAGCGAAATGCGACTTCCTTGTTTCCGTTTAGAGGAGCCATGACTGCTAGGAAAGAGAAAGTGGTATTTCAGAAGCAGACGAAGCAGTACCATGAGCACTGCTGCGTCCCTCAGTGCACAGCCTCCTCCAAATATAACGGCCTGTTAAGTTTTCACGGATTTCCAAGGGACCTTGAGCTGAGAAGGCAGTGGCTCGTAAGTATTCGGCGGGACAAGTTGAAGCTAACGCTGCACAGCAAAGTGTGCAGCCTTCACTTCACTCCGGATCAGCTGCTTCAGCCTAAAGCTGCCGGGGGCAGACGGATGGTGAACAGAGGAGCCGTCCCTGTGCTGTTTCCCTGGAGCCACCAGAGCGTCGCGCCCCCCACGGCCGGTCCGGGGGAGCCGCAGAGGAGGCCCGACCCAGCTGACCCGGCCGTGGGATTCAGCCTCCTGGATCATGATTACTGCTCTGTCCCGGAACCGGCCGACCTGGACACGGCAGTAAATGAAAACGAGACGTTAAAAGAGGAAATGAACGCCTTAAAGGAACCGAAAATCCCATCCAGTTTTGGATTACAAAGGTTCGCAGGGTCCGATGACGACATCCGGTTCTACACCAGGTGAGCTGAAACACCGCAAATTATTATTTTATTTTTCATTTTGGTTGCTATATTTTAACCCAAAAATACAGTAAACACGCTTACAGTTCATTAAAGTCTCACTTGTTATTGTTTTAAAGTGAAAACAAGCATTATATAATGTTACTGGAAGTATTTTTGCATTATTTCTAATAATGCAAAAATTATTTAGCATTAATAATGCAAAATTTAGTATACAATAACTAACATTCGTTCTTTTGAAGTAGATCAGTTCTCGGCTCTTCTTAGTGAAATAATCTCCCGTTTCTGCGTTTCTGGACCAACAGGTTTGAGAGTTATCGTCTCTTCCTGATGTTTTGGAGGCTCGTTGAACCGTCTGTCCATAAAATGATTCGTTCATCAGGAGCCGCTGAGGGAAGCAGCGAAGTCAGATCAACACACACGGTTCGTATCTGCAGCTTCCCACAGCACACACACACACACACCGCGACACGGCAGGAAACGGGCGTTTTACCACAGATTACACAAGAACATCTCCAGACATTTTGTTTTCAGTTATATATTTCTGATAATCGAGTGGTTCAGTGATGTATTTCATTAAGTTGAGATAAAAAGTGTTTGCTACTTCCTGCTCCTTTCAAACAGAAAAGTGGTGGAAAGATAATCCTTTTGTTCATGTCTGTTGTTCTACTGCAGTGGTGTCAAACTCATTTTTATTTTGGGCCGAATCAAAAATCTGAATGTTCTTAAAGGGCCGGTTGCACCAGAATCTATTGATAAAACCAATAAAACTGTTAAAATATCAATAAATAGCTGTTCCTCCAGGATTTGTGATTATTTTAGTGTTTATTTTTGCAATCAAAATGACAGATTTTGTGGTGAATATTAAGAAATATTTGTAATTGTTATTTTACAGTATTTACGCTAATATAATGTTAAATGTGACTCTTTATCACTCGCTGTATCAGTTACGGATTTAATGTTTTTGACCAATTTTGAGAAAATTTGCAGTAAAATCAGGGAAAAAAATGTGGAAATTTGTTGATTTTGTGTGATTTTTGCAGATTTGTGAAAAACTGGAAGGACTTATTGATGTAATTTGGAGTCCAGAGGGCCACATAAAAAGCTACGGCGGGCCAGATTTGGCCCCCGGGCCTTGAGTTTGACACCTGTGTTCTACTGGTTACTTGTTTTCTTTGTTTTTATAATAAATAAGTAGTAAATAAAAGTGTATATTTGTATTTTAAATGTTTGTCTGCTGTTGCCTCTTCTTTTTCCAGAGGGATTCCTTGCAGCCCATCGACGAGCTGCTCCTGTTCCTGATGTACCTGGCTGCAGGTCTGCAGGAAGGAGACCTAGCAAACCGGTTCCAGATTCAACCTTCCACTGCAAGCCGCATTATTTGTTCGTGGGCCGATTATTTGTACTCTCTCCTGGGTTCTTTGTGCATCTGGATCGATGCAGACGCCGTCCGAGCTCAGCTCCCGGAGGACTTCAGAGATTTTCCAGATACTCGGGTGATAGTTGGATGCTCTGAGCTCAGATGCCAAACTCCTGCTTCTGCTCTCCTCCACACTGAGATGTCCTCCAAATCCAAGACTCAGTGCGTAATGAGAGGTCTGATGGGAGTGGCTCCCCACGGTGCCGTGACCTTTGTGTCTTCACTCTATGAGGGGTCAGTCAGTGACACGGAGCTGTTTATGAGGTCGGGCTTGGCTGACCGTCTTACTGAAGACATGGCCGTCATGGTGGGAAAAGGATTCCTGACCTCTGACCTCGTGAAGTGTAAGGTGTACCGTCCACCTTTTCTCGGCACAAAACCACAGATGGCGTCTCAAAACGTCCTGCAGGCACAGAAAGTCGCCCGTCTGCGCGTTCGCGTTGAGCGGGCGACCCGGAGAGTTAAAGAAAACAAACTGTTTGATTCTGTTATCCCTTTATCTGTGGTCGGAAACATTAATAAACTGTTTACAGTGGCCTGCCTGCTAGTCAACTACCAAAACAAACCGCTCTAAAGAAAGGGAGCGGCTGTGCAGTTCTCAGCAGAGGAGAGCGTTTCCCATCCTCAGGTGGTTCAGGAGTTCCCACGTCAGAAAAGGCCTGTTAACTGAAACCAGCTGAAGAAGAGGAGCAGCCAGGAAACGCCCTCAGGATGCAGGACAGTGACCCAAGTGATCATTCATGAACATGTTGGCAAAGTTTAATTTGTATAATTTGCCTTTTTCCTGTACTTGTTGAGTATCTTTCTCAGACTGATGTAAAACCACAGCAGCATTTTTCTCATGTACTGACTGGTCGCTGTCACATTTCATGAATAAACGTGAAGGCAACAATACATGGCAGTAAACTTGTTTTTATGAAAACCTGGCAACAAACCTAAATTACAGGACAGTGCTGATTATAGCACAAATTTAAATGAATTTATTTTATGTATTGTATACTATTACAGAGTGAGAATGTCTCATTTTAAGTGCTGCGCGTCTCATTGAGGTACTTGTGCGTGAAAATGTTGAAGTGGTCACTCGTTTCCGTCTGGTTATGTTTTGAACTTGCGTGTCAAACAGATGTTCCTCCACATGAGCAGCAGGAAGCTGGAGGTTTTCATCCGACATCTGCAAGAATGTAATGTTTCACATTTGGGCATTTTATTCCAACCAAGCTGAATGATGGGGTCGTAAATACGACCATCAGGAGGTCGGGGGGCTCCTGACCCTTGGGCCTCGGGGTGAATTGCTCCCCCACCAGGTGAATAACTCACATTACAGCGGCGGGCGTATTCTGCTGGCTGAAGCTCCACATCAGAACCTGATTATTCGCTCGGTCAGAGCTTCAGCAGTACTGTGACCTCTCACATGACCCTCCCCTAAATCTCGAAGGTTGTTCTTGCTCGTCGCAGCAGGTCATGAGGTCATCAGCTCTGGTCTCGTGTTGACGTCTGAATTTTGGGATCCATGTCAAAGGAAAACTGCAAACTCTGCAAATGAAGATGTTCCTCTTCAGTGCACACCCAGACACTCTGCTGGTGGCAGATCAATACTTAATCTGATGTAATATTCTAATCTTTTGTCATCTGCAAGCAGAATATCTTCATCAAGAACAGAAATAAAGTGTTAAAAACTTGTTTTACTGCTAGATAAATTACTTTCTAAATGTATTTTTTAAATGGACTTTTACAGATACTGGAACACAATGGAAATTGCGCCCCCTTCAGTTCTGGAGTGCAATGGTCCCATTTCCAGATTTGTGATGGGACATCTGCTCTGGTTCTGGATGCTGAGCAGCTGGAAGGACTTCCTGTTGTCATGGGTAACCATGGCAACAGAGTAACGTTTTCAGGTCTGGATCAGCTGATTGGCCTCTGAAAACCTCGATGTCTGAACTCTGAGGGATTTGGATTATTTAGACCAGGGGTCCCCAAACTTTTTCCTGTGAGGGCCACATAACTTTTCCCTTTTCTGGTGGGGGGCCGGAGTCAGTTTGTAACAGAAAAAGTGCTAAAGAGCCCCCTGGTGGTTGAAGAAAAATCCACATATAAACCGGAAAATACAATATATGAAAAAAAATCTGAATGCTCTCTGGTATTGGCCGGACCAAATGTGGCGGCGGGCCGAATCCGGCCCGCGGGCCGTAGCTTGGGGACCACTTATTTAGACACTTGGCTAGAGATTATAAATTACACAAGTTTGACCTTAAAGACACAATCAGTTTCATCTAAATTTATCAAAATGATCAAATTTCACCAAAACTTTTTGTAATACAGACTTTTTATTAGGTTGTAAACCAAATGCCTTTTGTAAGTTAATACATAAATAACCGACAGTTTGGTTCTGGATATTCAATATGCATAAAATACCAAATACAGACTTTTATTGTTAATGTTTATTTGCTGATTAAAACATGAATTACAACTTTGATCACCTTCATCAGAGAAGTTTACAGGATTTCAATGAAAAAATGAAAATGTTTGATTAATAATCTAATATTTTATTGACTAGAAATCAAAAGTGCTGATCTTGATGTCGTCACATCAGATCTCCAACATCAAAACCAAACAACAATCCATCCAAAGGCTGAATAAAAACTACAGAGGTCCATCATTTAGTTGCCCTCAACAACGTTTCTGTCTGATCTTAGAAGAATAAGACATATTGTTATTTCTGTATGTAATACAAGTTGTAGCCACCAGAGGGGGAAGTGCTCCATTTTACATTTGTAAGAGTTAAAACTGCTTTAACTTTCTGAAATAAAAAATTCAACCTGATAATTTTACTGATGTTAAAAACTAACATCAGGTCTGGATGTTTCTGTAAATGTCATTAGAACAACACACTCAGTAACATCCACCAATCCCTGGAAAATATTTTCATTACTAATTAAGTTGGATATGGAATCAAATTCCTGCCTCTCATTGTACAGTCCTGAATGAGACATTTATGTTTTAAACTATTAAAGCTCATTATGAAATGAGAAACGAGGCTGCAGTGATTCAAAAGTGAGAATTAAAAGGTTCCTTTGATTCGATTTCTTGCTGTTCCCACACATCTGTGACCTTTGACCCGACTCTAAAGCCTACTCCAACATTTGGTCTCCAGGAGGAAACAGAGACTCTAAGCATAAACTCTGATTATTTTGGTGTTTCACTCCCTTCCCTTCACCAGATTTGACTAAAACAAAGAAAGTCTCAGCAGTAGAGCCGCTGAGATTTCCTCATCACATCCCGGGTCTGGATCAGAACCGCTCCACAGACTGGGATCTTCATGGAGGCTGGAGGTCCACCTGAAAACACAACAGGACCAAAGTTTGAACCTTGACCTCACAAACTGCTGCGGTTCAACTGAACATCAGCTTTATAAGATGTTGAAAAGTATTTACCCTCATATTTTAATAACTCAAACATTATGTGATAAACTGAGGAAATTCTTTAAAATGCTCAACAACAAAAAAAACTGTAAAAAGTTAAAGCCTGAGCTTCTTCCCATCGATCAGGAACTTTGTCCATTTTTATTCTGTCTCCATTGATGTGATGTCTCACATCAATGGATGTGATGTCTCACATCAATGGACATCACATCAATGGATGTGAGACATCACATCCATTGATGTGATGTCTCACATCAATGGACATCACATCAATGGATGTGAGACATCACATCAATGGATGTGAGACATCACATCAATGGACATCACATCCATTGATGTGATGTCTCACATCAATGGACATCACATCAATGGATGTGATTTCCATGGACATCACAACAATGGATGTGAGACATCACATCAATGGATGTGATGTCTCACATCAATGGACATCACATCCATTGATGTGATGTCTCACATCCATTGATGTGAGACATCACATCAATGGATGTGATGACCATTGACATCACATCAATGGACATCACACCAATGGATGTGATGTCCATTGACATCACATTAGATGTGATTGACATCCGCTGATGTCAATCAATGGATGTCAGTCTACCTGTCAGTCTACCTGTCAGCCTAGGTAGACTGACAGGTAGACTGACAGTCTGCCTAGGTAAGACTGTCAGTGTTTTAGCTTTTAATTTTCATGTTCCTGCAACCGAATCAAAACATCCACCGGTGTTCCCATGAACTAGACGACACGGCGCTGCCCCTAGTGGCGAGTGGAAGCTACTGACCCATTGGCCCCCTCTGAGGTGAACACTAAAGGATGGATGGATGAACGGTAATAATTTACAGTCTTACCTAGGCAGTCCAGGCCATGCTGACGAAGGCCACTGCTTCATCTCTGGACCTGACGGATCCGAGCTCCATCACACGTCTGGGAGTGAAGGACAGACAGGTCTGCATTTCAGTGACTGTCGAAGCTCGGAGCTAAACTCTGTCTCTCATAGCGTGTTAGCATCCAGCATCCTGAGGTGAGTGAGACTCAGAGAAGCTGCACCTTGACGCAGGTGTTGTCCTGCTTGGTGCAGAGCTGCAGTTTGCAGTGCAGGTAGACCTCAGCAGAGATCCCAGTTTTAGCAATAATAATAATAATATCACTCAAACAAAATAAAAAGGTACAGTGCAGTAAAACTACCCTTATAAATACATTGTTTTCCTAAAAAGTTACTCAAATGTAACAAGTACTACCCACTATTGAACATAAGTAGCCTATAAGCTACTTGTTAGCAAACTCATGGTGCTGTATTGTTATTAGCTAGTCATCTGTTAGCTAACTTTACCTGCATCCAACAGCTTTACTGAACTCAGTCGGTTAGTTTGGGGGGAAACTACGGGAAGTTCTTTGCGTTTTGTTGCCATGAATCTAACACACCTGCGTAGCTCCGCACAGCAGCAGCAGGTCTCCGCATAGACATAATGTAAGAGTAGACCCTGCATTGGCTGCTCCGGCGCAGGAAATACGGCGGCCATCTTGGAGCGGTACTCCCTCTTACTTTGCTGTTCGGATCGATGGACTATTGATGTGAGGCTCCACAGACAACATTTCACAAGTAAGATGGACACATTATTGTGTATATTTTGTGATTAGAATATTACTTTACTGTATTTATGTCCACTGGTGAGATACCAGCTAATATTAGCTACAGTGCTCGGTGTAATACGGGTTCAGCCGCTATGAAGGATAACTGAGATTCTGTAAATCTAAAAAATTAATTATTCTCTAACATTGACTTAGATTATCTGACACAAGAGCCTATATTAGAAATGAAACAATGTAACACATATTATAAAACTTATGTGTTATAACATTCACCAGCAAAGTTTACACAGGTGGTAAAGACTATTATTTATATGTAATTCTCTCACTCTGTCAAAAGTAAGATACATCCCAAATCTTCCGTTTTTGTTTTGAAAGTTTCCTAAAGACACGATGTGAGGAAGAAGAGGGAGAATCTATAAAGAGAGACAGATTCACTGCAGCACGGATGAATCTCACATCGGATTTTGGACTCGATCTCAGCTGCTGAATCTCTGAAGCTGGAAATTGTCGGCTGAAAAACATATATAGATATAGATATATATAGATCTATATCTATATATGGTCCTCAATGCCGCCGGGCCTGAAGATGCGCAGCAGCGGTTCTAGCTCGTCATGCAGGGCCGGCCCATGGTTGTATGGGGCCTGAGGCAGAATCTGCTTTAGAGGCCCCTCTTCCTACTAAGAACATCAGCATCACTAACAATGTTTAAAAATAGATTTGATGAAATCTGGGAGACGGAGGAGCTTAATTGGTCGAGCTAAAACAACAATCACTGATAATTAGGTTTTATTTGCTGATGCATTTGTGAACAAACTCAGTTCAGACACAAAGGTTGCTGACAGCATTTGATGGTAGCCATGGTAACAACAAGGTATGATGATGATTAAGTCCTAAATTTAATTAGCAGTTGGTAATTTGAAGAAAGGTTTATAAAATGAGTTTCAGGTGTGATATATGAAGTTTATCATTGAATAATTACAAGTAAATAAATACAGCCAGTGGACACAAAGTACAACATATTTGTAAAAGTGCAAAAATGTGTGAATTCAGAATCATTTCAAAGCTGTGACATACTGAAGCTCCATTTTTTATTACTGAAAACAAGATTTCAGTCTTTCAGCTCTCGCCTTCATGTTTGCTGCTTTCAGTAATCTCTCTTTCTATTTTCAGTGGCATGCTTGACTTCCTGGGTTTCTTCTTCTGTGGTAAGGACTGATTCTCCTGCCAACAGTGCTGACCAGTCTGCAGGTCGGTAAGTGAAGACGGGAAGGCCCCAGAGGGCGTGAAGGCCCCTGAGGGCGTGAAGGCCCCTGAGGGCGTGAAGGCCCCTGAGGGCGTGAAGGCCCCTGAGGGCGGAGCTGTAGGAATGAGAGGCGGAGTCGGGGAGGCGGCTTCCTGAGGCGCGTTGTGAAAGGAGTCACCGTTCCTGCCTCCCTGTGTTTCCTGTTTCTCTCGGTGTCTCTGTGTTGGAGCGTGAGCGCTGCTCTGTCCACACGGCGTGTTTCGGTACGGCTGAGCGTCTCGGCTGCCGGCCGTGTGCAGCCGCGGGTTCGGGTTGGCGCTGTGCCGGTTGCGGCTGCGCAGGGAGCTGAACACCATGGAGCAGCCCAGAACGGTGCAGCGGTGTTTGATCTTCAGGTGGACGGCGTTGTAGTGGATCTTCAGGGTTCCTGTCCAAACACAGCAAACGAAACGCTGTTAGCATCGATTATTTTATTTAGCTTAGCACAAACACGTCCGGATGTTTTGTTCAGTTCTACTCACAGAACTTTTATTTATTTACATATTTGTTGACGCTGTCATCATGTTGTGACAACCTGATATGAGACAATCTGAGAAAACATTGAACTCCTCTTCCTTCTCCCAGTGCTAACTAGAAGCAACCAATCAAAGCTAGGAGGCGGGTCTTAACGCTGTCAATCATCCTACATCAGGTGCTTCTCATCCTCAGTGGTACGCTGCAGCTAGCACAGCCTGTCATGAATGCTATGCTAGTTAGCATAGACACTGATAGTAAGTCATCACATTTAGAAGCGAGTACATGAGTTTGATTGATAGCACTAAGCCCCGCCTCCTGGCTCTGATTGGTTGTTTTCAAGGAGGAGATGGAAAAATCGATGTTTTCACAGATTATCTGTCTCATAAACTCACAACATTTTAACAAATATGTCTATTTTATAAAATAGATTTTATAAAATCTATTTTATAAAAGTTACAGTCTGCAGCTCTAAGCATCTTTACCAATAACCAGGACTTAGGACAGATTATGACATTATAATTATTCTGTTAAATAATCTTGTAATCACTTTAAAGATTTCATGCTGAGTTTTGGGATGTTTGTAATGACATATGTTACCAGTGAAGCTCTTTCATACATCGTTCCACCATGAATGGAGCTGACCTTTGACCTCATTTGGTCTGGTTTTCACCTTCAGGTCACGTTTGCTCACCTTTGTCATAGAAGCTTTTCCCACAGACGCCACAGCTGACCCTGCCCTTCCGACCTCCGGCCGCCAGGAGGGAAGGGAAGGAGCAGAGGGGAGACGGGAGAGGATGGAGGGACGAACACGGCGACGCAACGGGGAGGAGAGGGGAAGAAAAGGAGTGAAGAGGCCTGAGGAAAGAGGAGGAGAAGGAGGGAAGCGTTTCAGGAAGGCGAGAGGAGGAAGAGGAGGAAGAGGAGGGGAGTGGAGAGCACATCAGGGAGGAAGGTGGAAGTGAGAAGTTCAAGGAAGAGGAAAAGGAAGCAGTTTTCTCCTGGATCAGTCTCTTCTGGAGGAAAACCCGGTCGTGGTGGAGGATGGGGCTCTGTTGCCACGGCGACGGATTTGACTCATCTGGGTCGGTTTTCATGGATGAGGCCGGTTCTGATCTCTGCCGGACCGAGCCGTGGCCTTCCCCACATCGATGCCTGTCGTGTTTCTGAACCAGTTTGTTCCTCCTGAAGCCCTGCAGGACGGTTTGAGGCTCAGGGGAAGGAAAAGTTTCCTGCAGAAACAGGAGGAGCAGATTTAAAACCTGCTCCGGATCATGAAGGAACAGGAATCATCACCTTTGCTGAGCAGCAGACGGCTGATTGTGGGAAATGGAACGGCAGGAGCACCGACTGGCCGCCTGGGACGTCTCTGCTCTCCGCCGGCCGGCCGTCTGTCAGGAAACCAACCCTCAAACCAGACTGGATGTTTTTCACCGGAGCGTTTGGCTGCTGGTCAGGCAGGAGCGCTTCAGCCTCCAGGTGCTGCAGGATCATCTCCTCCACGATGGGCCGAGTCTCTCCGAAGCGCAGGAACTGTGTGAGGAGCAGCAGCTGCTCCGGGGCGGTGGCCGAGTCCCAGCGCTCCAACGCCTCGCCACCGGGACGCTGCAGGAAGACGCAGCTTAGCCTCAACTCTGGAAACGAAACCCGTCACGTCACATGATGGACATGATGGACATGATGGACATGAAGCCTGGGTCACTTCACATGATGGACATGATGGACATGATGGACATGAAGCCTGGGTCACTTCACATGATGGACATGATGGACATGAAGCCTGGATCACTTCACATGATGGACATGAAGGACATGAAGCCTGGGTCACTTCACATGATGGACATGATGGACATGAAGCCTGGATCACTTCACATGATGGACATGATGGACATGATGGACATGATGGACATGAAGCCTGGGTCACTTCACATGATGGACATGATGGACATGATGGACATGAAGCCTGGGTCACTTCACATGATGGACATGATGGACATGATGGACATGAAGCCTGGGTCACTTCACATGATGGACATGATGGACATGATGGACATGAAGCCTGGGTCACTTCACATGATGGACATGATGGACATGATGGACATGAAGCCTGGGTCACTTCACATGATGGACATGATGGACATGATGGACATGAAGCCTGGGTCACTTCACATGATGGACATGATGGACATGATGGACATGAAGCCTGGGTCACTTCACATGATGGACATGATGGACATGATGGACATGAAGCCTGGGTCACTTCACATGATGGACATGATGGACATGATGGACATGAAGCCTGGGTCACTTCACATGATGGACATGATGGACATGATGGACATGATGGACATGAAGGACATGAAGCCTGGGTCACTTCACATGATGGACATGATGGACATGAAGGACATGAAGCCTGGGTCACTTCACATGATGGACATGATGGACATGATGGACATGAAGGACATGAAGCCTGGGTCACTTCACATGATGGACATGATGGACATGATGGACATGAAGCCTGGGTCACTTCACATGATGGACATGAAGGACATGAAGCCTGGGTCACTTCACATGATGGACATGATGGACATGAAGCCTGGGTCACTTCACATGATGGACATGATGGACATGAAGCCTGGGACATATGTTTGACTCTCCAGTAGGGAATAAAGTATAAAGTATCCATGACTGGCTGAAGATCAGACGATTTATATTTTTCTTTGTTTATCAGTAAAAACGTCTCAGCTGCATTTTACCTGCACATCATAAGATCCACCGAATGTTTAATCAGATAAAATAGCTGTGAATTACTGTTGATTTGACTGGTTTGTCTTATTTATAAAACCTAAATGAATAAAAACCCTGAAGGAGGAAACTAAATGTTGATGTTTTTATCATTTTATGGGATGTGGGTCGTTTCAGAACCTTCAGCCGAGTTTACAAAGCGGATCAACCAACATGTTGGATAAAAGGTGAGAACTTTGTGTCCGTTTTCAGAAGATTGAACTGGGTTTACCTGCAGCATGTATCCGCGGACGTAATCACCCAGACTCCAGCCCAGACCGTTCAGAATCTGACCCACCTGGGAGGCAAAACAAACCCATCAAACCCGACCAGCACCAGGCCACAGCAGCTGACCCGGGGAAACGGTGGCGGACCTGCTCTGGAGTCAGGACGCTGTAGAGCCGGTCCAGTAGGATCTTCAGCTGGACGGGAACGGCCTGCGCTCCGAACAGAACCAGGGAGCTCAGGTCGAACACCAGCCCGGGCAGCGCCACCTCCACCGGGCCGGCGCCGGACGGCGGAGCGGCCTGGACCGTCTCCAGAGCTGAGAGGGAGGATGAACGGATGAGTCAGAGACGTGTGAAGGGAACATGGAGGACTGGAGCAGGTGTTGGAGGAAACCGACCCGATAAACCTGACAACACCTGATCCGCGTTCGCACGACGCAGATGTTTCACCCAGATGTTCCTGCCGACACGATGACAGCAACACCTGAACCGTGTCACCTCCGAGTCGGAACCAGCTGCAGGACCAACCGTCGCTACAGAACCGGGACTGAACCGGAACGTTCTGCTCAGACTCTCTGGAGGTTTGTCCTCAGAGCCGTTCAGCTCAGAGTCGTGTGTAGATGAAGGACGTCGTCGTGTTTTTCACTCCTGCATCCGGTTCTGAAGTCAAACAGCTTCAGACGCTCATAACTTCCATCCATCCATTTTCTTGCACCCTTTTTCCCTCAGTGGGGTCGGGAGGGGTGCTGGTGCCCATCTCCAGCCAACATTTCGGGCGAGAGGCGGGGTCACCTGGACAGGTCGCCAGTCTGTCGCAGGACAACACAGAGACACACAGGACACACAACCACGCACACACACACTCACACCTAGGGGCAATTTGGAGAGGCCAATTAACCTGACAGTCATGTTTCTGGACTGTGGGAGGAAACCGGAGTACCCGGAGAAAACCCACGCATGCACAGGGAGAACATGCAAACTCCATGCAGAAAGACCCCAGGCCGGGAATCGAACCCAGAACCTTCTTGCTGCAAGGCAACAGCTCTACCAACTGCGCCACAGTGCAGCCCACGCTCATAACTTTACACAGCAAATGGTTTCAGACTAATAAACTCCATTCATCTTTTTTAGTGTATATATTTATATTAACCCTTTCATGCATGAATTACTACATAAAGTGGGATACTGGGAACACAAACCAGTTATTTATCAAATCAAATACACTGAAATTCTGGGACCTGGTCCAATTTAAAACTACACAATTCATGTTTAAGGTCCGAAATGAAAAACTTCCACACAATATACAGGAAACGTTTGGTGACAGAGAGGAGGAGGGTTATGATTTAAGAGGTGAAGGATATTTTAAAAAACAACATATTAGAACAACCAGGAAGAGTTTGTGTTTATCTGTGTGTGGAGTAAATGTTTGGAATCGATTGAATGATGAGATCAAAAAAATTACAAATGTAAACCAGTTTAAAAAATTGATTAAAGCAGAACTCATTTCAAAATATGCTACATGTTTAATAGTTTATAACAGTGGTGTCAAACTCATTTTTATTTTGGGCCGAATCAAAAATCTGAATGTTCTTAAAGGGCCGGTTGCACCAGAATCTGTTGATAAAACCAATAAAACTGTTAAAATATCAATAAATAGCTGTTCCTCCAGGATTTGTGATTATTTTTAGTGTTTATTTTTGCAATCAAAATGACAGATTTTGTGGTGAATATTAAGAAATATTTGTAATTGTTATTTTGCAGTATTTACGCTAATATAATGTTAAATGTGACTCTTTATCACTCGCTGTATCAGTTACGGATTTAACGTTTTTGACCAATTTTGAGGAAAATTTGCAGTAAAATCAGGTAAAAAAATGTGGAAATTTGTTGATTTTGTGTGATTTTTGCAGATTTGTGAAAAACTGGACGGACTTATTGATGTAATTTGGAGTCCAGAGGGCCACATAAAAAGCTACGGCGGGCCAGATTTGGCCCCCGGGCCTTGAGTTTGACACCTGTGGTTTATAATGTAAATGATTATATAAATAGTACTTAAAATAATTGTACATAGTTAAACATAATGAAAAATGGAAACAAGTTGTCTCTTGTTGATGTTCTGAAAGTTAATTGATAAAACATTGATAAAAAGGGGCAGGAAATTATAAGATGCATCTTCTACCTGCTGCTTTTCGAACAGAAAATATAAAATTCCATGTCACATGGGCAAAATAATTTGTTTTACATTTTATTTCTTAAGTTTGTCTCATTCTATTTTGTTTTCTTGTTCTTTTTTTTTTTTTACTGTTTTTAATGTCTGTTCGAAATAAATAAATAAATGAAATGAAATTAGGATTCTCTGTGTCAGGATTTTTTTTTCCCCAAAATTTTTTTGTTAACGCATAAAAAAAAGGGTTGGAAAAACTTTTTTTTAGTAAAAATTTATTTTATTTAATTTCTTTTAGGTGATCAGTTGTAATTTTCCCCAAATACAAAGTTGTTATTTGACAAATACATGAGTAGTTTTGTTCTTTAGGGGTTAATCTGATGATGGAGGGACCGGGTCGGTCGGCCATGTTGGATTTAACAAAAATAATTTCCTGCATTTGCAGCTGAAGTCCAGCAGTTGATGGTGTATCTTATGATGCATTAGTGTCCACCTCAGTGGTCTGTGTGCATTTATAACATAAAAATCCACAAGAAGCACAAGAACATGGCTTTTAGACGGCTGTCCACTGTAGTGACCACTATGCACGAAAGGGTTAATACTGTATATTTTTTGTTATTTATTATTATTGGAGCCTCGGAATAAAATTTTGCTCAACGTGTTTATTTTAAATGTGCAGCTGAATAACAATAAGAGCTTCAGACGAGCCGTCCACAACGGTCTAATTAAAGTCCTCCAGGTTTCACAGCCATAATCCAACCTAATCTGCCTCTGGGAATATTTCTCTCTTCATAACTTCCATCATCATGTTCTGGTGCTGTAAAGCATTCTGGGTAAATATTGCAGGGATTTTTTTTAAAGCAAACATATAAAATCAGCAGGAAATAAAAAGTTCTGTCTCTGTTGAACTTGGTGACGTTGTTCCTTCCTTCACTATGAACTCAGCTGATTGATAAAGTCTGCGTGTTTTTACCGTGCTCCACCCAGCCGTGTCCACAGCGATCACATGACCTCAGCTTGACCTTTCCGGGTTTAAAACAGGCGCAGGCGCAGTTCGAAACGCTGCACCTGACGGACTGACGGACACGGAGGTCAGGTTCCTGTCCTCCTCCGATCAGATGCTGCATGTCAACATGGTTTTCAGTAAAACGTGTTTTGTGCAGCGTTTCCCTCCTGAGCGTCTGGAGTCATCCTCACACCTTCATCCTGCAGTGAAACGGAAGCGATCGAACCTGAGCAGCGACGAAAATCAGCCGGAAAACGGCAGAAAACTGGAAAATAAAACTGAAATGAAAAGTTACAGTTACATAAACGTGACTAGAATCAGTTAACAATTCAAAAATAATGAATTAAAGTATTTTGAATTTTTACTTTCACTATAAAACATTTAGTTGATCACTGTAACATTTTTATTCATCAAACCTGTTTGCTGTGTTTGAGTCATTTCACTATAAAAAGTGAAAATGAAAAAAAAAAAATCCAACTTACATTTTTACATTAAATTTCTTTTTAATTTAATATTTTTTCATGTTAGCAGGACAAAAATTCAGTTCATCTAGAAATAAACGTAGAAACAGAGGAATAAAAATCATGTAATTCAAAGTAAAATAGTTAAATTTGAAGGTTTTAAAAAATGATATTTGTCATAAATTACTTTAAAATCCTACCTTTTTGTTTCTGCTGATAAAAGAAAAGCTGCTTCTTTCTAATTCTTGTTAAATAAATGATTTTCTCTTTCGCTTGGTGAGCAATCTGCAGTTTAACGTCTCGTCTTTCCTCCTCCTCTTCCTCGTCGCTCCCTCCTCCTCCTCCTCTTCCTCTCTGGACCTTTCTTTCTCATCTGAGCTTTGTACATGTTCTGGTTTTTTATTTTCCTCTGACTCCTCCCTGCAGCTGAACGCGATTGGACAAAGACGAAAACATAACTGGACTCGTTTGATTTGATTGCAGATGAAAATATTGACTCACATTCGAACATAAAAAGATGAAATAACTGAATAAAAAACTCCAGATTTCAGGTCAACAACAGGAAAAGCAGCTGATGCTTCTGAGGTCAACAGTAGGAATCCTTGTTTTGAGACGTGGGATGTTACGTAGAAAACATTTAAAGGTGGGAAACATCCTGCTGAGACCTGAAATGACGACTCGGCGTCTGAACTGATCAGGATTTAGAAAAGCTATAAGAGCGCAACCACCACTCCTGGTCAAATGTCTCAGAAAACCCACATTTTTCATGTTTTTAATGAATATTATGCAGCTATTTGCACTGTGAGGTGAAAACACAGTAAAATAAGTAGTTTAAAAGTAAATCATGCAGATATTAACCAGATGGCGCCGTTTCCTCCAGAAACTCTCTTCATGTCTGCAGACGTTTAAATGTCTGCAGTTTGTTTTGAACCTGATCTTGTTCTTCATCCTGAGTTCTGGCTCAGCTTCGGGTCGTCGTGCTGAAAACTTGTGGCTTTTATGGAAAATCTGTTTTCTACATTTTTTGTTAAAACTGTTGCCATGTTGCGAAGGTGTGAGACATACCGTATTTTCCGCACTATAAGGCGCATGGAACAGACGCTGCAGGAGAGGCTGGAGTTACGTTATGCGTCCACTAGATGGAGCTGCACTAAAGGGAATGTCAACAAAACAGTCCCGACTCCGGTCGGCGAGGAGAGCCTTCCTGGGCCGGACGATGGTCACCGTTCTCTGTTGGTGGAGAACGTGGTGCTGAATGACCTGCAGACGACCTGATCATCAGGTCGTAGGTCAGACAAACTTTATTAACAAACCAGCGTTCTGACAACTATCCCAGCATGCACCGCGCGCTTCTTCTTCTACGGGCGAAAATGAAGTCAGCGGCTGTTGCCAGACCTGTTGTGGCTCAATATTGGTCCATATATAAGGTCACCGGGTCATAAGGCAAACTGCCGGCTTTTGAGGAAACTGAAGGTTTTTAGGAGCCTTATAGTGCGGAAAATACGGTAATCTGTGAAAAGGTTGATCTTTCTTCCCTGAGCTGCTGTAGCCATCTGAAGAAATGCTCCAAAACCAACCAATCAGAACCAGGAGGGTCTCAGCGCTGTCAATCATCCTCATGTACTCACTTCTAAATGAATAATGGTGGACAAACAATGTATCATTACAAGAAACCCATTTATCTGCCATCATTGGTGGCTATGCTAACTAGCCTAGCATTCACAGCAGGATCTGGGGAAAATCTCGCAGCGCCAACAAGACTGTGACTGACAGCGCTAAGACCCGCCCCCGCGCTCTGATTGGTTGTTCCTCTGGGAGAAAGCAGAGGACTCCATTTTTCAGATTATCTCATAAACTGATGAACCCTGAAAAAATTGCTACATACAAACAAAAGTTTGTAAAATTGAACCGAGCATCAGTGTGAAAACTTTCCAGCCTGTTCCAGAGGTGGAGGTGGGATAATCATGACCCAGGAGTTTCCTACTCCAAACACGATTCTGGCTGTTAGCTTCTTGACATTCAGCTCCTGCAGGAAGCGGTTTGTGTGAAATCTGCCGTAATTTGAACCTGCTGTCCTCAGAAAAGAGACTTTGGTGCTGAAACGAGAAGAGATGACCTGGAAACGCTCTGGTAAACACTCACACGGAGACAGAGGCGCTGTTGGACAGGCCTCCTGTCCTCCGGGAGCCGGGAGACCTCCTTCCTGTTCTGATGTAGCACTAATTGGAATATCGCGTCCCGTTAGCCAGAAATCACCGCCGCTCGCTGACACAGTTCAGCATCAGAGCGTCTCTGAGGGTCGGGCTTCAAACGCAGCGCCGGGTCACCTGGTGGGTGGGACCGGGCGTCGGCAGGTTCTTCGGGTCGGGATCGTCTTTCTGTACATTTGTTAGGTTTCCTTAAAGGAACGGATCGCCAGAGAGAACTTTAAAACCTTCTGATAATGATCTAAACCCCGTCAGGAAGGATTGCTGAACAGCTTCTGTCTTCAGAAACTTCATTCTGGCCCGGTTCTCCTGACAGAACCGGAGTATCTGGGTCAGGTGCAACAAACTTCCTGTCACTTAAATCAGGTTCATAGTAAAACAAACTCTGATGTTCTTAAAGGAGCAGTATTATATCAAATAGTTATATAAATAGGTGTTATAATGTTATCCTCTCTGAGTTTTGCTTTGATTCTTTCAGGCATGTTTGAGAAATCCTTTAGTCTCCATGGCAACCATTAAGCTGTGCAAAACGCCTGGGTGGGTCTAGCCCCGCCTACAAGACGCAGCTCCTCCTCTGAGCTAAAGTTTCCACCTCACAGTGAAAACATGTCTGATAAAAACTGACATTTCGTGATACTTTGTGTTGTAGTTTACATTTTATGTTGGTAACATTTTGTTTTTACTCTGATTACAAATTAAAAATCTGCATCTACATATGTGGGTCTAATCTGCATCTCTTTTGATCTGAAGTTTGGGGCCACACAAAATCAGCCTGAGGGCCGCAAAGGGCCCCCAGGCCACACTTTGGACACCCCTGCTCTAATGGAGTACAATTATTTTTAATATTTGTCCTGACCTTTGTTTGTTTTTGTTTTTATAAATCCTCATCTCTTGATTCATAGTTTTAGAGTCTGTTTGGGTTTTAATTTGCATTTAAAAACCATCCCTCCCTCCATCCATCCATCCATCCATCCATCCATCCATCCATCCATCCATCCATCCATCCATCCATCCATCCATCCATCCATCCATCCATCCATCCATCCATCCATCCACCCATCCATCCATCAGAAGGGAGGCCCAGACTTCCCTCTCCAGCCTCTTCCAGCTCCTCCAGGAACCCCAAGGCGTTCCCAGGCCATAGAGAGACATCGTCCCTCCAGCGTGTCCTGGGTCTCCCCTCCTCCCGGTGGGACCTGAACTCCTCACCAGGGAGGCGTCCAGGAGGCATCCTGACCAGATGCCCGAGCCTCAACTGGCTCCTCTCGACGTGGAGGAGCAGCGGCTCTACTCTGAGTCCCTCCCGGATGACCGAGCTTCTCTCTCTAAGGGAGAGCCCAGCCACCCTGCGGAGGAGGAAACCCATTTCGGCCGCTTGTATCCGTGATCTCGTTCTTTCGGTCATGACGTTTAAAAACTTCAACCTAAAATCTTGTCTCGGTCCAGACGGGGACGTGTGTGTCGCCTCCCTCTCCGTCACTTTTATAATTTGTCACCTCAAACGGCAGCTCCAGCGGCGCCTCAGCTTAATTTTACATGACTACAAACACTCAGAGTTTCTGTGGCAGCTTTTAAGAGGCTCTTAGACTCAGAGTGTGTCCCCCACCCCCCGTCCCCCCCGTCCACCCGTCCCCTGTCCCGCCCCGCCGTATCTGTGCCGCTGCTGCAGGCTGCTTCTTTGTAGCGACGCCAACTTGGCTCCGATTCAGTCACTGCTGTGTGTGTTTAAAGACGAGGTGTGTGTGCTGTCACAGGTACAACTGGAGCAGCAGGCAGGGAGGAATCCGAGACGGAAAATAACGTTTTTGAAGTAATAATAAAAAACCCAACAGCGGAAGATCATGAGGGAGATCCAAAACTAAAACAGGACGCTGACACCTTTGAGTTATTCCTTTTGTTCTCTGCTTCGTTTTGGCGCTCCAGATTTAATTTGACTCTTTTATTAATGACCAAGAAGTTTGAAGGTGGAAATCGAGGGACGCTGAAAAGAAAACTTTTAATCCTGCAGCTTCAAAACGGAGGATTAAAGTCTGTCATCCTCACCGCTGCTGGAGTCTGAAAGAATCGTTTTTCACATTAAACATCACTTCATGCAAAAAGAAAAAAAAATGCAGGACAGCTAATTTTTTACACAGGATTCTGAAACTATCTGGTGATTTTTGTTTTTGTCAAAAGGCTCAAATCCATTAAACTGCAACTCAAAATGTTAAATAATCCAACCTTTAATCTGGGAATAGAGCTCTGGCTATTTCTATCGAACTACGTCAGCAATTTTATCTTGTATTTTCACTGAAAGCCTCCAAAATTGACGTGTTCATGCAAATTTTGAAGTATTGGCATAGAAAACGTTGATGGAATCGACGAAATTTGAAATAATTCCCTCAATTCTGCAAACAAAAAAAAAAAAAGTTTTTATGCTCGTTTTGGTGATTTTTGGGTTTTATAAAAAAAGAGTCAATGCTCTAAAAGATGGAAACATTTTCAAACGCACCCGTCCACGGATTGGTCTGGGCCTTACCAGAGGCGTGAAACGTGGAACAGGTCAAAGTTCAAACCTGCAGCGTACGGAGGATTAGGGCAGAACTAAAAACACACAAAAAATAAAATGACTAGAACAAAGTTACAAAATTACAAGAATAAACTCCTCCGAGAATAAAGTCGTAACATTTTGAGCATAAAGTCAATAAAACAATTATAAAGTTGTAATATTATGACTTTTCCAGGTATTTTTTCTCATTTCCTCAGTGGGACCCTAACACTCCGTCCACCAGCTGGGAGTTCAGGACTTGGACAGTTTTTGTCACAAAACCAAAAACTTTGAGCAGAATAAGGATTTGAGTCAAACGTCCAAACAAACAGAAATGTTTCCCAGATGTTTCTGTGTTGGTTCAGAACTAAATCCTGCAGAAACCTTAAAGCTGAGCAGAATAAACGTCTCCTTTCAGCGGCCATCGGGTTCATTACGTCTGCCGAGGCTTAACGGAGGCCGGCTGGTGGTTCTGTAGGTGGAGGGTGTCACTGCTGCTCCTTTCTCCTGTCAGTTTGGCGTTTCAGAGCAGGACGTGACCTGATGTTGATGTAAATCTCTGCGTCTCCGCAGCTGGAATCTGTCACTGCGAGCCGCGGCGCCGCTTTGTTTCTGGATTATCCGGCTCCGTCCTCTGGAGGATTCAGGCGGCGTTTGGTCTCCAACAGAGGAGGCTGCTGCCTCATCGCGAATTAAAACCTAATCTGCTGCTGCAGCGGGCAGCTTGGCGGGAGTGAATGCTTCCTGCTGAAGCAGCAAATCTTCTCCGGGGAGAGAAGAAGAAAACAGCGAGGCGTCCCTGAGGGACTCCGAGAAACGACAGGAGCGTCAACAACTCAGAGGGCTGAAGATGAACGGCAGACAAGAGAAACCGATGAATTTACACCAACTTTCATCTCTATGACCGAGTTTTAGGGCAAAACTGAGGGAAAACAAAACTATGAGAATAAAATGGTTTGAGAATAAAGTCAAAATATCACGAGAATAAAGTGAAAATAATACGGGAATAAAATTGTAATATGAGAATAAAGTCATAATATGAGTACAAAATGGTGACAAAATGAGAATGAAGTCATAATATTTTGAGAATAAAGTTGCATGGGAACAAAGACAAAAAAATATGAACATAAAGGTGAAATAATGAGAATAAACTGAGAATAAAGTCAGGATTATGAGAACAAAGTTGAAATATGATAAAAATGTCTTAGTATTAGAAGAATAACGTCATAATGTTAAGATAATAAAGTCTAAAAAACAGGCGGAGGTTCAGCTCATGTTATGATTTAAGACCAAATTGTTTCTGTTTCTTAGAGGAAAAGCATCTAAAACTCCAAAGATTTTACTGCCAACCCATTAAAAACTACTGATGTTTCCCAACATGTGAACTCACTGGTTGAACTGGGAACCAGTTTAAATCAACCAGATTTAAACTGGTTAAATTCAGGATAAACTGGTTAAATTCAGGATAAACTGGTTAAATTCAGAATAAACCGATTAAATTGAGGATAAACCGATTAAATTGAGGATAAACCGATTAAATTCAGGATAAACTGGTTAAATTCAAGATAAACTGGTTAAATTCAGGATAAACTGGTTAAATTCAGAATAAACTGGTTAAATTCAGGATAAACTGGTTAAATTCAAGATAAACTGGTTAAATTCAGGATAAACTGGTTAAATTCAGAATAAACTGGTTAAATTCAGGATAAACTGGTTAAATTCAGGATAAACTGGTTAAATTCAGGATAAACTGGTTAAATTCATAATAAACTGGTTAAATTCATTATAAACTGGTTAAATTGAGGATAAACTGGTTAAATTCATAATAAACTGGTTAAATTCAGGATAAACTGGTTAAATTCATAATAAACTGGTTAAATTCAGGATTAACTGGTTTACAGGTCACCCAGTAGGAAGAAAAGGTCCAGATCTGACCTGGACCCGGTGCTGACGGGCCGGTTTGCTCTCATCAGCTGCTTCTTGGGCCTTTTCATCGTCTGAAGTCCAGTTTTCATCAGTTTCATTACCTGTTCGGTGAGTGATGTTAAAGTAAGAAGCTCCAGAGGAGGGAACTGGTTTCCAGCTGAGTCAGCACCGCTGTGTGTGTGTCCCTCAGCAGCTCCCGTCTCTTCCTCTGAGGAGACATCCTGGCCTGGAGCAGAGTGAGCGATGGGACTTCCCTCTGTCGTGAACAGATCAACTCAGACAGACAGACGCAGCGGCTGCTTGCGGCTCCGTCCGTGTGCTGACTCAGCAGAATCAAACGCTTTGAGTTCAGACAGAAATAACTTCTGATCAGGTGATTTGGTGTTTCCACAGGGAGCACCTGGGGACAGGGAACGCTGCAGATGGATCTTCTTCTCTGATTAAACTTTAACAGGAGCCCTGTTTAGTCCGTTTGAATTGAAAACCCGATTCGTTTGGAAAGATGTTGATGCGTAAAAAACCAAAAAGTGAACTCTGGTCCG
Organism: Poecilia reticulata; assembly: GCF_904066995.2. NCBI lineage: Eukaryota > Metazoa > Chordata > Actinopteri > Cyprinodontiformes > Poeciliidae > Poecilia > Poecilia reticulata. Next base: position 26,277,143 of record NC_088847.1, on the reverse strand, counting down.
CCTATAAACCTCCGTCTGGGTCCAGGTGAAGTGAACTCTGATGCGGTTCGAATGCACATGTGAACGCCAAGCAAACCCAAAGACTGCTGCAAAAGCAGTGCGGGGCATTCTGGGTAAATGCAACCAAAACAATCGTGCTAGGCTAACGCTAGCAAGAGAAAAGGCTCATGAGAAAGAGAAATCCTCCAAACGCTAAAATCTGACGCCACCACTTTGTTCACATTTGATGAAGAGGGAAGTTGCGCTCATCGTCTTCTTCAGAGGTTTTTGTGTCGTTTCCTTCAGTGGTTCATTGTGCAGCGCCCCCACAGGCCAGGAGGGGAACTCAAAAGGTTTGGTTGGTTTGAGTCAGAGCAGAGAAAGAGATGGAGCGTCATCTACAGCAGGTTGAAATGTCACTTTGGCTTCCAGTAGAACCGAGTCAACTGAACCGTCAGCTGTGAAAACAGCCCAAGACACCAGAACAAACCACTCGCATGTAAAATATGTTGATAACATGTTGCAGTGCAATTATGAATTATGATCCAGACTCAGATAATTATCAAATTTTAGATCTAATTCACCAGAAATGGTTCTGAGGAACGTTTTACAAACAACCAACACCAGGAGTTTCCCTGATTTTAAACCGTTTATTTCATAAAAATGGCCGACTCAACCCGACATGACTTCTGGGTGAAAACCTGCTTTTATTGCTTTATCATATGAAGTCAGAGAATTGATCAAGCTAAATAAAGTTTGGGCTCTAGGGGGCGCTAGCAACAGACTAAATGTCCCAAAAACACAAAGCTGTGTGTCGAGCTCAGAAACAACTTCCTAAAATATCCAAATCATGACTAATGAAGCTGATTTCCACAGACGCAGCCCAGTTTGGATCCCTTTTATTACAGCTTACAGCTTCTTTTCTGGTAATTTCTACGTTTTGTTAGGAGAATTTCATCTTTCATCTCTTTTCTCCTTCTTATCTCAGCAGGTTTAAAAACCCAACAACTGCTTCCTTCTCAAATATCTTTCCTTTCTTCTGTTTTTTTCTTATTGTTTTGTGTATTTCTGACTTTGTATGGGACATTCTGACTGTTTCCTATGTTTTATTCGTAGGTGTTTTAGTACATCAGCTTTCTTTCTCTCCAAATTGCATCAAGTTGACATTTAAATAGCATAAAGAGACGAGTGTGAAATGTCCTGTTTGGGTTTTTTCTGTAACATGTTGAGGTATGAGAAGCAGAAACCTCCACAGGTCCGTGATCGCCGGGCAGCAGCTCAGCTGATTAATGTTTCCTGCAGGTGAAACTTCCCAGTTTGATCCGACTTCACATCGTTAAAACATCCCAGGACTGAAACCAGGAGCGAGTTTTTGTTTCACCGCGCTTCGGATCAGAACTGACGGGTCACGTCTTCTTCACAGTTTGGCTGCTCAGAGAAACCAGAAAGAGGAAGAAAGTCTGGTTTCTCCTCATCGCCCTCCGGTCCAGGAAGATCGTCCACCTCAAACAGAAACACCGACAGATTCTCACTCATTTCATTTGAAACAGAATGAAAGTAAAAGTGCATAAATACGGTACATGAATGAAGATTCCTGCTTTTACAATTTATGTTAAGCTGGTTTCATGTTGTTTAAGCTGTCCAGGTGAGCATGTTTAGGGTAATAAAACCCTCTGGATGTGACTGACGTGGGAAAAAAAAATAGAAATAAACTTAAAACCTTTAAAACTGCGAAGTTCATATGAGCAGAAATGAGTGAAATCTGCTTCAATAAGCCAAAAAAGCTGCAAAAATCTAATTCTAAGATGTTAATTTGAAACTGGTGAAAGTTCATCAACCTGATTAAAAACAAACTGTTCTGGAGAGAGACTCTGGGAAAGTGGGGCAGTTATCAGCCAACTGTTTCTGTCACTCAGATCCGAAACCTGCTTCTAATATCTTCTTTTCTCTGGACTCTAGAAGCGACGTGTCAGTGAACCAGAACGGGAAGCAATGAGATACTGATACATAAAAACAGGTTTAAAAGAGAAGAGGTGGTTCCTAACTGAATCTTCTGTCTGGGAGGTGATGTCTTACGGGAATGAAGGCCAGGTTTTCCCGCAGGCAGGCGTCCTGCAGCTCGCCGCGCAGAGCGGTCACATGACTGTGGTGGGCGGAGACTTCCTGCTCCAGCCAGTCCATCCGGGAGCAGCAGGCCTGGTGCAGCTGCGACACGACGGACAGGAAGCTCTGCAGACAGAAAACGGACGACGCAAGGCGTTTACGTTTTTATAACCAAGTTTTAACCAAACAGTAAAACAAACCTCATCCAGAGTTTTACTGAAAATCCAACGTTTGCTGCACCCAATTCAGTTTCTATACTTTTTTAAACTTGGCTAACTAAATATAACAAATGTTTTGAAACAAATCCTGTTCTTATTTCTGAAAATAGGTTTATTCAAACAAGCCCAAAGGAAACTGAAAACTTAATATATGAAACGCTCAGAATCTACGACAGCACAGCAGTGCGGCGGCACAACGCTATTTATTTTTTCTTGTAGGAAAAAACAAAGTAGTAAAATTCTGCCAAAAAGATTAATCTCAGAAATGTTCTAAAACAAAAAGACAATAAAATTTGCTACAAAAAAAAAAAAAAATCTTATTTTTAGATTAATTTTCTACAAAAACTTGGAAATTTCTGATTTTCTAGAAACATTTCTGGATAACGTTTTTGGCAGAAATGTGCACCTTTTGCTTCTGTCCTAGTTAAAGCCCCAACACCACACGGTAAAAATCCCTTTCAGGTTTTGGCTCTGGATTCTGTATTTGGTCGTTTCTGCGTTGCTACCTGACACGCTGCCGCCTCAGGAGCTCCCATCAGGTGTTTCTCCTCGCTCGTGTTCAGGTACTCCAGGGTGAACAGCAGGGGGCGCCGCTGCGACTGGGCCAGACTCTCTCTGACCTGACAGAGCAGGAGTGCGTCAGCGGGTGGGTTTCTCCAGGAAGTGTGTGAACGTTGGCTCTGCTCACCTGCTTGCAGCTCGACTCTGCAGCCCTCAGGCAGCGAACCACGAACTGCTGCCGCCTGGAAAAACCAGCAGGAAAGTCACTGTGGTTGAACTGGTGGTGAGAATCGGCCGTTTTCCACAGTGACGCTGCGGACATTTTACAAACAAGCTTTCCGCTGAGTTAGGTTTTCCCAACGTAACGACGTCCTGATGGGTTTTCCCAACGTAACGACGTCCTGATGGGTTTTCCCAACATAACGACGTCCTGATGGGTTTTCCCAACATAACGACGTCCTGATGGGTTTTCCCAACGTAACGACGTCCTGATGGGTTTTCCCAACATAACGACGTCCTGATGGGTTTTCCCAACGTAACGACGTCCTGATGGGTTTTCCCAACATAACGACGTCCTGATGGGTTTTCCCAACTTAACGACGTCCTGATGGGTTTTCCCAACATAACGACGTCCTGATGGGTTTTCCCAACATAACGACGTCCTGATGGGTTTTCCCAACATAACGACGTCCTGATGGGTTTTCCCAACGTAACGACGTCCTGATGGGTTTTCCCAACATAACGACGTCCTGATGCGTTTTCCCAACATAACGACGTCCTGATGGGTTTTCCCAACGTAACGACGTCCTGGTGGGTTTTCCCAACATAACGACGTCCTGATGGGTTTTCCCAACATAACGACGTCCTGATGGGTTTTCCCAACTTAACGACGTCCTGATGGGTTTTCCCAACGTAACGACGTCCTGATGGGTTTTCCCAACATAACGACGTCCTGATGGGTTTTCCCAACTTAACGACGTCCTGATGGGTTTTCCCAACATAACGACGTCCTGATGGGTTTTCCCAACTTAACGACGTCCTGATGGGTTTTCCCAACATAACGACGTCCTGATGGGTTTTCCCAACATAACGACGTCCTGACGGGTTTTCCCAACATAACGACGTCCTGACGGGTTTTCCCAACATAACGACGTCCTGACGGGTTTTCCCAACATAACGACGTCCTGACGGGTTTTCCCAACATAACGACGTCCTGACGGGTTTTCCCAACATAACGACGTCCTGATGGGTTTTCCCAACATAACGACGTCCTGATGGGTTTTCCCAACATAACGACGTCCTGATGGGTTTTCCCAACGTAACGACGTCCTGATGGGTTTTCCCAACGTAACGACGTCCTGATGGGTTTTCCCAACGTAACGACGTCCTGATGGGTTTTCCCAACATAACGACGTCCTGATGGGTTTCCGCCTCCCCTCACACCGAGTCGAGTCGGGACGTTCCTCAGTTTCTGCCTGTTAAAAGCCGTTTGTTCCCGTCTACTGTCGCCTCATGCTTGCTCAAAGTCCACCAGCTGGCATGGTAACCAGACAAACTGTGCTGCATTACATTTGGCATCAGAATGAATCTAAATGAGTCATTTAACCCTTTAATCTTCCTGTGTTGAACTGGCTGTGTAACAAGCAGATCTCTGCAGGTTTTTTAATGCGACGTCTGCAACGCGTTTCTAACTTTGTCAGTTTTGAACCAGATCCTGCTGAAATGAAACATTTATTTAACCCAGACAGGTTTTCGTCCAGCCTCTCTGCGTTACCTGACCGCCTCCCTCAGCTGCTCCTCGGCTCTCTGCAGTTGCGTCTCCAGCTGCCTCTTCTCCTTCTGAACGCCCGCCAGCTGCTTACCCAGAATTCTCAGGGAGTTCTCTTTGCGGCTCAGCTGGTGGAGAGAGAGAGGGGCGACGGTTAAAGGAGAAGCGCTGACAGCTTCCTGAAGGTGGCGCTCTCTGAGCGCTGCTCTGACGGAGCTTCAAACTCAGGGTTTCTGTCAGAAACATGTTGTTGTTGTGGCTGCAGCTTTCTTTAAATTGATGTTTCCATGGGAACGAAAACGTCAAAGGGAGACATTTTGGTTTATAAGAATAAAATAAATTCTCCACTGGAGCTGAAGAACACTGGTTCTGTCTGGTTCTGTTTGGTTCTGTCTGGTTCTGTCTCTCTCTGTCTGGTTCTGTCTCTCTCTGTCTGGCTCTGTCTCTCTCTGTCTGGTTCTGTCTCTCTCTGTCTGGTTCTGGTTCTGGTTCTCCACCTGTTTGCTGTGGGTCAGTGTGTGCTGTTCTGAGGCCAGCTTGTCGACCCGTTGCTGCAGCAGCTGCAGCTGCCTGTCCTGCTCCCGGATCAGCTCCTGCGCCTCCTGCTCTCGGTTCAGAGAGAGCCTCAGCTCCTCGCAGGCCGTCTGGAATCGCTCCGTCGGAACCTGAGCGCAGAGACACGGCGTCAGAACCACAGCCCTGCCTGAACAGAACCCAGTCCTCCTCCACACTCACCATCAGAACCAGCTCCGCCCGCTCCTGCTGCAGCCCTTTCTTCAGGTTGGACACCTCCAGCCTCAGGCTCCGCCTCTCCACCTCAGCGGAGTGCAGCCGTTGGCTGAAGAGCAGGAAGTGCTGCTGGAGGCCGGAGACCAGCGTCTGGTGGGAGGACACGAGGTCAGCAGGGGGAGAGGTTCTGCAGAACCAAACCCAAACCTCTACCTTCAGGGAGGAGCTCTCTGCGATCCGCTCAGCCGAACCGGAGGAAACGCTGAGAGCTGATTGGTCCAGCAGCTGGTCCAGGAGGCGGGAGAACCCGGAGCGAGCGGCGGCCATTACATGAGCGGGGGAGGAGTCTGGAGAGAGAGGCGGGCTCAGAGCGGAGCTTCTGATTGGACGATGGCTCACGTTAACAGGTTGGTTACCTGAGTCAGCCAGCGCCCCCTGCAGGTCGGCCAAGGAGGACAGGATGACGGCGGAGAGGCTTTTAGAGCGAAGCCAGCGAGAAAAAACTCCTGCAGGAACTTCAGCTCCTGTAAAACAACAAAACACAGTTTAGGTTAAAGATTCAGGATGAAACGTTTAAAAAAATAAACATTTACAGGTAAACTGTCCCAGAAATTACTCCAATAAATTATAATGTTGTTGTTTAGAAACAATTTTCAACTGAAGTAGTGGAGTAATAATACATAAAAGATCAATAACCTTTAAATTCTAATGAACATTCAGCACATTTTAAACAAACAAGAAGCAAAATGAATCATAAGGTCTCTGTAAACAAAATCACCAGACTGAAAGCTTTTATCAAGCACAGAGAAAAGAGGAAAACATTAAATCCTACAAACAGAAATTATTGATCTGGTTTACGATGCAGCTGATTGATTTATTGAAACGTCTAACCCAGTGGTTCTTAACCTGGTTCGGTCGAACCCCAGGGGTTCGGTGAGTCGGTCTCAGGGGTTCGGTGCCGCGGAGGTAAAGACACACCTGTGTAAAGTCGTGATGATGCCCCACTTTGCCATCACTTGCTGCAGAGGATCACGTTACATTGCTTAGCCAATCAGAGGATCACGTTACATTGCTTAGCCAATCAGAGGATCACGTTACATTGCTGAGCCAATCAGAGGATCACGATACATTGCTTAGCCAATCAGAGGATCACGATACATTGCTTAGCCAATCAGAGGATCACGATACATTGCTTAGCCAATCAGAGGATCACGTTACATTGCTGAGCCAATCAGAGGATCACGATACATTGCTTAGCCAATCAGAGGATCACGTTACATTGCTTAGCCAATCAGAGGATCACGTTACATTGCTTAGCCAATCAGAGGATCACGTTACATTGCTTAGCCAATCAGAGGATCACGTTACATTGCTTAGCCAATGAGAGCTGTGGAGGAGCCCTGATTGAAGGAGCTCCACTCTAAATCTGCTCCTTAGTCGCATCTTTTCGGGGTGGCACTGCCTCTAGTGGTGTGGGGTGGTAACACAGCTAATATAATTAATAAGTAATTTAGAACTAAACTGAAACTAAACAATATCTAACTAATAATGACAAACAAAAGACAGCAAACACACAAAGGGCCATAATGAAGTAAATCTAAACTCTAGTGAGAAGCCAGAGCTGTTCACCGAGGTGAACTGACCCTTCAGGGTTGCCGTCCGCGGCGCTCCGCACACGCAGACACTGCCGCCGCTCCTCTCCAGCCGCAGCACCACCTCGGTCTCCTTCCTCAGAGCCGCCCAGCGGTTCACGGCCATCACGGCGCCCGCGCCGCTCCTCCACCTCCTCCTCGCCCTCCTTCCTCGCTCCTCCTCCTCCTCCTGCTCCGTCCGCTCGCCGCCCAGCGCGTCGGCCAGCTTCCGGACCTCCAGCTCCAGCCGCTCCCGCTCGGCCAGCCGCCGGACCAGGACCGCCTTCTGCTCGGACAGCGAGCGCAGGCAGCCGCGGGCGTGCCGCAGGGCGCCCGCCAGCAGGGCGCAGGCCGCCAGCAGGGACGACGACTCCCGCCGGCTCCGGGAGAGGTCAGAGGTCAGCGAGGAGCAGCGGCGCTCCAGGGAGGAGACGCGGTCCATGTGGGCGTTGCACTGAGAGCGACACATCTGCAGGAGACGACCGACAAGATTTATGATCAAATCAATATTCAATATGGTGATCAAATTGTATCAGCTGAAAATCTGATGATTTTATTGATTTTACTGTTGTAGCTTCTAACTGATTTTATTATTTCCTAATTTGTCAAGAAAACAAATAAAATGTGTTATTGTTAAAACGTGATGTAATTTTTAGGCATTTATTGGTAGGAACTTCATATTATGATCACAATAATCAATAAATCAATTAATAAACTGAAACAAGCTCAATAATTTCCATCTGCATGATTTATTGTTTTTCTCTTTCTGCCAAAAACTGGATGAGAAAAGTTTCCAGTCTGGACATTTATTACCTGTTTTTTACAGAAACTTCATCATTTCGTTGTTTCTGTTGGTTTATTTAGTATATATATTTAAAATGTCTTCCAGTTCAAGTGTTAAATATTAATTAGAATTTAAAGTCTATTGATCTTTGAGGATCTGCATTATTTCTACCATTATGTTACTTTAAAACCGCCTCAGAACAACAATATGACTGTTTACCTCAATAAGTTCTGGGTAATTTATCGCACAGCAAAATGTGACAGAACTAATTACCATCATTTAGATTCATGATTCTCATGAGACGTTTAATTTGGTGTAAGGTCAGAGGTCACGATTCAACTATAAGAAAAACAGACTGAGGGAGCTGCACTGCTGACCCAGAAATAAGTTTAAACATTAATTATGTTTAAAACCTGAAAACTGCCCATTGTCTTGTGCAAATATCATAAAAAATAAGACAAAACTAAGTCACAAGTAACATTTCAGCAACATTTAGGAAACTGTTTTAAGTAAATAATTCTTGAATATTGATTAAAAAAAAAGAACCAGTTTCACTAGCAGATTATTTCATTTATGGGAAAAATTTCTTTTTATCAATGTTTAAGAATTATTTACTGAAATAAATTCCTATATCTTGTTTTTTTTTGTTGACCTTTGGAAGTTAAGCTGCAGTTTTTATCATGTGACTCCTGGGTTTTTTATGCATGGCTAGCTAGCGTTAGCGGCTTCATTAGCTTATGTCAAATTAAACAACAAACCGCGGAGAAATGATGAATGAATGAAGCCAGAGAGTTTCTCAGAATGAAAGAAGATGAAACTAAATGTTTGGTTGTACAATGATTATCATTATGTGAATTACATTTCAGGCTTCCTGGAGTCTAAACTATGAACAATTTGACACCTTGCAGAAATCCTGAGTTAGCAAAAAGCAGCATCAACTTTCTTCCATCCATCAGATTTTTGGGCTGAAATAATTTTCAGATGAACATTTTTCTGCTCCCGTTTTGTCGTTTTTCCAGAGAAATAAAATGAAAACGTCGCTGCAGGGAGACTCAGCTGACTTCAGACCAGCTTCATCACATCTCCTGTATGTGTGTGTGTGTGTGTGTGTGTGCGTGTGTGTGTGTGTGCGCGCTACCTGCAGCTGGTTCTGCAGCTGGTTGACGGTGTGTGTGTGCTGCTGGCTCCAGGTCTCCTCTCTCCTCTTCATGTTTTCCTGCAGGCTAGACAACACACACCCCTGGCTGCGCTTCAGCTCACGCACACACACACTCTTCTTGTCACACACACTCTGCAGGTGAGCGATCTGCACAGAGAAGAAGAAACCAAACTGTTGTGCTGAAACGGTGAAACGCGATGAAGCAGAAGGAAAAAAAAAAAACAACAATTTTGATCCGTTTTGTCTGGAATCAGATATTTTACTGCAGCAGAGACATTCCAGCTTCACCTTGTCCTTGGCCTGATGCAGGTCAGAGGTCATCTGATCCACCTGCTCGCTGATGACATCACACAGCTCCCTCCAGGTGAAGTCTCCCAGAATTCTGTGGGGCGGCTGGATGAGGACGCAGCCGGTCAGCAGGCGCTGGTTCAGGCGGTGCAGGAAGGCCAGGCGGACCTGAACACACAGGGAGTGAAAACTTATTCTGCACCGAGACGGGAGAGAGGATGGAGCCAAGGAAAAGTATTCAACCCCCAAAAGAGTCCAAAGGTTCAGATCAGGCAGGTTTTAACAGGAGCGCACAAGAAAAAACTCACCAAAATAAAAGCACTTCACTTTCAATAAGAGATATAAACCATTCCTCTACAGGAAGTGGAATCGTTCCTCTACAGGAAGTGGAACAGTTCCTCTACAGGAAGTGGAAACCGTTCCTCTACAGGAAGTAGAACCGTTCCTCTACAGGAAGTAGAACCGTTCCTCTACAAGAAGTAGAAACTGTTCCTCTACAGGAAGTGGAACAGTTCCTCTACAGGAAGTGGAACCGTTCCTCTACAGGAAGTGGAAACCGTTCCTCTACAGGAAGTGGAAACCGTTCCTCTACAAGAAGTGGAAACCGTTCCTCTACAAGAAGTGGAAACCGTTCCTCTACAGGAAGTAGAAACCGTTCCTCTACAAGAAGTGGAACAGTTTCTCTACAGGAAGTGGAACAGTTCCTCTACAGGAAGTAGAAACCGTTCCTCTACAGGAAGTGGAACAGTTTCTCTACAGGAAGTAGAAACCGTTCCTCTACAAGAAGTGGAACAGTTTCTCTACAGGAAGTAGAACCGTTCCTCTACAGGAAGTGGAAACCGTTCCTCTACAAGAAGTGGAAACCGTTCCTCTATAGGAAGTGGAACCGTTCCTCTACAGGAAGTGGAAACCGTTCCTCTACAGGAAGTGGAAACCGTTCCTCTACAGGAAGTGGAAACCGTTCCTCTACAAGAAGTGGAAACCGTTCCTCTACAGGAAGTGGAACAGTTTCTCTACAGGAAGTAGAAACCGTTCCTCTACAAGAAGTGGAACAGTTTCTCTACAGGAAGTGGAACAGTTCCTCTACAGGAAGTGGAAACCGTTCCTCTACAGGAAGTGGAAACCGTTCCTCTACAGGAAGTGGAAACCGTTCCTCTACAGGAAGTGGAATCGTTCCTCTCCAGGAAGTGGAATCGTTCCTCTCCAGGAAGTGGAATCGTTCCTCTACAGGAAGTGGAATCGTTCCTCTACAGGAAGTGGAATCGTTCCTCTACAGGAAGTGGAACAGTTCCTCTACAGGAAGTGGAACAGTTCCTCTACAGGAAGTGGAACAGTTTCTCTACAGGAAGTGGAACAGTTCCTCTACAGGAAGTGGAAACCGTTCCTCTACAGGAAGTGGAATCGTTCCTCTACAGGAAGTGGAACAGTTCCTCTACAGGAAGTGGAAACCGTTCCTCTACAGGAAGTGGAATCGTTCCTCTACAGGAAGTGGAATCGTTCCTCTACAGGAAGTAGAAACTGTTCCCCTACAGGAAGTGGAAACCGTTCCCCTACAGGAAGTGGAAACCGTTCCTCTACAGGAAGTGGAAACCGTTCCTCTACAGGAAGTGGAACAGTTCCTCTACAGGAAGTGGAACAGTTCCTCTACAGGAAGTGGAAACCGTTCCTCTACAGGAAGTAGAAACAGTTCCTCTACAGGAAGTGGAACCGTTCCTCAACAGGAAGTGGAATCGTTCCTCTACAGGAAGTGGAACCGTTCCTCTACAGGAAGTGGAACAGTTCCTCTACAGGAAGTAGAACCGTTCCTCTACAGGAAGTGGAACCGATCCTCTACAGGAAGTGGAACAGTTCCTGAACACTAAGTGAATCACCGCTGACTCCTTGCTGAACTCCTCTCTCAGCTCCTGCATCTCCTGCATCTCCTTTCTGCTCTCCTCCTTCACTGTCTGCAGCTCCTCCTGCAGCGCAGTGTTCTGCATCGTCCAATCAGAGGCCTCGTCCTGCAGCTGGCCCAGCATCTGCTGCGCCTCCTGGTGGACGGACAGAGAAGTTCATCTTTAGCCTAAATGTTGGTCGTCTCCCTGAAACTTTAAAATTCGTCTAGATCAGTGAGGTCCAACCATATCAGACTGAAAACTGATATTTATCTGGTTTTCATTCACATTTTGATTAGAAAACTGACATAATAATGAAAATCTGTGGTACCAAAGTAGCTAAACCCAGGCGTTTGGACCCTAATCTGTCGCTCCAGAACCTCATTGTGAGGTCCAGTCAGAACCGACACCAGACTTACACCAATTTGCTTCTGCTGGTCTGAGGTCAGCTGCTGGAGCAGCTGGTTCTCCTCGTGGAGCTTCTGGGTCGCCGCCAGCAGGTCCTGGACCTGAAGGAGAAACGGAGATCAGGTTTCTGGGAGGAAGATGGCGGGTTGCTCTGAGTGGACCCGGTCCGGACCTGGAGGCTGGTTTCCTCCAGTCTGTGCTGCTTGGTGCTCAGAGTGACCGCCAGCAGCTGCAGGACCTCAGCAGGACTCGGTTTCCCATCATGCTTTGTGAATTGTGCTGGGTTTAGAGCCGTGGTGCCGAGCATGGCGGTGATCTGCTGCAGGAAGTTGTGGAAGGCGTCCTCTGTTTCAGAACGCTGCGCTGCTGCCTGAACACAGGAAAACATGGCCGCTCTAGAGCCAGGGGTTCCCAAAATGGGGGTCGGGACCCCCAGGTGGGACGCGAGACACCAAGTAGGGTGTCGGGTTGTCCACACGTCTCCAATCTGCTCTCTGTTACCTGCTGCAGCAACGACTGCGTTTTGCCAAGTTGACTCTTCTCCTCCTCAAGCTTTTTCGAGAGGTCAGAGGTTGCCTTCTTCTCGGTTTCCAAGGCAACAGTCATCTCAGTCTGGCAGTGATTGAACTCTGTCTGCAGGCTGAATGAACATCAATGTGGGAAAAATATTACGGAAATAAATATTTAACACAAAGTAGCGGTGATAAACTGCTTAGACATGAGGGACGACCCAGGACACCTAGCATGGAAGCGTGTAGCCTAGCATCATGTAGCCTAGCAGCGTGTAGCATAGTAGTGTAGCATAGCAACGTGTAACATAGCAGTGTGTAGCATAGCAAAGTTTTCTAGAAGCATAGCATAGCGACACAGCATTGCCGCATAGCCTAATAGCATAGCAAATAAGCTTAGAATAACCACACAGCATAGTGGCATAGCGTAGCGGCATAGCGTAGCGGCATAGCGTAGCGGCATAGCGTAGCGGCGTAGCGTAGCGGGGCCTTCATGCTGCGGGGCTCACCGCTCCAGAGCGTGCTCAGTGTGAGCCCTCCTCTCCCTCTCCAGGCTGTAAGCTCTCTCCAGCTCTCTGAAGTGCGTATGCAGCAGCTCCAGGTTGCACTGCGCCTCCTTCTGGCCGGACTGCTCCACTGCCACTACTGCCTCCAGGTCCCGAACCCGCAGCTTGGGGCCACACAGCCACACAGAGAGGCCGTCAGACAGATAGTGTCTATAAAACTCTGCAAATTTCTACTATGTACTGGAGTCTGTAATTAATGAATCACATTTTCATCTAAAACCACAAAATAAGCAACATTTTCACTTCAAAAACCATTTTTGCTTTTGTCAGCGACATTCAAGCAGTTAATTGTTTAAAGCCTATTTTGTTGTGTTTCATGAATCTGTTGCTACCAGAAAAAATCTTTTCCTGAATGACTGACATCAGCAGCCGTTTAACCTTCTGACCTCCAGGTTGCTCCTGGACTCCAGGTGAGCCGTTTTCTCCGCCTCCAGACGCTTCACCTTCTCATCTGCGATCTGGAGGGAAACCAAACATGATCCTCCATCTTTGTCATCCTCCACCTGCAGAGCGGCAGGAAGCGTCGGCCCGCCTCACCTCCTTCTCCCTGCCGCTCCTCTCCTCCAGCGTCTTCAGCTCTTCGGCTAGCCGACTGCTTTCCTCCGCCTCCTTCTGTCTCTCCCGCAGCAGGTCGGCCATTTTCCTCTCAGACGCCTCCAGAGCCGCTTGCTGGTCCTGCAGAACAGAACCGACCGTCTGAACGTAAGCAGCTAAATGCTGGTTGTTTTGGTCTCTACTAGAGTTATTTTTGTGGTTAAGTTTTACGCCACAGCAGCTTCCAAATGTTTTATGTTTCTGTCTTTTTAAGAGAATTTTCTGGCCCAAATTTCTGAATTTCAAAGCCCAATTTCAAGTTTTATTATTGTTTTTAGGGATTAGTAAAGGTAGGAATGAAGTGCGTCCTTATGCAGATGACATCATGATTTAATATTGCCTCTGCTGACTGGATGTTGAGCTGTTAGCGTGCCATGAGTTAACAGTAACAATCTTCACTCCGAGGCGTCTACGAATTTGCTGCAACACAACAACTGCTGGTTTTCTGACCTGCAGCAGTTGGTGCAGCCGCTGGTTTTCGGAGCTGAAGTTCTGGATCAGCTGGTCTCTCTCCTCCACCTCCTGCTGCAGCGCCTGCTGGTCATTCTGCCTGGCCTGCTGGCTGAGCTGCAGAGTTTTCCGCAACTCTGCGATGATCTGCTGCAGCTCTGCTGATTTCTCTGCAGCATGAATAATAATAAGCACAACACAGTGAGAACTGCTGCAGCATGTTTACTGTCGTCTGATCTGCAGGAGAACGTTCTGCTCTCCTCCAGTTCTGCTCTCTTCTCTCTGAGTGCGTTTGATTCGTTCACCTTTCAGAGCGGTTCTGTCCCGGTCGAGCTCGGCGACCCGGTTGCTCTCTCTGTTGCTGGCAGTGAGCTGGAACTGCAGCTTCGTCCGATGAGCCTCGCTGCGCTCCAGGATGGAGCGAAAACGAGCCACCTCCGCCTGCAGGAAACACACCTGGGGACACACACGCACGCACACACACACACACACACACACACACACACACACACACACACACACAAACCAATAATATAAATATATAAAACTGATATTCTGGGGTAAATCACCAGAGGAAATGGATCCAGTAGCAGAGAAAAGTGATGGTGTATGTAGGCTAAATAACCAACAATAAAATAAAATATTCCAATTTTATTTTATTTTATTTGTCCTGCTTTTTAAACATTGTTTTCATAGAAGGAGCAGTAGAAATGATTTGTACATCATGACTTTTCATGTTGGCAGAGTTCAGTTTCTACTCATCTGTTATTTTTAACTCGGCCACTGGAGGGCGCTGCAGCCTAACCTCCTGGTTGTGGCGCGCTGAAAGCTTCAGATTCTCCTTCTCCAGCTGGTTGACCCTCCATCTCAGCTCTCTGGACTCCTGACTCATCTCCCTCCCCTCTGAAGTCGCCCTCCTCCCATTTACGCTCCTCTTCATCACTCCTTCCTCTTCTCCTCCTCTTCCTCCCCCGCCTTCCACCTGCTCCTCTCTGTGACCCGAGGAGCTGAAGACGACGGGCCTCCTGAAGGAAACACCAAACAATTGTGATTATGATTAGGATGTTTTATTTCCATTTCTAAATTATTAAATGAAAATATTTTCAGGTCATTGTTTGCTTGAATTAATTTGATTTTATCAATTTAAAATGAGAAAAGTTTGTTTTTTAGCTTTATTTCTTTCTGTTTTCACTTTGAGGTCAGTTATATTATTTATTAATTAAGTCTGGATTGATTTTACCTTGAGGTCTCCGGTTCTCCTCTACGCTCTCCGGCTCCAGTCGGGCTTTCTGCTCCGATCCTCTGGTCCCGGCTGCATGTCTCCAACCCAATTCTTTTCCTTCTGCAGGCATAATTCAAATAATAAGTGGAATAAATTGTGAAATAGTAAAAAAAAAAAAAAAAATCCTGTGAGATGAATAATGTTTTAAAAACCGTCTTAACAGCAGGAGTCTGTGTCCAGACAGAAAAAAAACATACAGTAAAGTGGATTAAACACAACCGGGCTGCACAGCAGAAGGTCACAGGTTCAAATCCCGGCTTTAAGCAACTTATAACTGTGCTATTATTGGTCTGAAATACTATTTACCATAATCTGATTATCTGAAAATCAATATCAAAGTTTCCAGAGACACTTTGAATATAAAAATAACTAATAAAATAGTCATTAACATGGGTATTTAAATAATTACTTTAGATTCCCTGTGGGACTGTACTGTTTGTGTTTTTTCCCCCCTATTATCTGGTGGATAATGTGCAGGAGGAACAGAAACAGTCAGGTTATCAGCTGAAATGCTCCAGGTTTTACTCCCAGAGGACGGACTCCATGTTGCATCAGGCTTTTGTGTCTCCAACACTCAGAAAGCTGGCCCAGGATTGGCTGAGGCTGCCGTTACCTTGACAACAGACTGCCAACTTCGAACGTCACTCTGCAGCGATCTCCATTTAAAAATCTGCGCTGTGAGAATTAATCACTTTATAACTCTGGATATAAGTATCTATAATAAAAAAAAGACTAATCTACTGAATGTTTCTGATTAGCTGTTTAATTCGGCGATAATAAAGAGTTTCAAAGCAGTCGCCATTTTTACCTGAAGGAACATCACTGCGCTTCTGAACGGTTCAATGTATCCCCAATAAATCTCAACATCTTAACTTCAATGATACTTTGTCTAACACTTCCAGTCGTAACACGACATAAAATAAATCTATATACTTCCATTAAGAAGTCGTGATAAAGTGAAGTTAGACGACAACACACAAAGTTTTCGTGGATGTTTGGAACATTAAACTGATATTTTTAGCTACTAGCTCCTTCTACAAACCATAAAACTGCCTCAGACCGCTTCAAGTCTATTAAAATTAACAACACAGGTAATAATTTAACCCCCGTAAGACGTAAGGAACACTTACTGTAACATTTATCTGGGGACGGTTTGAAACTCACGCCATCTTTGGCGTCCTTACGTCACTTCCGCATGAACGCGTTCTTTGTCAGAGTGGCCCATCGAGTCCTGAAAAGCTGACTAAACAGATAAAATATGAATTCATTGAAATCCAGCCGAACAATCAAATCAAACTTTAAAACTACTTTATTTATCCCAATGGGAAAATAAATCTCGCTATAACTCATGATGTTGTGGGCAGGCAGCTTCTCTAGTAGTAGTCAGTGTTACAACTAAGTGAAAATAAAGTTGTATTTTAAAAATAATAATTATTACTGCTTTATTCTCTCGTATTATTTTTTACTTTATTATCCTGATTGTGTGTTTTTCTCTAATACTCCGTCTAAGAAAGCCATCAATAAATATTTAGTGAGCTTTGATTAATGTTTTTTTAACTACCTTTGCTGTTGGTCACTAGAGGTCAGTATCCGAGGTTGTTCTCGGAAACGCTCCTATATTTAAGTGTAGAAGAAGAAACAAAGCAAAACAACATGGCAGCCTCCACACCGCACGCTGGACCCACTTCTGAAGAGACAGACCCGCCTGAAAGTGTCCGAACAGAACCGAATAAAGATCCCGGAACATCAGAATCAGAGTCGGAAAGACTGGAGGATGATGCGGAGGAGGAAGAGGAGCCTCCCGGCCCGAAGATCCGGGAGACCCCGCAGGACATCCAGCTGGAGGCCATCGCCAACACGGTGGCTCTGCACCCCAGCAGGGACATCTTGGTGTGCGGGGACGTGGACGGGGACGTGTACGCCTTCTCCTACTGCTGTACGGAGGGGGAGAACCGGGAGCTGTGGTCGTCCGGACACCACCTGAAGTCCTGCCGCCAGGTGCGCATCTCGGCGGACGGGCTGAAGCTGTACAGCGTGTCCCGGGACAAGGCCGTCCACCTGCTGGACATGGAGCGGGGGCAGCTGGTGTCACGGATCCGGGGGGCCCACGGGGCCCCCATCAACAGCCTGCTTCTGGTGGACGAAAACATGCTGGCCACGGGGGACGACGGAGGCACCCTGAAGGTCTGGACGTGGATACTGGACAGAAATGCTGCTGGGGAAAAGTATTTACCCCCCTACAGAACTACTGTGGTTATAAAGGAGAGTTAGGGAAGCAAATATTAGGAAAAAATAACAATACAAGAAGAAGGTTGTAATAATTCAAGTATAAATTCATAATATCACCAGGAAAAAGTCATTATGTTACCAGAATAAATTCATAATAATACAAGAATAAAGTTATAATTTTACCAGAATAGAGTAAAATTCTGGTAAATTTTACTCTATTAAATGAAGTAAGGCTGCAAATAACAATTATTTTAGTATTTGATTCAAGTCGTCAAGTATTCTGATGATTATTTGATTAATCGGATGTAAAATGTTCACATTCTGCAGATTTTTCATGTAACCACTTAAACCTTTTCATACAATAAATATGCAAATAGACTCAAATTATTTTTCTAAACAAGAAAATAAACATTGCAAAACATTTTCTCTGCAGGTGTGGGATATGAGGAAGGGAACAGCCATCATGGAAATGAAAAACCATGAGGATTACATCAGCGACATAACTGTGGACCAGAACAAGAGGATTCTGCTCACTGCCAGGTGATGCACGTTTAACTGGACCTGGATCACAAGTTAAATATTTTTATTTTCAAGAGTGCACACTATTTTCTGTTATAGTTTTTCACAGTGTGTTGTTATTTTTGGGGCTTATGCAGGGCATAGGAGATCAGCCGATTCAATGCTCATTTTTGCTTCTTCTGCTAAAATTAGCCAGAATGGCTAATTCTAAAATTAGTTAAAATTGCTCGTTTTAGCTAGCTAAGACACTAATGTTTGCATACTGAATGGAGTAAATAATTGTTAGTCAACTCATCCTTCTTGTCGTTTTACATAATAGTTACTGAATATGCTAATGATAGCCCTAATGCTAGCTTTAGCCTGAAATAAGCATTCTAGCTAATTTTTGATACATTAGCCACATTTAGTGAACTGAATGGAGTGAGTGAACGTAAGTCCACATGCTAGTGATTTTCCACATGCTAGCTACAGAATTTAAGCTAACCATAGCATCTTAGCTAATTTTAGCTTATTTATTAATGCTTGCATAATAAATGGGGTACGTCCATTTTGGTTAATATGCTAATGATACGCCACATTGTTGACTACATTTTGACTAATGTTAGCATTGTTGCTAATTTTAGCATCAGAACCCCTGGTTGGACAGGCCCCTTTTAAATTTTTTCTGACATTTTCTAGTTATTACTGTTATTAGATTCATTGTTGTTCATGTTAATATTGTTTTTTTATATGTTTGTTGTAACACTTTAAGAACTTTTACTATGTGAACCTTTATATAAAGACAGTTTCTGCTCTTCTCTGGTCAGTTTCAGAACCAGAACATGTTTATGCAGGTGTTGATGCTGGAGTTGTTTTTGGTTTCTCTGAATCTGTGAAAGCCTGATTCTCTTGCTGATGTCCAACGTGACTGCTGGGTCCTCAGTGGCGACGGCACCATGGGCGTCTTCAACCTGAAGCGGCGGCGCTTTGAGCTGCTGTCGGAGTACCAGAGCGGTGATCTGACCTCGGTGGCGGTGATGAAGCGAGGGAAGAAGGTGGTCTGCGGCTCCAGCGAGGGAACCGTTTACATCTTCAACTGGAACGGCTTCGGAGCCACCAGCGACCGCTTCGCTCTGAAGGCGGAGTCAGTGGACTGCATCGCGCCGATTACAGAAAACATCATGTGCACGGCGTCCATGGATGGATACATCCGGTTAGTTGAGTTACTACTAACGAAACTCTGGGTTTAAGGGTTTAACCATTAACATGCCTCCATGTCTCCTGTCAGAGCCATCAACCTTCTCCCCAACCGGGTCATCGGATGCATCGGGCAGCACGTCGGCGAACCCGTGGAAGAGATCGCCAAGTCCTGGGACACCCGCTTCCTGGTCAGCTGTGCCCACGACCAGCTCATCAAGTTCTGGGACATTTCTGGTTTGCCCAAACTGAGCGTGGACGAATACCGCAAGAGGAAGAAGAAAGGCGGGCGGATGAAGTCGCTCACCAAGAAGGCTCTGGGCGACAATGACTTCTTCTCTGGACTTGTGGAGGAAACTGAGAAAAAAGAGGAAGAAGAGCAGGAGGAAGGTGATGATAGCGACAGCGACAGTGGGAGTGACTGAGTGGGAGCGCCGGCGGACATTTTGTTCAGAGCGTGAAGAACTTGTTCATGAGTTGGTATGAGCTGCTGCTTTGGTCACTCATTTACTTTTACAACTCTGATGAATCTTCATTGTGAAAATGTTGTGAAAGCAAAAGAAACTTCTGTAGCAGACAGAAAATAAAACTTTTTCAGTTTTAGCTAAAACTGCCGTTACTGCAGACCTCAAAGCAGTTTGTTGTATTTTATGTGTGATAAATAAAAAGTATTTCATAACCATGAGATGGAAGCAAGATTATACATAAATGTCAAGATATTTTACCAAATAAAACTGAAAAGTTTTGGGTTTTTTCATGTTAATCCTTCTGAGTCATTAAATTGTAGCACTTTAAGTGTTACAGATATGTCTCTACCAGTTTTATCCATCTAGTGGTGCTCAAACTGAGGCCTGCGGACCATTTTTGGCCAGTGAAATGATCTTTTGTGGCCCTCAACTGCAGTTCAAAAATTAGACAAATTTGTTTATTGAACTTTTAATTTTTAATCAGGGTAAAATTATTGCTGACTTAAAAACTTTCTTTCAGTAAAGCAAATGTGCAAAAATTATTTAAAATGTTTGGATCTCCTGAAGCTGTCTGACTGACGTCAGTTTCCTGTTGGGATCTGATCTGCTATAAGACCAAATTTCTGTCCTCTGCTGTACCTACGAGATACCGAGGAAAACCTTTTAGATCAGCGTCTGATAAAGATCTATTGTAATTACATTTTGTCTCTGGTTTGAAATACTTAGTTAAAACAAAGTCAAAGGTTATTAAAAAGGGTCAGACAGCACAGGGTTATGGGGACGTACTGTTAAATCTTCACATTCAGTCCCAAATACCAATACAAGGTCTAAAGCAGAGGTTCCCAAACTGTGGGGCGTGCCCCCTAGGGGGCCGTCTGGATGGAAAAAAAACAACAGAGAGTTGGCCATTTACCTTAGAATGGCCAACTCTGTTATCCCTCTGTCAGTTTGATACAGTAGGGGCTTCCACACTTCCCATATCTGTGTCCTCTGTCACTTTTATCAGCAGTTAAAACTGTTTAATCCGTTGTTAACATGTGGTAACCTGGTTTTCCGAGCCACCTTTAAACGCAACATGAGCGCTACGACGCTCGCGCTGAGTTTACACCTGTGAAGGAGACCTGCTGCTGCTGCGCAGGTGTGTTAGAATCATGGCAGCAAACCAGCAAAACGCAAAGAACTTTTCAGTTTTTCCCCCCAAACTAACCGACTGAGTTGAGTGAAGCTGTTGGATGCAGGTAATGTTAGCTAAATGATGAGTGGCTAATATCAATACAGCACCTTAAGCTTAACAAGTAGCCTGGAGGCTACCGATGGTGTTCTCCATGTTCAGCTACATACATTCATTTTGCCCCCCAACCCAGGGGCAGGGAGTCTCTAAGGATCCTCTCTCCCACCCGTCGTTCAACCAGACAGCTATTTGTAATCCATAGAGGGGGGGCAGAAAATATTAGGAAACCGCTGGTCTAAGGGATGATGGTAAGAAAAGGCAGGACTGTGAATTCTCTGAGTAAAGTCAATTCAGTCAAAAATAGCATTATGTTTAAGTTATTACCTACAGGGTCAAGATTCATGTTAAATTTCCCCAAATTCATATTAGTATCTGAAACTAAGTCAAATTTAAAAAAATCTGAGATATGGTTTAAAAATTGAGACTAAGATCTTGATGATGATGCAAAAGAAGAAACAAAAGCGGCTTTAGAGGTTTGCAACTAGGATGAGGAAAACTAAAAGTTACATGTTCAAAATAATTGTAGTTATTACGAGGCATAGGATTAATTAATACATCTGAATGAAAAACAGCTGCTAGGCCTCCACCTCCTCTTGTGTTTTAATCAATCAAGTTTATTCATATAGCACCTTTCAGGAACAAATCTGTTCAAAATGCTTTACATCATAAAAACACAAAACTATAAAGTCATAGAAACACAGTCAACAATTTAAACATTACATTTTAACCATCATTACACATCAGATTATTGGTTAATGTTTCATTTATCTATGGTTCAAAGTCAGCTCTAACCTGGTGGGTTTTTAGTTTAGATTTAAAGGAACTCAGTGTTTCAACTGTTTTGCAGTTTTCTGGAAGTTTATTCCAGATTTGTGGTGCATAGAAGCTGAACGCTGGCTGCTTCTCCATGTTTGGTTCTGGTTCTGAATGCAGAGCAGAACCAGAACCAGAACCAAACATGGGCAAGCAGCAGAAGACCTGAGATGTCTGAATGTTAATCCAACAACGGCTGATATTTAATGTGTAAACTACGAAGTTTATAAAGCATTCTGCTTTTTAAACTTCTATTGTAGGTTCTACATTTTGTTGACCCTTCTGGGCCACCGTAATAAGTAAACTCTTTACAAAATGGCTTCTTCCATAAACAAATATTCCAACAATGCTCCACGTTTCCCCACAAATAACAAAAAATAATTAGCGATCATAAAATCTAAAATAAAACAATTTACAAAGCTGTCATGTTTTTGTCATATTTTTCTATTAAAAATTTTACCAGGATGAAAGATTAAATAATCAAAATATCCAAATTGACATAAAATTATTTTTCCAATTTAGTCTTTAAAGTAGAAAAATATACATCAATCATGTCTCACCAGGAGAAAATTCCTAAATACATACAACTGCATTGAATATAATGAATGTAATAAATGTAGCTGACTGAGTAACTCCATTCAGTCTCAGCTTTTCTCTACATAACAAATGATTTTGCTTCTGAGCTGAATCTACAAAATAATGACCGATGTCCTGATTTAGGATGATCATGATGATAATTGCATCAGGTCATCTCTACCTGGATTTGGACAACATTTGGTCTGATAAAACAAAAAAAATTAATTAGTTTAGGTAAATCAAAATCCACAACTGATCAGAAACAGGAAGGGGCAGCACCCAAACTAACTCCAACATCAGCAAAGCAACAAACAAGACGAGAACGCAGCTCCACTACAACAGCTGATCTCTGAGCAGTGAAGAAATGACAACAATGATGGAGACTAAAGAAAATAAATCTAATTACCGTATTTTCCGCACTATAAGGCACCTAAAAACCTTCAATTTCCTCAAAAGCCGACAGTGCGCCTTATAATCCGGTGCGCCTTACATATGGACCAATATTGAGCCACAACAGGTCTAGCAACTACGGTAAGCATTCGCCGACTTCATTTTCCCCCGTAGAAGAAGAATTGCGCGGTGCATGCTGGGATAGTTGTCAGAACGCTGGTTTGTTAATAAAGTTTGATAATACATTTAAAGCCAGGGGGGAAGAGAGACAGAGACTCCGGCGGCAGCGTGTCGGTTGGTCTGTGTTACCCAGAAAGCAGTTGGGCACAATATCGCAACACCGTGAGTGAAACAACTACTGGGGCAGACTACTATATAAAGTACTCGGGGGACCATTTCCAGAGTATGGAACAAAATCGGCAACCCAAACTGTAGCGTTTGTTCTATGCGCCTTATAATGCGGTGCGCCTGATAGTGCGGAAAAGACGGTACACATTTTTAAACCAACTGGACCTCAGATCACTGCAGGTTTAATGAACTCAGCAGAGGATCCAACAGAATGAAACCTAATACCAACATGCAGAGGAAAAGACGGTACACATTTTTAAACCAACTGGACCTCAGATCACTGCAGGTTTAATGAACTCAGCAGAGGATCCAACAGAATGAAACCTAATACCAACATGCAGAGGCTGAGTGAATAAAGAGTGGACTCTGTGGATCAGAGTCATGGTTTCAGAGACGCTGTAGAAAGACAGAATACCTGCTCTCTGATACACGTAATCCAGGTACACTCCTATTCTGGAGGAAACTGGACCTGGTACTGGAGTTTGAACTCTGTTGTGATAAAATGTGTAACTTTCCGTATCACAACCTAATGACCAGGATTTGTCATTCCATCCAAATGCTTCTGCTCTGTTGATATTCTTGTATGAAACTGCTATACCAGCCTGTCCCCCGCTCCACTCCACCTCCCAGTAACAACGACCAGTCAGACTCTCTCTACTCAGGACCTGGATACTTGTGAATCTGTCTGGATGATAAAGATAATGCAGTTGTTGGTTCATTACTGTTACTTTTCTGTTTCCATCTGATAACGACAGATATTTGTTTGCTGTGTTTAAATCCAGAGTGATTTCTTGTGAATATTTTAAGAATTCAGCTCTGGTCTTTGGTTTTGGCTCTGGTGCATTTGTGTACTTTAAGTAGGAGAGAGGAAAGAGGACTGTGTCCGAGGTAAAACCAAAGAGGTCGTCGTAGGTAGGTGTGGGAGGTGGACAGGGTTCAACTCTGGTCTTTGGTTCTGGCTCTGGACTTGATGCTCTGTTTGTCTGCTTGTAGAAAACAACTGGCATGTGTGAGAAGCCGATGATGGGGTCAAACGATATAACATCCATCTCATTGATTACCATTGAGATCCTTGTCCATGAGTCTCTCAGGACGTCCTGTAGTTTCTCTCTGATGTCTGAGGCAACTGCTGCAACCTTCTCAAAGCGTCTCAGAGGACAGATCTTGAAGGATGAGTGTGTCGACTCCCTTAGTGCTGGCAGTGAGGGGTAGTTGAGGAGAAACTGGCTGTGATCCTCTGTGTGTGAGAGCTGCTTCAGCTCAGCGTCTTTCCTCTTCAGCTCACTGATCTCCTGCTCCAGCTTCTCCTGAACATCTTTGACTCGACTCACTTCAGTTTCCTGCTGGGATCTGATCTGCTGCTTTGCATCAGAGCTTCTTTTCAGGATGAGATAGATGATCTCAGTGAAGATCTTCTCACTGTCTTCCACTGTTTTATCAGCAGAGACATTGTTGGCCTCCACCTCCTGTTGAAGCAGCTTCACATCTTTCTCTTGGTCCTGGATTCTCTGATGGATTTGTTGTCGACTCTCCTGGAGCTTCTTCTGCTTCTCAGCTCTTTCTGCTTCTGCAGAGATGGTTTCATGGCCTTTATGTTCCTCCACAGAGCAGAGGTAACAGATGCACTGCTGATCAGTACGACAGAACATCTTCATCACCTCATCATGCTTAGAGCAGATGTTGTCCTGGAGATTCTTGGAGGGATTCACCAGATTGTGTCTCTGTAATCCAGGGACATCATAGTGAGGTTGGAGGTGATCCTCACAATAAGAAGCTAAACAGGTTAAACAGGACTTGACAGCTTTCATCTTCCTCCCAGTGCAGACCTCACAGGCCACATCTTCAGGTCCAGCATAGCAGTGATCAGCAGGAGCAGGTTTCAGTCCGGTCTTCTTCAGATCCTCCACTAAAGCAGCTAACATGACATTTTTCTCCAGGACAGGCCTCGGTATGAACTCTTTCCTGCACTGAGGGCAGCTGTATTTTCTCCTCCAATCTTCTTCATCCCAGTGTGTTTTAATACAGTCCATACAGTAGCTGTGTCCACAGGGAATAGTCACAGGATCATTCAGGAAATCCAGACAGATGGGACAGATGGGATGGTCCAGTTGAACTCCTCTCTGCGCCATTTCAGCTATTAGTAAGAGAAACTGTGTGAGTCTCTCTTCTTAAGTAGTTTGACCTTTAATCTGAACATGTGATTAAGATTAAATAATTACATCAGACAATAAACCTCAGTGTAGCTTACAGTGTTATAGCAGGAAAAAGATATGACTCATAAGACTTTAGCCACAGTAAAATAACAATTTTGAAGCAGAAACCAAAAGCTTAAATCTTTTTAGAGGAGCATCTTTAGTCCTGTGGTTTGTTTAAAATCTAGATCCAGATTCCAATTTCAATTTCTCTAACTCTGACATCAGTTTATCTGTTTTAGAAGGCTAAAACATCTCCTAACTAAAAAGCCCAATCTTGTCACTCAAAAGAAACAAACTATGCCTCCAGTTTGACCAGCAGATACATGAAGGAACTGTTCAAATTAAGCAAACAGCAACTTGTAAAGCCACACCTGTAATTAAATACTGAACATCGACCTTTGAACCTGCAGCTCCACGTCTGACTAAAATCAAGGTCAGGGAGCCATTACTATCTTCCATTTACAAGTTAACGATCCTGTTTTCAGAGTTACAGTTTCTGCAACAACACTTAGTTAAAGCAGCTTCATCACTATAATTCACAGCTGAACACTAAGGCTGACAGGGAGAGAGCTAGAAATGATGTGGGGTTCCCCTCAACTGGATGGAAGAGAAATTTGTGTTCAAAAACCAATGGGACTTTTTCGACAGGTTGGTCCACATGTATGGAGGTATTTAAAAAAAGGACTGATGCATTTTGTGCCGTCATCTGAAGAAGGAGCAGCTTTTCTCTTGTCCTCATTATGCCATTGATAGTTTTTGCCTTTCAAAACGTATATAATATATCCAGTTTTTATGACTACTCCTACTCTCTACCCTCATATCTAGATTACTTAAAATGTAAGGACTGTGGGATTTTAGACTTTATCTTCTGACCTACAAGCTGAACTAAAGCAAAATGCCTCTGTTTACCACCAAAGCTTCTTCAGAGAATTGAAGTTATGGAAATGAAGACTCATCAACTACTGGTGAATGTTGATGTCAACACAGGATTTGGAAATTAAACAACCTTACAGATGATTGATAATAAAGAAGAGACAGACAGACAGCTACCAGATACATTGGCAAGCAGTCCCAACCTGGCGTAACTTTCTTGTAGCTAAGTCGTAAAATAAATCCCTCATTATGATCTGAGGAGACCTTTATTAGGACCAACCCTGCAGAATTTGACACTTCTGACCATGATGTATAACTGAAAAGACTGGAGATTTGGGTACGACTCTCTGGTCCAGCACTCAGTTGGTTTGAATCTTAACTAAAGAATATGGACTTTTTTATGTCAATTGGTAACTTCTCATTGGAGCAGACAGAAGTCACATGTGGGGTACCACAAGGTTCAATCCTCGGACCCCTCCTATTCCATATCTACATTCTTCTGCTGGTTCTAACAAGTAATAAGATTAACTACCAAAACTATGCAGATGATACACAGCTCTACATTACGATGTCACCAGGTGACTCCGAACCCATCCAAGATGTTTAGAATAAATCAATGCGTGGATGTGCCATAACTTTCTCCAGCTGAACAGAAACAAAACTGAAGTTATTAACTTTTGACCTAAGTTCTCCATAATGTGCCGATTTTCCAGGAGGCGTCACAATATATGGTTCTTTTTGTCTTAGTTGCCTTTCTAATGGTAAACTACTCAAAAACATTAATTATTTTCCGCTAAAATAATTGCAGCGCATCAAAAAACAATGTAAAAACATATCATGACTTCACTTTTATATTTTTCACGGTTTCAGAAATTTAGTGAAGGTAGATAAAGTGTTTTTGATGTGACGCAAACACCCCCCAAATCTCGAAGGTTGGTACCGACCACCGTACGTTGGTACGGTCCAGGATGGCGGGAAAAACGTCAGCGACTACGTCACACGGGTGAATGGGCCAATATGGCGGCGAGCGTTAGAATGTAGCTTCGCAACGGGATGTTTTATTTAAACTACTGTTGATTCAAGAAGATTGTCTTTTAGTTTCAGGTGAGCAAACGGAAATACGAGCAATTTATTAAACTACAACGACTATTTGAACCGTTTCCTTTTAGACTGACTGACAGTTAGCACACCCGCTAGCTAGCAGGTCTGAGTGTATTTGTAAACAATGAGTGAACATGATGACGCAAAGCGAAACCTGCTGAGTTAGACCGAAAACTCCCTCTAAAAACTGATTATCCTGAACCCCAAGAGCTGTTACAGCGAAGGAAGCGGGGAGACGAAGCTGTTTTCACCGGTTATGTGGAGTGTTTGGTAAACGTCGGTTCGCTAACTGTAATTGAGACATTTTTAAGCTAATTTGTAAAATATATAAGCAATGTGAGCAGAATAAGGTCCACAAGTAAAGATGTGAAATTGTTAACGAAGACACAGGTGGTCAGAAAAAGCTCACAATGTTTTCTTCACCTCTAGAGCAGATCACAGGTAGAGAAAGAGATTTAAAATGACATCACGTCTGATGGGTTCATGTAGCGCAAGGTTGGTCAAACTGTGGGAGAGAAAATCAACAACCAAACTTTCATTACTGCTGTTCTTTCTGTAGACCTTTTGTTCTTGCTGAACTTGATGTTGTTTGGTTTACCTGCTTTAGATTTGTTATTAGAGCAGGTGGCAAAACAAGAAACTTGATTTTTAAATGGCAGCAATGTGTTGAAGAAATCAATAAATTAATAAACGGACGTCATATAGTTACATACAGACTCCTAGCAGTCTGTTTTCATGCTTGTCATGAATCTGTGATCATCACTAACATCGTATCTGTTTTCAGATTTCCTTAAGTCGCTTTCTGGAGCAGCAGGATGTCCGGAAAACTCAGTAACCCTCTGAAGGCCGGTGACCTGGTGTTCGCCAAGATGAAAGGCTTTCCTCACTGGCCGGCTCGGGTAAACAAGCAGACAACACACCCTTCGTCACACACAGCTGTTCTGACCTGGGATGCTTTAACCCGTCTGTGTTCGTAGGTCTGTAAATCAGAGAACGGCTACAGGAAGCGAGTCCCAGTCTACTTTTTCGGGACCCATCAGATGTACGTAGACCCAGCAGCCAATCAGCTTCTCCCTCTGTGTGCGTCTTTAACCCGGCTGTGGTCGTTCTCTCCCCAGAGGCTCCGTCACGCCGGAGAACGTCGCTCCGTACGTCGGCAACAAGCTGAAGTACGGCAGTGGCGTCCGCATCAAGGGCTTCGCTGAGGGGATGTGGGAGATCCAGAACAATCCCGGCCTCGGCAGCAAACTCAAGGTGAGTTGAAACTGCTTTCTGCTTAAAATTTATTTGTTAAATTTATTTGATAGGTGCTGACACACAATAGCACAGACAAACTGAATTAACCCAAATCTGGAACAAACTTCCAGAAAAGTGCAGAACAGCTGAAACGCTGACTTCCTTTAAGTCTGGACTAAAAACTCTGCTGTGTTTTTCTCCACAGGTTCAACCGAAGACCTGCACTAAAAAAACACCAGCAAAACCAGCTTCTTCTTCTACTACACTCTCAAAATCAACTCCTGCGTCCTCCAGAAAAACTCCTGCAGCTAAAACCCCTGATGGAAAACCTAAAGGAGCTTCTGCTCCCACTAAGTCTGAGTGCAACACTAAACCTGCTTCAAGCAGAAGCACCCCGAGTCGAGCTTTGGGTGAGAAAGAAAGTTCAGAGAGATCCACAAGAACGTCATTTCGATCGACTCCAGATAAAACAACCCAGACCAAACAAGATCCGGACGCTCCAGATCGTCCTGCAGTGACAAGATTCTCTTCCAGATTGACTCCTGATCAACCTGTGGAAGCAAAACAAGATAAAGAAACACTAGACCGTACCACAGCTACCAGGTCCTCTAGACTGGTTCAATCTGTGGAACCAAAACTAGATAAAGAAACTCCAGATCATGTCGAGGCTTTAAGCTCCTCGTCTAGATTGTCTCCAGATGAAAACATGAACTCTGACCTGCAGAGAGTTCCTGCAGCTGCAGGCGGGTTGTCTAAGTCAGATCCAGGTGACTTCACACAGTTTACAGAGTCTGCAGAGCGTAGAGAGGTTAGATTAGAGTTAACCAGGTTATCTTCCAATGAAACGGCAGAGCCCAGTCAGCGAGACGACTCTGCATCCAGGTTAGCTCCAGAGAAACCAGCAGACTCCAAACTGGACAAAGAAACCAGAGAAGCAGGTACCACGTCGTCGAGATCGGCTCCAGATAAAACCACAGAGTCCAAACAGGTTACAGAACCAGCAGAGCAGCCGGCTGCTCCTGGAGCCTCATCCAGGTCAGCTCCAGAGAAACCAACGGGTCCAAAACCGGACCAGGAAGCAGGAGAGGTTGCTGCGGCAACGAGAAGCAGGAGGTCGGCGAGCGGAGGCTCACTGGCAGAACGATCGACCGAAAAGAAAACTCCAACCAAGACTAAAAGAGAGGTGGGAATAAAAAATGACTCAAATCTAACATAGTTTCTGTCAAGCTGGACAGATCAGATATGATCAGTTCCTGCTCAGCTGTGGTTTTTACTGTTTCATGTTTCCTCAGGTCAGATCAGGAAGAGCTTCTTCTGCCTCTGATGGAAAACCTGCAGCAGGAAGGACAGGAAGTAAAAATCAGGCCCAGAAGGAAACGGCGAGCAGCGGCGAGCAGGAAGCTGCTGGACGTCGAGTTTCCACCCGGAGCAAAGCGACGGATTTACAGGTGACCGCGGTGATTTCATGGTGCCAGCCTCATGAAAACGGTTTCCTCCTTTATTAATGCAGCTGTTTGTGGGACTGAAGTAGTTAAAATGAGAAGACTTCAAAAAATACAATATTTACATTTTTATTTTACTGCTTTTATTTTTAAAAGGAAGCAAACTCATTGATTTTGAAGGGTTAAATTTCAGTATTATCTGTTGTTCACTTGTTAGCTCGGTAATGCTACAATCTGCCATCAGCTGCTGCTAACGCTACATGGATAGCGCCTGCTCAGTGGTTGCTAAGCTATTATACGCTGCCTGTGTTGGTTCTTCACCTCCAACCTGAACTCAGTTCCTCTGCGAAAAGCCGATCATGATGATTCAGTTCAGAGGAAACCTGAGACCAACAGACCTGCAGCAACTTGATTAGAGCAAAGCAAAGGAGCTCTGATGAGGATGAGTCAAGATTTACATCCAGAAACTTTGATTGTTCCTCAAATGGAACCAAAACTTGTAAATCAGTTTCAGTAACTGTTTCTTCTTCCTTTTTTACAGACAGACGAAAAGAGAGGGATTATATAACATATTAAAATCGACTCAAAACAGCTCTAAGTTAAAGTGACTTCAGTCAGAGGCTTCCAAACCCTGCAACACAGACCTCTACAGATGAATGAGTTACAGTCCTGATGACTTTATGTCTGTCTAAACGAACAGAGTCGGTTTCCCTTCATTACAGTGACCCACTGCTGATACGATACCTGAGCTTCAGTATCGGGACGCTGAGTGTCAGATAATAAACATGATGCTGCAGATTCTGACATCGGACCGGTTCTGGTCAATTAGGCTCAGTGAGTTTAATAAAGAATGAATGGAGCTGATGAAACGAATCCGTTCTGTTTCCTCTGCAGTTCAGTGACATTCCCGACTTACCGCCTTCCAGGAAGAGGA
This sequence comes from Poecilia reticulata, assembly GCF_904066995.2. Taxonomy (NCBI): domain Eukaryota; kingdom Metazoa; phylum Chordata; class Actinopteri; order Cyprinodontiformes; family Poeciliidae; genus Poecilia; species Poecilia reticulata. The sequence goes on along the minus strand of NC_088847.1, from coordinate 26,246,770 downwards.
GAAAAGATGCAGGAAAGCGACACAACAAGAGGAAGAAGGAGGAGGAGGAGAAAAAGGAGGAGGAGAAAAAGGAGGAGGAGAAACGGAGTCCGAGCAGCGAAGACGGGATGAAAGATCAGACTGAGAGTAAAGCGTCGAAAAGAAAGATGGAGGAGGAGAAAACCAAGAAAGGAAGAAAGAAAGTAAAGATGACGAGAAGCGAGAAAGACGAGGCAGGAGAGAAAGAAATGAAGAGAATAAAGATGACAAGAGAAGAAAAATCTGAGGGAGTAAATAAGAGGAAGGCTGATGAAGAGGAGAGAAAAGAAGAAAAGAAAACATCTGAGAAAACAAATGAAACCCACAAGGAGGGAGCAGAGGAGATAAACGAGAAGCACGAAGACAAGAGAGAAGAAACGAAGGTCAGGAGGACGGAGAGAGAGAGGGATTCATCTGAGGAGACAAAGAGAGGAGAGAAAGACAAAACGGAGGGAATAAAAACTAAAAAAGTTCAAAAAGAAGAGGAAAAAACTGAAGGAACGAAGACGAAAAGAGCCGAGAAGGAGGAGAAACATCAAGAAAACCTGGAAACAACGAAGACGAGGAGCGAGCAAGAAATGGAGAGAACGATGACCAAGAAAAGCAAGAGAGAAGAGGAGAAAACGGAGAAGAAAACCAGAAAAACTGAGAAAACAGAAGAAAGAGGAGAAGGAATGAAGGTCAGGAGAACCGAGAAAGAGAGAAAAGAGGAGGAAGAGGAACGAGTGAAGACCAGGAGAGGTGAGAGTAAGGAACAGAAGGACGACAAGAAAACCAAGGAGAGAAGGAAAGGAAAGACAGAAGAGAAGGATAAACCAGAAACGAGTTTAGAGAAAACGAGAGAAATGAAGCAGAAGACGACAAAAGATGGAGAGAAAGATGTGAGGGAGGAGAGGAGGAGAGAGGAGAAAGAGAAGAAGGTACAGAAGAAAAGAAAACATGGGGGCATGGGAGAGGAGGAAGAAAAGAGAGGACTGCATTCTGCAAGACAAGAGGAGGAGGAGGCGAAGAAGAGGAAGGATGGAGGGGAGGAGGCGGCAGAGGAGAAGGAGGACGAGGTAAAGCTGCAGAAATCATGAAATGAACCCCGAAATTTACAAAACAGACAAAAACACAAAGATGGAGAAAAATGAAAATAAAATAAAACTGATGTAACGTTTCTAGACGGGAAATTAACCCCAAAATTTACACAAACTCCAAAAACAAAAAGGTGAAAACAGAGAAATTAAAGATGAATGTCTTCCTTCCACTGACTTTTCCAGGTTGACTCAGAGCTCAGAGCCGTTCAGCTCAACACCAAACTGAAAACATTCAAAATGTTTTCTTCTTATCCTCCAGTTAAAAACACTAAAATATTTCTCTGTTACCTGCACATAAATAAAACATGTAATATTTTACATTGGCTTTAATGTTTACAGTTCTGAATAATGTTTCATTTTTTTAAGCCTTTAAAATGGTTTTTGTTTATTCCCAGCAACAAAAGCAAGAATTTTCTTCTTCAAGCTTCTCTGTGTTTCAGTCTGTTTCTGAGGAAAACACGATGCTGGATGTTTGTTATTACAAAATAAAAATAAAAAAGGCTAACTAAAGAGCCATTAATGAATTTCAGTCAGGGGCCACAAATGGCCCCCGGGCCACGCTTTGGACACCTGTAAAAATAAAACCTTTCTAACTCTTTGAAACTCCAGAGGCAGGAGCAGCTGGCGGCGCGGAGGGAGAGTTTGATCGAGTCGCTGAGAGACCTGCTGAAGACGAAGGAGATGACGAAGAGCTGCCAGTAAGGAAGACGAGTCGCTCTTCGTCCAGCCGAACCGGTCCAGTGGAAGCCTAACTCCTCTCTGCTGGGTTTGTGTTTCCTTCAGGGACGGAGGAAAGTCTGCCGACAGGAAGACGCCACCCAAAGGTGGACAGGAGAGACGGAAAGGAGAGAAGATGGACAGAGGTGGGAAAATGTCCACCAGAAAGTCAACGACCGAGACGAAAGGAGAGAGACCGTCCAACCAAAGGACGAGTTCAGACATGAAGACGGACGGACAGAAGGAAGAGAAGATGAATGAAGGCACCAGAAGAGACAAGATGGCCACCAGGAAGAAGACAAGAAAACGAGTGGAGAAGGATTCAAGGCAAAGTGCAGACAGGATGGACAGAGGAATGAGGAAAACCACAGAGGACAAGACTGGTGGGAAGGAGGAAAAGATGTCTACCAGAGGGTCGGCTGTGGAGGTGAAGAAAGATGGACAGAAGGTAGAAAAGGACGAGACGAAAGAGCAGACCAAGAGCAAAGAAGACGACGAGACGAAGCAACAGAAAGATGAGAGGAAGATAATCGGAAAGATTGTTAAAGCCAATCAGGGAATGAAGATCCACGTGAAAACCATGATGGGAGGATTGACCAAAGGATCTGGAGAGGAGGAGGCGAAGAAGAGGAAAGAGGAGGATGGGGGGAGGAAGGAGGAGGTGAAAAAGACTTCAGAGATGGAAAAAGAAGAAAAAACGGAGAAGGCAGCCGAGAAGTCTGATGCTAAAAACTCAGAGATGGAGGAGAAAAAAACAAAAAAGGAAGAGCAGAAGAAGAACGAAGCTGAAGACAAAATGACAAGAAAACAGGAAGAGAAGAAGAAGAACGATGCTGAAGACAAGACAAGAAAACAGGAAGAGAAGAAGAATGATGCTGAAGACAAAATGACAAGAAAACAGGAAGAGAAGAAGAAGAATGATGCTGAAGACAAAATGACAAGAAAACAGGAAGAGAAGAAGAATGATGCTGAAGACAAAATGACAAGAAAACAGGAAGAGAAGAAGAAGAACGATGCTGAAGACAAGACAAGAAAACAGGAAGAGAAGAAGAAGAACGATGCCGAAGACAAGACAAGAAAACAGGAAGAGAAGAAGAAGAACGATGCTGAAGACAAGACAAGAAAACAAGAAGAGAAGAAGAATGATGCTGAAGACAAGACAAGAAAACAAGAAGAGAAGAAGAACGATGCTGAAGAAAAGACAAGAAAACAGGAAGAGAAGAATGATGCTGAAGACAAGACAAGAAAACAAGAAGAGAAGAAGAACGATGCTGAAGAAAAGACAAGAAAACAGGAAGAGAAGAAGAATGATGCTGAAGACAAGACAAGAAAACAAGAAGAGAAGAAGAACGATGCTGAAGACAAGACAAGAAAACAAGAAGAGAAGAAGAACGATGCTGAAGAAAAGACAAGAAAACAGGAAGAGAAGAAGAACGATGCTGAAGACAAGACAAGAAAACAAGAAGAGAAGAAGAACGATGCTGAAGACAAGACAAGAAAACAGGAAGAGAAGAAGAATGATGCTGAAGATAAGACTGTAAAAAAACAGGAAGAGAAGAAGAATGATGCTGAAGACAAGACAAGAAAACAGGAAGAGAAGAAGAACGATGCTGAAGAAAAGACAAGAAAACAAGAAGAGAAGAAGAATGATGCTGAAGACAAGACAAGAAAACAGGAAGAGAAGAAGAATGATGCTAAAGACAAGACTGTAAAAAAACAGGAAGAGAAGAAGAATGATGCTGAAGATAAGACTGCAAGAAAACAAGAAGAGCAGAAAAACCCGGAAGGCAGGAAGGAAACAGAGGGGATGAGATTAACGCGGGAACAGAGGAAGAAACGGGATGGTGAATCTCAGGAAAAGAAAAAAGAGAGAACGAGATCATGTCGACTGGAGGAGAGTAAACAGCAGAAGAAGAACAAGGAAGAGAAGAAGAGTGGAGCCGACCAAGTGCAGGCTGCAGCTGAAAGTTTACAGATCGAATCTGCTGCCAAAGACGCGGCGCCGGATGAGAAGGAGGTCACTGAAAGAGAGGTCACTGAAAGAGAGAGTCCAACTGGGACGGATCAAGGACAGCAGAAGAAGAACTCCAGTTCAACGCTGACGGACTCGACTCTGCACCGGATCAACGGAGACCTCCGCATCTCTCTGAAGACGGACAAACCCGTAAGACAATTTTACCAGACAAAAACAAGTCCACTAAAAACAGAGACTGTTGTAAAACTCCCACCAAAGTGACAGCAGCGCGGTGTTTCTGTCTCCAGGACATCAGGAAGTGTCTGTCGGCGCTGGACCAGCTCAGCATGCTGTATGTGACGTCCGAACACGTCCAGAGGCACAGCGAGCTCATCGCCACGCTCAGGAAGGTAAACACGGAGTCACATGACCGCCGGGAAAAAACTCAAATATTATGAGGTTTACCAGGTTTCACCACTGGGCAAGGTGCTAATAAGCAAAGTGATGTCATTTGATTAGCATAGATGTTGTCTTTAAATGGTCGTAATGTTGCAAAAATGGCAGAAACTCTGGTTTTAATGGTTGAAACCGATTTAGTTTAGTTGGGATTTAATTTGTAAAAGATTTAAATCAGTCTCCATTCATCACAGCAGAAGATAAACGTTTACCAGTTCTAGAAACAATATCTCCTTAGTATTGAAAGATTAGTAAAAACTGGCAAAAACACTTTATTTTTTATTTTTTTGGACAACTTTAGTTTGTGAATTAAAACCCCTAGTTCTGAAAACCTCCTTCTTTTATTACCTTTTAGTTCATGGTTGTTTTTTGGTGAACCTGGTGTTTGTCCCTCTGTGGTCCGGTGGATGTCTAGATGCGGTACTACCGGGCCAACCAGGCCATCATGGACAAGGCCTCCATGCTCTACAACCGCTTCAAGAACGCCTTCCTGGCGGCCGACGGCGAGGAGGTGGTGAGCGCCGCCTTCCTGCGCTCGCTGCTGCAGGACAAGGAGGAGGCGCAGCTGGTGAGGGAGAAGGAGGAGGCGAGCGAAGGAGAGGAGGAGAAGCTGGAAGCGAAAGGTAATGAAGCGAAATGTTCATGATGTTTAAATAATAAATACTAGAAGAATCTGAACTTGAAAACGAGATTCTTCTGAATATTCTTCAGATTTTGTTTCTTTAATTTATGGCATTTTTTTAAATTTCCTCCAGTTTTAATTGATCGTTTCTGATCTTTGGTTTTTAATCTTTTCTAAATAAAAACATTCTTTGAAATCTCAGTGCTGTGACGGACTCAGAGCTGAACCTTCAGAGTCACATAAACACAGTTATAAAGTCGGCCTTCTGTCACTGACTGATAAAATCTAATGTTTGTTGCTCGTTTCATAATAAACTTCAGTTAAACTCTAGTAAATATTGATTGATTAATCCAAGTTATGATTATTCAGATTGTTGTGGATGTAATAAAAGCTACTATATTTACTACTTTTATGATTAATCTTAATTGTTTATGATTCAGATTAAATTTGTCAAATATTTAATTTGAGATTTGGAGCATTTTTATATAAACATGCATCAGTTATTGATTGTAAAACGGAAATCAAGCTAATAAAAATAGATACATTTTGCTGCTTCTTGTTTTCAGCTCCAGTGGATTCCTCCTGAGACCCGGACCGGACCGGACCGGACCGGACCGGACCCGCTCTGATCCCGTCACACAGCAGCTGGTTTAGTTAGCTTGAGCTGGACGTTCGCCTGCTGTATTTTTACATCCCAGTGGAAACTGTAAGGCCTCCAACACGTGGCACGTCTCCCACGTTGTTTTAATTTAATCTGTAATTTCAGTCAGCAGCATTAATACCGATTTAAACTTTTAGAGTCTTTAACTGAAACACTGAGTTACTTGTGCTAATTTGTACTTCCTGTGTAAAGTTCCTAATCTCATACTTGAACTCCTCTGGTGCATTTGGCCCGGCTTGCCCTCAGAGAAGGGGCTGATGGGAAACGTAGTTCTTTGATTTTATTTTATTTAAAGGTGTGTGAATGAAACATAGAGCATTAAACCCGGGCAGGATGTTGAGAAACCTACAGAACAGTGCTGCAGAGATAAATCTGTTGTTTTTGTAAAAATCTGGACTTTATTTTTATTTTTAAAGTTGCTGCTTCTTCCGATGTTTTTACTTGTGTGCGTGTTAGTTTTCAGGAACCTGTCTGTTACAGGCTGCTGCTGCTGCTGTCTTGTAAATCTGTATTTTTCTGATGTTTTTCCACAAACTTGATTGAATTAAAATCCTAATCATAAAACTGGTGCCTGGTTTTTATAAAACATGTCCTCTTTAAACAAAGTGTTGGTTTTAATAAGACTTGAGTGTTGAGTTGGCTAGTGTGGGGATTGAACCCATGACCTTGGTGTTATTAGCACCATGCTCTAACCAGAGCTAACCTGCCATACACACTATTCAGATTAATTGGATTTAAGAAATACGTACTTGATCTTAATGAAAAATTTAAGAAAAGTGCTTATATTCTAATGTTTTTCAAAATCAAAATGTGCAATATTTTATTTCCCAGCCTTTTTTATGTGTTGATTTTATTTGACCTTAGATTTTATTTGCCCAGTGGGGACATCAAACCCATGACCTCAGCTTTATTGGTACCACACTCTAACCAGCTGAGCTAACCTACCTACCTCAGATGATGTTGAGTTTTAATGCATTTAAAAAATACGTACTTGATCTTAATGAAAATGTAAGAAAAGTGCTCATATTCTAATGTTTTTCAAAATCAATTTATAAGTTTTATTTACCAGCCTTTTGTTTCTGTATAATTTTATTAAGACATATTCTAGATCAGTGGTTCTTAACCTGGGTTCGGTCGAACCCCAGGGGTTCGGTGAGTCGGTCTCAGGGGTTCGATGCCTCGGAGGTAAAGACACACCTGTGTAAAGTCATGGTGACGCCCCGCTTTGCCATCACTTGCTGCAGAGGATCATGTTACATTTCTGAGCCAATCAGAGGATCACGTTACATTGCTTAGCCAATCAGAGGATCACGTTACATTGCTTAGCCAATCAGAGGATCACGTTACATTGCTGAGCCAATCAGAGGATCACGTTACATTGCTTAGCCAATCAGAGCTGCGGAGGAGCCCTGATTGAAGGAGCTCCACTCAGCATGGATTTGAACTTGTGTCTTTATTTACTTCAGCAAAGCTCACAGTTTTTACCAAATTCTATAGTCTAAATCTGCTCCTTAGTCGCATCTTTTCGGGGTTGGTACTGCCTCTAGTGGTGTGGGGGTGGTAACACAGCTAATATAATTACATTACTAAATCAGAATACCGCAAAGTATTTTGTGTGTCGGCGGGGGGCGGGGGGCGTGGGGTGGGGGGCGTGGGGTGGGGGGGGGGGGGGGGAGGAGGAATAAGAAGGGTTCGGTGAATGCGCATATGAAACTGGGGGGTTCGGTACCCCAAAAAGGTTAAGAACCACTGGTCTAATGTTTTTCAAAATTAGAAATATCTGATTTTCCTGCATTTTGTTTCTGTTGATTTTATTAAGATAATAGAGTTAAATTGGCTAGCAAGCTATAACCAGCTGAGCTAACCTGCCATACGCACTATTCAGATTCCATGAATTTAAGAAAGAGGTACTTGATCTTAATGACAAAAATGTAAGAAAATTGCTCACATTTGTGTAGATTTTAAGGCGGTTCTGCTGAAACTGCTTCCTGCTTTCATCACAATGTTAATCTAAAGTTAAAAATTATTAATACTACTGGCAGATTTGAAGTTTTATTTAAGAAAGGGTTTGTTTAATCAGAACTGATGAAACAATAGAAATACAGCACAAATACGGGTTTAATTTATTCATACAACATGTAACTATTAATAAACCAATAATCACAATTATCGCTCTGATCTTTTCGGATAACATCAAGTCTGGATTTTAACTGGACCTCTTTAAAACATCAACATTAAGCCCAAACAATACAAACTTGTATTTAAAATTTAAACAGTCTTCACACCCAGTCAGTTGTACCAGTCCATCCTCGTTCCAAGTTCAGTTCCTTTGAACTGATTCATGTTCATAGTTCAGCTCTTAGAGTTGGGACTTCTCTCCTGAGCTTCAACTTGATTTTAGTTCATGTTCATTTATGATATTTCACCTGAAATAAAAACTTACAGGATGCAAAACAACCTCCATTCATCTGTGGTGGTGTTTCGTAGATCATCGGTTTGCGGTCACTCAGCGGTCAGCCGGCGCTCACCTCGAGGGAAAATGAAAACATAAAACTAACGAACTGAATGTTCTGTTCTTCAGTGTGGGAACTGTTTGTATGTTTTTTTTTGTCATTGATTCCTGAGTCACTTGAACGTGATTTCCGCTCTTGTCAGCCAGTGGTGCTGTTGTCAGTCGGTTGCCACGGCAACAAAAGGTGTGCAAGTACAAGAACGAATACCGAGTGGTTTTTGAGTGTTACTGTGTAACTTCTGTGACCTCCAGGTGACCTTCCGCTCCGCAGGCAGAGCTCTGCTTCTCTCTCTCTCTCTCTCTCTCTGGTTGGGTGTCTCCTGGAGGACAAAGGCATTGACTACTCTGTCCTGCAGCTCAAAGAACCGACCTGCAGAGGTCAGATGGGCCAGCAGACCCACATGGTGACCTTCAGCTTCAACAGCACCGACCTCTGTGGGACTGAGGTCACGGTGGGATCCCGCTCTGCTTCGGGATCTTGATGTGGAGGCGACGTTCACAGGTCACATCTTGGTACGGAGTTAATGTTTGTGTTTGCAGACCAACAACAGCCAAACCGTCGACAGGAACGCCATCATGACCCAGAACCTCTCCTCTGGAGGAACCACTCGCCGAGACCAGTTGAGACCCAGCCGGACATAAAGTCGGTGGCTTTCAGGGTCAAAGACAGGTGCTGATCTCACCAGGTAAGCTTCTGGTTTTGGTTTCAGACAGAATCAGATGAAAAAGATTCAGTAAAACATTTCAGTTTTCTTTCCTCCCAATGAAAAGCAGGAAGAGTCCAATCCTTTATGATTCAGGTCAATGTGATTGTCCAGATTTGGTCAAAAGCTTAAGCACTCTATGAAACCCTAGATGTAGCTAAGCTGTCCTATCATAGATATATGTTGCATAGAAAACGTCACTTTGAAGAGATGGGAGCTTTTAGACTCATGTAACTTGGCTCGTTCCTTCATCAGCGTTTCTGCAGCGTAGAGTCGAACTGAATGCAGTTTGGTTCCCCTAAAAGACGAACCTGTCGTCATAGCAACGTCATGACGGTGCCTGCTGATGAGGGCAGTGATTGGATGTGGCCTGTGGACATGCAGGCAGGAAGCAGAGGGGAAACAAACAGGTACAGAACACCAACACATAAAAGAAGCTCCGGTTCGCCTGACGTAAAAACCGAACCACCAAGGAGACGACCGCAGTGATCATCTGCAGTCGGTGAAAACCTGCCGGATGCAGAGAGAAAGGTTAAATGTTTGAACGCCTCCTGCCAGCTGTTATTGAGGAATTGAAGGGTGGCTACTCTCAAAAATATAAGTAAGGAAAATAATACACAGAGACGTAGTTCTTGCTGCTAGGCCATAGACGAGCCGGAGATTTATTACACCCACGGAATCAGTTTCGTCAGTTCAACACGTAAAATCCATAACAAAAATCTCTCCTCAGTCTCAAATTCAACAGTCTTTATACCCTCAAGTCTCCATGAGTGTTCATTGGAAGGTTTCAACCAATGGAGAAAGGGTGTTGTTTCTGCCAACAGACTCTCAGCTTGTTTTTCTCCAGTGTTTGTTGGGCGACCTTTAATACGAGTCCAAATAAGGACATAAGACCTCATGATTTCAACAGACCTAATCATCTGCTCCTTCTCAGAACTACCAAACAGACCAATTTGTTAATGCTATCCGTCGAGACCACATTCCTTCTGAGTCCATCTGTGCACTTTGTACACAAATGGAAGGAAGGGAGTTGGGTCAGTTTGAACTGGAGAACTGCCGAGAATCTTTTCGCAAAAACAGCTCCTTAGATGGTATTTCAGCTCCAACACTGTGTGGTTCATCATTTTCATCTAAATATTCCAATTCTCATTTCTTTGCTTTTGTTTTGCTTGTCCACGATGGAGTCTCTTAAGATGGTAAAATAAGAGATTTTTCACATCCTGTTTGGTTTGTTTCATGTTCAGCACCATAAGAATAAAATAAAAGATGGTAGGAGTAACAAGAACCACAGTAGAGGCGCATAGATCACATTTTCTTTCTTTTATTTGTATTTAGCTGCTTATGTGCACACATACCTAGAACTACATGAACACAAATAAACAGAGTAAAACCTGCTGGATGAAGAGCTTCAAGAAAATGATAAATAAAATCCATTGTGGTATTTTCTTAATCTATAAAGACTTTTTCCACCTTTTTCTTGTTTTTAATTTTAAAGGCCTTTTTACTGCTCTCATTTCTGTCTATATTTTACTAAAAACTGTCAAACCTCACAAATGAGTAGATATATTTCATGTTTAGTCCAACCGAACTGAAGTTGGGTCGCAGCTGGAAGAAGAAAAATCAAGCTTGATTCAGCGGCTGCAGCAGCTCTGCGGCGCCCTCTGCAGGTCACTCATGGAAACAACAACTCTACTCCGTTCTGCTAAAATAAAGTCAAACAAAAATAAAAATAGACTTAAATAGGAATTTACCTTTTAGATTGATGATGTTATGAAGGTAATGTTCTGCTTACCTGCTTTCACCTGAGATAAAATCACAGTCCGCACTGCTGACGTCATCGCACAGGTAAAAACAAGCCAGCCTTCACCTGAGGGTGCGGCGTCTGTCAAGCCCTGAAAACTGCAATAACCACACACACACACACACACACACACACACACACACACACACACACACACACACACACACACACACACACACACACACACACACACACACACACACACACACACACACACACACCATGCTGCCTTCACGGAACCAGGGAGAAACCAAACCCTCCTTTAAAGTTCCTCCTTCAGGAGCCCAATGGAGAGGAAATGTTGAGGTTTTTAGCATTTAGCGAACAAATAAAGATTATTTATAGTCTGGTGACTCATTAAATTGAAGTCCATGTTTATTAGGGAGTTAACTGTATTTTCTTCTATTTAAAGAGTTAAATTGTGAAAAATTATAAAAGGATTTTATGACTTTATCTCTGTTATCTCAATTATTTTGGAGGTGAAATACTTTTTATAAAAGATTTTTCAGATTTCCAAAGAAAGACGGTGTAACTTCAGAGTTTTGAGCGGACAGTGAACGCAGCAGAAGCTCCGCCCCCTCGGCAGGTGCACTCCACACCTTGTCCGGCTGGTTTCATCAGGTGGAGACAAATAGTTGCAGAAAGGTAAGTTTGACTGAAAACAACGATTGGTTATAACTTTTAAAGCTTCATTGTCTTTAGATCTGAGCTGATGTCGCGTTCAGGAGCGAGGAGCCACCTGTCTGACGTGTGTGTGTGTGTGTGTGTGTGACGTATCTGACGTGTGTGTGTTTTGTCAGGATGGCTCGCCTGGCGCTTTTCCTCTTCCTGGTTTGGACAGGATCCCAGCTGACCGGAGCTTTAGTCTGTGAGTGTCCAACTCTTTCTTGTTCTCCGTAAATAAAACGAAGTTTGAGTCAGAAAATAAACGTTTAATCACAGAAGAACGTCACTGCTGCCCCTAGTGGTCAGCGCGTGTAAATGCACAGGAGACGCAGCTGCTGCAGTGTGTAAAATAAGATGATTTTTTATTATTGTCCTTTTTCTACACTGCATTACGTTCAATCCATGTTTATAATCCAACATGGAATATTTTAAAAAATAATTATTGTTGATAAACAAGTATCTAAAAGTTTTTATTCTATTTTTTTAAAATGTAAATTTTAGCAAATTTGAGTTTCTCTCAGTTATGTTTTATATCAAACATATTTTTTTCAAATAACCACCGTATCATGTTGTAATGTAATAAAATTTAAGTTCAAATTTGACATTATATTAAAAAGTTGCTTTGAAAAGGTTACTTTTTTATTGCTTAGATTATCAATGAAGTCTATTAAGCAGAACAGGAGAGTTTTTATTGTTTTACTGCGGAACGTTACGTATCTTTGCAGGGACATTTTATGAATAAACTGTTTATCAAAGTGAACAGCAGTGAGATTTTGAGAATCAGGCCTTTTGGATATCAAAGAAAATAATAACGCAGCCTCAAAAGAGAAGGTTGCTAGATTAATTTCACATATTTGCAAGAAAAAAAATTTAATTTGCAGGAAAAATATAGATTTTTAATGAATAAGCTTCTGATATTAAACCTAGAATATTCTCTGACATTTATCTGAAAGATAAAAACATTTCCATCAGTCTGAACCTGAACTGGAGCGTCGAAGCTCCTCTCTTCCTCTTCCCTTTTCTGCTTGTGCATGTTGGTGAACCTTCCTGTTAGACAGATTTCATCGTTTTTTCCAGGAACGTCTCTCGTCTGCATGCTGCTCATTCCCATGTTTCTTAGAAATCCAGCACCGCTCCGTGTTTCTGGAGGCCGATTCCTCCACAGATCAGCTTCCTGAGTCGCTCTCACTTCCAGCTGCATGAAGGAATAACTTCTAGGATGTTTCAGGAAAAAAATGTCTGTTAATCTGCAGCCAAACCCTCATATGGTTGTTTACAAAACAGTTTACGTACTGTGAACTGAAAAGTGTGGCGTACATTTTTGATCACGCCCCTCTCAGTCAATACTCTGCAGCTCCTCCTCTTGGACTTCTGAGCTTCAGCCTCGCAGAGCAGCCCTCCCTTCCCCACTGCGCTCCTTCAGACTAGCCAGCATCACTTAGCAAACACCTGGTGGAGCTGCTGAGCTCATCATAGCAGCTGCTTCTCTGGTTGTTGAAGGGGTAACAGAACGAGCAGGAGGTTTTAAAGAGACAGTGGCCCAATTTCGACATGTTAAATTTCATATATGCAGCATTTTTATAATAACTGATGTTAACATAGCTATTTGATTGTGCTATAAAATGTTGCTGGAAAACACAGTGCATACGCTACACTACATCATAACTATTTAGAAAATACAAGTTGCATTTGGCACCGATTTCTATAAAAGATGTTTTTTAGAGACCATTTACAGTAACACAATGTTAATGACGTATTAATATAAGAAAACGTTCTCAAAGATCAATAAACTTTAAAATCTAATGAACATTTAACACTTGAACTGGAAGACATTTTAAATATATATATTAGAGGTGTGCCGATCGATCGGCCGCCGATCATAATTGGCCGATTTTCGTGAAAAAGTGCATGATTGGTGATCGGCGATCATTGGCTCTTGTTGCCGTTTTTAAATTCCCAAAATAAATGAATGAATTGTTAAATCTGTAAAAACAAAATTTTGCTTAAAAAAATCATTTGGTTGAGACCAAAACACCAAACTGAAAACTTTTATCAACCGGAGAAAAACGATAAATCATGAAAGTTTTATTTGTTTTAATCCATTATGTGATCAAGTGGTTGGTCTGTATTTTACCCAGCATGCATTGTTTCTGCCTCCGGTAGTTGAGATCCACATCCGGGTGGTTGAAGGCCGGGCCGTCACCCTGCCGTGCCGCGCCCCCAACATGGAGGACCCCATCAAATACCTGGAGTGGAGCCGGACCGACCAGAAGATGTCCTACATCATTCTGTACCGGGAACAGCGCTTCTTCCCGGACTTCCAGGACCGGGCCTTCCGGGAGCGAGCCGACCTGCTGGACCGGGAGATGAAGGAGGGCCAGGTGTCTCTGGTTCTGAGGAACGCCTCGGCGGCCGACAGCGGCGTGTACGAGTGCCGGGTGGTGCAGGCGGTGGGGAGCCGCCAGAGGAGATCGGTTCTGATCGCTGAGCCCAACATGGTCATCAAGCTGAGAGTTGGTCCAGAAAGTGAGTCCGGGCCGAAGCCCTCAGGTCTGACGCTTCTGGTTTTATTTTCACTGCTGACTCTGGTCTGCAGATCAACTCCAGGACGACGACGGCGGCGCCGCCTGGCTCAACAGGAACCAGGAAGAAGATGATGATGATGAAGATGCGTACGTCCAGCAGTACCTGGCCTTCCTGCTGCCGGTCGTCGCCGTGACGGTTCCTCTGCTGGCGCTGACCACATGCAAGTTATTCAGGTCTTTTCTGTTGACGAGCTACAGATCCGCCTCCAAGTGACCCGAGGAGGAAGTGCTTCTGACAACTTCCTGTTGGCTGTGGAGGGGAACGCTCTGCGACGCACAAACTCTAAATATGACCAAATATTCTTAGTCCAGTTCCACCTGGAGCTAAACGAGCAACTTTATACGAAGAGCATCAAACTGATATTTAAATTCCAGGTTCTGGATGTTGAGATGCTGTTTTGGGATAATTTCACTTTATCTGTTTGTTAAAGACGTTAAATGATCCTGAGGAGGTTTGAGCATCACTGAGACAGAATCTTGTTTTAAGTCAATAGTTTCTTAGTGTTGGTTTTAAAAATCTACTGATTCCGCTGGCAGATTATTTCACTTAAAAACAGAACTAGTTCAGTTATATTAATATATATGAATATTAAGGAATGTCTGACCTAAAACAAGCTGCTGAAACTTCCCTGAGTTGGTTTTATTATTTCAGCTCTACTAGGATATTTGCTGTACAAACCAGTAAAACTACTCGTTAACATTTTGTGCTTTTCCAGTCCAGTCTGGGTTTTGGTGGCGCTGCTCTCCGGAGTTTTTCCTCTACTTGATTTTTTTTTTACTACATTTGGTTCAGACAAGCGTTTCATGTTGAAGGGTAAATTAGAAACGGTTCTCTTAATGATTCTGTCGTCGTTTTTCATCAAGATGCTTCTGTTACTTTGGATTGGGGACGGGCGCAGGCGTCGCACCGCTTTGCATTCTGGGAGTTTTGTGTCTTTACTAGCTGCGTCTTGATAAAAACCTTTTTTTAGATGAGGAGATTTTTAACCGTATTGAAATCAGAAGCACTTTTACTGTCAGGTCTGCTTGTTGTTGGTGGCTGAAGGGATGAAAAAAAGAGAAAACTATGTGAATTATTGTTTTTATTGTTAGAGAAGTGATGATTTAGCATTAAGAGGTTTTTAAACGGGTTTAAGAGAGTTTTCTTTAAGTGTTATACTAAACGGGTGAATGCAGACGGTGCAGGTTTCATGCTGGCTGGTGTTTCTGTCTTTAACCTGTTCCTGGCTGTAAGCGAAGCCTCCAGCCGGCCAGCAGACATCCTGCTGTTTACAGAGGGCGGAGTGTGTTTTGGCTCTGGCGTCGATGTGAATGAGAGCTAAACAAACTGACTCATCAGATCCTGGAGGATCTCTGTGCTCGCTGGTTCGTTTGCTTTGGGGTTTGGTGAAATGTCTGAGTAGGTGATCAGATCTCAGGGATAAAAATGTGATTTCCTCCTCGTGATGCTGAAGCATCTTAATGATGGTTAAACCTGCTTATTAAAGGTAAAACATATTTATTTTCTGTGTTTATTCATATTTCTGGTATCTAAATGACAATTTCCTTTGGTTACTGCTGGGATCTGAACACGTTAATACTTTATCTGAAACTGAAGCCTGGTTCTGCAGTTAGCTTAGCCTCCAGCGTAGCATGAAGCTCCAGTGTGATGTAATCGGCCCATTCATCATGGCGGTGTTCCACAGGGCTTTCTGTTTGGTCCCCTGATGTTGGCCTCTGATTTTCCTTCCCTTTGGTCCTAAATGAATTAATTAAAATTAAAACAATTTCATATTTACTTTTTAAAGTAAGTATTAAATTTTAACATTGCTGCATTGATAATTTTCCACCATTTTTGTTGTTTGTAAATCAGATTTATTGATCAAATTTCACTCCCGCCCACAAACCGTACCGATACTGTAAAACTAAACTAACAACATTTTCTTTCTCAGTTAAAATAAGATTAATTAAAAACAGTTTTTCATTCTTATGGAAGCCCTGAAGGGCAGGTGTTTGTTTTTATTATTTTTCTGAAATGGGCCATTTAGTTTTCTTAAAGTTTTCTGAAATAAAAATGTGTGAAAAGGTTCTTATGAATATAAAACATATTTTAATAAAAGACGAGTGAAAAAGCTATAAATAGGAACAAAATGACTTTCTGAATTTTGAAAATGTTTTATTCATTTACAAAAGAAAACTGTTTTAATAATTCATTGAAAACAACTAAAGAGATCAGATTTGGTATGTCTGCCATTAGACGCAATTATGTGAACTTTGACCTTTTACTTTCAAAATAAAATAAATTATTGAATGTTTTATTTCTCTATTTCTTTATATTTGTTGTTATTAGGAAATAACATTTTTAAATTTGTATTTTTAAGAAAAATGTACCTCCCAACAATCTCTTTAATCACATGTGGACACAATGACGACGATTAAATTATTTCAGTAAAACCTTTGCATTTCCATGACTTGCGCCCCTTGTGGCAGAAAGGAGTATTGCAATAACAAACACGGGGAAATCACTCAGCTTTGAGAAGAAGTACACAGTCATATGATATTAAATCCTCTTTGTATGTTTATTTAAATCTGTTTTAACAATAAATCTGAAACCAAAAGACATGGAAGTCTCATTATATGACCCACAGAAAGAAAATAATCATATTCTGTACTTTTATTTTATTTTTTGTGACTTTTTTTAGTTTGATTAATTTTATTTGGAAAATGAAACATCAGTTTCCAGAATCCACCCTGTTGACCAAATACTTGATTTGCTCATTTATCATGTGGTTTTATTTCAGGGCCTCTGGTGGCTAAAAGGAGTATTACAGAAACAAACATCTGATTGGGCAAAATAAAGTATTTAAACAATGAGACACAGTAAAAGTGTTGGGATTGAAAACATCACTGATGGTTTTCTTCTGCTTGCCTTTTGTTGACTATAATCATTTTTCATGAACAGCTAAAGAGACTTTTAAAGGAAGAATAATTATCTAATTAAACTTTTGCATTTTTCTCGTCTTTTCAAAACTTCCTCAGATTTTTTATCTTTATTTAAACTCGGCTGGTTTTTCTCTAAATCAAACATTTGGTTTGTTATTAATCAGATCAGAAATATTATCAAAACCCGACCAGAAGAAGAAGAAGAAGAAGAAGAATCGCTCGTCTCGACTTTCACTCTCTTGACTTTCATCGTTTGAGTTTTTCCTCTCAGAACCACAGCAGTGACCCGAAGTTCTGCTACGGGTCACTGCTGTGACCGGATCACCAACAGGAGATCCGGTTCTCCTGTTGGTGATCTGGAGAACCGGATCACCAACAGGAGAACTGGATCTCCTGTTGGTGATCTGGAGAACCGGATCACCAACAGGTTTGGGTTTAGTTCAGAGGTTTTTGTTAAAAACGGTCGAATGTTCAGCTTGTGGTTTGAAGATGTCGCTCCGTTGCTGTTGGGTTTTAGGTTTCTGGTCTTTCTTAAAGAAAACAAAGTAATTTTTAATGGTTTATTCCTTGAGTTTTTCTCCTTAATGGGTTAATTAATTATTACCTTTTAATACAAAGAGCCTTAATTTCTTAAATGTGTCTTTATTTGACCTGTTGGATTTAGACATTTTATGTATTTTTTCTTTTTGTTGGTTTTAAGATAAAATACTTTTTGATTCATTCATTGTTTTCTGCAGAAATATGAACTTCATGACATCCGTTTTATGTTTGGTCAACAGCAGTGAATTTTCTGAGCAGTTTATTTATTAAACTCATTTTTATGTTTGCTCAGCTGATTCTTGTTTAACTGAAATGAAACATTTGATGAGAATCAAAATTTGGCTTTTGAAGTTAATAATTCTCATTGATAATAAAATTATTAATAATAATATGAGTTAGTTGAATTGGAGCAACAGTTCCTAAGAGCCACGTTTGTTATTTTCTCTGGATGAATTCAAGGACAACAAACAATCGCTGACATGTTTGACCCGATCTGAGAATTTATTAACTAAACGAAGCAAAAACATTCAGTAAGAAATTCAATCAATCAATCAATCAATCAATCAATCAATCAATCAACCTACTGAAGAAAAGACAATCAGCAGGTAAAATAATAAATTATAATGAAATAACGTGTTTTAACTTGGTCAACTTTAAATCTGTTTAAATTTAAAACAAATCTTTATTTATTCTGTTTCTGGTTTACTTTGGGGACGTCATGATCAAACATTTCAGAATCATCTCCTATCAGATGATAGTTCAGAAGAGATGCTCTGTAGTGACATCATCATAATCATCATCCAATCCTTGATCAGCGAAGGCAGGTAGGTCACTTCCTGTCGGAGTGAGTTAAAGAAAAAAAACTATCAAAAAATGTCAATCAGGTCGATGATTGATTAATTTTTAGTCCAGTGATGTTTCAGAGCTTTACCTGATCTTCTGCATCGATATAAAGACACCATGAGGAGAGAGGAGATGCAGTACGGACAGAAGACCAGCAGGTGGCAGAGCAGCCTGACCAGGAGGGACGAGGAGGCAGGAGGTGGAGAAGTGGGCGGAGCTAAAGTTGGAGATTTTTCTACAGAGAGAATCTGATCAGATCAATGTTGGAGAGAAAATGTTTTGATCTGAAACTGAAGCTGCTGACCTTTGACCCAGATCCAGCTGGATGGAGACTCTCCATCCTGACCGCTGATGCTGCACTGGTAGAGGCCTTCATCAGAGCTGGAGACATGGAGGAGGGTCATGTGACCTGATGGTCCATCACCAATGAAGGAGCCATCTTTATAGAAAGCAGCTGGGAGGTTGTGGGCTGGACTCTTTGCTCTGCAGCTCAGAGTGACGTCATCTCCCTCCATCACAGGGAGGACAGGACTCTGCAGGATCACTGATCCACCTCAACACAGAGACAAACTACAGCATTTCATCCATTTCCACACAGCAACACTAACTCCACAGTCTGATCTTACCAGAGACAGAGAGCTGGATGCTGCTGCTGCTGCTGGGGGAGGATCCAGATGTGGACTCACACCAGTACACACCAGAGTCCTTTTCTAAAACATAACTGATGTTGCAGGTAGATCCGTCTTTCCTCCCCCATCCATCTCCACATGGCTTCCTGGTTCCTCTGCTTGTGTTTCTCCTCACAGTCCCTCCATCAGAGATGTTTCCATCCTCACAGATCAGAGTCACTGATTCATATTCAAAGAACTGAGATCTGCTGGGACTCACAGTCAGAGCAGCTGTGCTGCAGCTCAGCAGAGAGATCAGAGCTGCAGAGAAATGAGTCTCAGCTCAGCTTGAAGTTTGTCCTCCATCAAGTCAGCAGAGTGAAATGAGTCGTGTACTTACAGATCAGCCTCAGTAGAGATGTTTCCTCCATGCTGCTGCTTGATGATCTGAGGTCAGAGAATAAATAAACTGTGTGGCTTCACACTCTCAGCCTCTCTGCTCTTTGGTTTCCTGTCAGATGAAACTGAAATAATCTGAAGCAGCAAAATGACAGAAAAGAAACAAGAATCAGAGACTTTCACTGCATTGAAGTCAGTTTCTGCAGCAGCTGCTGGGTTATTTGTTGGTTTCTGACTGGAATCCAGGTGAAGTTTCTCCCACAACAGAAGCAAACCCAGAGGAAGTTTAGTCTCCATGTGATGATGAGTTTATGGGTTTCTCTTCTCTGCTCTCGTCTTTGTGTTTCCTGGTTTGAGCTGCAGATAAAAACTCTCAGATCCTCTGACATGCAGAGATCCAGGAAGAGGAAGAGGATGTTTTCAGTGAGCGTCAAACTGCTGCTGGTCTCAGTGGATCCAGCTGCAGGATGGAGGGAACATCTGTCCACAGGCTGCTGGGTGAGTCCATCTGCTGGATGTGTTGGTGTGGAAATGTAGAGAGACGATCACTGCTGCTTCCCACAGCAGAGCTGATTAAAGCTCCAACTAACCTGAGACTCTTTCCTCTGCAGCTCTGATCTCTCTGCTGAGCCGCTCAACCAACCAAGGTTACAACCTGATTCTGGTAACTCTGGATCTACATTTTATCCTGGGGAGCTGATGAGAGGATGAATGTTTTATTATTTCAGCTGCTCTGACTGTGAGTCCCAGCAGATCTCAGTTCTTCAGAGGAGAATCAGTGACTCTGATCTGTGAGGATGGAAACGTCTCTGATGGAGAGACTGTGAGGAGAAACACAAGCAGAGGAACCAGGAAGCCATGTGGAGATGGATGGGGGAGGAAAGACGGATCTACCTGCAACATCAGTTATGTTTTAGAAAAGGACTCAGGTGTGTACTGGTGTGAGTCCACATCTGGATCCTCCCCCAGCAGCAGCAGCAGCATCCAGCTCTCTGTCTCTGGTAAGATCAGACTGTGGAGTTAGTGTTGCTGTGTGGAAATGGATGAAATGCTGTAGTTTGTCTCTGTGTTGAGGTGGATCAGTGATCCTGCAGAGTCCTGTCCTCCCTGTGATGGAGGGAGATGACGTCACTCTGAGCTGCAGAGCAAAGAGTCCAGCCCACAACCTCCCAGCTGCTTTCTATAAAGATGGCTCCTTCATTGGTGATGGACCATCAGGTCACATGACCCTCCTCCATGTCTCCAGCTCTGATGAAGGCTTTTATAAATGCAGCATCAGCGGTCAGGATGGAGAGTCTCCATCCAGCTGGATCAGGGTCAAAGGTCAGCAGCTTCTCTTTAGTTTTGTAGCATGTAGATCACTAAACTATGTCTTTATATATTTAGTTTTTTCCAATGATCTGAGCTTTCTAGTTTCAAGCATATGTTTTATTTGTGTGTGAATAATAAGTAATGAATCCATCAGTCAAACATTTGTTCAGTTTCATCTCCAAATGTTGATCAGGTTTGATTCTCTCTGCAGAAAAACCAGCAACCACATCTGAGGCTCCGCCCACCACCGAAGCCCCGCCCCTTTGTGTAGCTCCGCCCTCTTCCTCCTCCCCTCTCCTCATCGTCACTCTGCTCTGCCACCTGGTGGTGATGTTCCTCTTCTTCTTCTGCTCTTTCCTCTTGGGGTTTTCATCTGGACTCAGAGCCAAAGGTAAAACCCTGATGATCCAACCAACCAATCACTGACTGACTGATGATCCTCACTGGTTCTGGTTCTGTTCAGTTAGTTTCTTCAATTTATAACTGATTGTTATTAAACGTTTTCTGAATCAGTAGTTTTGTGGCAATTCATTAATTTTCTCTCTAACTTCCTCTGAATACAGGAAGTGACCTGTCACCCTGTGTGAAGGTGACTCCGCCCCCCCAGGCCGACCTGGTACCTGATGATTATGATGACGTCACCACAGAGCATCACTTCTGATGTTTGGCTGTTTTTCTGCTCTAATTTGACTTTATTCTAATTTAGTGCATTTTAAACATTGATTGTTTCCTCATCATGTTGGTGGGTTTGAGTTTTCCAGTTGTCCTGGTAAAGTTTTCAGGGGCTTCATGCCACAGTAGGGTCACCATTGGCAAATATGTCCTAGCTAAGGGGTCAAAGGTCACACCAATGACTCTTTATGAATAAAGTATATAAAAGTTGTTCCTTTGCCTCACATTGATCACCGAGGTCCCACTCTGGAGTCTGGAGGTGGAGAATGATGGAGCCTCACTATGCTAGCCTGGTAAAAACCAGCCTTTTGTTTTATGCTTTGCTTCTTTCTGTTGTCTAAACCTGATTATTAATTCAGTTGTACTAAAGCTGAGAAACGTCTAAAAGCTGCAGGACACCATCAGTTTATGGGTTTATAGAAACGGACAGAAACGGTAAAAAGTCTCAGCTTTTAACTGAAATAGTTTTTCATCTCTCTCCATCACCATGTATCAGATCAAATGAATTAGAAAAATGGTTTCCTGTTTTGGGGGTGTTGGCTTCAGCCAGCTAAAACCTCAGAGATTTTAAAATATTAAACAAGTGTGTGGTCTGGTTCATGAAGATGTGATGTCACAGACATGCAGTGACATTTTTGGACTTGCTCCAGTCTGACAGGAGTGGAGCGGCCATGACTGCTGAGAGTCTTCAGAATATTTGGATTTGGGATGAGCTCCAGGATGGATTCAGGTTTTGTGCATAGATCAGGCTGAAAGCCTCTTTTAAGGACAGTTTCAGGACTGAGGAGGTAATCTGAGGCGTTTCCTCTGGTCAGTGGTCTGCAGGCCGGCTGTGGACTTTCTGTCTGGGACATCAGGAGCAGCGGCTGGTGAAGAAGGTCTGAAGGCCGAATATGGACCCTGGATCAAATCGAGTGGACAGTTCTTTGGTTCTCATTGACAGTTCAGTCATTAATATGTTTAAACCAGGAGGTGAGAGCAGCTTCAGCCAGTCACCTGCAGCTGGTCAGCCTCATTCCCCCCTGTGACGTTTCCCTGATGAACCATGTTGGATCCCTGCTGGACTGAGGTCCAGATCAGCTGACCTTTGAACTCATCACCCTGCTCCCTCCTGATGTTCCAGCTGAGGATATTCTGCTGGAACATGACGAGGACCTGGACATGTAAAAGGTTTTGGTCTGAAGAACAAGGTGAGATCAATGCTTGTTTCATAGAATAATCTAATTTATAACATTCAAACTCAGTCCATATAAATTCAGGCCCTCAGTGGAGATGCAGGAATTTTATCTGCTGTTTTTCTTGCAGCACTGAAGCCGCTGGGATGATAAGATTATTGTTTCCTGCTGCATGTTTTCTTGTTCAGATACACAAGAATCTGAGACATGCTGTGAATAAATAAGTTATGAAAAGAGCGTTAGATAAATGAATGAATTCACCATGTTTTCAATCAGAAGTTAGTAAATTTAAAAGCATCTGAAGTTGCAGAAATGAGATAAATAAAACTTGACTTTAAGGCATCGTATGAAAACCTGCATTTGACTTGACTGCTCTGATTCATAAGGATTAATGCAATAATAAGTATTAAAGAATCTGATTAAAAGGATACCATAAATTATATGTATCTGTAATAAAATATGCCGATTAAAACATTTCTGCTTCTTAAGTCTACATTATATCCATCAGATGTGGAGAGTTCAGACAGGAACTGATTAGAGACAGAGCGCCATGATCAGGTCCATTATTTATCTAAATTATGTTTCGTTATCCTTCCTGAAGTGTTTCTAATATTTCATAAAACTATTACGTTTATATTTCTGGTGTCGGATTAGTTTGATGGAATAACAAATTAATCAGTTTTATTCATTTACAGAGTTTTAATGATTCATATATAAAACCTGTTTTACAAGGAGAGGAAGAAAACAGCCGGAGCAGAGCATGATGGGATTGTTTGGGTCAGAAGTGATGCTCTGTGATGACGTCATCATAATCATCCGGTACCAGGTCGGCCTGGGGGGGCGGAGTCACCTTCACACAGGGTGACAGGTCACTTCCTGTATTCAGAGGAAGTTAGAGAGAAAATTAATGAATTGCCACAAAACTACTGATTCAGAAAACGTTTAATAACAATCGGTTATAAATTGAAGAAACTAACTGAACAGAACCAGAACCAGTGAGGATCATCAGTCAGTCAGTGATTGGTTGGTTGGATCATCAGGGTTTTACCTTTGGCTCTGAGTCCAGATGAAAACCCCAAGAGGAAAGAGCAGAAGAAGAAGAGGAACATCACCACCAGGTGGCAGAGCAGAGTGACGATGAGGAGAGGGGAGGAGGAAGAGGGCGGAGCTACATAAAGGGGCGGGGCTTCAGATGTGGGCGGAGCTTCAGATGTGGTTGCTGGTTTTTCTGCAGAGAGAATAAAACCTGATCAACATTTGGAGATGAAACTGAACAAACGTTTGACTGATGGATTCATTACTTATTATTCACACACAAATAAAACATTAAACTTAGTTTGATCAGTTCAGTTAGCAGAAAACAAAACATTTATTCTTCCATCTGTTACAAACACATTTTAATGTGATTCAGAAAATAAGAAGCATTAAAATTAAACATCATCAGTCAGAGGAATATGAAGTTTATAAATGATAACAAAACAACAATCAGACATGATGAACTTTATGTCTAATTTGTGTAAAAAGATTTAAATCAATGTTTTAAATTTATATGCTTGAAAATCAGTTTCCCTGACAAAACTAGAAAGCTCAGATCATTGGAAAAAACTAAATATATAAAGACAGTTTAGTGATCTACATGCTACAAAACTAAAGAGAAGCTGCTGACCTTTGACCCAGATCCAGCTGGATGGAGACTCTCCCTGACCGCTGATGCTGCACTGGTAGAGGCCTTCATCAGAGCTGGAGACATGGAGGAGGGTCATGTGACCTGATGGTCCATCACCAATGAAGGAGCCATCTTTATAGAAAGCAGCTGGGAGGTTGTGGGCTGGACTCTTTGCTCTGCAGCTCAGAGTGACGTCATCTCCCTCCATCACAGGGAGGACAGGACTCTGCAGGATCACTGATCCACCTCAACACAGAGACAAACTACAGCATTTCATCCATTTCCACACAGCAACACTAACTCCACAGTCTGATCTTACCAGAGACAGAGAGCTGGATGCTGCTGCTGCTGCTGGGGGAGGATCCAGATGTGGACTCACACCAGTACACACCTGAGTCCCTTTCTAAAACATAACTGATGCTGCAGGTAGATCCGTCTTTCCTCCCCCATCCATCTCCACATGGCTTCCTGGTTCCTCTGCTTGTGTTTCTCCTCACAGTCTCTCCATCAGAGACGTTTCCATCCTCACAGATCAGAGTCACTGATTCTCCTCTGAAGAACTGAGATCTGCTGGGACTCACAGTCAGAGCAGCTGAAATAATAAAACATTCATCCTCTCATCAGCTCCCCAGGATAAAATGTAGATCCAGAGTTACCAGAATCAGGTTGTAACCTTGGTTGGTTGAGCGGCTCAGCAGAGAGATCAGAGCTGCAGAGGAAAGAGTCTCAGGTTAGTTGGAGCTTTAATCAGCTCTGCTGTGGGAAGCAGCAGTGATCGTCTCTCTACATTTCCACACCAACACATCCAGCAGATGGACTCACCCAGCAGCCTGTGGACAGATGTTCCCTCCATCCTGCAGCTGGATCCACTGAGACCAGCAGCAGTTTGACGCTCACTGAAAACATCCTCTTCCTCTTCCTGGATCTCTGCATGTCAGAGGATCTGAGAGTTTTTATCTGCAGCTCAAACCAGGAAACACAAAGACGAGAGCAGAGAAGAGAAACCCAGAAACTCATCATCACATGGAGACTAAACTTCCTCTGGGTTTGCTTCTGTTGTGGGAGAAACTTCACCTGGATTCCAGTCAGAAACCAACAAATAACCCAGCAGCTGCTGCAGAAACTGACTTCAATGCAGTGAAAGTCTCTGATTCTTGTTTCTTTTCTGTCATTTTGCTGCTTCAGATTATTTCAGTTTCATCTGACAGGAAACCAAAGAGCAGAGAGGCTGAGAGTGTGAAGCCACACAGTTTATTTATTCTCTGACCTCAGATCATCAAGCAGCAGCATGGAGGAAACATCTCTACTGAGGCTGATCTGTAAGTACACGACTCATTTCACTCTGCTGACTTGATGGAGGACAAACTTCAAGCTGAGCTGAGACTCATTTCTCTGCAGCTCTGATCTCTCTGCTGAGCTGCGGCACAGCTGCTCTGACTGTGAGTCCCAGCAGATCTCAGTTCTTTGAAGGAGAATCAGTGACTCTGATCTGTGAGGATGAAAACATCTCTGATGGAGGAACTGTGAGGAGAAACACAAGCAGAGGAACCAGGAAGCCATGTGGAGATGGATGGGGGAGGAAAGACGGATCTACCTGCAGCATCAGTTATGTTTTAGAAAGGGACTCTGGTGTGTACTGGTGTGAGTCCACATCTGGATCCTCCCCCAGCAGCAGCAGCAGCATCCAGCTCTCTGTCTCTGGTAAGATCAGACTGTGGAGTTAGTGTTGCTGTGTGGAAATGGATGAAATGCTGTAGTTTGTCTCTGTGTTGAGGTGGATCAGTGATCCTGCAGAGTCCTGTCCTCCCTGTGATGGAGGGAGATGACGTCACTCTGAGCTGCAGAGCAAAGAGTCCAGCCCACAACCTCCCAGCTGCTTTCTATAAAGATGGCTCCTTCATTGGTGATGGACCATCAGGTCACATGACCCTCCTCCATGTCTCCAGCTCTGATGAAGGCCTCTACCAGTGCAGCATCAGCGGTCAGGATGGAGAGTCTCCATCCAGCTGGATCTGGGTCAAAGGTCAGCAACTTCTCTGTTCTGCAGCTGGATTGTAAAAATCTGTCCTCAGGTTTGTAGTAAACTGATTTATTTCAGTACTTTTATAAGTATCTTTATTGATCATCACTTCCATGTTTTTCTTATGTAATGTTATTCTCTGAGCTAGATGTTAGTAGCTCCTTTACTAACTTCTATTTACATGAATCAATGATTGCAACGTTTTAACTAAAAATGCAGCAACCAGAAACCTGCATCTACAGTTTATAGAGAGCTCAGAGAATAGACTTTAAAATACTGATTAGTTTATAAATCACTGAACGGTTTAGCACCACAATACCTTAAAGATCTGTTATTACTGTACCAACCGTCTATACCCCTCAGATCTTCTGGTTCTGGTTCTGCTCTGCATCCCCAGAACCAGAACCAGACGAGGAGAAGCAGCATTCAGCTTCTATGCACCACAGATTTGGAACAAACTTCCAGAAAACTGTAAAACAGCTGAAACACTGAGAGCCTTTAAGTCTAGACTAAAAACCCACCTGGTTAGAGCTGCTTATGGCTAAATTAGGGTTAGAGTGGGTTTTGATGTTTTTATGTCTTTAATGTTTTTAATTTCTTCTTCTTTCTTTTCGACGTTTTAATGATGTAATGTTTTTTTATTTTTTTAATCTCTCTCTTTCTCACTGATTATTTCTGCTTTTATTTTAATTATGTAAAGCACTTTGAAATGCCTTGCTGCTGAAATGTGCTATACAAATAAAATTTGATTGATTGATTAATATAGTCAAATTACCTTTTTCAGGTTTCATTCACAGAAGATCCAACTTTTGTCTGATTGAATCTTGAAGTTGTCATTTCAGAATGAAGCTCTGGAGGCAAACAGACATCGTCCTCATAGATTTACTGTCTGTACTCCATTTTCCTCGTCCTCTGCAGCGACATTTTCTGAGTCTCCATTTAAAATGATCATACGTCCTCTTAAGCTTGAACTTTGACCTGAAATGTGTCAGTTCACCACTAAACCCTGAGCATCAAACATGGCTGCAGGGAACACAAAACTGTCACGATTGAAGGTAGACTTCTAACCCACATGCAGAATCAGACCCGGAAACTACTGGCGAGTTACTATTTTTATTAGAAAAGAACAATCAAAAGGTTCTGCAGGTGATCCGTGGGTCTAGGTCCGAGTCACGCCTGGAAGCGGAGAGAACAGGTTAATGGTCTGGCCAGAGGAGGGTAAAGTGCGATGGGTAACCGGGGTTATCGGCTTACGTCTTCTTGAAAGGCTTTCCGATAGGGGAGGGGGCAACGAGCAGCGGGCTGGAGCGGGCAGGCAGGTGAGGCTCTGAGAGCTGCAGGCAGAGGCGCCGATGGAAACTGACCAGATCCTGAAAAATGAGAGAACAGAGGGCTAGTGAGGAGGGTTGACAACAGGCAGAGGTTTCCTCGAGAAAATCACAAAATGCTGGCGTTTCTGTAGAAGGCTTTAACGAGCTAGAGACCACCGTGGAGGGATAATCATCCGGCAGAGAGGAGAGGTCCGATGGCTCCTTAAATCCTCTCTTGACTGATGATCCAACAAGCTTCAGGCGTGCAGCTCCACTCCAGACCACTCCCCAACGGGGAGCCGAAGGGGAGAGAGACCTTTCTTAAAGAAAAGCCCAGAACCTGACAAAAACTCTGGGAAACTGGCAGGAAAACCAACATCCCTCTTCCAGAACATCCTCCTGCACTTTCTGTTCCCATCAGATGGCGATAGAAACGCTGCTGCTGGCTTGTGAACAGAGTTCAGCTTCACATCGTTCGTCTGGTTTTCTGTACCCGGAACACGTTCTGCTCGGCCGTGAAGCTGTTCCCAGATCCAGTCTTCTCTGACACATTGAGCATTATGGAACTTTGAGATTTCTCCATCAGTAACGAGGAGCCAAACAAACATCTGACCGTCTCACCAAAACCCTTTAAATGCTTCCCTCCTTCTGGAACCTTTAACGTGTGAACAGCAGATGAGCCTTAATCTGGTTCTGGTTTGGAAAAAAAACCAATCAGCTCATCTGAAGCTAACATCAACCAAAATGTTTTTCTCATATGTGATGTAAATATTGACCTGATTAGACTTCACTGTCTCTGCAGTTCGACCTTCCACCACATCCTCACCCTCCTCTCCTTCACCTCCTGCCTCATCCTCTCACCTGCTGTTCATGCTGGCCTGCCACCTGGTGGTCATCTGTCCGTACTTCATCTCCACTCTCATCCTCATTGCTTTGCGTCCACAAAGAGAAACAGGTAACCAGTCAATCATCTCTGAACTGTTATAGTTTGTTTTTACACCAGTCAGGATTTAAACGACTATAAACACATTAAGAGCTTCACTGTTTATAAAATTATTAAATACGTTCAAACCTGAACCTGATCGTGATTTTACTTCTTTACAGTGTCAAAGTTTAGACTTTCAGATGATCACAACTTTATAACACAGGTGAACAGTTGTAATATAACAGATTATGATGGATTTATAGGTAAACATTGATGAGGAATTTATAATTATTCCATCAGGTTTTTATTTACAGTTGTCATTATTAATAATATTATTATCTTCAGATTTTCTAGTCTTAAGAGTTTGTAACTATTTTATTTTTGTAATATAATTTATTTGCTGGCTCTTTAGCATAGAATATTGAACTGGTGTATGAATATTATAACATGGTGTTAATTACTAATTACTGAGTGGGTTAGTGATTTATTTTCATTAAATTGAGCGTTAATTTCTTCCGACTCTTTTCAAACAGAAAAGTAAACTAATAACTTTGTTCTTGGTTATTTATGCTCATGTTCTCTCTGTCCTGCTGTTTGCTTGTTTTGAAAAACCTCTGAAATAAATCAAATCAGAAATATTTAGGAACACATTGATCAGAAACACTGATCAGAAACACACTGATCAGAAACACTGATCAGAAACACTGATCAGAAACACACTGATCAGAAACACATTGATCAGAAACACTCTGATCAGAAACACACTGATCAGAAACACATTGATCAGAAACACATTGATCAGAAACACATTGATCAGAAACACTCTGATCAGAAACACATTGATCAGAAACACTCTGATCAGAAACACACTGATCAGAAACACATTGATCAGAAACACACTGATCAGAAACACACTGATCAGAAACACACTGATCAGAAACACACTGATCAGGAACACATTGATCAGAAACACACTGATCAGAAACACATTGATCAGAAACACATTGATCAGAAACACTCTGATCAGAAACACATTGATCAGAAACACTCTGATCAGAAACACATTGATCAGAAACACACTGATCAGAAACACATTGATCAGAAACACTCTGATCAGAAACACACTGATCAGAAACACATTGATCAGAAACACTCTGATCAGAAACACTCTGATCAGAAACACTCTGATCAGAAACACATTGATCAGAAACACACTGATCAGAAACACATTGATCAGAAACACTCTGATCAGAAACACATTGATCAGAAACACATTGATCAGAAACACTCTGATCAGAAACACACTGATCAGAAACACTCTGATCAGAAACACTCTGATCAGAAACACATTGATCAGAAACACTCTGATCAGAAACACATTGATCAGAAACACACTGATCAGAAACACATTGATCAGAAACACTCTGATCAGAAACACACTGATCAGAAACACATTGATCAGAAACACTCTGATCAGAAACACACTGATCAGAAACACATTGATCAGAAACACACTGATCAGAAACACTCTGATCAGAAACACACTGATCAGAAACACATTGATCAGAAACACACTGATCAGAAACACATTGATCAGGAACACACTGATCAGAAACACTCTGATCAGAAACACACTGATCAGAAACACATTGATCAGGAACACACTGATCAGAAACACTCTGATCAGAAACACTCTGATCAGAAACACACTGATCAGAAACACACTGATCAGAAACACATTGATCAGAAACACACTGATCAGAAACACATTGATCAGGAACACTCTGATCAGAAACACATTGATCAGAAACACTCTGATCAGAAACACACTGATCAGAAACACACTGATCAGAAACACACTGATCAGAAACACTCTGATCAGAAACACACTGATCAGAAACACTCTGATCAGAAACACACTGATCAGAAACACATTGATCAGAAACACATTGATCAGAAACACTCAGATCAGAAACACACTGATCAGAAACACTCAGATCAGAAACACACTGATCAGAAACACACTGATCAGAAACACATTGATCAGAAACACTCTGATCAGAAACACATTGATCAGAAACACTCAGATCAGAAACACACTGATCAGAAACACACTGATCAGAAACACATTGATCAGAAACACTCAGATCAGAAACACATTGATCAGAAACACACTGATCAGAAACACTCTGATCAGAAACACACTGATCAGAAACACACTGATCAGAAACACACTGATCAGAAACACTCTGATCAGAAACACACTGATCAGAAACACATTGATCAGAAACACACTGATCAGAAACACTCTGATCAGAAACACTCAGATCAGAAACACACTGATCAGAAACACTCTGATCAGAAACACACTGATCAGAAACACACTGATCAGAAACACATTGATCAGAAACACATTGATCAGAAACACTCTGATCAGAAACACTCAGATCAGAAACACACTGATCAGAAACACTCTGATCAGAAACACACTGATCAGAAACACACTGATCAGAAACACATTGATCAGAAACACATTGATCAGAAACACACTGATCAGAAACACATTGATCAGAAACACATTGATCAGAAACACACTGATCAGAAACACATTGATCAGAAACACATTGATCAGAAACACTCTGATCAGAAACACTGATCAGAAACACATTGATCAGAAACACATTGATCAGAAACACATTGATCAGAAACACTCTGATCAGAAACACAGATCAGAAACACTCTGATCAGAAACACTCTGATCAGAAACACACTGATCAGAAACACACTGATCAGAAACACATTGATCAGAAACACATTGATCAGAAACACACTGATCAGAAACACATTGATCAGAAACACATTGATCAGAAACACACTGATCAGAAACACATTGATCAGAAACACATTGATCAGAAACACTCTGATCAGAAACACTGATCAGAAACACATTGATCAGAAACACATTGATCAGAAACACATTGATCAGAAACACTCTGATCAGAAACACTGATCAGAAACACATTGATCAGATCAACATCAAAAAGCAACAGGTCACCATCTTCATCTTCTTCAATAAACTTTTATTCACATTGATGATCGACTAACTTCTTCTTCTCTCTGTAACTGAGTGATGAGAGAAGAAGTTGTAGAGTTTTGACTGAAATGTTTCATTTTGCAAATAATCTAAATTGTTGAACTAATTGTTTGAAATGTTGTACAAACTTTCTGAGGAGTTATGAAGAACTGGGCCTGGTTTCCAGAATTAAACAACAGAAAACCAAAGCAGCACCTGCTGAGTAAAACCTGGTTGGGTTCAGAAATGTCCTTACCTTTTTACACAAGGAAATGACTCACCTGTTGCCATGGCGATGTCTCCACGGCCCCACGGATTGGACGATGACTATGATGATGTCACCACAGAGCATCAATTCTGATTTGATCAGGTTGTCTCATCGCTTCTCTCCTGGATGAGAAGAGAGAGTTCCTGCCATTTACTGACTGGTGAGGAGAAACCAGCTGGACTGGACTAGACTAGAATGGACTGGACTGAACTGGACTAGAATGGACTGGACTTGACTGGACTGGACAGGACTGGACTTAACTGGACTAGAATGGACTGGACTGGACTGGACTAGAATGGACTGGACTTGACTGGACTGGACAGGACTGGACTTAACTGGACTAGAATGGACTGGACTGGACTGGACTGGACTGGACTGGACTTAACTGGACTGGACTGGACTGGACTGAACTGGACTAGAATGGACTGGACTTGACTGGGTTGGACTGGACTGGACTGGACTTAACTGGACTAGAATGGACTGGCCTGAAATGGACTGGACTAGACTGGACTAGAATGGACTGGACTGGACTGGACTAGAATGAACTGGACTGGACTGTACTAGAATGGACTGGACTTGACTGGACTTAATTGGACTGGACTTAACTGGACTAGAATGGACTGGACTAGAATGGACTGGACTTGACTGGATTGGACTGGACTGGACTAGAATGGACTGGACTGAACTGGACTAGAATGGACTGGACTGGACTGGACTAGAATGAACTGGACTGGACTGGACTAGAATGGACTGGACTTGACTGGACTGGACAGGACTGGACTAGAATGGACTGGACTTGACTGGACTGGACAGGACTGGACTGGACAGGACTGGACTGGACTGGACTGAACTGGACTAGAATGGACTTAACTGGACTGGACTGGACTGAACTGGACTAGAATGGACTGGACTAGAATGGACTGGACTTGACTGGGTTGGACTTGACTGGGTTGGACTGGACTGGACTGGACTAGAATGGACTGGACTAGAATGGACTGGACTTGACTGGACTGGACAGGACTGGACTAGAATGGACTGGACTTGACTGGACTGGACAGGACTGGACTTAACTGGACTGGACTGGACTGAACTGGACTAGAATGGACTTAACTGGACTGGACTGGACTGAACTGGACTAGAATGGACTGGACTAGAATGGACTGGACTTGACTGGGTTGGACTTGACTGGGTTGGACTGGACTGGACTGTACTAGAATGGACTGGACTGAACTGGACTTAACTGGACTGGACTGAACTGGACTAGAATGGACTGGACTAGAATGGACTGGACTTTACTGGACTAGAATGAACTGGACTGGACTGGACTGGACTAGAATGGACTGGACTTGACTGGACTGAACTTAACTGGACTAGAATGGACTGGACTGGACTTAACTGGACTGGACTGGACTGAACTGGACTAGAATGGACTGGACTGGACTAGAATGGACTGGACTTGACTGGACTGGACAGGACTGGACTAGAATGGACTGGACTGGACTGGACTGGACTTAACTGGACTGGACTGAACTGGACTAGAATGGACTGGACTAGAATGGACTGGACTTGACTGGGTTGGACTGGACTGGACTGGACTGGACTGAACTGGACTAGAATGGACTGGACTGGACTGGACTAGAATGAACTGGACTGGACTGGACTAGAATGGACTGGACTTGACTGGACTGGACCTAACTGGACTGAACTGGACTGGACTGGACTAGAATGGACTGGACTGGACTTGACTGGATTGGACTGGACTGGACTGGACTGGACTTAACTGGACTGGACTGAACTGAACTGGACTGGACTAGAATGGACTGAACTGGACTGGACTGAACTGGACTGGACTGAACTGGACTAGAATGGACTGGACTGGACTGGACTGGACTGAACTGGACTAGAATGAACTGGACTGGACTAGACTGGACTAGACTGGACTGAACTGGACTAGAATGGACTGGACTGGACTGGACTGGTGGGCCTGAATCTGTCGGTACTGGACTGAACAGGGTTCTGTATAGTCCTAAACCAAACGGTTCTGTTATTATAAATCATCTTGAGATTTGAAAATATAAAAATAAATGATAATTTGCCATCCTACTGTTTACATCTCTGACTGTCTTCTTGATAAAAACTTTCACATTTCAGTTACTCACAAGAACCAAGAATAATTTGATTACTAATTCGTTCAGGTGGATCTGATATGTCACCTCATGTAATACTAATGAAGAGAAACCAAGTGATCCATGGAGAATATTCTCTGTTTTCATTCTACCTATTGTTGGATGTTATAAACTATTAAGTTTATGTCCCAGCAGCCAATGAAGAGAAGTTAAAGTAGTTAAAGGGGCAGTATTATGTAAAATCAGCTTTTTGGAGCTTTACATTATGTTCTCTTGTTATTCCCTCATAAAAAACTTCATTGGCTGTTGAATTGATTCTTTCATACTTAACATTTCACCACCACACCAGAGGTACAACTGAGTGCTGCCTTTTCGCCGAAGCTCCTCCTCTGGACAACAGTCTCCAAGCTTCAGCCTCACTCAGCATCCTGTGACCAGGATTCCCCCAGTCGGCTCCTTCAGACTAGCCAGCAGGAATTAGCAAACATCTGGTGGAACTTAGCTGAGCTAATAATAGTAGCTATTAGCTACTGCTCAGAGCAACGCTGGTAAAAACGTTGTTAAAGGGTTAATAGAGGAGCCATGTTAGGATGACTTCCTGAAGGCGGAGCGTCAGAAACAGCAGGAACTTTTAAAGAGACAGAGGCCCAATTTCAAGGCATTTAATTACAAAGTAAAGCTTCTTTTAAGTCACGTTTAATATACAAAGCATTCTTATAACTGAGGGTTACATAGCTACTTGATTGAGTTATGAAATGCCACGATGTGCCTGAAAACACAAAACACAGCCTCTTTAAGGAAGTCACATTTTTAGATGACTTCCAGGCGTCTTAAGTACAAATTAAGTTCCTGTTTCTGTGGTCGTCCTTCAAACTGTTTATATGTGATCATCCAGTTTGAGCATCTCTGCCGACTTTAGTTCTGCTCAGCTGAGGATTCAGAGGGATGCAGTCGCTGTTCAGGAGATTTCAGGAGAGAAACAGTTTAAAACTGATGAACCAAAAGCTGCAGAAGTTTGAGTTGGTCAGACTAAATCAGGAAGTCGAGTTTTAACAGTCTTCCAGTTTAGAGCAGAAAGAGATGCCAGAGATTCAAAAACATAACCTTGTGGTTGGCCAAGAACGGCGTAGTGTTGCATAAAGAGGAAGAGGATGTTTTCAGTGAGCGTCAAACTGCTGCTGGTCTCAGTGGATCCAGCTGCAGGATGGAGGGAACATCTGTCCACAGGCTGCTGGGTGAGTCCATCTGCTGGATGTGTTGGTGTGGAAATGTTGAGAGACGATCACTGCTGCTTCCCACAGCAGAGCTGATTAAAGCTCCAACTAACCTGAGACTCTTTCCTCTGCAGCTCTGATCTCTCTGCTGAGCCGCTCAACCAACCAAGGTTACAACCTGATTCTGGTAACTCTAGATCTACATTTTATCCTGGGGAGCTGATGAAAGGATGAATGTTTTATTATTTCAGCTGCTCTGACTGTGAGTCCCAGCAGATCTCAGTTCTTCAGAGGAGAATCAGTGACTCTGACCTGTGAGGATGGAAACGTCTCTGATGGAGGAACTGTGAGGAGAAACACAACCAGAGGAACCAGGACTGAGTGTGGAGATGGATGGGGGAAACCAGCTGGTTCTACCTGTGAAATTATCTTGTTCACTTCTGACTCTGGTGTGTACTGGTGTGAGTCCACATCTGGATCCTCCCCCAGCAGCAGCAGCAGCATCCAGCTCTCTGTCTCTGGTAAGATCAGACTGTGGAGTTAGTGTTGCTGTGTGGAAATGGATGAAATGCTGTAGTTTGTCTCTGTGTTGAGGTGGATCAGTGATCCTGC
This sequence comes from Poecilia reticulata, assembly GCF_904066995.2. Taxonomy (NCBI): domain Eukaryota; kingdom Metazoa; phylum Chordata; class Actinopteri; order Cyprinodontiformes; family Poeciliidae; genus Poecilia; species Poecilia reticulata. Next base: position 26,211,311 of record NC_088847.1, on the reverse strand, counting down.
AGAGTCCTGTCCTCCCTGTGATGGAGGGAGATGACGTCACTCTGAGCTGCAGAGCAAAGAGTCCAGCCCACAACCTCCCAGCTGCTTTCTATAAAGATGGCTCCTTCATTGGTGATGGACCATCAGGTCACATGACCCTCCTCCATGTCTCCAGCTCTGATGAAGGCCTCTACCAGTGCAGCATCAGCGGTCAGGATGGAGAGTCTCCATCCAGCTGGATCTCTGTCTCAAGTCAGCAGCTTCTGATAATTTAATCTTTCTGAAATCACAGCAAAATAGACTGGAGTCTGGAACAGACACAACAGTTTTTGCTTTAAAAATTATCTGCAAACTAAACTGATCCAACACAGTTTAAAGTTTCTGTAGTTTTCCTGTAATCAGTGTGAATAATAAGTAATGAATCTGTCACAAACAAGCCTTTACTTTCTACTCTAACTATTGAATTGGTCTGGTTGGATTCTCTCTGCAGAGAAACGGACTGCCAGAGCTCTGCCCACTACTGGACCGCTTACCACGTTTGACTGGAGTTTTGATGCTCCGCCCTCTACTGAACTGCTTAACATGTCATACAGGGATTATTTTGATCTGAGCGATATTCTTTATGATGACGAAAATCCCCTAATCATAGCTCTTCCCACTGTAAAACCTGAGGCCTCTTCAGAAGCTCCGCCCCTTTGTGTAGCTCCGCCCTCTTCCTCCTCCCCTCTCCTCATCGTCACTCTGCTCTGCCACCTGGTGGTGATGTTCCTCTTCTTCTTCTGCTCTTTCCTCTTGGGGTTTTCATCTGGACTCAGAGCCAAAGGTAAAACCCTGATGATCCAACCAACCAATCACTGACCGACTGATGATCTTCACTCATTAAAATTTTTCTGCTCAAATTGTTTTAGTGGTAATAAATTAATTTTCTCTTTAACGTTCTATAAATACAGGAAGTGACCTGTCACCGTGTGCCAAGATGACTCCGCCCCCCCAGGCTCACCTGGTACCAGATGATGATGAAGGTGGTGGTGATGACGTCACAACAGAGCATCACTTCTGAACCAAACAGTGTCATCCTGCTCTGCTCCTGCTAACTTCTTCCTCTGCACTTTCTGGGAAGATTAAAGCTTTTATAAAAGTATTTAGCTTTCATAAAAAAGAAAAAATATTTGTTTTTTTATTATTTGTTGAAACTGTGATCTTCAACTTCGGAATAAAATTAATTTAAGCTTCAATTTGTTTTCTTTACATATCCACAGTAAATGTCGCTAAAACAAATCTCAGAGACTTGATTAGCAACTTGATTAGTCAGATTGTGTGAAACGTCAAAGTGAGCTAAATGAACCTTAATCTGCATAAACAACCTGATGTGCAGAAAGAAAGGCACAGGTTTCATAAGGAAGCTGAAGGTTTCGGTCATAAAGGGCAGCAACGACATAAACGCTGAAGTCAGGCTGTTCTCACCTCTGGTCCAGTTTGTGCTTCCTGGTTCTGTTGCACAGAAACGCTCTGAGATCCTCTGACGTAGTTAGTGGTGAATTTAGTCGTCTTTGGGTCTATGGTGAAGTTTTGTAAAGGGAACTTCCCAAAGTCTGCTTTAAAGGGACAGAATTATGTATTTTATAGACATATAGAATTTGCAGCGCAATCTATTTGCAATGTTATCTTCAATTATAAAAAAATATATATATATCAACTATGACATAATAGAAATCTGACTTCCTAATTTAATGCCTTAGGCCTCTGTCTCTTTAAGAAGCTTCTGCTCTTTCTGGAGCTCTATTAACTTTAACAACGTTTTTACCAGCGATTCACTGAGACGTAGCTCACATAATGAGTGCAGCAGATGCACAGCCCCACCTGGTGTTTGCCATTTACTGCTTGAAGGAGCTGAGAGGGGGAGGAGCTACATTTTGAAGGCGGAGCTAGGTGCACCCAGGCATTTTGAATAGCTGAATGGTTGCCATGGAAATTAGGTATTCTTTTAATGAGAGAATAACATTACAACACGATGTAGAGCTCAAAAAAGTAAAATGTACCTAATACTGCCCCTTTGAGAGAAACTTGGTTTCTTGAGAGACCAGAAACCAAGTTTTTCCAGCTGTTTTGCTAAAATCTAAGATTTATTTCACATTTCAATACTCCATCACAGTTTTGACTAGAAAGCCAAAACTTTCTAGGCCTCAGATGTGCTGTTGGTCCTCCATCAGAACTTCCTGCAGCTGGTGGTTGGTGTCTAAACTAATGAAGGTAAAATTTCTAACAGTTCAAGTGCTTGTTCAGACTTTCATTCAAACATTTTATTTCCATACGTCTTAAAAAACAGCTAAAATCAGGATCTTCGCTTGTCAGTGCAAATATTTAGATTTTTATTTACCTTTAAATTCAGAACCATCAAGATTTCAGAGGTTTGTTTTGGATTTTCATCCATTTTATTGCAGTAAAACTCTAAGGGCTTTTTTATGCAGAAAATAAGAAACCATATTAGGCTACAGTTGCAACAAGTTTAAGCGCTGTTAATTATCCCTGGAGCTCATGCCAGAGTGAATGAGATGGCAGAAAAGTTAGCTTAGCAAGCAACAGTGACAGCTACTGTAGTCTTTGGCATCAAACATAGTAAGACGGATATCAAATCACAACTGAGTCAAAAATATCTGACAAAAGAAAACTTAAAGCGATTACAAGCAGAAGTACACAAGAAACAGATGTATTTTTATTAATGTGCATTGGCCAATCCGGGTAATTAACTCCTGAATCCCCCTCCAGTCCAGTTGGTGGCGGTAATGCGCCACATCATCTGGCTGCCAACCGCCTCCCGTTGCTAGGATACGGTACATTTCTCAGTTGTTTGGGTAACTGCTGTAACAAGAAGCGTTTGGTGAAAGACAAACAGGTTTAAACTGCAGTCAGGCGATTATTTCCAGTCTCTAAACGGTGAATTTGAAATCTTCGCTGTGTTTTTACTTGGTTACTGTGTGTTTTTAGTCGTAGCGGGAGCCTGGTAGCGGTTAGCTCCGTTAGCTCGGGCTAAAGCTTCGCTAGTTCTGTTAGGTCTGCTTTCTGTACGTCAGGTAGCGGTTTGAAGCTGAAGCTGTTTTAACCCAGGTACCAACCGAACCTCCTCAGGCAGCTGTGTCCCATGGAGCGGACTGACCGCGGAAAGGACCCACAGCTGCTGAGGAACCAGCCCTACGACGAGAGCCTGGACGTGGAGGACGGAGAGGAGGTACCGAGTGTCTACAGCCCGACTCCCCGAGGACAGAGACAGGTACCCGGTCACAGCCTGCTGAGCTGCCCCGCTGTTAAATCTGGACTTTTAGTCTCAGAAAAGATTATTTGTATTATTTCCTCTCTAGAAAATTGTGCCAAAATAAATGTTTGCTTTGAAAATATATTTTTAGATTAAGTTTGAAAAACAAACAAGCAACAGATAAAGTTATAAAAGTTGTTTTCTCAGTTTTTGACTATTTTAAATAATCAACAGATTAATACAGTTATTCAAAAAGTCAATGAAGGAAAATTTCAGGTCTCTTAGATCAGGGGTTTCTACTTCCTGATGACTTTACAGCTGATCCTCAGGGGTCAGAGGTCAGACCGCTTCTCTCTGACCTCCATGTTTTCCTCCTGTCAGACCGAGTGGAGCAGCAGGAAGGTTCTGGGCACCATGTCCACCAGCAGCAGCAGCAGCAGCAGCAGGAACCAGCTGGATGAGGAGCACAGACCTGTGAGGGCCACAGAGCCGGCGGGGCTGAAGCCAGGGCCCGGTCTGACCCAGGAGGAAGAGGAGGAGGAAGAAGAGGAGGACTCCGATGAGGATGAATCTGATGAAGATGATGATGACGATGAGCCCACTGAGACTCTGGATGGAGTCTACGACCCTGCAGACTACTCCAACCTGCCGGTTACCACGGAGATCAGAGAGCTGTTCCAGTACATCACCCGGTGAAGAGAGACACACACACCTCAGTCCATCAGAACCATGTAGAACCAGCAGAACCTGAACTCCACTGCAGACGGTTCTGAACATCCGTCCCACTCACTTAACATGTTTAATGATGTAGAAATGAGAAGATTCTTGCAGGGAGTCCAGAATCAGTCCAGAACCAGAGTCCTGCAGGTTCTACATGCTCAACTGGGTCAGAACATCTGGATCTGATAAATGGGTCCATTTCCTCTCAGGTACACTCCTCAGAACCAGGAACTGGACCTCTGTCTCAAGCCCTTCATCCCGGACTTCATTCCCGCTGTAGGAGACATCGACGCCTTCCTGAAGGTACCAAACACTGGGAGCCGGGTCAGAACCAGGCCTTCTATTGGTAGAACATGTTTTAGAACCGTGGTCCAGTGTGTCCTGGACCAGTCCTGAACAGGCAGGTTCTCTCCAGCTGTTCCCTATAAACTCTCAGAACCTCAGTTGGTTCTGTTTGTTCTAAGGCTGCTGGAAAACAGACCCTGGATCAGAACTGGGTCCAAATCAAAGCTTCAGAACCGTCTCTGTCAGGTTGCCCTGATGTGAAATGTGCGTGGTGTGTTCAGGTTCCAAGGCCGGATGGGAAACCAGACAATCTGGGCCTGCTGGTTCTGGATGAGCCCAGTGTGAAACAGTCGGACCCGACGGTTCTGTCTCTGTTTCTGTCGGAGGAAACCAAGCAGCACGGAACCACAGAGGTACACACACCTGGACACACACACACCTGCAGCCTCCGGGGTCTGGTCCGGTACCATCAGAACCCCGCTCTGTCTCTCCGCTGCAGCTGAAGAAGGTTCCGAGCGTGGCGGGCCCGCGGACCAACCCCCGGGCCGTGGACAGCTGGGTGGACAGCATCAGCGCGCTGCACCGGTCCAAGCCGCCGGCCAGCGTGCGGTACAGCAGAACCATGCCGGACCTGGACAGCCTGATGCAGGAGTGGCCCCCGGAGGTGGAGGAGCTGCTGGGGGCCCTGCAGCTGCCGCCGGCCCGGCTGGCCTGCAGCCTGCCGCAGTACGCCGACCTGGTCTGCAGCCTGCTGGACGTCCCCGTCCACGGAACCAGGGTCCAGAGCCTGCACCTGCTCTTCAGCCTCTACCTGGAGTTCAGAGACTCCCAGCACTTCACCAGCCGAGTGTAGGCAGAGGTCAGGGGCCACAGCCCTGGCTTAGTGCTGCAGCGGTTCTGATGACTGAGGGGTTCTGGTTTCAGATTATTTCTCTGGTTCTGCTGTCAAATAAAGAGTGAAAGCAGGAGAATCATACAGAACCAAAGGGTTCTGGTCGGGTTCAGAGATGAGGAACCGTCTCATCTCCACATCATTAACCTGTGTGAAGAATTAATTTACATCCAGCAGCTGGTTCTGGTTCCCAGAGAGAAACGGGACCTGCTGCAGCTGGCGTCTGAGTCTCAGACGTCCCAGTGGCAGTGAACGCACCATCTGTTCTGCAGGAATGTCCCAACATGTCAGCCTGAATCCAGACCATCCAGTGATCAGCGTCACCATGGCAACAGGTTTCAATTCAGGAAGTTTGACTTCATTTCCTGAAGCATTGAAGGAGTGGAACCAGAACCCGGTCAGAACCACCAGCAGGGATGAAGGAGCAGAACCAGAGAAATCATCGTGACTCCTGTTGATAATTACATTTTTAAACCTGAACTCCATCGAAGGTCGGGTTCTGCTGAGGGCTTCCTGATCTGATGGAGCAGAGACGGGTCTGAAGCAGCGCAGGCCTGAACCCGACAGAACTTCCAGGTCACACTTTTTATTTTCCAAATAAAATTACAAAAAATAATCACAATTGTATTTTTATCTGCTCAGCAATTAACAAAGACTTTCAATATTTTAATGAAAATGCTGCTAAATTTAGCAAATCATTGTAAATCTTCCTTATTGAAAGGAAACGATTTTCTCAGTTTAGTTTTCGGCAGGATGGTTTCTGTTAGTTTACGTTTTTAGTAAATTGTCATAACGGGATACTAGTCACTTTATGAGGAACAGCTGAGTTTAGCTTATGATTAAAAGTAAGACAATACCAGTAAAAAGAAAGCGGCTAATAAAAGAACAAAACTCTGAGATGGAAGAAACGCTTTTTATTTTAAGACGAACCAGAACGACAGGAAACAGGCGAGAGAAGAAGAACAGCAGAACAATCAGGTGAGGACTGACAGAAACCGGCTCAGAGATCCTGAAATCACCTGCTATCTGTGTGCTGAACGTGTTTAAAGTAATGTTTCACTAAAGCTTCAACATTATGAGTAATCACGAAAATATTTCCACCAGTAGGAAACTTTATAACCTGAGGAGTAAAGTATCTGTCTGGGAAAAATCATGACAATTTCTCAGAATGACAATATTACCACCAATAATTAAATTACAGTCGATATTAAACCGTAATCACACTAACGTTACACATTAACAGAAGTTGAACATGAAATATAATTATTTAAAACAGACAATTGAGTTATTGTTTTGTTGAATAAAGATTTTATTTTATCCAAAGATGTTTGTGTATTTTTTTCTTCCAATGTTTCTCCTGGTTCTCTTCGTTGAAATGCATTAGGAGTTTAAGTTAATACGTGACTTTAGCACAGGAAGCAAAGTAAAAAAAGGAATGTTTTATTTATGTATAATTATAATATATGTTTTATAAAATTTTACTTAGATTCCGTAATTTCTCCGTAAAGGAATACATTTCCACTCGGGAATAATTTCTCTAACGGTTCACGGCTGTCAAACAGTTAGCCTCAATTTCCCACAATGCACCTCTGGAACTGACAGGGCTAACATGGCGGCAGACGGCTGCATCTTCCACAGGACCCTGACTAGGTCCAGACCCGCTCCAAACCAGGTCAGAACCCAGAGTTTTGTTGTTACCGGGATCGTCCTGATAGGCTGAACGGGAGCAAGAGCGGCTGTTAGCGGCCTCCGTTCCGCCTCTGTGATCGAATCCTCCTCCACCAGACTCCACTCAGAACCCAGCTGCTTTAAGGCGGTTCCGCTTATCAACAACAGCAGCTATTCTGTGGAGTTCTGTTTGATTTGGGTTCTCATGAAACGATTCCAGACCATCAGTTCGGCTGTTTGTTAGCAGCTGACTAGCTTCAGTTGGTTCGGTTCTGGTGGTTTTAACCCGGTTTATCAGGTGCAGCGCAGACATGTGATGTAAAGTACTTTGTGAATCTGACAGGTCAGGTTCTGATCAAAACTAGGACTGTTAAAATAAAGAACTTTGAGATTGATCAGTTCATCCCGAATTAACTGTGTGGTCCTTATAAAGTAGCTATTTTATTAAGAGGTTAGTAACATTATTAATTAATGGGAAATAAGGATGGTTAGCTTCAATTTCAACATTTCCTAAGCAGGTTTGGAATGGGAAATATCCCTGAGTGCTGTCCTTTCTGCTTAGTCTATTATTCGTTTCTGTCAAAAAATACTAAAATCTGACACAATTTAACATGTTAATTATGTTCTGAAAGCTTTATAATGTTTCCTCTGATTGGTTCCCTCTTACCTGTGATCAAAATGGGATAGAAATGGACCATCATATTTATTCAAGTCATAAAATAATTTTTCTTGCATCCAGACTGGAAAATACATTTTAATATGTTTGTGTGGGAAAGAAACTGATGCCTGATTGCGATCAGTCACGCCGTTGTAGATGGTTCTGTTTGGTACCAAACTAAGGATCAGTCTCTGTTCTCCATATTTCTTAGTTTTTTCCCCTTCTGCTTGGCTTCCAGGCGTCTTCGTCCTCACCAGTTGTCTGCAGGGAGTCCCTGCACGTTGTGGACATTCGTCGTTACAGCAGAGACCCGGCGTTCGCCATCTACTTCCCCCAGGCCGTCCAGACTGGTGAGACAGAAACAGGACAGAGACGGTGTCCTCTGCCTCTGATCGTAGTGTCCTCTATCTGTCCTCTGTGTCCTCCATCTGTCCCCTGTCTCCAGGTGAGTACCTGTATGACGTCACGCTGACAGATGGTGACTGCCGCCTCCAGGTGACTCTGGACCCCGGTCTGAACCGGCTGGTGGAGAGGCGGGTCCTGAAGCCGGGGTCGGCACTCCGTAACGCCGCATTCAGCCCGGCCCTGAGCGCACAGCTCCCAGAATGCCCTGGGGCCTCCGCAGACAGAGACAGGTGAGTCCAGCCAGGTGAGACGCTGTGCAGTGATGTCATTAGAGGAACTGACTGAGGCTCCGCCCCCTGCAGCTACAGGCTGGTGAGCGTTCATGTTGACGATGAGGAGGAAGGAGTCAGGAGGTGCGAGGCGGACTGGGACTCTCTGCCCTGGTTCGGACCATCAGAACCAGCAGGTGAGATCCAGTAGAACCAGCATCCAAACTTTATGTCATGTGGGCCAAAATCTTCGAGTCAGGAGCAGGTGGGCATTAATCAGACTTTTTAAGTGGCGTCCTGAAGAAACTTATTTAAAATTGGAATGATTTCCAAGAACATTTTTATGTTTTTGACGCGATGAATTCTTCGCCATGCAGAAAATGTTATTTATTGTAAATCCAAACATTTAAAATTATTTTGCATATTTGTTTTATTAAAATAAGAGGCCACAAAATGTCAGTGTGTGGGACACAAATGGCCCCCAGGCCACACTTTGGACACCCCTGCAGGAGAATCATCAGAGTTTTTCCTGCCCTCTGATTGGTTTATGGTCACCAGGTGAGCTGCTTCCTCTCAGAGCCAGCAGGAGCGTCTTCCTCCCTCTGTGGAATAACGTGGATTACAGCGGCGAGGCGTGGACGGAGGCTCCGCCCACTGAGGGCCTGGAGGAGGAAGACGAGGAGGAGGAGGAGGAGGAAGGTAGGGGCCAATCACAGCGCAGGTTCATCAGGGGAGTTACTAATTAACCGCTCACATGACCTGTGTGTTGCCAGGACGACAGCCGTCTGTTACCGTGTCCGAGCTGCGGGAACGCTTCCTGTCCGGTCGCCGCGGCGTCACCAGGGGCGCCATCCAGCATCAGCTGATCGTACGCATCATCAACAAGTCCCACCTGATGTACTACGGCAGGACAGACAGGAACTGTGAATGCCCATATAAGGTCAGTGGGAAACGCATAATGTGAAGCACGGTGGAGGACGTGTGATGCCGTGGGCCGCTGGGAGTGAATCCGTCCTCACTTCCTGCTCAGACAGGAACCTTTAGATGAAACCCTGAGCAGCTGCTGCTCCCCTCAGCCCACAGCATCACCCCTCCACCGCCGTGCCCTGCAGCTCTCTCCATGTGTTCTCCAGGCCGTGCTGCAGGCCTGCGACCCGACAGGAAGTGTGTGTGTGGTGCTGTGGAACAGTGTGTGTGTCAACTGGTACCGGCGCCTGGAGCTCGGTGACATCATCAGCCTGCGACGCTTCCGGGTCAAACAGCACTACCAGGCGGAGGTCGACGACATCGGTACGATTAACTCTGGACTTCCTGTGGAGACGGAAACATCTTCAGCGCACTGCAAAAAGTAAAACCAACCATTTTAGTTTAGCTCCCAGTGGAAATATCTTGGTGAACTTGAAATAAGATTAAAACTAACCGACAAGAAGCTTTTAAGTAAAAACAAGACATTTTCCCCATGTTGTGAAATAATCTGAAAAACTAGAACTTTTTCATTAATATTGAGGAATTATGTAGTTAAAGCGAGCTCTGATGTCTCCCTGGAAAGTTACTTGTGAGTTAGATTTAGTCTTATCTACACTGCAAACTAGACACAAATACTTGGTAAGGTTTTGTGTTTTTGCAGTTCTCGTGTTTTATTGGCCCAGATGAACATAGTGGTCCAGTAAAGCCCGGTATGTTCATCAGCTCTGGATTTCTCCCACCTCCGGAAACGAGATGCACTGATTTCACTTTTTCCTCTATCGGCCGAAACCGATCCGATCCAGAGAAACGGCTGGACATGGGGGATCGGTTTGTCTCTCGGTGGAGGAGGAGTGATGATGTGGGCTCATGGCGGGGTCATGACCCGGCCCGTCTCTGTTGCAGAGATCAGTGTGAACAGCAGGAACCCGGCAGCTCAGCTCTGCGTCGTCTCGGAGACGTCCGTCTCACCTGAGAGCGTCCCGCCTGCGCCGTCATACAGCTTCTACAGCAGGTCTGTGTCCCCGTCCGTCCCCGTCTGTCCCGGTCCAAACCTCCCGCTGACCCGCCTGTCCTTTCATCCAATACAACCAGCAAGGAGTACCAGGAGCGTCGTCACGGCAACCTGTGTGATGTCATCGGCCTGCTGACCTTCGCAGGTCGGTCGGAGCGAGTCCGGAGTAAAGGTGAGACGGAAATGTGACCCGCCATGACAGATTCTGAAATTAGCGATTCTAAGTTTTCTAAAGATGTCAAACATGTGGGAAGAATCAAAAAATGAACAAGATATAACCTTTGGGATGTTGGGACTCTGTAAACCAGATATCTGAGAAAACAGGTTTCAGAAGAATTTCTCTGTAAACAAACTGAATTCAAACACAAAGGTTTCCATTTTAAAACTGCAGAGAACAGCAGAGAAATCCAACAACCGCTCAAATCTCATCACTCCGATTTTGTTTACATTTTGTGAAGGAGGAAGCTGCACTCAGTGTCTTCTTCAGAGGTTTTCATGTAATTTCCTTCATTTTTTTCTCGGTGTAGCGCCCCCACAGGCGAGGAGAGGAACAGGTTTTTCAAAGGGCTTGGTTGGTTTGACTCAGTGCGGTGTCAAACAAAACAGCACCAGCTGAAAATTAAGCAAATCTTGTAATTTTGGTCTCCAATTGAACCGAATCTCCTTGACTATCAGGCGTAAAATGGCCTATTTAAAACATGGAATAGTTTCTTCTTTGCATGTTTAGTAAAAAGCCCTGAAAACTGCAGTTTTCTCAGAATTTCTTTGTTTCTGTTCTGTTCCTGGTTTCACTTTTGCGCCTCACGTGTTTCTGTTTAATCGCGTCACTTCCTGTTTCACCGCCAGATGGTCGAGGGGCGGGACTTCTGGAGTACCGCTGGCTCCGATTGGAGGACGGCAGCAGCGAGCAGCCAATCATGGTGAAGCTGTTCTCCACGTCGCAGCCTGAGACGCAGCTGAAGCTCCTCCCACGTAGGTGAGCCTGGCAGGTCGCTCCGCTGCTGCAGCAGCTGCAGCAGCTGCAGCAGCAGCTGCAGCCCAGATGTTTCTGCTCTGTCTGCAGTGTCCGTGGTGGTCTGCACCCGCCTCCGGCCCGTCACGGCCCACCAGAACCCCGCCTGGCTTTACCTCACCAACACCACCTACACACAGGTGTACTGCACAGGTAGGCCTCACCCTGCCGTTTCCTCTCCTGCTCCAGCCTGACCTCTGACCTGTGCTCTGATTGGCCGGCAGGGCAGGGTCACCACCCCCGGATGAGCTACCGGCGGCTGCAGCCGGTCCGGACCTTCCTGCGGTGGCTGAGGAACCAGGAGGACCAGCAGGTGCTGAGCAGGGCTCTGATTGGAGGGTTCTTCATCTTCCCGCCTCCTCCCGTCTCCTTGGAAACGCTCATGAGGGAGAGGAGAGGTGAGCCACTGGGCAAAAGGTCCACACAGACCTAGTTACGTTTACCTGAGTAACTATTTAGAAATTAAAGACTTTTAGGAGTATTTTTACTCTGCTGGACTTTTTACTTTAACTTTTTCAGAGTCAGGATGGTGAAACGTTGGAGTTTCATCGAGTCTCATTGACGTTTTTTCCTCTTTTTAAACTTTCATTCCTGCCTTTCTGGGGCAAAACTTACTTTTCTTGGATAACCGTTCCTCATTGATTTGAATAATTTTGAATTAATGAGTTATAACATTAATGTCCTGATTTAGAAAAATGTTTATTTTGCCTGATTTGGTTATTTATATAAATTATTTTCATTCTTTAAATATCAAAATTCCCAGATAACTTTATATTTTGGTTTGTCTGATGTAATGTTTAAACATTATAGCGTTGATGTTTTGATCGCCTTTTTTAGTCTTACATGAGTTAAAATGAGTTTAAAGTTTTTTGTTTTTTTGATTACGCCGTCACTCGGTTCTGGTTCCGGTTCTGGTTCCCAGGTGAGCTCGGGTTCCTGCAGGGGGCGGAGCTTCAGAGGGAGCTGGAGCAGCTCTGTTACCGGGAGCGACGCACCTTCTGCCTCCAGGCGACCGTTTCCATGGTTACCTACAGCTGCGCGGGAGAGGTGAGGCTGAGCGCAGACGGTTCTGGCCCGACTGGACCCGGAGCTGACCCGGTTCTGTCGTCCCCCAGGAGGACCGCTGTCTGTTCTGGACGGACAGGCCGTCGTTCTCGCCGTCTCCGCCGTCCTTCAGGACGCCATTGTCCTCCCGTTTTTGCCCGATGTCTCCGTCCTCGTCCCTCAGCGCGTCCACGCCGCGTCCTGCAGGCGCGTCACGGTGAGACGGCGGGCTGGACTCAGGGGGACGTCTCCGCATGAGGACTCATGTCTCCGCATGAGGACCGGTCTCATGTCTCTGGGTTTGTCCATGCAGGCGGTCCAGCAGGAGGAGGAAGCTGCTGATGCCAGAGACGCCCAGCAAGAGGTCAGAGGTCACAGTGGACGCCTGTCTGTCTCAGTGCGTCTCTGATGGACGTGTTCTGTCTCCACAGGCGTCCTCTGCTCGCTGTCCAGCCAGAACCCGACAGGACAGGTGAGATGCTCTGGTTCTGTTCGCTCCGTAGGGTCAACAGGTCCAAACGGGTCAGAACCACAGTCACTGGAATCATGGTGGAAAACAAAGTCTTCAGGAAATAATGAGATTTAACCGGGTCAGAACCGGTTTATGGGTCAGAACAGGTCAGAACATGTGTAAGTGTTAACGGGTCAGAAAGGATCCGGACCTTCCAGGGGTTCCAGAACCAGAGACATGTCCTGTAGTTTGGCTGTAGGAGTTTTGTTTAAGCCAGCTGACCAGCAGTGCTCAGCCACAGCGGTTCCAGGGTTCTGTGGGGATGAAGTGTATTTTGGTCCAGAACCGGATCAGAACCGCCTGGACCCGTCTCTCTGCAGTGATCCTGTTTGAGGCCTCCATGGAGTTCCTGGATCCCGCTGGTGAAGACGAGGATGATGAAGACGATGATGACGATGACTCTTCCTCCTACGCCACCGCCGCCCTCCCCCCGTCCTTCTCGCCCGTCGCCACGGAAACCTTACCGCTGCGCTTCGACTACGGCCGCAGGGAGGAGCAGGCTGCTGCCGTGGCGATGGGGGGCGGGGCCAGCGCCCAGCGCTGTGGCTCCGCCCCCAGAGACTACTACACAGTGAGGCTGAGAGGTACAGACACGCCGGAGCGGACCCGGGTCGGAACCGGGTCGGAACCGGCTCTGACCGTCTCTGGTTCTCCCTCCAGCTCTGTCGGACGGCCTGACGATCGACGCCGCCTTCCTGCCTCACCTGTCCTCCTCCTCGCATCGCCACGGCAACACCTGGGCCTCCATCCTGTCCCAGGGAGCCTTCTCCTCACACACACCGCCGCCGTCTCCAGGTGAGTCCAGACAGGTGGAAAATCCTGAAATTTTACTCAAGTAAGAAAAGAAACACTTCAGAATAAAATCTCTCTCTCTCTCTCTCTCTCTCTCTCTGTCTCAGCTGACCTGATCGCCATGGCGCCCCAGCTGGCCAATCAGAGGCTGGTCTGCGTCCTGGAGGCGTGTCACCTGGGCGGAGCCAGAACCGAAGTGGTTCTGAGTCGAGGTTTCCACCTGAAGGACTGACACCTGGAGGTTCCTCACTGCGACCCAGAAGAACCAGCAAGAACCTTTTAATAAACATCGTAATCAAACGCCGACTCTTCAGACCTGAGACGTCTAGTGGTTGCCATGGAGACCTGAGATGAGGAGGTCCGTTCTGGACCAACCCAAGTGGACCTCCGTGTCGCATCATATCCGTTCCCCAGGGGAACAGAACGTAGCAACAAGAAGTTCCAGGAAGTTTTATTTATTTATTCAGTTCAGTTTATTTATGAGGCAACTTTTTATAACATGTCATCTTAGCGGACTTTTTAAAAAAAGTAATTTTAATTCCAGTCGAAGGGTTTTCATTTCATTAGAAACCAGAAGGACTGAATCAGTGTGAATGTGAGCCACTGTTTTTATCGTAAAGCATCTTTGAGTGTTTTTTTTTAAATAAAGTGCCATATAAGTTTGATATAGTTTTCATTACTTTCTAACAGGTGAGGTTTGGCAGCATTACCTCTGATTCCCCCTCCTGGACGGAATCACAGCCAAACTGACCTTCTGTTGCTCTATGGAGACAAAAAACATGAAGGTAACATTTGAATTAACAGCAAACTGGAGAGTAGTAGGAGAAACTAGCAGAGAGGGGAAAGTTACGTATTTACAAATATAGCTCAAGCTAATCTACTTTAGAACGAGGCGTGAGAATCAGAGACGGTCTGACCAGCCCACAAATACTGGTACTGGACTGTTCCAGTCCAAATATGGAGCTTTTCTAATCACATTTAGCTGATTTGACCGGTGAAAATGTCTGGGTTTCATTAATATTCAGGGGACCGTAAACATTGTTACACTGATTGGTCTGATTTGTGGGACATGTCGAACTTTATTTCACGTAACGTCCTGCCCGTCTGCAGGAAGTGGCTGTTTTTATCCGTTCGGACAGAACCGGCAGCTGATGTTTACGAAGCTCCAGTGGAGCTTTACACATTAACCACAGAACAAATTTAACAAAACATGGATGTTGTAACTCACCATGACGTGTTTCTGTGAGGATGGGGTCAAAGGTCAGGGGGTCACATGCACAAACACTACAAGACGTCCTGAGCGAGTTCATCTAATAAACTGACTATAAGAGGAGGATGAAGACAAAAACTACTTCCTGGAATTTACACATTTTTTTCAGTGTTTCAGTGAGACTGCTGCTTTTTATTTTTATTTCAATAAATATCAGATTTCGGTGTAATTTTTGTCCAGGTTCATTTAAAAGTGAGTTATTTTTGTTACATGTTAATATTTTAAGCTAAAGAATACTAATTATTAGGGACGAAATGATAAGAACCTTTGAGCTGGTATCAAATCTGACATTAATATTAGTGTAATAACAGCATTTACTGATATCCAATATATATATATATATATAAACACCAGAGCAATAGAGGCTCAGATCTACCACACCAGACAAGACCCAAGGTGTAGGTTGTACAAGGAGGCCCCTGAGACAGTCCAGCACATAATAGCAGGGTGCAAGATGCTGGCAGGGAAAGCGTACATGGAACGACATAACCAAGTGG
The DNA here is from genome assembly GCF_904066995.2 of Poecilia reticulata. Classification (NCBI taxonomy): domain Eukaryota; kingdom Metazoa; phylum Chordata; class Actinopteri; order Cyprinodontiformes; family Poeciliidae; genus Poecilia; species Poecilia reticulata. Next base: position 26,196,141 of record NC_088847.1, on the reverse strand, counting down.
CAGGCATAGTGTACAGGAACATCTGCACAATATGGACTGGAAGCCCCGAGATCAAAGTGGGGAACACCCCCAAAAGTGGTGGAGAATGACCGAGCTAAGATCCTGTGGGACTTCCAGATCCAGACAGACAAGATGGTAATGGCGAACCAACCGGACATTGTGGTGGTGGATAAAGAACAGAGGAAAGCCGTTGTGGTGGATGTAGCAATACCAAGTGACTACAACATCAGGAAAAAGGAGAAATTGGAGAAATACCAGGGCCTCAGGGAGGAACTGGAAAAGACCTGGAAGGTGAAGACCACAGTGGTGCCTGTGGTCATCGGGGCCCTCGGGGCAGTCACCCCCAAACTGGAGCAGTGGCTCAAACAGATCCCAGGAACAACATCAGACATCTCAGTCCAGAAATGTGCAGTTCTAGGCACATGCAAGATACTGGAGGAGAACCTGAAGCTCCCAGGCCTCTGGTAGAGGACCCGAGCTCAGAGGATGAAACAGACCACCCGCGGAGGGTGAGAAGGGAATTTTTTATATATATATATATATATATATATATATATATATATATATATATATATATATATATATATATATATATATATATATATATATATATATATATATATATATATAATACTGCAGGAATTAATGTTCAAATTTTGCATGAATTAAATTAAATCAGGAAGAAACTGAGAGAAAAATATAGCGTGTATTTCTATTTTAGCACAAAGAAGCTGAATATTTAAGATGTGAATGTCAAAGTAACACCTTAAAGAGTCAGTTCATGCTAACATGCTAATAACAGTGGAGCACAGATTTCTGCTGCTACAAGATAAACTTTTACTTTTTAAATGAGGCTTCAAAGAGATGCAGGAACTTTTTAGAGAAGATTAGAGAAACTTTAAAACAGTCGAAATAAAAGCTGCAGAAGTTTGAGTTGGTTTGGAAATCAGGAAACTGAGGTTAAAAGTCTTCAAGCTGATATCGACAGGGAGTGGTCAAGAAAAGTTAAAGATGTTTTATCAATGTTCGAAAAATCAACAACCACATCTGAAGCTCCGCCCACAACAGAAGCCCCGCCCCTTTGTGTAGCTGCGCCCTCCTTCTCCTCCCCTCTCCTCATCGTCACTCTGCTCTGCCACCTGGTGGTGATGTTCCTCTTCTTCTTCTGCTCTTTCCTCTTGGGGTTTTCATCTGGACTCAGAGCCAAAGGTAAAACCCTGATGATCCAACCAACCAATCACTGACTGACTGATGATCTTCACTGGTTCTGGTTCTGTTCATTTAGTTTCTTCAATTTATAACCGATTGTTATTAAAAGTGTTTCTACCTTCATTGTTTTTATGGTAATAAATGTATTTTTTCTCTAACTTCCTCTGAATACAGGAAGTGACCTGTCACCATGTGTGAAGGTGACTCCGCCCCCCCAGGCCGACCTGGTACCTGATGATTATGATGACGTCACCGCAGAGCATCACTTCTGACCCAAACAATCCCATCATGCTCTGCTCCTGCTCTCTTCTTCCTCTTTGTTTTCTAGGAAAATTGTTTAATTATCTGAATAATTAAAACTGATGACATTATTTTAATTCCATCAATCCAAGAATTAAAAAAATCACAACCAGCAATTTTTAACAAAGGTTTTCTTAAATCTGAAGTAATTAGCTTTAATATTAAAAATACATTTGTACATAATTGTTAAAATTGTCTCTATGTTCTGACAGTAGAATATGAGACAGATTATGTGTTAAAGATGGAGCTCCTCTGGCTCCACCTAGTGGTCCTACTGCCACCAGCAGAAACACAGCCCTCCCAGTGAGAATCAACCAATCAGAACCAGGAGGAGAGTCTTAGTGCTGTCAATCAGGCTTGTGTATGTGCTGCTCAGTCCCTCCTTATTGCTCTGTGCTACTCTACAGCTCCTCTCCCTCAGCGGAGCTTGTGACAAACGTTCAGGCTAGTTAGCATGACTAGCAATGGAAGCTAATAAACAGTTTTACATTTAACTGGGTTTGTTTCTCTGCCATTAGCACAGCTGCTGCCAATCAACAACCTTCAGTTTGTACATGGAACCAACAACCAGCAGCATGTAAACGAAGGTGACTGACACCTGTAAGCTTTACATCGTGTTATCCTTTTATTCCATCATTAAAAATAAACCTGGAGTGATAAAAACATCTGGTTGAACTGCTGAGTTCATCATAGGAGCCACTTCTCAGTGAAACGCTGGGGAAAGGGTTGATAAAGGGTTAATGGAGAAACGATGCTGTGACTTCCTGAAGGCTGAGAGTCAGAGAGAGAGATGGAGCTTCTTAAAGAGACAGAGGCGTTAAAATGCAAAGTTAGATTTACTGAATGATTGTCAGAGTTACTTTGAACCAAATTTACCGATAAAACCCAGTGAGACCAGAAACCCAGAGACCCGATCAGCCACTCTGAGAGCCTCACCAGATAAACATTGCCATGTCCTTCTGTTTCTGGTTGTTTCATGACATTAGCTTTGAGGAAGTTACATTTTTAGATGACGTCAAGGCTTCTTAGTAAAGTTCCTGTTTATGTGGTCGTCCTTCAAACTGTTTATATGTGATCATCCAGTTTGAGCATCTCTACCTACTTATGTTCTGCTCAGCTGAGGATTCAGAGGGATGCAGTCGCTGTTCAGGAGATTTCAGGAGAGAAACGGTTTAAAACTGATGAACCAAAAGCTGCAGAAGTTTGAGTTGGTCAGACAAGATCAGGAAGTCGAGGTTCAAACTGTTAGAGCTCAGAGAAAGAGAAGAAGTCAAAACAGGCTAGAGATAATTTATGAGGCGTCAAAATGTTCTGCAAAGTAACTTTGTGGTTGATTAAAAAAGACGTAGTGATCCAGGAAGAGGATGTTTTCAGTGAGCGTCAAACTGCTGCTGGTCTCAGTGGATCCAGCTGCAGGATGGAGGGAACATCTGTCCACAGGCTGCTGGGTGAGTCCATCTGCTGGATGTGTTGGTGTGGAAATGTAGAGAGACGATCACTGCTGCTTCCCACAGCAGAGCTGATTAAAGCTCCAACTAACCTGAGACTCTTTTCTCTGCAGCTCTGATCTCTCTGCTGAGCCGCTCAACCAACCAAGGTTACAACCTGATTCTGGTAACTCTAGATCTACATTTTATCCTGGGGAGCTGATGAAAGGATGAATGTTTTATTATTTCAGCTGCTCTGACTGTGAGTCCCAGCAGATCTCAGTTCTTTGAAGGAGAATCAGTGACTCTGATCTGTGAGGATGGAAACGTCTCTGATGGAGGGACTGTGAGGAGAAACACAAGCAGAGGAACCAGGACTGAGTGTGTTTGGTGGGGGATATCAACTGGTTCTACCTGTGAAATCACCTTGCACCCGAATGACTCTGGTGTGTACTGGTGTGAGTCCACATCTGGATCCTCCCCCAGCAGCAGCAGCAGCATCCAGCTCTCTGTCTCTGGTAAGATCAGACTGTGGAGTTAGTGTTGCTGTGTGGAAATGGATGAAATGCTGTAGTTTGTCTCTGTGTTGAGGTGGATCAGTGATCCTGCAGAGTCCTGTCCTCCCTGTGATGGAGGGAGATGACGTCACTCTGAGCTGCAGAGCAAAGAGTCCAGCCCACAACCTCCCAGCTGCTTTCTATAAAGATGGCTCCTTCATTGGTGATGGACCATCAGGTCACATGACCCTCCTCCATGTCTCCAGCTCTGATGAAGGCCTCTACCAGTGCAGCATCAGCGGTCAGGGAGAGTCTCCATCCAGCTGGATCTGGGTCAAAGGTCAGCAGCTTCTCTTTAGTTTTGATAACATGTTGATCTGCCCGGTTTTATAATAAACTAATATTTTTCGTTTTTTTACTTTTGATTCTCACCAGTAGAGGGCAGTGTGAACTGACTGATTCAGATAATTTATAGTAAACACAGACCACAGAGGGAAAGGACACTAAATATATTTATATCATACAACAAGATTTGCTGTTATTAACCAGATTTTCTGCTGAATTCAGTCATGAGACATTAATTCAGTCATTTTCTATCATCTGTGCTTTCCAGTTCTGCAGGTGTTGACTATAAATAACTTTAAATTATCTGCAGAAAAACGTACAACTATAGCCCCGCCCGCCGCCACTGGAGCCACGCCCACCTTTGGAGCCCCGCCCACCACCACTGGAGCCCCGCCCACCACCACTGGAGCCCAGCTCAATAATACAGCCCCGCCCACGACCCTAGCCCCGCCCACCATCACTGGAGCCCCGCCCACGACCCGAACCCCGCCCACCATCACTGGAGCCCCGCCCACGACCAGAGCCCCGCCCACCATCACTGGAGCCCCGCCCACGACCCGAGCCCCGCCCACCATCACTGGAGCCCCGCCCACGACCCGAGCCATGGCCACCACTTTGCCTCCTCCTCCTCCCACCGTCTCCCTCCCCATCAGACTGGTCTGCCACCTGGTGGTGGTTTGTCCGTATTGCATCTGTACTCTCCTCATGGTTTCTTTATTTCGCCAGAGAACCAAAGGTAAAACTCTGAATCATTCACTGATTCGACAATCAGTCAATGAATTAATCAATTAATTATTGATTTTTACTTTTTTATGCAAAATTTCTCTAAATTCAGAAAACGTCCCGCCTGTGTCAAAGGAAGTGACATCATCATTCCTTGCTGGGCAGGGATTGGACGATGTGTATGAAAACGTCATCAGTGATGTGACCACAGAGCATCACTTCTGAAATAAACTGGACTCCAAATTAACAGCAAACAATTTAAATTACTCACCTTGTAGAACTTCAGAGCCAATAAATGTCTCTCTGTTTTATTTAAAGCGAAATATATTAAATTCAAATAAATAATTTCCAACAAACAACACAGGCTTGACTCTATGACTGAAAACTAGAAGAAAACACACCAGCAGCAGTAATTTTAGAAAATGTAAACACTTAGACCAGTGGTTCTTAACCTTTTTTGAGGTACCGAACCCTCCAGTTTCATATGCTCATTCACCGAACCCTTCTTATTCGCCCCCCCCCCCTCCTCCACCTTCCCCGCCGACACACAAAATATTTTGCGGTATTCTGATTTAGTAATGTAATAATATTAGTTGTGTTACCACCCCCACGCCACTAGAGGCAGTAGCAACCCCGAAAAGATGCGACTAAATCCATGCTGAGAGAGGAGCTCCTTCAATCAGGGCTCCTCCACAGCTCTGATTGGCTAAGCAATGTAACGTGATCCTCTGATTGGCTAAGCAATGTAACGTGATCCTCTGATTGGCTCAGCAATGTAACGTGATCCTCTGATTGGCTCAGCAATGTAACGTGATCCTCTGATTGGCTCAGCAATGTAACGTGATCCTCTGATTGGCTCAGCAATGTAACGTGATCCTCTGATTGGCTCAGCAATGTAACGTGATCCTCTGATTGGCTCAGCAATGTCACGTGATCCTCTGATTGGCTCAGCAATGTAACGTGATCCTCTGATTGGCTCAGCAATGTAACGTGATCCTCTGATTGGCTCAGCAATGTAACGTGATCCTCTGATTGGCTCAGCAATGTAACGTGATCCTCTGATTGGCTCAGCAATGTAACGTGATCCTCTGATTGGCTCAGCAATGTAACGTGATCCTCTGCAGCAAGTGATGGCAAAGCGGGGCGTCATCACGACTTTACACAGGTGAGTCTTTACCTCCGCGGCATCGAACCCCTGAGACCGACTCACCGAACCCAGGTTAAGAACCACTGACTTAGACATTGGTTGGTTTCCATTTGACTAAAACAAACGATCAAACTACATTTCCCAGCATTCATAGTGCTGAAGTCACAAAGTTAAAACACAGTGCTCTGTGATACAGTGCTGTTATTTTGGTGTGCAACACAATCCAAACAAGGGTCACAAACTCGCATGAGGAAACTTTTCTTCCATCCTGCTGGATGTGGAAAACAACGTTTTAAACATCCGAAGTGAAACTTGGAGAACATTTACAGAGTAAAGTTGGTGCAACTACTTCTCACCGGCTGTGTACATTTATCTGCAGCCTAACTTTCTGGAGGTCTGCTGAAGCTTCTTCCGTAAACGTTGTGGGACCTCCATTTGGTCAGATGACTTTTATTTTTGTGGGCCCACTTCCTGTGTTGGCCCAAAGTCTCCAGCTTCTTTCAAGCTTTGCTCACAGTTTCCTTCCTCCTCGTCTCCACTATGGCCTGTGAGGATGTGGACCTCTGCTTGGTGTCAAACTGATTACCTTCTTCAGACCTGCATTTTAAACTGGATTACATGAACTGGTTCTGCTGGTTCAGAACTCCACTGGGATTCTGCCATTAAATATCCTCCATTTAAGATGTCGCCTGTTTTGTTTGGATCAGAATCTTCACTTGGACTTACAGAAGCCGAGTTACAACTATGGACTTTTGATAATGAGGATCTGGTGACACATATTGTGTGTTTCTTGTTATCACTTTAATATGTACAGCCAACCTGAAAGCACTGCCTCCTGTTTTCATTCTCACCTCAGGATGTTTTCAAGGAAGATCATCTGATGCTGCGTTTGTAGCCGCCCTCAGCTGTTTAGCATTTCTGCTTTAGGCTATGTGGCGAGCTAGCCAGGAGCTAACAATCTGAATGTTTGTGTGAATGTATTTCATGTTTTTATGCATTGAAACATGGATTTATTTAACAAAATTGATATCAATGTTGTTCATTCTGTCTTCATTACTGATGACAGTAATGTTGATAGCATGACTGGTAGCATAGATTTCATTGAAGGGATATTTTATATGTTTTATTTGAAGGGTTGTGCATCAGACTAACATGATGCTGCCAATAAACAGGAAGGAGTCATCATGAATGTTTGTTGCCATGAAGCATCATTTGATAAATAATGACACTTTTAATACAAAGTTCAGACTTTTAGTGGACTTTTAATGCTTGTTTTCATGTACATTTGCATTAAAAAGTGTCATTATTTACCAAATAATGCAAAGTTGACTCTTTTACTGGACTTTTAATGCCACCTTTAGTGTAACTTTGAATTAAAAGTGTTGTTATTTACTGAATGAGACTTCATGACAATAGTTATAAATATTTATAAAGACTCCTTCGTGTTTATGAAAGTGTCATGTCAATCTGATGCTTTCAAATAAAGTATTACAGGATATTTTGACTGTAAAGTTGAACTGTAACCGTTCACTGATTCAATTTAACGGAGAATTACTTTATTCATAATCCAAATAGTAATGATCGAATAATCTTAATAATTACTAATTGTATCAACCTAACATTGATGCAAACATTGATTCCAAGAGATATATTTATTAATAATTAAGAAATGTGTTTCTCCTTTATTTAATAGTATCCATAAGAAAAAACTAAATAAAGTATTTGAATAATAAGCTATAATAGCCTGTTTTAAATAATTTTCATTGAGAATTAATTTAATTTTAACATGTTTTATTGCGTTTTCAGATTTGCTGCAAAGCAGAAGCCAGAAAATAGTAAAAATAAAAAGGAAGTGAATAATAATGTCTGGAACTAAACAGAACATCTTTAACTTTTTAGGATCACAGAATTTATGTAAAACATGGAAGATGTTAACATCATACATTCCTTTTGCAATCTGTGGGTCAAAGGTCAATCCATCAAGTTTTTATTAGGTCGTTCTTCTTCAATTCTAATTTTAGGACGATTTCTGAAAAACAGACTCTTGTTGCTAGGGAACCAAACCAATCCTCTGTCATTTTGAAAGAATCGGCTCCTGATCTGCATCTCCATGTCTCTGTTGTCTTACTGCCATTTGCAGAAATAAAACCCTCCCGGTCAGAAACAGCCAATCAGAGCCAGTAGAACGGTCTTGGTGCTGTCAGTCACTCTTGTGTACGTGCTGCTCACACCCTCCTCCTGCAGCTCCTCTCCCACAGCAAGTTGTTAGCACGACCGTTGATGAAGAGTTTTGTTCATGTCAGGGTGTTTCTCTGTTATTGATCCAGCTGCTGATCATCAGTAATCATGAGCATGTACACTCACCGGCCACTTTATTAGGTACACCTTGCTGGTCCCGAGTTGGACCCCCTTTTACCTTCAGAACCACCTTAATCCTTCATGTCAGAGATTCAACAAGGTACTGGAAACACTCCTCAGAGAGTCTGGTCCATGCTGACCTGACAGCATCAAACAGTTGCTGCAGATTTGTCGGCTGAACATCCATGATGTGAATCTTTGGTTCCACCGCATCCCAAAGGTTTCGAGTTCAGTGAACTGATTCTTCAAGAAACCAGTCTGAGATGATTCAGGCTCTATGACATGGAGCGTTGTCCTGCTGGAAGTATCCATCAGAAGAAGATGGTCCACTGTGGTCATAAAGGGCTGGATGTGGTCAGCAGCAATACTCAGGTAGGCTGTGGCGCTGACTCGATGCTCAGTTGGTACTAATGGGTCCAAAGGGGCAGGAGAGTATCCTCCCACCATTACACCAGCCTGACCCGTTGACACCAGGCAGGATGGATCCAGGCTTCATGCTGTTGACGCCAAATTCTGACCCGACCATCTGAATGTCGCAGCAGAAGTCCAGACTCTTCTTCCATCTTCTGTTGTCCAGTTCCTGTGAGCCTGTGTGAACTGTTGCCTCTGTTTCCTGTTCTTCGCTGACAGGAGGAACCCGGTGGGGCCTTCTGCTGCTGTAGCCCAGCTGCCTGAAGGTTTGACGTGTTGTGGTTTCAGAGATGCTCTTCTGCAGACCTCGGTTTTAACCAGTAGTTATTGGGGCATGCCATTAGCAATGCACAAATGTTAGCATTAGCACTAGCCTTTTACCTAAAGCTAGCTACTAGCTAATTTTCTCATTAATTAGACATGTTTTGTATACTGAATGCAGCCAGTAAAATGAAAACAACATGGTCCTGTTGCTCCACATGCTACTGCCAGCATTTAGGCTAACATTAGCATATTGGCTAATTTTAGCATATGCATTCATTTTAACATAATGAATGGAACAAGTACAGCTTAGTCCACTTGCTTCTGCCTCTCCACAGGTTATTGACTACATTGCAGCTTTCTTTAGCATTAATGCTAATTTTTAGCATCATAACGCTGGGTCCAAGCCGACGGGCACACTTTGGCAGGCCCCGTAACATTTCTGCAGGAATGTTCTTGTTTGAGTTTCTGTTGCTGTTCCAACCAGTCTGGCCATTCTCCTCTGACCTCTGACCTCAACAAGGCATTTGGGCCTACAGAACTGAGACTCCCTGGATATTTTCTCTTTTTCAAACTGTAGAACCTAGAGATGGCTATGAGTGAAGATCCCAGATGGTCATCATTTTCTGAAATACTCAGATCAGCCCGTCTGGCACCAACAACCATGTGTAAATATTAGATTATTTCAAAGTCCGGTTTCTAGATATTTACATTTAGTTCAGTAACAACTTGAACACAAGATACTTCTAGGACCAGCTTTACTGTAATATTACTTGAGTAATAACTTTATGAAGCTACTTTAGTCACTGTGAATAATTTCACTGAATGAGGAACAAACATGTTTCAACCAAAAATACTCCAAAGTGAGACCTCCTGTTTACACACCAGCTTTGTTGTTTTTATGTTGTTTACTGTCTGGTTAATTGATCATCTGGAGATCAATTAAAGACACAACAAACTAATATTTCACGCTGTTCTAACAAATATACATCAGTTACTGTAATTATTAGTTTCATACTTTGGATGTTCAAATAATTTTATTATAAATTGTTTCTTCTGCCTAAATCTGTTAGTGATTGTATTTTGAATTATTTATTTCAGTGTCTTAAATACCAGGATTTGTTTCACTGTCTGTCCGATTGCATAATTTTTAAATATTAAACAGCTGTCCAAATTCTACGGCAAGCCAGTTCAACATTTAATTAAAGCCATTTATGTGGCTGGAATTTAATTTTCACTGCTAATAATGTTATTTTGATGAAAAACAATTACATTATTTCCAAATATAATTAGTCTGTGAACATATTTTATGCTAAAATGGCATCACTATGAAATATCACCAGATGTCCCAGTAAAATTTGTTGTTGCCTAAAATACCATGTTGATTGTAATTACTGTAATTATTTATGTTTAAAGTGTGAAATGATATCACAACAATCTTACGAGTTAAAATGTATTTTGGTCCAAAACTAAACCAGAGATATGTGGAATAGTATTTTATTTAATCGAGTTTCTCCTAATCAGATCTCAGGTTCAGTTATCCAAACTATTTATTACATAAAAAACGTATTTATGGAAACACAAAACATCTGAATGGAAAATGTAACGTCATGTTTCTGGGAAGAATAACATTTAAGAGAGCCGAACTGTTCAGATGTTTGTGATTTGTTTTGCAACACAGAATTGCAAATATGTGACATATATTCAGTCTGGCTAATAAATGCTAAAACGGCTTGCCATAAGTCTGTTTTCCCCGTTTTCCCCCCAGATTGTTTGCGGACAGACAGACAGACAGACAGACAGACGTTTCCTCCGCCTGTCCTGGATTCGCTTTGGGTTGTAAGTAGCTCCTGTTTTTATTTCCCTCCACCGCTGATGAATTTCTTTTCTTTCAGGTCAAAGGTCATGTTGCTTATAGTTCCTCCTGTCAGTTTGAATCTCGGATGGTTCTAGTTTTCCAGTGAACGTTCAGTTTTATTGTGATGCATCTGATTTGGGAGGTGATGTGTTGACAGAGTGTTTTGAGCTGAACTGTGTGAAACAGACGCTGGTTTTTAGTTCCCCAGGGTCTGAATGTTTCCATGATATTTAATTTTGGGTTTCTGGACTCAGGTTCTCTGACCTCAGTTGTTGTGCAACAAGTAAAATCAGAAGAGCTGAGAGGCCCGACAGCCATTAACCCTTAAATGGACACACACACACACACACACATATATATATATATATATATATTAGGAAATTATTTCATTTCCATTTTCTGATTTATCTGGGCTAAAATTACACATTTCAATTATTATTTTTAAATGTAGTGTTTGTATCCCTCAGGACACATTGGTGTATAAAAAGTGACACTTTTGCATGTTTGTAATAACTAATTAAACAAATTTTATAATATTGTAAGCATATTTTTGCATATTTTTGTATGTTTTGTATTTCAATTTGAAAAAAACTACTACAAATCATTATTAATTCAGTTTGTGTAGCAGCAGCTGATGAACAGTCATTCACACTGAACATGTAGCGACTGGATTGGTCAAACTGTCCTTTAACAGGAAGAAACCTCCAGCAGAACCAGAACCTGACTCAGTACCAATCTGACACCAATATCAGAAACTTTGATATAATATACAATAAATTAAAATAATCCACATTTGACCATGAAATAAAGCTTAATATTAATAGAGTATCAATACATTTAATGACTCAAACCAAAAGAAAATCTGAGGACATTTTTTCATGTCTTGTTATCCAAGTTGATAAATGTAATTTATAATTTTTTTTATAAATACACATTAAACAACCTTTCACAAAATCAAGCCCTCACATCAGTTTGAAAAATAACTCCTTCCTCACAATGTAAGTCTTCTCTCATGCATTCCGCCATTTTGAGCTTTGCACTCGTCTCTCAGTGTGTTTCTGACTGCTGGCACGAGGTCACATGACCTCAACATTTCCTCTTAGATGTAAGAAACCATGTGAAATGTCTGAATCCTCCAGGATATAAAAACCATTTCAGGATTAAATCAGATTGATAAATGCACCAATTATCAATCTACAAACTGGTCGTTTGTTAATGCAGCTTCAATGTTTGAATTGTCTCTTCCTTGTTTAATTCATGGATCCATTTGCTCCACAGAATGATTGTTATCTTAAACCTGGAGCAGAAACCATCAGGCAGAGTCCAACTTCATCTGGTGTTCCCACTGTAACCAGGTCACAGTCCAAACTAGATCCAATAAGATCGACTCCATGTTGTGCAAGTCGAGTTGCATTCAAGTGCATGTGAGAAATATCTGCTCTCTGCAGATTATATGGAGGAATAAAAGTGACCAACTTCCTGAATATATCTTTAAATAACACACAGGACTCAGATTCCTCTCTGCTACGACCAAAACACTTTGTCCTGATCTGTCCAAACAGAAAGTCTTTCCTGACTCCTGGTGGCTCCAGTCGGTTCTCTGCAAACACTGTTTCCTGCTCAAAGTGACATGAATCTGTACCATAACCAGCATTACAAAAACATTTCTGTCTAAAAATTACTACCTGGCAGCAAACGTTGTTTCACTTTAACACATTTTACTTAAATGTGTTCAAGTAAAATATAGTCAGGATTCTTTTTGTGGTTCTAGGTAGAGAAAATAAAACTGTTAGCATGCTAGCAGGAAGGAAAGACCAATCACACATGTCTGTTTTCAGGAAGAAGGCCCAACAGAACCAGCAGCGCTCGGATCATAAAGTGACGCCAGGATGGGAGCATCTCCACAATATCTGCTCTGTAAGAACAAAACTGAGGAAAATCTGCTGTTGGAGTCAAAGAGTGAAGATAAAAATCAGATGAAAAAGTTTCTGTGCTGTAACTCTGGCCTTCATTAGCAAACCTGACAACCGCTGGAAATAATGGACATAAAAGTTTGACATGAAAATAAAGAATAATGATGTAGAAACCAGCGTGAGAGATAAACAGCATGCAAGTGCAGTCAGAGTAATGTCACACTTTATATTTAATATGTGAAGAAGGTCAGTGTGATGCAGTGACGTGCGGTGACGTTCATAGCTGGTGAGGCACCGATTTAATTATAATCGGATTTACAAATCTAGACTCCTACATGTTAGTGTTTACATAAGGAAATTTCGCGCATGCGTACAATGCTGGAGGGTAAAAAGACTTTAATATGTGATGCTTAGACGCGCCGCAGAATAATTCCGTTATCTCAATCAAACTTAGACATGTAGATATTATTAATTTCGTGTTGTGCTTAACAGCAAAGGGAGAAACCGTTAAAGTACAACTCAAAACCACGTCTTTCTCGCTCTCCGTATCAGCGCAGCTACTGTGTGGCTAGCTCCATGGCTAGCTCCCTGTTACCGTCTCTTACTCTGCAGTTGTGCAGTCACAATGTCTGGGATCATGAGCGCCCCCAGCGGTGAGGCAAGAGAACTGCCTGCCTCACCTGGAGTCTGTTCTCTGCCGTTTCTAATCGCTCCTCAACACAGGAAACACATTACACACAGTTGGTGACAATAAAAACACAGTACATTAAATACATAAGCTAAATTATGGAAAATCAGTTCATACATTAAATGTTTTTAACCATTTTATTGGTGACGTACAGACAGGAGGAGCATGCCCTGATATAATGGCAGCCAGTGCAGTTAGAGAGAGGTTGATCAATCCCAGGTGAGGTTCAGCTCTCTGCTGCATCACCTGCTTCACTTCAAGCATTTGAATGGGAAAATGCGAAAATTCAACAATTTTGAAGAAAAAAAAAATCAGATTTGGTTAAATTAAATGAAAAAATAGGTACTTTATAGTACAAACCACAGGGTGAAAATATTGTTATAAATGATTATAATATTTCTCCATGATGACAGGTGAGGCTCTGCCTCACGTGCCTCCCCTGCCCGCACGTCACTGGTGTGATGTCATAAATGTTGTTTATGGAGGTAAAATGTCTGATTGTAAAATTCTCACGAAGTTTTAGATGTTAAATTGTAACCAATGAGTTTATTCCTCCTCAGTTTCCTGTTTGCTGATTGGCTGCATAACAACTGAAGGTTGGTTCACTTCTATCAACTCAGTGATCACGTTATTATAGTAAACATTGGGGAATTCGGGAAATGTAAACAATATGATGCTAACCTGTAAACATAATATTATTAACAACAATAAAAATCACCTTTCAGTCCTTGCAGCTACTCTGACTGCGAATCCCAGCAGATCTCAGTTCTTTGAAGGAGAATCTGTGACTCTGACATGTGAGGATGAAAACATCTCTGATGGATGGGCTGTGAGGAGAATCACAACCAGAAGATCCGAGAAGCAGTGCGGAAATGAATGGGGGAAACCAGCTGGTTCTACCTGCAGCATCACCTTGCGCCCAGATGATTCTGGTGTGTACTGGTGTGAGTCCACGTCTGGATCCTCCAGCAGAAACAGCATCCAGCTCTCTGTCTCTGGTAAGATCAGACTGTGGAGTTAGTGTTGCTGTGTGGAAATGGATGAAATGCTGTAGTTTGTCTCTGTGTTGAGGTGGATCAGTGATCCTGCAGAGTCCTGTCCTCCCTGTGATGGAGGGAGATGACGTCACTCTGAGCTGCAGAGCAAAGAGTCCAGCCCACAACCTCCCAGCTGCTTTCTATAAAGATGGCTCCGTCATTGGTGATGGACCATCAGGCGACTTTCCTCTCAAATCAGTGAAGATATCTGATGATGGCCTCTATAAGTGCAGCATCAGCGGTCAGGGAGAGTCTCCATCCAGCAGGATCTCTGTGGAAGGTCAGAGGTCATCCTCTAACAGTGTATCTCTAACAGTGTAATCCACACTCTGGTGATATTTAAACCATCTGTCTTTATTCTAGGGAAAGATCCAATCATCCCTCCACCCTCCCCTTCTTCATCTTCCTCGTTCTCAGGTCAGCAGCTTCTCTTCAGTTTAACCCAAAGACAATAATCACTGTTATCATTTTCTGCTGATCAGTTTTATTTCAGCTGTTATCACTGATCAGTAGCTCTAACTTTGTTTTTATCGGTCATATCGGTTCACACTGCAGCCTGAAGTGACCCAATTCCGATTGTTTTTTGCCGGGCCCGTTCACACAGCCAGTAAACCCGACCTGTATGTGTTCTGCAGTCTGAACGGGCAAACGACCTGAAAGTGTCCCGCATGCGCAGTATAGAGGGCGCCATAGCGCCAGCGTTCTCAGTGTTCTGCCAACCGCCATGAGAAGAAGAAGAAGAAGAGCTCAGTGTTTGCGGAAGTAAACATGGAGGCTAACGGTGGAGCTTAGCTTATATATTTGAAGTTGTTGTTCAACCGGAGCAGCAAATTAACAACTTAATCCTCATTATAGTCCGTCATGGTTGTTGTTTTTCTTCCTGCGCGTTTCAGGAGCAGAATAGTGAGATTTGTTGAGAATCAGTGACGTTCAGTTCGGATGAATGCGGCCTGGACGTTACGGTCACATTGGAATCGGATACGTATCGGATTTGGGTCGCATTCTGAAAGAATCCGACCTGAGCTGTTCACACCGCCATGAAAAGATCAGATTCAGGTCATTACGTCAGTATAAAATCTGAATTGGGTCACTTCAGGCTGCAGTGTGAATCAGCCATACAGAAGTTTTCCTCCTCATTGTACTTCATAAAAAACTTTGACTGGACCGTCTGCAGACTCTGCTGATGTTCCAGTTCACTGATGTATTTATGTTTGGTTGTGATGTTACTCTGAAATCTGAAGCTGTTTCCTCAGCCTCTTTATTGTAGCAGCTATTTTCAGATGTAGCTTGGACATGTTGTCTTCTTGTATTATTTGCTCTCCTGGCTGTTTTAGTTCATGTGAATATCCTGGTTTTTTTTTTGCACCATAACCATCAGTTTCAGTGTCTCTGTAGAGAAGGAAGCACAAGAGGATAAAGATGAAAGTCATGTTCTGTTTTCCTGAACTGTAACTTTTTACCTCAATCAAATCTGAACTGGTTTTCTGAGTCTATTTACACAAACAAACCTTTTGAACTGCATCTCCCAGGGTTCATTGCGCTGGAGGCCATGATGTGCTTGTAGATGTAGCTGCTGGACTACTTCAGGTTAAAGAACTTTCGGATTTTTACCTTTTTTACTTTATTCTTCTACATCCAAGCTGAACCAGAGCAAGACGACTCTGTTCAACACAGAGGCTCTCGGCAAACTTCTGCAGAGAACTGAAGTGATAGAAATGAAGATTAATTAACTGGAGGTGAACATTGAGGTTCTGCAAACCAAACAATCCCAGGATCCTCTGGGAGTGACATCATCCCTACAAACAAGATGGAGTCTGCCTTCATCAAATTACTCCCTGGAAACGTGTGTGTGATCAATCAATGTTTATTTTATAGCACATATCAGCAATCAGAGAGCTTTACATTATTAAAACATATCTATGCTGTAAATGGCAAGAAGTCTTGTCCAAACACAATGCGAACTATAAGAAAGGTTGTGCTTGCTGGTGAGGGACCAGCAGGAGAACACTGATCCCAAACACACGGATAATCAGCCTGCTGGAAACGGATGATCCCGTCTCCTTCAGCACCAGCAGGTCTGAAAACGCAGACGGCTCATCAGAAATGTCATCGCCTGCACTGATGCTTCGTTCTTCCAGTGACAGGATGAGCCAGCGTGTTGCTAAGTACGTGTCTGTTGAGTAGAATCACCTGGTTCTGGTTCGAACCAGAGCTTAGAGAAAAATCGTTACTCTGAGCTGCTTTGGGAGATTATTTGTGTTCACGTTGTGAAGAGCAGCTACCAGAACCAAACAAGCTCCTTATTAATAATTCTCCACAACACTGTGGACATGATGAGGTTGTAGCCGTGGCATGAGGTCCGTTGTGCTTAGATTATCTGACATTGGAGGAGGAAATGATTCTCACTGATGTTCTGTTGCTAAGCTTAGAAATAACCTGAGAGTCTTTTCTGTGCAGGTCGGATGTCTCTGTCCGGCAACTCGGCAAACCAAGGTTAGAACCTGATTCTGTCCGTTTCAGTCTGACTCCTGCAGGAAGTAGAGAATATTTAACCTGATTTCTTCCTCACAGGTCCTCTGACTGTGAGTCCCAGCAGATCTCAGTTCTTTGAATTTGAATCTGTGACTCTGACCTGTGAGGATGAACGGACCGTATGGAGTAACACAACCAGAGGAACCAAGAAGCAGTGTGGAGATGCCTGGGGAACAGCAGACGGCTCTACCTGTAAAATCACCTTGTTATCATTTGACTCTGGTGTGTACTGGTGTGAGTCCACCGATGGATCCATCAGCAGCAGCAGCATCCAGCTCTCTGTCTCTGGTAAGATCAGACTGTGGAGTTAGTGTTGCTGTGTGGAAATGGATGAAATGCTGTAGTTTGTCTCTGTGTTGAGGTGGATCAGTGATCCTGCAGAGTCCTGTCCTCCCTGTGATGGAGGGAGATGACGTCACTCTGAGCTGCAGAGCAAAGAGTCCAGCCCACAACCTCCGAGCTGCTTTCTATAAAGATGGCTCCGTCATTGGTGATGGAGATGCAGGTAACTTTGTTCTCACCAAGGTGAAGAGCTCCAGTGAAGGCATGTATAAGTGCAGCATCAGCGATCTGGGAGAGTCTCCATCCAGCAAGATCTCTGTCTCAGGTCAGGAACCGATACCATCATTAATCAATCCATCCATCAATCAGTTAACGTGTTCCTCTCTTTGTTCAGCTCCCAGCAGCTCGGTCTCTAACTGAGCGTCTGGCCTCTCAGCCTGTGCAGAAACTGGAAGACAAAGCTGAAGATGTTACTGAGAAGTTTCTCCTGTAACGGAAACAGATATTATCATGTATAATGATGTTGGTTTGAAATATTAATTCATTTATTCGTTAGTCCTGCCCAGGCACACAAACCTCTGAACAAACAAACTTTAATCCTGGTTTTATTCAGAACTCTGCAGAAGGAGCCTTTTAATTGCAGGTTCCCTGAGACTGCTGTCACAAATCTGAGGCTGTTTGGTTCCTCAGAGGGAAAGAAGGGAAACGGTCCAGAGCGGAGAGACGCAGCCTCATCGATTCTGGCCTCATGCCCCCCAAAACGCCTCTGATGAGCTGAGAAACAGAGCTGCACCGTTTCTGGGCATCGGTGGTTCCTGACACTGACTGAACGGCCGAACCCACCGATCCGTCACAGGCTGGTGTCTCCTGGGCAGAAATAACAACTTAGTTTAAGTGATTTTGTATATTTTTCTGCATTATTTCAAAACTCCTTTTCAGAATGGAGCAGGTCTAACATGCTGCAGCTAAAGCTAACAGTTTGTACGGTTAAAACTTCCTTCATAGGAGTGTTTTTATCACTGATAGTCTGGTCGAATTCAGGTAATCTCTTTCATAAACACCTAAAAACATTCATAAATGTCCCATTTTAGATCTAAGCTAATCGTGGCTAAAGGCTAAAGCCTTAAAAACAGCTGCAGCGAACAACAGTGCTCTTAAGCAATTACTGCTATTTTCTGAGTTTTGAAAATAAACAGGAAAATATTACATTTCCATGTTATTGAATGATCGGTCATTATGGTAATTAAGCATCAGCTCTTCAACTGATTAATAAAAGATATAGCCATTTAATTAAAAGTTTAAAAATAATTACTTTCTCAAAATAAAGTTCTGCCTTTTGCTTAAATGTTTTGGAATATTCACCAACTTTGTCAATTTCTCTGAATTAATTTTAAACCAGTCTTTCTCAAATTGTGGTCACCGGACCACAGTTTGGTCCGCGGGCGCCCCTAGTGGTCCGCGAGGTACTGCATGTAAACAACCGTGACGTCAGCTCAAAGTGTGACGCAACAGCTAGCTTACCAAAGGATTGTGTTTAAAACAATGATGGAAAACTGGCTTAAAACCGGGTCACAAAAAAGAAAAGCTGCAGATATCGATGGAAATAAAACAAAGGCAGGAATATTACATGATCAGAACCTGATGTGCATGTTTGTTGAATAAAGTATTTTAATATTCTTCTGTTAATAAACTCATATATTAGAGATAAGTTGTCTGTATTTATTCACATGCAATATATGGTTGTTTATATAACACCAGTACTGAACTTACACCTTTATCTATTATTTTAAAACAAATATTTATGAACAATAACTGAGACTGAAACATTTTTCAAACTCTGCTACCAAATTTAGAGTTTTTCAATCTTTTCGTCAAAATATTTCTTTACAAGTAGAAACAAAATGAAGTATTACAACAATGAGCTATTATTCTATAAACTGTCTCCATAACAATGTTCATAAAGTGTATATTTGATTTTAACATTTTTAGTCTTTCTCCAGATTTACCGTCCAAACAAAAACAATTTGAAGTAACATCTGGAATTAAACAGAACATCTTTAACTCTGTAATATCAAAGCATCACATGAAACTTTAGAGATTTTAATATGATACATTCTCACCATATGTCAAAAATAAATCTGATTTGTGGTTTGTAGTTCTTCTTTTTGCAGTTTCAAGGCCGTTTCCCTTTAATCAGAAACTTATTATTTCACAACCAAACCAATCTGCTGGGATTTTAAAGCAAAGCCAAAAACAACATTTAGTTCTCAAAGCAGGTCTTTATAGTAACAAACATTTCCGAAAACCCACAGAAAGACATTTCAACTGATCTGAAACATGTTCCCTTGGTTTAGTCTTTCTGATTAGCTGCACATGGAAATGTGCAAAAACATAAATAGATCAGAAAGTAACTTAGCAATAAAATAACATGCACACCTGCTGCTGCAGGAATAAATACCTGACAAAATGAGGAAGCTGAAGGTTTCACTGGTGAAGTTCAGAAGAACTCCTGAAATATTCAGATTTCACAAAACATGTTGAGCAACAGTTGCTGGTATATTTGAAAGTTTGTAATTGTTCAAGAAATTTAATAGGATGTTATTAAGGAGTAGAGACTCATTTAGTCTCCATGTGATGATGAGTTGATGGGTTTCTCTTCTCTGCTCTCGTCTTTGTGTTTCCTGGTTTGAGCTGCAGATAAAAACTCTCAGATCCTCTGACATGCAGAGATCCAGGAAGAGGAAGAGGATGTTTTCAGTGAGCGTCAAACTGCTGCTGGTCTCAGTGGATCCAGCTGCAGGATGGAGGGAACATCTGTCCACAGGCTGCTGGGTGAGTCCATCTGCTGGATGTGTTGGTGTGGAAATGTTGAGAGACGATCACTGCTGCTTCCCACAGCAGAGCTGATTAAAGCTCCAACTAACCTGAGACTCTTTCCTCTGCAGCTCTGATCTCTCTGCTGAGCCGCTCAACCAACCCAGGTTACAACCTGATTCTGGTAACTCTAGATCTACATTTTATCCTGGGGAGCTGATGAAAGGATGAATGTTTTATTATTTCAGCTGCTCTGACTGTGAGTCCCAGCAGATCTCAGTTCTTTGAAGGAGAATCAGTGACTCTGACCTGTGAGGATGGAAACGTCTCTGATGGAGGAACTGTGAGGAGAAACACAACCAGAGGAACCAGGACTGAGTGTGTTTGGTGGGGGATATCAACTGGTTCTACCTGTAAAATCAGTCACTTGTACAAACATGACTCTGGTGTGTACTGGTGTGAGTCCACATCTGGATCCTCCCCCAGCAGCAGCATCCAGCTCTCTGTCTCTGGTAAGATCAGACTGTGGAGTTAGTGTTGCTGTGTGGAAATGGATGAAATGCTGTAGTTTGTCTCTGTGTTGAGGTGGATCAGTGATCCTGCAGAGTCCTGTCCTCCCTGTGATGGAGGGAGATGACGTCACTCTGAGCTGCAGAGCAAAGAGTCCAGCCCACAACCTCCCAGCTGCTTTCTATAAAGATGGCTCCTTCATTGGTGATGGACCATCAGGTCACATGACCCTCCTCCATGTCTCCAGCTCTGATGAAGGCTTTTATAAATGCAGCATCAGCGGTCAGGGAGAGTCTCCATCCAGCTGGATCTCTGTGGAAGGTCAGGAACTTCTCCTAAAGTTTATTTGATTCATTTACAATCATTAGTTTCACTTATTCTCTTCTTCTAGTGATATTATTGGTATTAAATATAAAATAGTTTCTGATCAGCTTCAGTATTCCTCATTTCTGACCTCAAATATTGAAAAAATGTGTTTTTTCTGCTTTGCTTCATCAAACCTTCATCAGATCTGATGGCTGTGGTACCGCTATAAGCTGCTGCTCCATCAGTTATTCTCTTAGGGCCTTAGTGTGATCAATCATCCTCATGTGGGTGCTGCTCACACCTCCTGCTGAACATGTCCTCCCTCACAGCAGAGCCTGCCATGAATGCTCAGGCTGGTTAGCATGACCACCAGTAATGGACAATAAACAGTTTTTCTGGGGCAGTAAGTTGTTTTTCCGCCAGTAGCACTTTGAGCAGCACTTTCACAAGTGTGATTGACAGCGCTAAGACCTCTGTTGTGGCTATGATGGTTTGCTTTTGACCGGAAGTGGCAGCGTTAGCAGAGGCAGGAGGTGGATTAGCTTCATTTTTCACAGATTATCTGTCTCATGTTGTTCTGTCACAACATGGTGACATTTTTACCTGCAGGAAAACATCCAACCACTGAAGCCACGCCCACCACTGAAGCCACGCCCATCGAAGGAGCCCCGCCTCCTCCCCCCTTCTACCTCCACATCAGACTGCTCTTCCTCCTGGTGGTGGTTTGTCCGTACTTCATACCAACTCTCCTCATGGTGTCTTTATTTCGCCAGAGAAACAAAGGTAACACTTTAAATAACTCACTGGTCCAAAAATCAGTCAGTCAGTTCATCAATTAATTGATTGATTTTATGTTTTCTTGTAAAAAATGTCTCTAAATTCAGCAAACGAGTCAGAGGAAATGACCTCATCCAACAACGCTACGCAGGGATTGGACGATGTGTATGAAAACGTCATCACTGGTGTGACCACAGAGCATCACTTCTGACATCTACTGTTATCCAAACAGCAGAAATGTGAAATAACTGCTTTACAAAACTCCAACCAAGAAATCTCTAAATAAAATAACTTCCCAAAAAACTAACTGGACTGGATTTTCTGAATTAAAATTAGAAGTAAGCACACTAGCAGCTGCTTCTTTAGAAAATGTAGAGACGCTTGAAACGCATTTATTTATTTATTTTTAATTTTCTTTGCTTTTTTATATTGAGAAATCAAAAATCCATTCACAGTTTATCTAACAGCTCTAAGCTGCAGGCAGAACTCGTATTAAGATATCTGGAGTTTTTTACCTTTACATTAAAATAATACAAAGTATTATATTAACTTATTTATATTTTACATAAAACACGGCTATATTTGGTTTTTGTGTGTAATACTGAGAATCCAAAAACACATTTTCAGTTTAGATTCCTAAAGATTTCCTCCACTTTTGGTCACTAAAAATTATTTTATCGGGTGAAACACTGAGTAAGTGCCAGCAGGGGGCGACAGCGCACCGTAAAGGCATTAAGCTGCACTTGGTTCTTGGCCAGAAGAAGCAGCTGTAGTAAACACAGCGGACAGTGGATGACTTTTCCCCTGGAACGGTGAACCATATCGGGCTCAGAGATGAAGGAGGACCCGGTGGAGAGTCCCGTTGAGCGGACCCAAGCGGACTTTCTGCGGGGGTTTGTCACCGAGAGGCTCGCCGCGGTGTCCCGGGAGATCCTGGCGGCGGTGGAGACGGTGGTATCCGGATATGAGGAGGAGGCCTCGGGGTTCCGTCTGGAGATCCGCCGGCAGAGGAAGCAGCTGGACCTGCTTCAGAACCAGCTCACTGTCGGAACTAATGGTTCGTGTCTTTAACTCATTCGCAGTTAAATCTAACGGCACAGTGCTGCCTGCAGAACTCCGTTAAATAGTTAAAGTTTTTAAGCTTTTTCTTCAAAATACTCCGTTTTGATACAATTAGGAACTAAACTAAAGATGATATGAAAACGCTACATAATTTTCTTTAATTCGGCTCTTTTGCAATGCTAATAAATGGACATTTACCCTATTTCTGAAATAATTTGATGTATTTCCAGATTTACCATCCAGCAGAAGCGATGGATCAGCTGAGGAAGAGGAGGGTGATGATTGTCAGAAGAGTCAGACCCAGATTGCTTCATCAAGGTTCCTGCTGCTGATCTGATTCAGTAGATCTATTTCACACAGACTGGTTTGAATATTTTCCATTAACTTGGTGCTGCTGCTGTTCCTCCTTCAGCTCTTCATCGCCTCAGTCTGATGGAAGGAAGCCTGGCAGACCTCAGATCAGTGACGCACAGGGCGCCATACACCTCAGCATCCGCGTCCTGAGGGACTCCAACATCAGCATCCTGTCCAGAAACGGTACCTTCCCCCACTGACCTGTTTATTTATCCCATAAAAACATCCATTCAATCTGTAATTCATTTTAATTTTCCTCATTTCTTGTGACTCTGCCTGTTTTTTCCACATGTCTGGATTCATGTTGATGTAAACGTAGTAGTGACTTTATTCTGTCTGTCCGTGTTTCTCTGCTTCCAGTGGTGAAGAAATGTCCTCTGGTGTCCCTGACGTGTCCTCCAGGCCTGCAGGAGTTGGACTTTCTGAGCCTGCTCAGGTCTGCTGTCCCCCAGCTGGCTGCAGACGACAAACCGTTTCACATCTTAACGTTGGATAAGAGACGGAGACTTCAGCGTCTGACTCTGAAGACGGTGACGCCCGAGGAGATCGTCAGAAACGTCAAACCCAGGCGGCTTAGAAAGCCTACAGTCTACATTAGACTGGAGGTAAAACAGAACTTCTGCCTCTGGGCTTGTTTTGCTGCTCAGCAGCTTTTAGTTTTCAGGTTCTGATGGGTTTTTTTTCTTTTCCAGACAAAGAAGGAAACTCAGGAAGAAATTCCTTCTCTCCAGAGGGAGAAAAGTTCTGCCATGTTGGTCTGTGAGGAAACTAAACAACCAAAGGAGATGAGGTAGGACGTCCAGAAGGTCGACAAATTATAGCTTTTATTCATTTGATTATTTTACCAAAACCTCAGTAATTCATAAAAACAACAACTTGGATGAATAAGTTATATGTTATTGTAATGTTTTATTGATTGAAAAGGCATAATTTTGTAAAACTATTGTTTTGGGACTAAATACTTTAGGATTAATGAATAAATAAAGCTTATTATCATCAACATATCTACAGAAATATTTAATTAAACTAACAATTTATTCTTTTTCTTGGTTTAATTGGTTTAATTGGATGGACATCATCATCACAACATCATAGGGAAACAGAAGATGACTGTCTGATGATGTCAGTGTCAGGTGACGACTCCATGGCTCCCCCTGCTGCTCAGACGGACAGAGGTGATGGGAATGAAGGAGAGACAAACGGAAGCGACAGCAGCTGGAAGCTAGATGTTAGTGATGATCGGGAAAAGAAAGAGTCCGAGCTCATTAGTGAGAAAGAAGAAGTCAATCCGTCTCACTGGACAGAAACTGAGAGGGCGGCTGCTTTTTCCTGTAAGGTCTGCAAAGCTGCCCAGAAGTCTGAGGTTGCTCTCATTAAACACGCCTGGAGACACCTGGAGGAAGCAGGAAGTGTTTGTGGAGTGTGTGGAGAGTCAGGTGAGGCATCAGAGGATCATTTTCACAGTGAGCACAGAATGGATGACTGTCCCAGCTGTGGAGAGTCTTTTCTCAGTGTCCTCAGTCTGAATGAGCACCTGAAGGTCCATTCAGGACAGCAGCCTGTCCAGCCTGAGGTTAGCTCGTTTACGTCTGGGTTGCCTCCAGAGAACAACCACAAACTCTGTCACGAATGCCCCACCTGCCACAAGCTGTTTGAGGTGGAGACGCAGCTAGAGGCTCATCACAGGACGCACAGGAAATGTAAAACGTACCTCTGTGGAGTCTGCGGCAAATTCCTGAGCAGCAACAGATCTTTGTCCCGCCACAAGATGACACACTCTGGAGAAAGACCACACAGATGCCAGGTCTGTGAGAGGGGCTTCAAGCTGGCTACCACTCTGAAGCAACACGAGAAGATTCACATGAACAGAGAGAGACCGTACCTCTGCGACGTCTGCTGCAAGATGTTCCTGACCAGCAAGCAGCTCGTCATCCACATGAGGACGCACACCAACGAGAAGCCGTACCGCTGCGACCGCTGCGAGAAGGGCTTCACCACCAGGGGGCCGCTGACCATACACATGCGGGTCCACACCGGGGAGACACCGTACCGCTGTCCTCACTGCGGCTGGTCCTTTAAACGGAAGACTCACCTGGACGACCACGTGGCGATCCACACAGGAGCCAAACCCTACGTGTGTGGGATCTGCGGGAAAACGTGCGCCAGGAGAGCTTACCTCACCGTCCACATGAGGACGCACAACGGAGAGAGACCGTACAAGTGCTCCCTGTGCGAGAAAGCCTTCACTCAGAGCCACTGCCTGAAGACGCACATGAAGAGCCACAGGGCTGCACAGGCGACATCGTAGAAACTTTGATTTGCACACAGGACTCTTCAGTTATTTATTATCATGACTCTTAAACTGTTTCTGGCTGTTAAAGCTGAAATTTCTCCAATAAAATTTAGCAGAAAGTCTTTGTTGGGTTTTTCTACCTCATCATAAACAATTCTTGGCAATAAAGTAATTTCAATAATTTATAGAGAAACAAATATTAATGATAAAGCTTTAAAATCCAGTAAATCAGGTCTTTATGTATGGTCTTTATAATGAGCTGCCTCTGTATCCCAGAATAATGAGGCAGCTCCTTATTTAAATATTCTCACAAAATGCAGAAGAAATTGGAAACCTATTCAGTGTTCAATAACTTTATCTCTCATATTCTTGTCTATTGAGAGAAAAAGGTTTTTTCTTTTTCTTCCAACACTTACAATCATATGGTGCTGGAGTGTTTTTCCAGTGATTTTATGATAAACATTAGCATGATTAGCATGATTAGCATGCTAACTGAAGTCTGCAGAGTCTGAAGAGAAGCTGTTGTCTTTTGTCTTCATTTCTCCAGGAAGACGGGTAACTAACTGGTCACACTGATGTGTGTAACCACAGTTATGAGGCAAAGATTAAAATTTTGAGTGAAGAAGTTAAAACTGAAAAATAAACTTCCATTCTGGTGCAAATGTCAAATCGCCATACAGTCCATAAAGACGACAAATTAAGAAAACCTGATAATAAAAGTATTTTATTACTGTATCTGTGTGTTTGTGATGAATAAATGAGACAATTTCATTTGTTGGAGGCAAACAAATTTTCCTGTTTTAACCTGAAACCAGGCAGAGCAGCAGAAAACAGCAAAACTACTGCAGTTTGTAATAACATCCCAGAAATGATCACTTCTAGCATCAATTCCAACTATAAACGTACAATAGTTTAAAATATCATGTTATATGTAATAAAAACACACCACAGCTGTAATAATGCACACACTGAGATCCAGTATTCTCCCAGAGGTTGATGCATTTCAGGTATTCAAAGTTCAGTCATGAATGATTTGAGGTGTTATTGATGTATCAGCTGCATTTTGTCTGCATATTAAAACAAACATCTTTCAGACCTTAAATGATCCCAGAAGAACCAGGTGTGTATTCAAATCCAGGTCCAGACATCAGCACACCTGCTGCTCTGTGTGATGACAGCAGCAGTTCTTTCCACCTGTAGTAGTTATTGTTTTTTTTTATGAATGTCTCATGACCAAATTCATTTGGTTGATCTAAACTTCAACATAATTAATAATCAGTGAAATCACATTGTAGCTTTATGACAAAATAAAACAATGTGTAACTTTTAGGATAAACATTTTAACTCATTTCACTGCAACAGAAAAACCAGGTCGCTCTAGAACAAAAACCTTTTATGAAAAAACATGTTTGTTTTGTTAATGGGTGGAACAAAAACATGGTGAATGGAAACGCAGCTGCTGATGGTCTCAGGTTATTTTGATTTCATCACCACTTCTTCATCCAGACTGACTATTACTATTACTCTACCCTAAACTAGTTGTTTCCACTTCCTTTGTACTCAAAAGCTGATGATAATGATGAAGCTTCACCTTTGCTTTCTCCAAAGCTTCACTCCTTTAACTAGATAAGTTAAAATGGATAAATATGGCGTCGCTGCAGGCAGTTCTCCTGTTGCACTGGACAAACTTTTATATCTCTGTAAGACTTAGTGGAAGAAAATAAAACCTCATTCTGACTCCTTGCTTTGCTTGCAGCATCAGAGTTTTCCTGCCTGCTGTAGAAACATCAGCGGTAAAATCAAACGTCAAACAGAAACATTGCACACTCTGCACTTTTGTTCTGCTGAGTCGACATGAACAGGATGGTGCTCACTGAGTTTACCACCAGCCTGAGCAGGAGAACAACTGTCATGGCTGTAATAGCGTAGAAAGCTCTGCTCTTTGATTGGTCCATGTGGTTCTTCGCGCCCAGTTCTCCCGGTCCCGGCCGCTTCAGGGCGCAGAGAACCGAGACGCTGCAAAACGACACGATAACCACATGAGCTCCAAAGCTGTAGATGCTGGTGATGAGGTTGAGCTCATGGCTGCCCAGACTGAACTCAGCCAGGCTCAGCAGCCGAACGCATGCCGAGCAGATCCTCCTCATCCTCAGTCCAGCTGCTTGTCTGAGTGTCAGGTAGGTCACAGGCGATGTAGCTGCAGCTGCAGCAGAGACTGTCCCAGAGTGGAGACGGGCCAGGTGCACAGCCCGGTCACCATCATCGGGTTCAGGTTGTTATAGCTGCCAAAGCACAGCACCGAGAACCCCACGAACAGATTCAGCTGCAGGGCGACGGAGTGGAGCAGGAAATGGTCAGAAGAACGGGAGGAAATGGTCAGAACGGCGCTGAACAGGTGAGTATTTGGCATGGAGCCGTCGGCAAGAGAAGAATGAGTCGACATGTTCCTTTAAAGGGGAGGAAGACAGAAAAAAGGGCTGAATTTTCCTTTGAATGCGACAATTTTCAAATTCTTGCGCTACTTCAGGTTAAAGGTATTAATGAAGGGAGAACAGAGGAACCTGAAACCGAGGCAGATCCATGTGAAGTGATCAGTAGATCCTGTCATTTATTATCTAAACATCAAGACACTCCAACTCCTCCAGTCGAGGTAAAGATCAACTCTTTGCTCCCATTTTCCCTGTTAAAACGGCCTCAGAGTTGAAGCCATTTTAACTCAGCTTTCATGTCATCACCCTAAAAATCACAACAAATCTGACAATAAATATTTAAAATGAGGTTAAACATGTGGCTGCACAGTGGCGCAGTTGGTAGAGCTGTTGCCTTGCAGCAAGAAGGTTCTGGGTTCGATTCCCGGCCTGGGGTTTTTCTGCATGGAGTTTGCATGTTCTCCCTGTGCATGGTGGGTTTTCTCTGGGTACTCCAGTTTCCTCCCACAGTCCAAAAACATGACTGTTAGGTTAATTGGCCTTTCCAAATTGTCCCTAGGTGTGTGTGTGTGTGTGTGTGTGTGCATGGTTGTGTGTCTCTGTGTTGCCCTGCGACAGACTGGCGACCGGTGACCCCGCCTCTCGCCCGGACCGTTAGCTGGAGAGGCAGCAGCACCTCCTGACCCCACTGAGGGAAAAAGGGTGCAAGAAAATGGATGGATGGAGGTTAAACATCCCTCAGGTAGGATCACTTACATAACCGCTCACCTCAGGACAAAGTCTCTGGAGCTTCGGTCTGTTGCTCATGTCTGGATGAAGGTTTGAACTAGGACTTTCACTCCTGACTGTCTGTAAATGTTGCTGCTAACTTTGCATAATGCAAGAATTTAGGACACATTGTACGGTACGTTGCAAAAGGCAAATTTATTCTCTCAATGTTTTTTTTTTCTACTGACAAGCAAAGCGATGAAACAATCTGAATATTATGTCACATCATGGTGGAGCTGTTGACTTAAAACCAGAAGACAATGGAGTCAAACTTCATCTTCCTGCAGAGTCTGAATGTTCTGGATCTCCCTGCTAAACATTTAGGCATGAAAAAAAAAACATTCCTACTTTCACTTTCAAGATTAATAGACTTTACAAACTTCCTTTTCTTTTTTGTTTACATGTTCTTCTTTTGCTCATTTTACAACAGTTAAATAAAAGTCTCCTTCATGCATTATTCGCTGTTTTTTTCTGCTCTGAGCAGAAACAGCAGCGGTGCCGCCAAGCTGCTGGGCAAACCGAACCAAACCACACATGTAGCAACCAAACACTAATCACTGTAGCTCATCGAAGTAGAAACTTTCAAAGCAAAGCAAACAAAGTATCCAAAGAACAACATCCACAGAGCTCCTGTTATAGTCATTATGGTTCTGAAAGCCTGTCTCTTTGAGCGGTCGACCCGGTCGGGCTCCATCCCCAGGCCTCGGACGGACCAGACCGCGCAGAACCGAGAGGCTGCAGAAGGAAACGACGGCAAAACTGAGGCTTGATAAGGAGAAAAGCTGCAAAAAGGGCAAGGCGGGGAAGTACAGGACGACCAGCGCTGCCCAGGCCAGAGCAAAGAGCCAGACGAGTCCTGATCCGGACTCCGCTCGGGTTTTTCAGCTTTAGGTAGATAATCGGGTGGATAACAGCCAGATATCGCTCCACACAGGTCAACACGTGGAACAGAATCTCCCCAACAATAGTCAGCGATAACAAAGAGCAGTGGTGTCAAACTCATTTTTATTTTGGGCCGAATCAAAAATCTGAATGTTCTTAAAGGGCCGGTTGCCCCAGAATCTATTGATAAAACCAATAAAACTGTTAAAATATCAATAAATAGCTGTTCCTCCAGGATTTGTGATTATTTTAGTGTTTATTTTTGCAATCAAAATGACAGATTTTGTGGTGAATATTAAGAAATATTTGTAATTGTTATTTTGCAGTATTTACGCTAATGTAATGTTAAATGTGACTCTTTATCACTCGCTGTATCAGTTACGGATTTAACGTTTTTGACCAATTTTGAGAAAATTTGCAGTAAAATCAGGGGAAAAAATGTGGAAATTTGTTGATTTTGTGTGATTTTTGCAGATTTGTGAAAAACTGGAAGGACTTATTGATGTAATTTGGAGTCCAGAGGGCCACATAAAAAGCTGCGGCGGGCCAGATTTGGCCCCCGGGCCTTGAGTTTGACACCTGTGACATAGAGAAACCAACCACAGAGAGGCTTGGGACGACATATCCCGACAGGTAGCAGACCAGTCAGCTGCTTCGGTCAGCTGCATGAGGACCATGTGGTAGGTGATGACGTCACTGTGGCTGACGGGCTGCGGCCGCCGATGACCCAGGTACAGGACAGGACCCCCACGATGAGGACGGCTCTGGTGATGAGGAAGGCGGTGGCGGAAATGGACGCGTGGGATTCCTGGCAGTACCTGGACTGGAGAGGAAGTGACGTGTTGGACCAGTTAACAGTCATGTCAACAGTC
Source organism: Poecilia reticulata (assembly GCF_904066995.2). Taxonomy (NCBI): domain Eukaryota; kingdom Metazoa; phylum Chordata; class Actinopteri; order Cyprinodontiformes; family Poeciliidae; genus Poecilia; species Poecilia reticulata. Next base: position 26,166,086 of record NC_088847.1, on the reverse strand, counting down.
TGAGGACGACGTGCATGTACGGAGGACAAATGCTGCAAAGCAGAACGACAGCAGTAAAGGCGACGGAAGAGATGGGAAGTCAATGTTGGGTTATGGTAAAAAATGAAACAGTCACTCAATTTTAGCCAATTAACTAAAGTGGAGAAGATGTCACTGAATAAATGTTCTGTGGTCGATTTCTAATGATTGAAATACCAGTTTATTATTGGGTAGAAGTTTATTACGCTTTAAATTAATATGTTGACATGAATCAATATTGATTCCTTAACTTTGATTCAACATAAAATCAACCAAATGCAGATGGTGGTTGAATCAACAGTATCAGTTATGGTTGAAATCCTAACGTTGACTCAACATGTGAGTCTCCAGCCACTTTCCGTATAATTTAAATGCAGGCTTCAACATGGACTCCATATTTCTGACCAAATTTCAACATTGATTCACTCATATTTTGATCTCTGGAACACAAAAATGTTCTTAAATTTAGTCATAACCCGATCAGACAGTAGCTGTGTCTCCATTAATCTATAATTGTGAAAATTGAAATTCTAAAAATAAATTTGCTCTTTGATAAAACGTTGTTGCGTTAGGATGAGGTAATTTTCTCCGGCAGCATTAAAATAGATGCTAAACTGCAATGGAAGCATGTTTTCCGCTTCACATGAGTCACATGATCAACAGCAGGATGTTGCTACTGGAGGAAACGACGAAGAAGACGGCAGGAAGTGGCAGAACATGAAAACTCCATGCAGAAAGACTCCAGGCTGGGGTGGCAGCCATGATGGATGATCTGAAATATTCAAATGGAAACATCTGGAACCAAACTGGGTGTTTAAATGGGTCAGAACCGGCTGAACACAGTCAGGCTCTTCTGGACCCATAAAGCACCTGAAGTGGATAAAAAATGTAGTTCATACAAACCTAATAAATCTGGTTAAAACTTTCCTTAGTTTTGTTTTTAAACAGACATATTTTTACAGTCTGTTTTACTCTTTGCTGTTTTGAATAAATGTTTCACTTCTAATTTCTTACGCTAATTATTTTTACAATCAATGTTTAGCTTTACTGATTGCTAATTGATTATAAATTTTAATCTAGAAACAACAATTATATCCAATTATATCTTCATTTTGATAACTTCAGGAATAAAGTGGAACAGATTTGTACTCCTAATAAATACCTTAAATATCTTATTCAAATACAGAGTTACGTAATGTATAGATCTGAGCAAAGCAGATAATCATGTTCAGAATATTAACAGCTAAAATTATACATTTAAAAGATAATTTCAGTGTTTACATTTAGTATTTATACAGAATATTTAACTTCTAACTCCAGAATGTTGTATTAACTACATTTAAATTTACTACAGATCAGAAATACATTTAAAAATCACTTAGAGTCTCCATAGGAAGTTGTTCAACTATAACAGTGTGTAATTATTGTGCTTAAACTTTATTCATAATTACCAAGCAGTTAAACAAAAACAAAAGTTTAAATGCCAACAGTTCCTGGTTGAGGTACATTAAATGCTTTCACCAGAAATCTTATAAAATCTTAGAAACCATCAGTACATGTCACAACCGGAGTCAATAAGATATAAATGAAATTCTGACAGTAAACCGTGAAGCAGCACCTACCTGATCAGTGTTTCTGATTGTTTCAGGTGTGTGAGCTCCCACTGCTGCTCTGCTATTCTACCCAAACGCTCACAGGCCTCCATCATTTTATACAGAACGTTTTACGGAGGGGAAGTGAGGAAATGGCCGTTGTTTGCATGTCTGCTTTAACAAAACATTGATTAAGTTCTTTACGGTAAATTGCAGCAGGCAAATGAGAGTCGGGTCATCTGCAGAACAGGACTGAGCTTCTCTTTCTCTAAAGCAACATTTATAAAGGTTCATAAAGTTTCATGAGTATTTATACTTTCAAAGTATCTTTATATGGGATATAGTGATGTAAACATTGGATTTTGCTCAGGCTTTGTGTCCTTTTGTTGACTTGGTGAACTCTTACGGTTTATGTTGGTGAAATGTCTTTCCAGTCTCATATTAATAACATTACCCGCTCGGCTTATTTTCACCTACGCAACATCAACCGCCTCCGCCCCTCCCTTACTCCCCATTCCACTGCCATCCTTGTTCACCGTCTTGTGACATCACGCCTGGACTACTGCAACTCCCTTCTGTTTGGTCTCACCCAGAAATCTCTTCATAAGCTCCAACTGGTCCAGAATTCAGCTGCCCGTATCATTACCAAAACCCCATCTATGCACCACATCACTCCTGTCCTGCAGAGACTCCACTGGCTGCCCACCAAGTTCCGCATAGAATACAAAATTCTTCTGTACACTTTCAAGGCCCTTTACAATCTCTCCCCACCATATCTTTCAAATCTTATTCATATTGCCATTCCCTCTCGCTCCCTCAGATCATCCTCCTCAATCCATTTCACTGTCCCCTCTGCCCGTCTCACCACCATGGGGAGCAGAGCTTTCTGTCGCTCTGCTCCCCAACTATGGAACTCATTACCACCATACCTTAGAAACATAAAGTCATTATCTAATTTTAAAACCGAACTCAAAACACACCTTTTTAGATCTGCCTTTTCCACATGACACAATTGGTTTGCCTGATTTTACATAGTTTTTATATAGATAACATTGTTTTATGTATTTTTATCTACTTTTTAATTGTTACATTTTATTTGTTTCTGTCACAGTTTTTTTTTTTTACTATTGTACGGTGTCCTTGAGTGCCAGAAAGGCGCCTTTGAAATAAAATGTATTATTATTTATTATTATTAAATGTGGAGGGAATTTAGAGAATTAGGTTTTCAGCCTGTTGTTACAACCTTCCAGTTGGTTTCATTCGTGGTTTATGAGCCATAAAATACACGCTGTGTCACGATGTGGCCACTGGGTGTCACTGTGGCTCAACAAATATTTGTGTCAACGTTTGTAGAAGTGAGAGGTTGATGTAAGGTTAGGAGCATCAGGCAGAACTAAACTCCCTTTAGTTGAAACATTTGGTTCATCCCCATTTCACCATCCAGACATGTCACTAACAACATACCACATGTCGCTTCGGTCATGTCTTAAGGTAGAAAGTGGGAGTAAAACAGCCTGGAGAGACGAGGCAAAGCTGCATGCAGGTGTTAGAAAGATGAAACCTGAACGTTGTTTTTGAGAGTTGATGCAGATTTTTCACTTCCTTTTAAAGAACACATCTCCTCTGACTAAAACACACATTCACCTTAAAATGTGAGAGGAAGATGACCAGTTAGTTTCACCCGATGAGTGGAATCTACAGGATGTACACCACCGGATGGATGGATGGATGGATGGATGGATGGATGGATGGATGGATGAATGGATGAGTACTTGGTTATTTAGGGGATAAAAAATGGGGATAAAAAGGAACAGAATTTTTTGTAAAAGTTTTGTGCTGCGGGCTGCACAGTGGCGCAGTTGGTAGAGCTGTTGCCTTGCAGCAAGAAGGTTCTGGGTTTGATTCCCGGCCCCGGTCTTTCTACATGGAGTTTGCTGTGCATGGTGGGTTTTCTCCAGGTACTCCAGTTTCCTCCCACAGTCCAAAAACATGACTGTCAGGTTAATTGGTCTGTCTAAATTGCCCCTAGGTGTGAGTGTGTGTGTGCATGGTTGTGTCTCTGTGTTGCCCTGCGACAGACTGGCGACCTGTCCAGGTGAACCCGCCTCTCGCCCGGTACGCTAGCTGGAGAGGCACCAGCACCTCCTGACCCCACTGAGGGACAAGGGTGTTAGAAAATGGATGGATGGATGGATGGATGGGTTTTGTGCTGCATTTTTTGCTTCTTTTCAATAAACGTTTATGAATCTAATCACAATAAATCACACGACCCCAAAAAAGTTTAATTTCAGTTTAATATTAGAAATATTACGGAGCCCTTTAAGGAACACGGAGGATTTTATTTTCATATTGTGTTTCCTCACAATAAATACAATCGAAATACCAATTTCAAGTAAGACTTGAACATTTGTACACCTTTACAGATCCTCAGTGGAAATGTGTTTGTACTTTATTAATTATTTGGTGCAGAAAATGGGGTGAAAATCACTGTATTACCTGTGTGTTCATGTTTGTTTGTGTAATAACGTTTGGTGGACAAATAGCCAATAGCAGGAGATGCACATGAACACCTCCAGATTAAGAAGAGCTCATACCCAACACCGCCAGCAGGTGGCGGTATTATCCTGTAAGAACAACTCGAAACAGTCCAATCAGTTTAAATGTCGTTTTTCTTTCTTCATACGGAACATTTCTGTCATGTTCATGTTTTAGAGCAGAGATGAAAAACCCATCTGATCTGTTTTACCTCCAGCTTTTTGCACAAATGTTTATTTTTCATTTGTATCCAAAGGATAAAACCTCAAATATCACAAACGAGATATTAATGTAAGTAAAAAAAAAAATTACAAAGTTTTATATTACAACAGGAAGACTTTAAGTATTCAAGATGTCTCATGAACTGACCTGTAAATACATTATTATTATTGTGAGGGAATACCAAAGACAAAATAAATAAAAATATCTCCTAGGAGATTATAAATTAGTAAATAGTTTGACTGCATCGACTAAACAGGAAGGATATTAACCACCTGCAGTCTGAGGTCATCAGACTGAGTTATGGCTCAGAGGGACATTAAATCATGAGCTGGTTTTATGCTGTTTAAAAAGCTTCTCCATCATTGTGACAGAAACACAAACAGGTCAGAGGTTTTCATCGGACGCCGGCAGAGACAGAAGGACATTTACTGAAGAGGAGCAGAAGAAGAAGCTCTGGGAGCCGAAACCTGCTGATCAGGTCCGTGTTCTTAAGCAAACCAAAATCTGAAAACCTAAATAAATAAAAAAAACGTTCCTTGGTTTTTGTTTCATATAACCTGATAGGATAAAGTTTTTCAGTGTCCCTTCACTAAAATTTATTCTAGAAAATACAATTAAAACAACAAAAAATCTGAAATCAAAAACAACTTGGGGTGAGTTTGTGAATTTGTTGCATTTTTTATTAAAACTTGTTTGAACTAAAGTTTGGTGAAGTAGTCAGCTGTTGTCTGATACTTAAAAAAATATGTTACTAAAACGTACAGGAAGCCCCTGTTGGGTGATTTTTCTGTAAAACACCAAACATATAATGGATGTAATGGCTGATTGGACTGATGTCTGAATGGTCTCCATCTCTTGTTTTTCCTCTCTCTGCTTGTCAAGATGGCCGCCAACTCCTCCCTCCATTCTCACAGCTGTGACTTCCCTCTCATAGCTTTCCTCATGCCCACCATCTTAGCTCTCCTCAGCTTGATGATCCCTCTTTTGGGTTTCGTCCTGGTTGTTGGTTTCCAGCGGTGGAGGAAGCAACCTTCCAGCTCTCCTTTCGCGAAGTCGAGTCACGTCGACATCCTGACCTACAACGTGGCGTTCATGGACCTCCTTGGTGTCTCAGGGAACTACTTCACATATTTTGGCATGAACGCTGATCAGCTCTTGATTGTAGGACACAGCATGTTAGCCGTTTCCTCCACTGGACGTCCGCTGCTTCACCTCCTCACCTGCATCGAGCGCTACCTGGCTGTGGTTCATCCCATCTCCTACCTGCGCCTCAGAGGCTCAGCGGGCGTCAGGGTTAGAAACATCTCCATCGGATGTGTTTGGCTGATCTCCATTGGTGTGACGTCTCTGTCTGTGTGGCTGAAAGTATCATTTCTAACTTTGTCTTCTGTGTTCCTGTCCTTCTCAACCGTGGCTTTCTGTTTCTGCAGTGTCTCTGTTCTCTGGGCTTTGATTCGTCCGGGGCCTGGAGAAGGGGGCGGGGACAATAGGCTCAGTAACCAATCAAAGCAGAGGGCTCTCCACACAATGGCTACGATCACAGCAACCCTTTTACTGATGCTTATTAGCAATCTTGTTATCTCTGTAGTACAAACAGCTTCCGCCCCGTACGGATACACGTTCTGTGTCATGGGATGTTTGTCGGTGTTGTTCCTTTTGCCCACATATCTGGTTTTACCGCTGCTCTTTCTGCAGAGGGTCGGCAAACTAACAGCCTGTGGACACAAACCAACTGAAACAGCATGAAGTCAGAGGGTTTGTTTTTAAATGATGTCATGCTGACATCATTGTTCTTTACTCTAGATACAAGCAAATGTTTAAATCTTCTTTTGTCATTAATTTAGAGCAGTGGTCCCCAAAGTGGGTCCTGGAGGCCCGGCGGCCTGCATGTTTTATTCTCTCCCTGGTTTAACGCACCTGGATCCAGTGATGGCTCATTAGAGGCCTAAGACCACGGGTCCCCAAACTTTTTCCTCTGAGGGCCACATAACTTTTCCTTTCTCTGGTGGGGGGCGGAGTCAGTTTGTAACAGAAAGCACATGGGCAAAAACCGTTAGTGAAACGGTCACTGGGACTGACTAGTATATATTCCATTGAGGGAAAGTAACTTTAACATATGAAATGTAAGCTGCTACTTACAGGCTTCGAAGAACTCGACCTGGAATGCGGCGTTCATAACAAGCACGTGTTAATCTGCTCTACCGCTAGCAAACAACCGTACTGATTACATAACATAAAAGTCAAGCAGTTCCCTAAAAGTCCAACAGATGGCAGCAATGCACCATGCAAAACAAAACACCCACAGTTTACAGGACACACTTCCTGCTAAAGATGAAAAAAAATCTGAATGCTCTCTAGCATTGTTGCTAGAGAGCATTCAAACTACGCGGGCCGTAGCTTGGGGACCACTGCCTAAGAGGAACGTTGACATGCTGAAAAGGTTGTTTCTGCCACCAGGGAGAGAACTAAGACACGCAGGATGCCGGGCCTCCAGGCCACCAAAGAAAACAATTATGAGTGATCCAGGATAAGTTGAACATGTTGGTCTAAACATGTTGTCATTTTCCTATTAACAAAAAAATGATGTTAAAACTCATAATTACTTCAAAAAATGTACATCTATTGTTATTTTTTTCGCCCATGGAGGTCACCGTTTATTCACACGTTTTGGTCCATTCTGTGCTGGAGCCTGCAGAGAGAAGGCTAACGCTACCTGAGTGGTTGTTTATCATATCGTGTTTGACTGGCGTAATTTTAGATAATGCCACACATGAAAGAAAGAAGAGTACATTGAGTGGGACACAACTTCTGAAGGACCTACATTTGTGGCCTCAACATTTCTCTCCAGAAGACTTTGACTCATTTGTACGAGCAAAACTGACAAAGACTCTAACAGGGGATTTTTATATGTTGTATATCATAGTAAGTGAAAAAGTAAACATAGAGAATTGTGTTATATGTGTTGGATATAAGCAGTGACATTAATGGAACATCCTTTGTTGTTGGATTTTTCTTTATCATAATGTGTTGTTGTTTGATAGATCTTATTGTCCACAGAACGTCATGTCTGCTTTTGATTCTAGATTATAAATATGACAGAATTTTCAAAATCCATTTGGTGCTGTGACTGGTATTGTAATTGAATTATAACCCACTGCAGATGTTCATCAAGGGTTTGTTATGGAATATTCAAAAATCCCTTTTCAGTCATTGTGACACACTAACAACCCAAACACTACATAAGACTGGACTCCAGCAGGAAACAGTCAGTTGGTGAAGAGGAGCTGAGGAAGGAGCGCTGGGACCAAACAGAGCTCATAAGGTTTGTGTTTTTGACACATCTCAAGTCTGTAAAGTGAAATTTGAATAACTAAACCCACATCGTGTTTGGCTGTCCAAGTTTATCATTCAGTACATCAAAGCTTGACCAGTTTGATAACAAAGACTAAAATGGATACAGTTGGTTGCACGGCTGCCTTCAGGTAGAAAACTCGTCCAACACTTCCTGTTTGATTTTTCAGCAGTTCCTCATCGTTCCTCTTCATCCTCAGTCGCTGATGTGAACTGAGATGTCCAGTAACTCTTCTTCCAGCTCCTCGCTCCTCTCTGGTTCTGACGGCTGCTCTTCTCTGGTGACCAGCTCCATCCTGGCCAGCCTCTTGGTCGTCTACGTCTTGGCGATGCCTCTTTTTGTCTTCGTCCTTTTGGTGGGTTATCAGCGATGGAAGGAGCACCGCCTCAACTCCCAGCTCTCTTCATCAAGCCACATCGACGTCTTCACCTACAACATGGCGGTCATGGACCTGCTCGGAATCTTGGGGACGTTCTTGGTATTTTTTGGCGTCAGAGCTGATGAACTTGCCATGACTACTGCAGGTATTGGTCTTTTGTGCATTATCTCAATTGGGGAGATGCTGTTTCACCTGCTCACCTGTATGGAGCGCTACCCTGCTGGAGTGCATCCTTTCATCTACCTGCAGCTGAGAGGCTCAGCAGGCGTCAGGATGAGAAACGTCTCCATTGGCTGTGTTTGGCTGATCTCTCTGGTCGTTTTGTGTGTGACGTTTTGGCTCCAGGTTCCTTTTGAAAGCATATCTTTGGTGTTTCTGTCCTTCACATGTGTAGCGTTCTGCTTCAGCAGCATCTCTGCTCTCTGTGCTCTGTTTCGCCCCGGGCCGGGTGAAGGGGGCAGGAAAAGCGTTCATACTGACCAGTCCAAGCAGAAGGCTTTCCAAACGATGGCCATCATAACAGGGAGCCTCTCTGTCAGGTTCATAGGCAGCCTGATTACATCCATAGTGAAATACTTATCTGTTCCCAACAGACATACTTTTTGTCTCATAGGTTGGGCTTCAGCGTGGTTTCTCCTGCCCAGTGCTTTGGTGTTACCGCTGCTTTTTCTGCAGAGAGTGAGGAAACTTAAAATCTGTGAAGCTGCATGACTGTCGTTAGGAAATCTTCACTAAAAATATGAGACTGTTAGACCAGAAAATCTGACAAAACTTGTTTTATAACTCAGATTCACTGAAGCCTAAAACATCTATGTAGAATTTAGCAGAAAATCTATGAAAAATCACTGAAATAAATTCTTTATTCTTGATGTTTTCATAGATTTATCATTGTTTTATGACGTTAATAAAAAAGTTGTCTCACTATAACATGAGCATGGTTTTATTTTCCTGCAAAGACATTTCAGTGGATAAACTAAAAGGTGATAAAGGTGCATTTCATATGACTTACATAAATATCCATCCTGTCACGCTTCCACAATAACATTTCTCTAAATTGGTAAAATTTTTTCCACTGTTAAATTTTAGATCAGGTATTTCCACATCCTGTCCTGACAGGAACCAGCCTTCAGTGACTTTGTAAGGATTTAAGAGGTACAGATTGATGCTATCATTCTGCTTTCACCATTTCATGTAACATTTCTGTTAAGTTTTATTCTATTCATCCATAATGCTACTGCTCTGAATAGTGTGGCAGGATATTAGGAGATGATATCATCTGCTGTTTGCTGTGAACTTCCTTTAACAGTTTTGCACATTTGGTAGCGCTGGTGTTTATGTGTTTTCATAAAACAGAAACACAAACTGAAATGTTGTGTGTCTCCATGGCGATCAGGAGTTTCAGGAACATATAGAGACTTTATGGTGTGTTTTTACTCAGACTCTATAAAAAAAGAGGCAGATACACGACATTGTGATGACATTTGTTGTGAATTTTAGGAATGAATAAAGTTATGAAAGCATCAATGTGTTAATTTTGTGTTACATCAAATTAAACTTAGATTTTTGCACACATTTATCAGCAATAACAAAATAATTTTGACATTTAAATACAGAACTATATGCAGCAAAGCCACTGGACTGGATATACTAATGTATTCTTATTTAATTAAGTTATTTAATATTAAAGATAGATGTAGAAATCACAAAGACTTAAAGTTGTGAGAGGATGCACATTGTGTAGGTTAATTATTTGGGAGTAAATAGAGAAAAAATATTGTAATCTATTAAAATTACACATTAAATTAAATCAAATTTCTTTATTTTTCCAAACAAACTGGAAAATAATACTAAATCTTTTTAAACCTTTATGACATAAACCTCATGTTTTTCATGGGTAAAAAAGCACATTTTGCACATAAGATGAAGAAAATACTCAGTTCATGAAAATGAAAGCATGATGTTGAAAAATAAACTGTTCCTAAAGTTAGATATTGAGGTTTTTGTACCGCAGAAGCAACGTGTGACCTCTGTTTCTGCTGACACATCGATTTTTACTCCAGAAATGTTTTATTTTAAGAACATTTCTCATGATTTTTGTGTTTTGTCCTGATATTCCTTCACTTGGACATATTTAGTTAGAGATATTAGCTGAACTTGTTGGGAAATCTAAAGCAACATTACATCAAATAAATGAACTTAATGCTTTAAATATCCACCCACCAATCCATCCCGGATCATTAAGTTGATCGTATTTGCAATTTGTTAATATGCAAAACAAAAACAAATCATATCTGGTTTAGTTTCTGGTGCAAATATCTTAGCAAACGTTAAATAAATCAAACCGACTTCCAGCTGAACAGGTCAACAGACTGAGTTACGGCGCAGAGCGGCATTAATCATGGCTGATTGCTGAAATATTCAAAATAACGCTTATTGATCAAGAGCGACAGAAACACAAATCAGCAGCGTTACAGGTTCACACTGAACAGCAGAGAAGAAGCTCATTCATTCAAGAGGAGCTGAAGAATCAACAGCAGAACCAAACATCTGATCGGGTTTGTGTTTTTACTCATTTTATTGTTTCAGTTTGGGTTTGAAAGTTTCTCAACCAGCAGAACAGCTTTACTGCAGGAAGTTACCTTTACTCTGAAAGGTCACTTTAATTTGCCTTTCATGGTGATTTGACCAAGTGTTTGCATGTTTAGATGTTTTCTGGGTTCATTCTGGGTTGGATCATCACCAGCACTGTAAAAATGTATTTGGGCTGAAGTTCATGCAATTTTTTTTTTTTTTTTTTTACATTAATCTCACTTAATTTATTTGGTTTAGTGATGGCAACTAATGTTATTATGTTGAATTAACTTAAAAGTTTAACACATTTTAACTTAAAGGAACTTTTTACTTTGACTTTATTTGAAAGAATTAAGTTCGGTTCTGACATCATTGTGACATCATGACCCAGGCGTCACCGGGGACAGATCCAGTACCGACCGGGTGCTGAGCTGGTGCAGGGGTAGAAAACTACAAACAATCAGACCTGAGACCTCAATGCAGCTGCTGCAGGTTCGATTCCAGCCTGATGACCTTTGCTGTGTGTTTCCACTTTCCTGTGGAAAGTCAAGACTAAAGATCCTTTATGAGTTTTCTCCTTTATTTGCAGTAAAGTAAATGATTAGAGGAAGACTGGCTTAAAGTTAAACAGACCTCATAAGTTAAGTTGAACTTAATTGAATTACTTGTTACCAGTTGGTTCAACTGTTGTCTTTTTTCAGTGGACCTGTGCAGAACCAGGTGACCGTCTGCATGTTGGAGCAGAGAAACATCTGAACTGGACTGAAAGAGAGAAGTGTGTGAGAGGTGTGTGTGTGTGAGAGGTGTGTGAGAGGTGTGTGTGTGTGAGAGGTGTGTGAGAGGTGTGTGTGTGTGAGAGGTGTGTGAGAGGTGTGTGTGTGTGAGAGGTGTGTGAGAGGTGTGTGTGTGAGAGAGGAGTGTGTGTGAGAGAGGAGTGTGTGGGTGAGAGGTGTGTGTGAGAGGTGTGTGAGAAGTGTGTGTGAGAGGTGTGTGTGTGTGAGAGGTGTGGTGTGTGTGAGAGAGGTGTGTGAGAGGTGTGTGTGTGTGAGAGGTGTGTGAGAGGTGTGTGTGTGTGAGAGGTGTGTGAGAGGTGTGTGTGTGAGAGAGGAGTGTGTGTGAGAGAGGTGTGTGAGAGGTGTGTGTGTGTGAGAGGTGTGTGAGAGGTGTGGTGTGAAGGTGTGTGAGAGTGTGTGGAGAGGAGTGTGTGTGAGAGAGAGTGTGGGTGAGAGGTGTGTGAGAGGTGTGTGAGAAGGGTGTGAGAGGGTGTGTGTGAGAGGTGTGGGGTGTGTGTGTGAGAGAGAAGTGTGTGTGAGAGGTGTGTGTGTGTGAGAGGTGTGTGAGAGAGGTGTGTGTGTGAGAGAGGAGTGTGTGTGTGTGTGCGTGTGTGTGTGAGAGGTATGTGTGTGTGAGAGGTGTGTGTGTGTGAGAGGTTGTTGTTGAGAGGGTGTGTGTGTGTGTGAGAGGTGTGTGTGTGTGAGAGTGTGGTGTGGTGAGAGGGTGGTGGGAGTGTGGGTGGAGAGAGTGTGTGTGGAGAGGTGTGTGTGGTGGGTGTGTGTGGTGTGGGGGTGTGTGTGTGTGCGTGTGTGAGAGGTGTGTGTGTGGTGTGTGTGTGTGTGTGTGAGAGGTGTGTGTGTGTGTGTGTGTGTGTGTGTGTGTGTTCGGTTTGAATCCATGCAGGCTGCGTTCACACACCAGCCCCTTGATTTGACTGTAAAACCAACATGAATAAAAACCAATTTGGTGTTAAAAGGTTCCAGTGACGTCCAGCAGGCTGCCTGACCTCAGAGTTTCCTGTTTTCTTTTCCTCTGCAGGTGCAGAAGTCGCGATGCCGTCCAACTCTTCCTCCCTCCTCAGTTATTTCTGCCCTGAGATCTTTTCTATCCAGCTGACCCTCGTCATCATCAGCTTCTCTTTCGTTCCCACGGTGGTCTTCATCCTGTCGGTGGGCTGCCAGCGGTGGAGGAGCCGGCGCTCCGGAGGAACCAGCCACATCGACGCCTTCACCTACAACGTGGTTCTGCTGGACCTGGTTGCCATCGCAGCGATCGCCCTCATGTTCTTTTCCAGCTCCTCTCAGGACACCTCGGTGTGGACCGCAGGGAGCTTGATGTTCTCCGTGTCCTCAACGGGTCACACGCTGTTCCACGTCCTGACCTGCATCGAGCGCTACCTGGCTGTGGTCCGTCCCGTCTTCTACCTGCGGCTGAGGGGACCGGCGGGCGCCTCCATCAGAAACGTCACCATCGGATGTGTCTGGCTGGTCTGCTTCGCCGTGATGGCCGTCACCCTCTGGTTCTATGCCTTGTTTGCCTCCGTCTCCTTTGTGCTGATGTCCTTCACAGCTGCTGCCTTCTTCTTCTGCAGCCTTTCTGTCCTCTGCGCGCTGCGGCGTCCAGGGCCGGGCGGGAACAGGGACGGCGCTGACCAATCAAAGCGCAGAGCTTTCCAAACCATGATCCTCATCACAGGAACTCTGTCACTGAGATTCACCAACGGTTTGGTTACCACCTTACTGCTGCTACTAGCCGAGCCGTTTGGTTACGTTTTCTGCGCCGTCGGCTGGTCGTCGCTGATGTTCCTGTTCCCCAGCAGCCTGGTGCTGCCGCTGCTGTTTCTGCAGAGGATGGAAAAACCGCAAATCTGCGGACACAAAGTCACCGAGTCAGCACGAAGTTAAACTCAGCACAGAATGAAGCCCAACTCTATCTGGCAAAAATATGAAAAAGGGAGTAAATGTCCCCAAAAAACGTAGAAATTTGGAGACATTAACTATAGAAAATGTCATATTTAGATGGATGGATGATATAAGATCATATTATTTTCAAACTATAGATAAAAATACTAGAATAAAAACAGTAAAAACTTTTAAACTCTGGTTTAGAAATGATCTTAAAATCATCAGTTAAATATGTTAAAATTACTTTCAGAATGATAAAAATGAATGAGAACAGAGTAAAAACTCGTTCTGGGACCAACTCTGAGCTGCACACCAACCAAATATTAGATTTAACTAATGAATATAATTTATATTAAAACATCTCATTGCCATGTGAGTCTTTCTCTTATCTGTCAGAATAAATTCACTCTGAAACCCATCTCTCAGTTTTCATCGAGTTTTTCATGTTTGCATGGTGTAAAAATGAAACATTAAATCAGGTGTATTTACTGTGGGAAACCAGAGGCAGCATCTGAATACTGGAGCATTTAGAGCCAGAAGCTTTTCATTCCCAGATGATGGATCTTAGATCCGCTCCACGGTAAACAAATGAAGAGTTTCCATTTACTAGCTTTGCATTTCTGCCTTTTATCTTGAAAAAGCAAACAAATGAGTTCACAACCCATTTCATTTATTTTCTTTATTTTTTTTATTCACTAGTCTAAAAAATTACAAAAATAATTAATAAACTCTGCATCCCTTCATTTAAATATTTGTTTTATGCTGTTTAGCTAATTTTCTTTGTAATGCATGTTTAATTTTTAAGCTTAATAGTTGTTAATTAATGTGTTTAGGTCACACATTTTGTTTTCCACATAAGGTGTTTAAATGTTTATGTAGCATTTGCTAAACAATCTCACTTTGGACAGATTTGATGCTATGAAGCTTAGCAGAAAATGTAAACAACCTCCCTGAACAAGATGGCTGTTCATGTCAGGGAAGTTAAAACAGACTGAACCGTTTGTTCTCTTCTTCTGCTGCTTTTGCTAAAACTACAGGCAGACTACAACGCTGAAACAACGCCATCGTTCACAACTTCTTCTGTTCGCTGATTGGATGATAGAAAATCTAATCCAAGTGAAAGGGAGAAAGCCCAGATGGAGAAATGAAGAGAGATTAAAATCTAGAGGACATGGCCATGTTAATCTGAAATAGGTGTTAAATAAAAGACTTAGTCGTCTTTCTTGTGTTGTTTGTTTGATCCCTGGAGAGGCGCTGATTATATTATTATGATTATTGTTCCTTATCACTGGATGCTTCAACCTAAAGCAGAGTTTGAACAATGTTCTTATAATCCAACTGTTTCTTTCTCTTCCTGTTTCATCCTCACATTCATTCACTCTGTCATCATTCTGGATAAAACCCTGGAGTCACGTCTCCTTTGTCTAGTTTGAGGCTAAACCTGAACATTGTTTGAGTTTTATGACTCTTTGTTCCAAAATGGCCGACTCCTCTGGGCCTGTAGGTTCATCAGCTGTAAAGTTGGGAGATTTCATTCATAAATTCACAGATTTACGTGGAAACAGGTTTGTTTATGTCGACTGAAGAGCTTTTTAGCCTTGAATTCATTTCTTCACAAGAGAATCAGCAGAAGAAACCTTTACTTTATTAGTAACTTCATTAGTAATAAGCTAATAATCATAATTATTATTATTACATAAGCCAAACATTGATGCAAATGTTGATTCCCAACACGCCTCACTAGCTGGTTAAAGCCCTGCTTTAAATTTTCCATCTAATGTCAAAGGAGACAATAAATCCTGTTTGAAAGATGCAAAAATCAGCTTCAGTCCTCATGACTTTCACTCACAAACAGTCCTGTTGATACCGACAGCAACATTTACAGAGCTGCAGCTCAGAGCGAACGACACGAAGAGATCGATCGCAGCCGAGGAGGTGAGTTTAAGTTTAGATAAAATGTGATCTCTGGCTCTGATTCCTGCTCAGAAATCATTTCAGTTTAACTAGAAATTTGTAGGAATATTTAAAAACAGCAAATTATCAGTTATATTTGCATAATATGAAAAGATCCAAGTTTACTTCTAAAAGTAAAGCAGGTAAAACATTTATGACTTAAAAAACACAAACTAGATAGATAGATAGATAGATAGATAGATAGATAGATAGATAGATAGATAGATAGATAGATAGATAGATAGATAGATAGATAGATAGATAGATAGATAGATAGATAGATAGATAGATAGATAGATAGATAGATAGATATAGATAGATTTTTGTTTTTAAATCTTTTCCATTAGATTTGATTAAAATATTTTTCAGCGTTTATTTCTACTTCTTGTGTCACAGTAACATTTTAGATAAAATGAACTGTTGTCTTAATGCTCAGAAAAAACAGATTTATTAACTAAAGTATGATAAGATTTAATTAATAAATCTGTTATATTATAGATCAGGTTACATGATATTAGATTTATCGATACAGCATGTTTCTGCTGCTCATTATATGAATTTGTTTGGGTCTATTTTTGGTTTTTCTCTCCACCAGCCTGGTGCCGGGCGGTCCAGCAGTGACCCACTGGGTGTTTGGATCAACTGTTAGGTTACATAAATGACCTGTAATCTCAGAGTCATGCTCTTCACTCTGTTGTTAATCTTTCCTTCTCCTCCTCAGACGGTGATGCAGATGGAGCGACCCTCCAAATCTTCCACCAACTCTCCGTCCGTCCTCAGCGTGACCTCAGCGTGACCTCTGCAACGACTCAGAGAAAATCTCATTCATCATCAGCCTCCTGGGTGTTCATGTGCTCCTGTTGCCTCTCTTCCTCTACGTCGTTGCCGTCGGTTACCAGCGATGGAGGAAAGACGGTTTCCTGGCTCCGTTCACCACGTGGAGCCACATCGACGTCTTCACCTACAACGTGGTGCTGATTGACCTGGTCAACGTTTTGGGGACGTTTGTTTTATTGTTCGGTCTGATCACTGAGGAATCGGACCTACAGGAAGCAGGAAGTGGCCTGTTTAGCATTTTCTTTTCAGGTCAGACTCTGCTCCACCTGCTCACCTGCATGGAGCGCTACCTGGTTGTCGTCCATCCCGTCTTCTACCTGCGTCTTAAAGGCTCAGCAGGCGTCAGGGTCAGAAACATCACCATCGGATGTGTTTGGATGGTTTCCTTCATGATAATGGCTCTGATTGTACAGCGCGTTATTTCCTTCGCTACCATGAATGTTTTGCTTCTGTCCTTCACGTCCGTAGCTTTCTTCTTCTGCAGCCTCTCTGTTCTGTGCTCTGATTGGTCCAGGGCCTGGCGGGACCAGAGACCGGGTCGACCAATCAAAGAAGAGAGCTCTGCTCACCATCATCATCATCACCGCCACTCTGTTCCTCAGGTTCATGAGCAGCCTAATCATCTCTGTCATCCAAAACGTTGCTAAGCAGTTTGGAAACGTTCCCCGTCTGATTGGTTGGTCGGCCAGGTGGTTCTTCTTGCCCAGCTGTCTGGTTTTACCCCTGCTGTTTCTGCCAGGGGCAGGAAAACTGAGCGTCTGCGGGGCAAACGTCAAATGAAACGGCATTTATAACAACACTGGCTCAAATGTCTGGCTACAGGTTCTCTCTGGAAATCATGTTCTGTAGTGAGACGGTTAAATTTAAACAAAGAAACCATTAAACTTAGACTGCACCCCCTGCTGTCAACTACGGGATCAATCAGTTGCTTAGATTCATCACTAACGTTATTATTGCAGATATTATAAATGAAAGGTGTATACCTGAAAGGGACAATAAAAAGCATTAAACTTCAGGAAACATCTGTCATATATCCCAACAACAGATCATAGATGTGATCTGATGCTTCATGTTTTTTAAATTAGAGCTTCTGTCTCCGCCTGGTGATGAACTGAATGTTAATATCTGCTGGATTTAGATGTTTTAATTGTTTATTTCTGAACATTTTAGTGTATTTTAATCTGCATCGCTCTCAAACAACCTGACTGTATCTGTACAATACTAATAAAGACATTAATTTAATTCAAATAGTGACATCATTTCTTTCTCTTCTCCTGTTCGATGCTCTGACCTCCAGAACCACGATTCTTTATTTTAATTATTTAAAATAAATACAACTTTACTTTCTGCAAATAAATCCTCTAAACTTTGTTTTCTGCTTGTGGGTCTGGAAATTATAACCAACGTATGACGGTATTTGTTTTTATAAACATGTTTTCTTTGGTTTCTGATTATAAATGTTTTTTTCTTTGTGTTTTGCTGGACATGTGACTTTTATTAATCATTTTAAATGAATTGATCTTTAAATATGATCACCTCATTAACATATTTGATCAGATTATTTATTTTACTTTTTACAGAAAGTGTTTAATTTAAATCATCATGCATTTACTACGTCCAGTTTTAATTTTATGACATGATGGTGGTTTAAAAAAATCCCCTGAAATGTAAAACACTAAAACCAGATTATGCTGTAATTTTGCATATGCTTTGTATTTTGTGCATTATGGTTTCTGGTAGTAAGATGAATAAACCAGGTGTGGTTGAGGGCCCGGCTGTAGAAAGTTTGCCTTCTCGCTGTAAATCATGATCCTGGGTGAAACATGCAAAAACCTTCTTCTGTCATCGTGACACTCGGACATAAACCTGTAATCCATGCAGGCTGGACAGAAACTGAGACTGAAACACTGTGAAGACGACGAGAACCAAACCCGTCTGACCAGGTGCGTTTTTAACACAGCTGAAGCTTAAATTTGATTAAAGGGTTTTTTAGCTTTTATTTCTTTTTTGTTGTATTGTAGCAATAATTTCTGTTTAGTTTTATTTGTCTGATATAAATGTGAAATAGAAGCGATGAAAGGTGAAAAACACATGAAACCCTAAACACAGTTATATAAAAACTACTAAAGCTTTTAATATTTCATCATTTTGGTTCTGTACAGTTTAGGGGAAGAAAACAAAGTAAAAACTTGTGGAGTAGAAAAGCAATACATGGTTTAAAATGTTTTTCCAATGCAGATCAGAAACAATCTGTTTGTCAGGTGATGGAACCACATTTCCCAGCAGCTCCGTCTGCAGCCTCGTCTCCTCCAGTTCAACAAACTGAAATTTATCCTCAATTTACAAACTCAGATTCAGAGATTCAGCAAAGATCAGAGGTTCACTGTTT
Organism: Poecilia reticulata; assembly: GCF_904066995.2. Taxonomy (NCBI): domain Eukaryota; kingdom Metazoa; phylum Chordata; class Actinopteri; order Cyprinodontiformes; family Poeciliidae; genus Poecilia; species Poecilia reticulata. The sequence goes on along the minus strand of NC_088847.1, from coordinate 26,147,560 downwards.
GATTTAGATGTGGACTTTGACTAAGCCATTCAGTCACTGATCTGACCCAGCGGTCTGGAGGGACGGGATCCAGCAGCGTCTTCGCTTCCAAACACCCGAGTCAAATCATCAGGATCTTATTCTTCAAGAATCCTGAGACTGAAAGAGGCTCCAAGCGAATTTGGTGAGACTTTATGGTTTAGGCAGTGATCTTATATTTTCAGCTGTTAATGTTTCTTTCCTTTACATTTTCAGACGTCGATTCAAATGTTGCTGCCGTCCCACTCGTCCAACTCGTCCAACTCGTCCCTCCGTCCTCTGCTTATCTTCTGCACGGCCCCTCAGACATTATCGGTCATGAAAAGCCTCGTGGCTGTTCATGTGCTCCTGTTGCCTCTCTTCCTCTACGTCGTCGCCGTCGGTTACCAGCGATGGAGGAAAGACGGTTTCCTGGCTCCGTTCACCACGTGGAGCCACATCGACGTTTTCACCTACAACGTGGTTTCCCTCGACCTGTTTAACATTTTTGGGACTTTGTTCTACTTTGTTGGCGCCGTCACTGAGAACCCAGGTGTTCAGCTGGCAGGAGAAGGTATTTTTAACGTTTACTTTTCAGGTCAGCCCCTGTTCCACCTGCTGACCTGCATGGAGCGCTACCTGGCTGTCGTCCATCCCGTCTTCTACCTGCGTCTTAAAGGCTCAGCAGGCGTCAGGAGCAGAAACATCACGGTTGCATCTATTTGGCTGGTTTCCATTCTGATAATGGTTCTGATTGTACAGCGCGTTATTTCCTATTCCACCATCAATGGATTGATTGTGTTCTTTATGTCTGTAGCCTTTGCTTTCTGTAACGTCTCTGTTCTCAGCGCTCTGGTCCGTCCAGCGCCTGGACAGCGGGACAGGACCAGGGTCAGGGCTGACCAGCTGAAGGAGAAAGCTTTCCACACGGTCATCATAATCTCTGGAACTCTCTTCGTCAGGTTCGCCAGCATCTTGATCAGCTCTGTGATTCAAACACATCGCAGAGATGATTATTGTTTGATCGGCTGGTCTTCAATGTGGTTCTCGGTGCCCAGCAGTCTGGTGTTACCTCTGCTCCTTCTGCAGAGGGCAGGGAAACTGACCCCCTCTGGGGCAAATGTCAAGTAAATATATGTTACCTTCATAAATGCTCGAACCAAAGACACCATTAAACTATTTCCTCTGGTAAATGTGAGGTTATGCAGGTGGTTCTCAGTTCAGGCAGAGCAAGTGTGAAATAATCACAACGAACTAGAATAAATAGATTAGAGACTTAATAATTCATTTATTTGTTCTATTTATTTATTTTAGATATTTAAAACGTCTTCCAATTTCAGTGTTAAATGTTGGAATTGAATGTTTATTGATTTTTGACGATGTTTGCACCATTTTAGCGTTACCATGGTTACGGCATTGACGGCTTGTACTGGTTTATTGTGGTCCGTCTGTATTTATGCTGCTGTTTGTCATTTAATTTAAACTGTTTTTGTTTCCTAAGTTATTTTTTTTCTCTATAGATTCTACACCTGGCCTGGCTTTCTGATTGGCTGTTGGCCTGGCTTTCTGATTGGCTGTGGTTAATTATGAAGCAGTTTAAAGTGTTTCTACCAAATAAAACCCAGTAGATTGCATGGAGTCGTTACTTGCAGCATTCGCTCCTCCTGACCAGCAGGGGGCGATAGCAACTCGCTTGTGTTGAGTTGTTGACTTGACCCTCATCCAGAACATGCATGTAGCGACAGTGGAGAGGAAGAACTCCCCTCTACCGGGAAGAAACCTGGAGCAGAACCAGAACCGGGCTCAGAACCAGCAGACCGACCGGAGCTGAGAGACGACGGATCAGAGACGCAGCAGCAGGTCAACGATCAGGAGAACTGTCCATGTCCATGGAAAGCAGAGGGAGAACGGTGGGGTGATGGCAGCATCATGTCCTGCTCCAGGAAGAACCCTCAGCCAATCAGACGCCAGGCCAGGTGTAGCTCCTACAAAGAGAAAAATACCTGAGAAAACAAAGAGTTAGTTTCTAACTAAACACCAGAGCGCCACCTTCTGGCCTCTTTTAAAGGCCTGTTTGAAATCAATCAGATATTAGTTGAGTAAACCTGCAGCACGTAGAGATTATTGCTGCTGTAGCAGTTTGTGTGCTAGAAGTGGTGGAATAATTTATTCATCAGGTTGTAAATGTTTCTTCTGAATCATGTCAAAGAGGATTCAGTGTAACGGCTGATAATTAATGGAGATGCTGATTGTTGCTGTTGTTTAACAATCGTCCTCAATAAAAAACCTGCAAAACCTCAGATTCATTACTTCATTCATTAGTGTGCAACGTGTTTCAATTTAACTCGGATGTTGAGAAAACAGCGGCTACAAAACCTGGACATAACTAAGCGTCTGCAGATTTCTGAAAAAAGTCACGCAATTCTCTCATTATTCTGGTGTTTAGAATATAGAAACTGAACAGGAAAGGTTTGGTCTGGTTTATCACAGGACGGTGAACAAATTTAAGTAAATATCTAGTTTCAGATAATCTAACTGCAACAATAAATCAAAATGTAGAAGTTTGTTTCCAGAATGTTTATTATATAAATGCTTTTAGAAGATAAATAAAGCTGTTTTCTACATAAATACATTAAATTCCTACATAAATCAACATTCAGTCAGCAGATGCAGCATGAGGTCAGTGTGTTTCTCAGGGATGTAAAAAGCCTTGATCCCTGTTGACCAATGGAGCTGCTTCAGAGGTCAGAGGTCAAGTTAGACAAGAGTCCAGCTCAGAAAGTCAAATTTAATTTGGCAAGACTCGGTTCACAAAGTTCCAACAGCTACAGGAAGTCCTCACAGATTCTTCGCCACAAAACAGGAAGTGGCCATAACTCCTGGTCAGAAGGTCGGATTCTGTCCAAACTTTTAAGACGTGCTGCTGGACTCAAACTGAACCGGGCCGAAGACAGTTTGGAATAATCCAAAGAGAAAATTAGATTTTCTCTTTTTGCTCTGTAAGTTTTTAATGTACTTCTAGTCGACCTCAACGTTGATTTAAAGAAAGATTTTATTTAAATCTTTAAGACAAGAGCTGAAAAGCAGAAATAAAATTATTTCCATACATTTACTATTTCCAGCCACTGACATTCTTTTGTTCTGCACTTTTGTAGCTCATGGAAAAACTCATTAAAACCAGATTATGCTGTAATTTTACATATACTTTGTATTTTGTGGCTCAAGGCTTAAGATGAATAAACTAGGTGTGGTTGAAGGCCCTGCTGTAAAACGTTTGCCTTCTCGCTGTAAATCATGATCCTGGGTGAAACATGCAAAAAGCTCTTCTGTCATCGTGACACTCGGACATAAACCTGTAATCCATGCAGGCTGGACAGAAACTGAGACTGAAACACTGAGGAGACGACGAGAACCAAACCCGTCTGACCAGGTGCGCTTTTAACACATCTGAAACTTAAATTTGATTAAAGTGTTTTAGCTTCTTGTTGTGTCAAGTTTAGTGTAAAGAAGCAGAGTTCATACTTGTGAAGTTTTACTAATAAAAATCTGATTATTTAGAATCAAATTCTCCATGTGCAGTTTCATCTCTACCAGCTTTACATGTCAGAAAACTACAAACAGACAATTCCTTCTATTTTTTACTAATTCAAACTGATTGGATTCAGAGATTCTGAAAAGATTCAAATTCACAGTTGGATTTAAATCTAGACTTTGACTAAGTTATCCGTCCGTCCGTCCATCCATTTTCTTCCTCATATCCGGGGTCGGGTCGCGGGGGCAGCATCTTCAGAAGGGAGGCCCAGACTTCCCTCCCCAGCCACTTCCAGCTCCTCCAGGAATCCCAAGGCGTTCCCAGGCCATAGAGAGACATCGTCCCTCCAGCGTGTCCTGGGTCTCCCCTCCTCCCGGTGGGACCTGAACTCCTCACCAGGGAGGCGTCCAGGAGGCATCCTGACCAGATGCCCGAGCCTCAACTGGCTCCTCTTGACGTGGAGGAGCAGCGGCTCTACTCTGAGTCCCTCCCTGATGACCGAGCTTCTCTCTCTAAGGGAGAGCCCAGCCACCCTGAGGAGGAAACCCATTTCGGCCGCTTGTACCCGTGACCTCGTTCTTTTGGTCATGACCCAAAGCTCATGACCATAGATGAGGGTGGGAACGTAGATCGACCGGTAAATCGAGAGCTTCGCTTTTTGGCTCAGCTCTCTGTTCACCACGACGGACCGGTACAGCGCCCGCTTCACGGCAGACGCTGCCCCAATCCGCCTGTCGATCTCCCGCTCCCTTCTTCCCTCATTCGTGAACAAGATCCCCAGATACTTAAACTCCTCCACTAAGTTATTCAAACACATTGATATACTTTGATCTACACCAGTGGTCTGACACTCCAGACCTCATGGGACGATATCCTGCAACCTGTAGATCTCTTTGCTTCAAAACCCCTGAGTAAATTCATTCATTCATTTTTAATGAATCATAAAACTATAAGCGTCTCCTCCTAATGTTTCTTTTCATTTTCAGACGTCATGTCGCTGCCTCCTAACTCCTCCATCCCTCCGCAGCATGAAACGTGTGCCGACCCTGAGATAATGCCCATCATGGAAAGCCTCCTGGGTGTTTATGTGCTCCTGTTGCCTCTCTTCCTCTACGTTGTTGCCATCGGTTACCAGCGATGGAGGAAAGACGGTCTCACGGCTCCTTTCACCACATGGAGCCACATCGACATCTTCACCTACAACGTGGTTTTCCTCGACCTGCTCAATACGTTGGGGAGCTTCTTGTACTTCTTTGGTGTCGTCACTAAAAACACAGGTGAACAGATGGCAGGAAGCTGCATGTTTGGGATTTTCTTTTCAGGTCAGACTCTGTTCCACCTGCTCACCTGCATGGAGCGCTACCTGGCTGTCGTCCATCCCGTCTTCTACCTGCGTCTTAAAGGCTCAGCAGGCGTCAGGATCAGAAACATCACCATCGGATGTGTTTGGCTGGTTTCCTTCATGATAACGGCTCTGATTATGCAGACGGGTCTTTCCCATTCCATCATCAACGGATTGCTTCTGTCCTTCACGTCCGTAGCTTTTGTTTTCTGCAGCCTCTCTGTTCTCTGCGCTCTGATTGGTCCAGGGCCTGGCGGGACCAGAATCCGGGTCGACCAATCAAAGAAGAGAGCTCTGAACACCATCATGATCATCACCGCTACTCTGTTCCTCAGGTTCATGAGCACCATGATCAGCTCCATAATTCAAAATCTTGAAAAGTTTTCATCTGCTTATTGTTTGATTGGTTGGTCTTCACTGTGGTTCTCGGTGCCCAGCAGTCTGGTGTTACCTCTGCTTCTTCTGCAGAGGGCAGGAAAACTACCCCCCTCTGGGGCAAATGTCAGATGAAGCAACATTATGTATCAACACTCGCTCAAATCTAAGGTCATTTTTACTCATCAGCCTGTAACCGGGTTAGATCCTTCAAAGACTTTAAAGTCTAAAGAGGAAACTTTCAACATTACAGCAAGAACATCACTGAAAGAGAAAAACCTGAAAAAGACAGTAATGAAAAGCGAGAAAATGGTTTCTGTAGACTCCAGTTATACATTGTCAAACATAAATTATGGGAATCTCAGAGTTGCGTAGATGATATAATGGTTTACTTTTTGGAATGGTGAGATGGTGACATTTATTGGTTCATTTTACCAATTATTTATAAATAAAATGAATATGATGCTTCTGATTTTCTCCGTTTATTTGTAGGTTTGTTCTGTTTCTTCCAATCTTATTTCTGTAAATATATTTGAGCTTCATCGTGACTTCCAGCTGGTTGTTTCGTAAAAATCCCAGAAAAAAGGCTTTTTATGCTCAACAAAAACTAAATAAAACATTTTACAGCCGTGCTTTTCAAATTGACGACCCTCTGGGGAAGTAAAGAGAAGCTGCCACTAGGGGGCAGCAGTGCTCAAACTAAACAGGATTAATGTTGAACCCAGTAGAAGAAGTAGACATAACAGGTAGAGCACAGCACAGCTGATGGAGAAGTTTGACTGTAAAAACGAAACTGGTGGAAGCAACAGAAGCAAGTAAAGCAGTAAATATGAATATGTTTAGGAATCTCTGCCACATTGGACGGAGTTCTGGATGGTCGTCTGAGGAAGGAGTTAGCTGGGTGAGAGTTAGCACTTTGGATAATGAAATGATTTAAATCAATACTTTTACTGCTACATGTGTCCAGCTCTTGGTTTTCCCTTGTTTTAAAATGTTATAGCAAACGGTGGTTTAAAGAAACTCCATGAAATAAATTTTGTGCCAGGAAATCCAGGAAATGCTGTAATTTTCCACTTCTTTTTGTGGATTATATTTTATAATTGAAAAGATCTGGCATATGAACCAAGAAGAAAGTGTCTCCCCAGCTTTGGTTGTAAAAAAGCTGGATGTGTTTGAAGGTCCAGAAAAGGTTTGGTCTGGTTTATCACAGGACAGTAAACAAATGTAAGTAAATTTCAGATAATCTAACTGCAAAAATAAATCAGAATGTAGAAGTTTGTCTCCAGAAGATCAAATGTTTATTATATAAATGTTTTTAGAAGAAAAATGAAACTGCTTTCTACATAAATACATTAAATTCCTACTCATTTCACGCAGCATGAGGTCAGTGTGTTTCTCAGGGATTCAAAAAGCATGAAAAACTGTCGAACAAGGGATCGGCTTCATGAGGTCAGAGGTCAAGTTAGACAAGAGTCCAGTCAAGAAAGTCGTGTAATCTACTTGCTAACGGAGTCCGTTTCCTCTGTATCTTGTCAGATTTAATTAGGCAAGACTCGGTTCACAAAGTTCCAACAGCTACAGGAAGTCCTCACAGACTCTTCGCCACAAAACAGGAAGTGGTCATAACTCCTGTCCGTCCAGGAGGCCGGATTCTGGAAAGACTTTTAAGACGTGCTGCTGGACTCGCACTGAACCGGGCCAAAGGCAGTTTGGAATAATTCAAATGGAAAATTGGATCAGATTTTCTTGTTTTGCTCTGAAAGTTTTTAATTCTCTTCCAGTCGACCTCAATGTTGATTTACAGAAAGATTTTACTAAAATCTTTAAGCTGAAAAGCTGAAATTTGTGTTCAGACTATTTCCAGCCACTGGCATTCTTCTTTTCAATATTTTATCACAAAATATAGTTTAGAAATTTTCCATGAACTACAAAAGCGTAGTTCATGGAAAAACTCATTAAAACCAGATTATGCTGTAATTTTGCATATACTTTGTATTTTGTGGCTCAAGGCTTAAGATGAATAAACTAGGTGTGGTTGAAGGCCCTGCTGTAAAACGTTTGCCTTCTCGCTGTAAATCATGATCCTGGGTGAAACATGCAAAAAGCTCCTCTGTCATTCTGACACTCGGACATAAACCTGTAATCCATGCAGGCTGGACAGGAACTGAGACTGAAACGCTGTGGAGACGACGAGAACCAAACCCGTCTGACCAGGTGCGTTTTTAACACAGCTGAAGCTTAAATTTGATTAAAGTGTTTTAGCTTCTTGTTGTGTCAAAGTAATCATTTAAATTTCTTTCTGTAGTAATTTATTAATATTGCCTAATAATATGAACAGCCTTTGATCTCTACGGGCTCGTCACTGTGTTTAATTATATTTGTCTGATAACATAATGCAGGTTTACCTTCAACAGAAGAAAAAACATAAAACAACTTAACACATTCTCTACAAACTATCAGCTTTTCATATTTTACCACTTGGTTTCTTTCAAGTTTAGTGTAAAGAAGCAGAGTTCATACCTGTGAAGTAGAATAAAAAGAAATATGTGGTTTCAAATGTTTTACTAATAAAAATCAGATTATTTAGAATCAAATTCTCCATCTGCAGTTTCATCTCTACCAGCTTCACATGTCAGAAAACTACAAACAGAAAATTCCTTCTATTTTTTACTAATTCAAACTGATTGGATTCAGAGTTTCTGAAAAGATTCAAATCCACAGTTGGATTTAGATCCAGATTTTGACTAAGTTTTTCAAACACTTTATCAGACCACTGGTGTAGATCAGTTTAGTTCTTGAGGGACGATATCCTGTAACCTTTAGATCTCTTTGCTTCCAAACCCCTGAGTCAAATCTTTCATTCATTTTTAATAAATCAAAACTATAAGGCAGTGTTGTAGCACTCGAGATCGGTCTCGGTCTCGAGACCATTTTTTGATGGTCTCGGTCTTGTCTCGGACTCGAGTCCTGAGGACTCAGGATTTTATTTCAAGACCAGTCAAGACCGAAACTGTGAACATATCACTAAACGTACAGCATACTGTCCAGTTTATTTGTCAACATCGTTGTTTTCAGTGGATGCAAAACGCACCGATTAAAATCCAACCAATAACATATTTCTGTTATTCCCCCTCCCCTCCTCACCTTTCACTCGCACGCGGCTCTGAGACATGCGCAGTGGCTTTCTCTGAGCGGCAGAAGGTGTCTGTCTAATTGTCAGTAATATAATAGCGCTGTATAAATCTTCAGAAATCCGATGGCCACAGCTAACTCAGCATCGCTTCGCTTTCACAGACGGTGGGGACAACGTCTAACTTTTTTCGTCACTTAGAAAAGAAGCTCAAAGAAGGGAAGCTCCGTTGACATGATGTTAGCAAAGCTAGCTGAGCAGAGACACATAAACATTTGTGATGGAAAAAAGTCACTTACTGCACTTAATTATTGTGCAGAGGTGTTGACTAACTTGTCGCATATATGGGACAACGCTGTGTCCAAAAGTCTGCAATATAGTGACACGACATTCAGGAACAGTCGATTCTTCTCCACAGCTCTTTACTTATTAAATAGGACTGGAGTGTCACTGAGATCCGTTCTTTGTTCTTGCAATACTCTGCGTACACTGCAGTAACTATCATTATTTTATTTAATCATGTACATTGATATTTTTTTAATGAACAAATAAATAAAACACAAGAACGAAAGAGCACGCAGAGCATGCTCATTGCTCTTTGATTGTTTTTGTTCAAAGTGGCAGCTGTAATGTGTGGCATGGTGTCAGACTGCCTGGCTTCATGTAGCGGGAGGGAGGGTGGGAACAGTCACGGTGACCGCCTTGTGCTTGGTTACTTCTTGCTTGTTGCTCCTTGGTCAGTGTTCATAGTTGAGCGTTATTTACTGTCAGGGCATTGACTCTATTGCTATGTTTAATGGTGCAGACAGTGTTGGTTTCTTACGTAAGCAATATGGGCAAACACCCAGGGCATTATCTTTTTAGGGATCGCATGAGACCACCGCAGATTGTAACACAAAGGTGGATGTCCTTCATTTTAATATTGGTAAAATTTATTAGGTATTTAATATCTAGGTGTTTTTGTGGGAATATGGATCTTTCAGATCAATTTGAGAAGCAATTTTGATCATATTTCACATTTTATCATATCATGTAGAGCGCGGCGCTGGTCTTGGTCTTGACTCGGTCTTGGACCCTAAAAGTCTTGGTCTTGGTTAGGTGGTCACCAAGAACCTTAGGCCTTAAGTGAGCTCATGAAATGTCAGTTAAAATATCTTTAATTTATATTTGCAGTTTTAATGTTTCTTTTCATTTTCAGATGTCATGTCGCCTCCTCCTAACTCCTCCATCCCTCTGCAGCATGAAACGTGTGCTGGCCCTGAGATAAAGCCCATCATGGAAAGCCTCCTGGGTGTTTATGTGCTCCTGTTGCCTCTCTTTCTCTACGTTGTTGCCATTGGTTACCAGCGATGGAGGAAAGACGGTCTCATGGCTCCTTTCCGAACGTGGAGACACATCGACATCTTCACCTACAACGTGGTTTTCCTCGACCTGCTCAATACGTTGGGGAGCTTCTTGTACTTCTTTGGTATCGTCACTAAAAACACAGGCGGACGGATGGCAGGAAGTGGCCTGTTTGGGATTTTGTTTTCAGGTCAGACTCTGTTCCACCTGCTCACCTGCATGGAGCGCTACCTGGCTGTCGTCCATCCCGTCTTCTACCTGCGTCTTAAAGGCTCAGCAGGCATCAGGGTCAGAAACATCACCATCGGATGTGTTTGGATGGTTTCCTTCATGATAATGGCTCTCATTATACAGCGCGTTATTTCCTTTGCTACCATGAATGTTTTGCTTCTGTCCTTCACGTCCGTAGCTTTCTTCTTCTGCAGCCTCTCTGTTCTCTGCGCTCTGATTGGTCCAGGGCCTGGCGGGACCAGAATCCGGGTCGACCAATCAAAGAAGAGAGCTCTGAACACCATCATGATCATCACCGCTACTCTGTTCCTCAGGTTCATGAGCACCATGATCAGCTCCATAATTCAACACCTTGGAAAGTTTTCATCTGCTCATTGTTTGATTGGTTGGTCTTCAATGTGGTTCTCGGTGCCCAGCAGTCTGGTGTTACCTCTGCTTCTTCTGCAGAGGGCAGGAAAACTACCCCCCTCTGGGGCAAATGTCAGATGAAGCAACAAGTTTGTTTAATATCAACGTTGCCTCAAATCTAATGTCATTTTTTCTCTTTGGAAAAATTCCCCTGTGTGAGTTAAATTCATGAAACGGAGACAAAATTCAAACATTAATTGAAACGTTATTGAAGGAGGCAAACCTGAAAACGACAGCAATAAAAAGTGAGAAAATGGTTTCTGTAGACTCCAGTTATACATTTTCAATCATAGATTATGGGGATCATAGATCATAGTTGCATGATGTAATTGTTTCCTTATGCAATGGTGAGATGGTAACATTTATTGGTTCATTTAGTCAATTATTTATAAATAAAATGAACATGATGCTTCTGATTTCCTCTGTTCATTTGTAGATTTGTTCTGTTTCTTCCAATCTTATTTCTGTAAATATATTTGAGCTTCATCATGACTTCCAGCTGGTTGTTTCGTAAAAATCCCAGAAAAAAGGCTTTTATGCTCAACAAAAACTAAATAAAACATTTTACAGCCGTACTTATCAAATTGAAGACCCTCTGGGGAAGTAAAGAGAAGCTGCCACCAGGGGGCAGCAGTGCTCAAACTAAACAGGATTAATGTTGAACCCAGTAGAAGAAGTAGACATAACAGGTAGAGCAGAGCAGTTGATGGAGAAGTTTGTGAGGATAAAAAGGAAACTGGTGGAAGTGACTGAATCCGTGTATTGTTTTTTTTTTCTTTGGCTTTAGAAATCGTTCTTAGTTTTTTTCGTATCAAAAATAAAATTGCAAAAACAAAACAAACGTGTTTTTTTTTTGTTTTTTTCGTTTTTAAAAGGAAATTAGAAAAACGGAAATTGCAAAAATAAAAAAGGGGTACGTGTTTTTTTTTTTTTACCGCAATGGTTAAATCAGTGGTTCCTAACCTTTTTTGATGTACCGAACCCACCAGATTCATATACGCCCTTCTGAACCCTTCAATCAAACCCTTCTGTAGTGATAAATAAAATTATTTTTTTCCAAATTCAAGACATTTGACCCAACTAGACAATACTTTGGTCACTTTAAGAAGATCACCAAGTCTTCTTAAAGGTAGAGTCTCTGAGATCAGTTCTTCAAACTATAGTCAGTGTTTTCAGTAAAGTTGGTCTGACTGTCCAGGAACGACCCAAAGTATTTAAAATCTGCCACAGTTTCAACAGGTTGACCATCGAGAGAAACTGGAACCACCTTTAGGTCTTTAGATCATTTAATTAGCTCTACATTCTTAAGAGAATGAAAAATTAATAATAAATAAGAAAGACTTTGCAGTATTCTGATTTAGTAATGTAATTATATTAGCTGTGTTACCACCCCCACGCCACTAGAGGCAGTATCAACCCCGAAAAGATGCGACTAAGGAGCAGATTTAGAAGTTCACCGAAAGCTACAGAATTTGGGTGATGGCAAAGCGGGGCGTCATCACCACCTTACACAGGTGTGTCTTTACCTCCGCGGTCGGCAGAGACTCCGCCGAACCCCCGAGACCGACTCACCGAACCCCTGGGGTTCGATCGAACCCAGGTTAAGAACCACTCAGTTAAACCAAAGACAAGCTTTTATTTTGTTGTTAATTCAACGGGACCTTATGGCGGAACCGGAAATGAAGACCTGAACTCCCGGCACTTAACTTTTTCAGTTACCAGTAGGTGGCGGTAATGTACACATGTCTCCCCAGGTTTGGTTGTAAAAACGCTGGATGTGTTTGAAGGTCCAGAAAAGGTTTGGTCTGGTTTATCACAGGACGGTGAACAAATGTAAGTAAATTTCAGATAATCTAACTGCAAAAATAAATCAAAATGTAGAAGTTTGTCTCCAGAAGATCAAATGTTTATTATAGAAATAGAAATCTGGCATATGAACCAAGAAGAAAGTGTCTCCCCTGGATGTGTTTGAAGGCTCTACTTTTAATACATTTCCCATCTTTTGGCCTCAGGGTCAATAAATCAATCGCTCATTTGAAACATGCAAAATAACCTGCATACATCATCATGACTCTCACACACAAACCAGTAACACATATAGGTTGGACAGCAACATTCATTCGAGACTGGAGCTGTGAGAAGACGGACAGGACCAGAACCAGAACCAGAACCAGGATCAGAACCAGAACCGTCCTGCAAGGTGAGTTTGTAACAAATCTGAAGTATCTAGACCAGGGGTGTCAAACTCCAGTCCTCGAGGGCCGGTGTCCTGCAACTTTTAGAAGTGCCTCTGCTGCCCCACACCTGAATAGAATAATTAGGTCATTAGCAAGGCTCTGGAGAACTGAGGAGGTAATTAAGCCATTTGATTCAGGTGTTTTGTACCTGTGGCACATCTAAAAACTGCAGGACAGCGGCCCTTCAGGACTGGAGTTTGACACCCCTGATCTAGACAGTCTAAATCTAGACAGACAAACTTTAGCTTTTATTTCTTCTTGCGTTGCTGCAGTAGTTTGAGTTTCAGTGGTAATCAGTGGTAATGATGGGAACCGTTTCTGTGGATGCTGAGGCAGCCGAGGTTTCCATCCTGAATTTAACGTTGCTGCTCTGGATTATGTCTTAAAGCTGTCAAAGCTTCTTATAGTTTCACATTTTGGCTCCACCAAGTCCAGAGGAAGAAAACAGAGTATATTCCAGAGAAGTTGAAGAAAATAAAACAACTTTTCACTGCTGTCTTTTACAGATTTGCGCTCATCCTTTGCTAAATACATCAAGCTTAGATCAGTTCCTGTAAAGATTAGTTTTAGTTCTTTTGTTTTCCTTGACTTTTAATTTTTGTTTAACAAATTCCCAATTTGATTTAGGAACTAAAAAAATGCATGTATTCTCAGTTAGATCTGCATTTGGGGCTTCATGTTTTGGATAACAAATGGATCGGTTAGAGTCCTGGACAAAGACTCTATTTACTAATTGGATAGTTTGGGGGAAGTGACTGAATATGAATCCTCACCAATCAGATTTATGTTAATATTTGTAAAGTGGTTCACCATTTCATCTGTCATCAGTGTTGTGTTTGGTTGTTTTGTCATCCAAGATGTGAAATTCGATGTTTCTGTTTATAGATGCTGATGCAAATGGAGCAACCGTCCAACTCTTCGTCCAACTCCTTGGCTCATCCTCCGTTTCTGTACTGCTTTTCCCCTGAGATAATGTCAGTGGTAATCAGCCTCCTGGGTGTTCATGCGCTCCTGTTGCCTCTCTTCCTCTACGTCGTTGCCATCGGTTACCAGCGATGGAGGAAAGACGGTTTCCTGGCTCCGTTCACCACGTGGAGCCACATCGACGTCTTCACCTACAACGTGGTTTTCCTCGACCTGCTCAATATGTTGGGATACTCGCTTTACCTCTATGGCAGCATCACTGAAAATCAAGGTGGACAGATGGCAGCAAGTGGCATGTTTGGGATTTACTTTTCAGGTCAGACTCTGTTCCACCTGCTGACCTGCATGGAGCGCTACCTGGCTGTCGTCCATCCCGTCTTCTACCTGCGTCTTAAAGGCTCAGCAGGCGTCAGGAGCAGAAACATCACCATCGGATGTGTTTGGATGATTTCCATGGTGATAATGGTTCTGATTGTAAAGACGGTGATTCAGTTTGCCTTCATCAATATTTTGCTGCTGTCCTTCACGTCCGCAGCTTTCGGTTTCTGCAGCCTCTCGGTTCTCTGCGCTCTGATTGGTCCAGGGCCTGGCGGGACCAGAGACCGGGTCGACCAATCAAAGAAGAGAGCTCTGCTCACCATTCTGATCATCACAGGAACTCTGTTCCTCAGGTTCATGGCCAGTATGATTACAGCCATTATACAAAATGTAGCACCAGATTATGAATTTGTTAATTGTTTAATTGGATGGAGTTTAGTCTGGTTCTCGGTGCCCAGCAGTCTGGTTTTACCGCTGCTGTTTCTGCAGAGGGCAGGAAAACTGAACGTCTGCGGGGCAAAAATCTAATCATTTTAATTTAACAACATTGGCTCAAACTTTAGATCATTTGTTTTCAATCAAATGTTACATTTTTACCTCCTTGACTTCGATCCCTTACTGTTGACATCAACCGATTTCTGAAGTTTACTGGTTTACTTGTAACTAAGTTAAATCCATTATAACCACTTTCAGCTTTATCAATGCAGAATTAATCAATAAAGGTGATATAACTTAAAAGGATAATAAAAGGACTTGATAAAATGTTGTATAGATTACAGACTATATGCATTCATAGATTATAGATGCTTTGTGAACTGACCTTTTATTGTTTTTCATTCTTAATGGTAAAATGTTGACATTTATTCACCTAATAAATGAAATCAGAATACAGCTGCTGTGATGTTTTATTCTTGGCTTGTTATTCTGTTTTTCTTCAGGTTTCATTTTGAGTTGTTTTATTATCACGCATGAAAAAACGTTTCTTTGTCGACAACAGACGCAGCAGATGGATTATGTGTAAAAACACTATAAAATAATCTGAGCCTCATTGGAGCAAATATTCCAGTTTGCTGAGATGTAATAGTCAAATTAGAACATTTGCCGACAAACAAATAGAAAGTGTGAAAATCAATCATTCAGTCTCGAAAGCAGCCAGAAGTTTTATTTGAATGGGCTGAGCTTCACAGATCGTTTGAATCCAGTCGTTCTTCAGCTGTAATGGGAAATGCAAACGTCGGGTTGTTCCAGGAATGATATAATTGTAATTTATTTTTCCCCTGGTGGAAACATTGAGATTCAAATGAAGACAAATGTGTTTGTGTTCGGACTGGGAGGATGAAGGTGATGCTGCTCATTTCAGAGACACTCAGATACATTCAACTCTGTAATAATCAAGAAAGACTAGGAACAAAATCTAAATTTTAGAAATAAGCATTTGAAAACCTGCACATGATCGATGAGGAGATACATTTGCAGGAAATGACATCACCAACATAAAGAGTCAAATTTAGTCTTTGTGAATAACTACGTAGTTGCAAAATATTTCATATGAAAAAGAAATCTACTGGGTATAAAATTTTTTCCATCTCACATCTTCAGATTCTGCATTAGGGAAAGTTCTGTCAGGTTCAACTGAACCTAAATATGTGATGTGTTGAAGTGTTTTGCCTCTAAAAGCATTTGCTGATTTTAAAGATATGGACACTCAGTTAAATGATTCAGTTAACTGTAAATCTACAGGAGAGTTTTAAATGTTGCAGCATCATTAGGACTCCATACGATCACTAAATAGAAACACGTTAAAGACGTGATAAACAGGAAATGCTTCTGCAGGAAGAGAAAACAGCAGCAGAGCAAGTGACACATTGTTTCAAATTAAACATCTTCACTGATGATCTGCTTCCCAACAGACGTTCATGTAACAAACCTCTAACTTTACAGTGAAACTTTTTTCTGTTTGCCAGTTAATATGTTACCTTCTTTGTCTGATTATGGCTATACAGAAATAAACAAAACAAACAAATTAGATTTTAAATTTATTTCTGTGCATTTTCTTATAAAATTAAATACAATCATCACTTATTTCTTCTTTTTCTCTACTGGTTTGTAAAAATACAATAATGGATAAAACATTCAGATGAGGCTGCAGCTCATTGTTGTTTTAGGATGAATGATTTACAAACTTGTTTGTTTCTCCAAGATGAAGCTGAAGTATGAAAAGTAGAAACGATGAATTGATTTAACAAATATATTTTTTCCCAGTTGTCACCCATGTAAAACAGCTGCAGCGTCATCAGTTTCACCAGATGAGCTCAGGAACCAGCCGAACCTGAGCACCGTTTGTCAGTGACCTCCAGTTTCAGCTTCTGGAGCCTCAGAAACGGATCAATAAAAGCAGCGATCGTTCAGAAAAAGGTCAGTTGATCAGATCATCTGCTCCCGATTTAAGCTCACATTCAAAGTTTAATGTCAAATAAATTATTTGGAAAATTATTTTAATTTTTGTACTCTTGCCCCGGTGATGTGGGATTTATTTTAAATATTTGTTTCTGCATCAAATGTCAGATTCTCAATAACCACAACAAATGCACTGTTTATAATAGTAATAATTAAAAGAAACTTCCAATATTTCAACATTTTCCACCAATAGAGAAACCAGAAAATCAGCTGAAAATTGAAATGACTGAATCCATGTTTGCCAATTGTGAGATTTAATCTAAATATTTTGAGATTAAATCAGAATTGAGGAAAATAAATGAGAAACTGTTTGGCCTGAATATTCTCTCCAGATGTTTCAGGCTCTTTTTCACCAGAAGAGTTTATATTTAATCAGCTCTTTCCTTTTCCAGGTCTCCCATCGTACTCATCATGGCTGCGCAGCCCTCTGACTTGGAGCCGACCGGTTTCCTGCTCCGGTCCCGCTGTGTGAACGTCACGCTCAGTTTCGCGGTGGCCTACGCCTACACCGGGGTCAGGCTCCTCCTGCTGCTCCCCAGCTCCGTCTTCATCCTCTACCTGGGCCAGCAGCAGTGGCGGCGGCGCGCCGCCAAGCCGCAGAGCCACCTGGACGTCTTCACCTTCCACCTGGCCGTCCTGGAGCTGCTCTGGGGTTTGGGGACCGGCCTGTTCTACGGCGCCCTGCGCCTGCCAGCCGTCAGCCTGGCCGGCTTGTATCTCATGAACATCATGTTTGTCGGAGAGACGCTGTTCCACGTTTTCACCTGTTTGGACCGGTACCTGGCCGTGGTTCATCCGGTCGCTTATAAGAAACTCCAGAGTACCCACGGAGTGACGGTCAGAAACGCCTGCGCTTCGCTCACTTGGCTCTTCTCCTTTCTGTGGAGTCATCTGACGCAGGCCTACTACCCTAAACTACCCATCATCCAGTTCTTCTGCTTCCTGGTCTTCTCCTTGGTCATGGTCTCCTTCTGCAGCTTTTCGGTCCTCCGTGCTCTGATTCGCCCCGGGCCGGGCGGCAGAGAGCGAGACAGGAAGCACGTCGACCAGATGAAGCATCGGGCTTTCTGCACCGTCACGGCCATCACAGGCGTGCTCTGCTTCTGGTTCCTGGGCTTCATGGTCGCCACGTCGCTCCGGGAGTCCAACGTGTTCAGCACCGCAGTCAGCTGCCTGCTGCACAAGTCCACGCACTGGTTCAGCCTGCCCAGCAGTCTGGTGCTGCAGCTGCTCTTCCTGCACAAGAAGGGCAAGTTCAGCTGCCAGAACTGAGGAAGAGCCTGATCTGGTGGACGTCTGGGTTTGATCATGGGGTAAAAACCATCTGCTGATTTCTGTCTGGTTATTATTAGGAGAGGAAACTGAGCTGATATGTATGAATTATGCTTTTTTAAAAGAATAATTGGGTTATTTGTATTGTGAATGACATGGATTAACCTTTATATAACCTGCAGTCCTACATACAGCATCAATTCAGAAAATAATTAAGCAGTATGAGAATTTAAACCAGAGTTTTAATTTGAAAGGTCAGCAGTTCCTCACCAAATCCAAACTTCATAATCCAAAATGGCGGCCTTGTTCACTCTTCTGTATTTAGCTGCTTCCCATTATATTCATAAATAAATATAATAATATGTATAAATCAATATTTTTAGAATCTGTATTTGTAAAAAAATAAATAAATAAATGGTTTTCCATGTGCCAGAATAATGTGAGATTAATTTATGATGATATTTCCATCTCCTAGTTTGAATTTTGCACTGTTTTATTTATATTTTCTCCATTTTAATTGTGTTAGATTTGTTTCAATTTGATGTAACTTAAATTGTTTTTTGAATGTGTTTTAAATTACATGATAAATAGATCAGTGCTAATGACTTTTCTGGAAAATATTCAGTTTTTTTCTTCGCAAATCATCTTTTCTATATTTGCTCATGTTTTAATGTTTTGTTCTCTTGATTCCAGATAAATATTGAGTTTGTCTGTAAATATTTTAATGTTATTAAAGAAGTTGAGAACACTTTGATCAAGTCCCATTTCATTCATGTTATATATTGATAAATCACAATAAAAAAAAAAAAATAATTCAGATGAGCTAAAACTTTAAAATTCTTCTTATAAAACGCAAAACCGTCTTCAGGACACAAAACAAAAGATGTTCCAAAAAGTTTTTAACGAACCAAAACAAATCCAAACTCACTTTAAGCGGGAAATTTGCCAGACGAAAATCTTTATGTTGTCATGTACAGACCAATCAGCATGCGTGAAGGACCCCGGGCTGCCCCCGTATCTGCCTGTTTGATGACGTCACCAGTAGAGCCTGCAAGCGCCTCTCTGATTAGCCCGCAACCCTCCAAACCACTTCAAATAAATTTTAAGAAAAACGATCCTATCGATCCTTCTTTTCCACATTGTAATGAAACGATCCTCCACCAGAGGGCGCTGTTTAATTTGTACACAGATTTCAAACCTAGTCTGACACGCACTTCCTTTTTCTCTTTAAGGCTTTTAACATATTGTCATTGCAACATTTATTTACATGTCAGCTGATCAGTGGCCTTCAGTGAACAACAACCAATAAACAATCAATAACTAATCCCACCCAGCCAATACCAGCCAATCACACAAGCAGGAAGTTCAGACCACAAAACAGATTTTACAAAATAAATTATGAATTCATCCATCATTCTTTCCCAAAATTGATTTTGGGGGAAAAATATCACAGCCTGTTTATTTCTAAAAGATGATTTAGGTTATAAAAATGTTTTTAATTTTAAATACTAAATCATTTTGTAATAACTTTATGTGTTTCCTCCTTTTCTTCAAATCAGGAATATTCAGTTTTTAAATATGTGACAGGAAGATGTTGAAGGTCGAGCTCAGAGCTGAGGAACCAGGAAGAAACGGACTCCAGGTCTTACTGGTTCAGCCACTGGTTTCCTGTTAGTCAACTGGTCTGGATGGAAACAGACGGAAAGAATCTCCATCATATCGAACAAACGTCTTTATTTGTCATGTCAGGAATGGATTTAGAAACATCAACAAAAACTCAGCACTGAGGATGAGTCCAGTTCTGCAGGGTTCTGTTGTTGGTTCTGTTGGTTCTGCTGTTGGTTCTGTTGGTTCTGTTGGTTCTGCTGTTGGTTCTGTTGTTGGTTCTGCTGGTTCTGTTGTTGGTTCTGTTGTTGGTTCTGTTGGTTCTGCTGTTGGTTCTGTTGGTTCTGTTGTTGGTTCTGTTGGTTCTGTTGTTGGTTCTGCTGGTTCTGCTGTTGGTTCTGTTGTTGGTTCTGCTGGTTCTGTTGTTGGTTCTGTTGTTGGTTCTGTTGGTTCTGTTGTTGGTTCTGTTGGTTCTGTTGTTGGTTCTGCTGGTTCTGTTGTTGGTTCTGTTGTTGGTTCTGTAGTTGGTTCTGCTGGTTCTGTTGTTGGTTCTGCTGGTTCTGTTGTTGGTTCTGTTGTTGGTTCTGCTGGTTCTGTTGTTGGTTCTGTTGTTGGTTCTGTTGTTGGTTCTGCTGGTTCTGTTGTTGGTTCTGTTGTTGGTTCTGTTGTTGGTTCTGTTGTTGGTTCTGCTGGTTCTGTTGTTGGTTCTGTTGTTGGTTCTGTTGTTGGTTCTGCTGGTTCTGTTGTTGGTTCTGTTGTTGGTTCTGTTGTTGGTTCTGCTGGTTCTGTTGTTGGTTCTGTTGGTTCTGTTGTTGGTTCTGCTGGTTCTGTTGTTGGTTCTGCTGGTTCTGTTGTTGGTTCTGCTGGTTCTGTTGTTGGTTCTGTTGTTGGTTCTGTAGTTGGTTCTGCTGGTTCTGTTGTTGGTTCTGTTGGTTCTGCTGGTCCTGTTGGTTCTGTTGTTGGTTCTGTTGGTTCTTCTGGTTCTGCTGGTCCTGTTGGTTCTGTTGGGTCGGATCCTCCCGATTCTCCACTCAGGTTTCCGTCCATCTAGAACCGTCTCATCTACGTCTCAAAACAAAATGTCTCCCTCTAATATTTGTGATGATGCAAAGCAGCTTCAGCTCCATCATTCGTCATCTTATGACCGAATGAATCACTTTGGACAAACAAACAGTTTCATCATCACTTCATTTCAAACGGCTGCAGCAGAAAGTCGCCTCTTCAGGTGAGTTTAAAAAACAGAGACGACAGAAAACCTGCTGGTTTTCCCACCAAACATTGATTCATGCACTGTAAAACATTACTGTTGCTGTTTCTACATTAATATCAACCTGTTTTATTTGCATTGTTTGAGCTCTGAAAGCTCTGATGACCATTTTCTGCAGATAAATACTAAATATGTGTTTGGAGTTTCAGAGACATGTTGTCAGTAGTTGACAGAATAAAGTTCATTTTACTCAGATATAATCAGAGATTATTTAAAGTTCTCTATTTTCCAGAGCTCTATATGTATTTGCTCATTAGTAAAGTGTTGAGCATTTCTTGTGATGATGTTTTTAAATAATTCAGAAAAAAACACGACTGTACAATTTTAGCTGAATCCAAACTTTAAGGGATGAAAATGTTGAAATATTTCAACCTTTTTGTCTCTCGCTGTGTTTTCAGACCTGCTGCTGTTCTGATTGTTTCTAATCTTTACTGAACATTTAGGCAAACAACAAAATCAGAATGTCTTTAAAAAATGATTTGCAGGTTGATATAAAGCTATAAACCATTTTTAGAAAACAATTCCTGATGTTATATTTTTCTCTATTGATTCAGTGATGATGAAGTTGCTTATTTTTCTAAGTTGAAGACATTTTTCCCTGCCAGCATGCCTAGGCGGGCCCCATGTGGGGAATAGGAGGGCACACCAGATGGGTCCCATATGGGTTTGTCCGTTTAGGGTTCATGTATGGCCCACGTGGGCTGTGGCCCCACATGGGCAAACCCATATGGGACCCATATATCAGCCCTCCTTTCCCCCACATGGGGCCCACCATGCTGGCAGGGTTTCTAGCTCAAATATAACCGTTTTAAAGACTTTAAATGATTTCAAACAGGCTCTGGATGTTGAAAATGTTTATATTTCTGGCTTTATTTAGATTTTCCTTGCAGACTCAGTCACCTGACAGCCATCATGTCTTCGCTCCATTTTCCAAACTCTTCCCTGGATTCCGGAAGTTCTCGCTGCAACAACACCGACGGCTCTCTAATCGGCCTCGCCTTGATCTCCACCAGAGTCTTCCTCCTGTTTCCGGTGTCGCTCTTCATCCTCTGCCACGGCGCCCAGCGGCGGCGGCGGCGCTCCGTTACGGCGATGAGCCACTTTGACGTCTTTACGTTCCACCACTGCGTCCTGGAGCTGATCTGGATTCTGGGTTCTGCGTTACAGTTTTTAGGGTCGTCGATGGATCTGGAGGTCACGTCCACGGCAGGTATCTACCTCACCACCTGCATCTTCCCAGGAGAGACCTTGTTTCACGTGCTCACCTGTCTGGATCGATACCTGGCCGTGGTTCATCCGGTTCTTTACGTCAGCCTGCGCAGCAGCCGGGGCGTCTCCGTCAGGAATGTTTCCGTTTTCTGCGTTTGGTTGTTGAGTTTCCTGTTCAGCTGCGCAGCCAACAACCTCAGGTCCGTCGTCTTCATCCGGTTGTCCAGCTGCTTTCTCACCTGCTCCGTGCTCCTCGTGTTTTTCTGTGGCGTTTCGGTTCTCTGCGCTCTGATTGGTCCAGGCCCCGGGGAAAAGGCGGGAAACAAGAAGCTTGTTGACCAAACCATCCTGAGGGCCTTCGTCACGGTGGCCGCCATCACCGGCGTCCTCTGCTTGTGGCTCTTTGCCTTCCTGGTGTCCAGCTCTTTGACCAGCTCTCAGCTGGTGGCGGACAGCGTTTCCTGCGTCCTGCAGGTTTCTGTGCTGTGGTTCAGTTTGCCCTGCAGCCTGATCTTACCTCTGCTGTATGTACTCAGAACTGTGGACACGACGCTGAAGGACAAGAAGACATGGACACTGACATGAACTAAACATTTCTGGGTTAAACTGAACAACTGATGAAATTCAGGTTTAGAAGTTATGAGGTTTGTTGGTAAATCTCTGGAAAAATTCATCAGTCGAGTGAAAAAGTGGTTCAATCAACACAAAACTATTAATTAGAGTAAACAAAATAATCAGGAAGTTAAACATTAAAACCTGCAATTTCATTATAACTTGAAATAAAAGACCATTTCAAAAACTATTAGGAAATGTTTGAGTGGAAATGATCCTGAAATGATTAACAGCGTCATAAAAAATCAGACAAACATTAATGAACTATTGTTGCATCATTTCTAACTTATTAAAAAACATTTCAGAGATGATTAAAGAGGAACTTTTTGAGTTGAAGGTAAATTTATTATTATTATTATTATTATTATTATTATTATTATTATTATTATTATTATTATTATTATTATCTGCTACTTTGTCACTGTCAAGTTTCTACAGGCAAATGTGTATTATGTAAATTCACTGTGGCTTTATTTGAATTACACTTACTAATTTTCATATTTTAAACCTTAAACTTGTTTATTAATATGTACATAAAGTCATTTTTAGCATTGATTAATAGTTAACTTGTCATCCACACCGAACCCGGTTCTGGTTCTGCTGCAGGTTTTTTTTTCTACCACTGTTCCTACAAAGTCCCAGACTAAATTCAACTATCAATCAATCAATCAATCAATGACCGGTTGATCATCCAGGAGGAGTAATCTGGTCGATAATCTGGTTTCCTCAGATTAAACACTTTTTAATTTTGTAGAATAATAACCTGAACTGACCGGATTAATAACTGTAATGAGATGTTATTTACTTTCTGTTTTTCTGCGTATAAATTTGATGTTTTTCTTAGTTGTGTTTTGAGACGACATGTTGTCATGGAAACAGAATTGATTTGAATTATTGATAAGTTATGTGATATTTAGTGAACATAAATCCAGATTGAAACTATACATTATGTCATTATAAACATCTGCTGTTTTAATTTTTTAATTTTTTTTATTCCATTAAATGTTTCTGTTGTGTTCATGATTGTGGGAAATGATCATTTATATATTAAAGTGTGATTTAAACAGTAAAACTCTTCAAACTACTGGATAGAAATATGTAAAAGTAAAAAAAAAAAAATCACTGGATAAAAGAGTGTAAAACATGCAGATAGTTACAAACCACAGGTTATAAATGGAAGATTAAAAAGTAATAACTTTCTGCTTTGTAAGATAGAAAATACTAAAGCTAAAAACCTGCATTCTGCTCAGTGACCAGCAGGGGGAGCTCTTCTGGTGACGATAGTTTTGCTTTTTACTGGTTTAAATGTAAAATATTTACTTTGATGTAAGAGTTTGAGCATGTATGTAATATTCTGGTTAAATAAATCTATAATTTGTGATTCCTTGTGTCTTTTGTTTTAATGTTTAATTAAAACAGATAATATTTGTCTATAGTTTAAAGCAAACAATGAAAAATGAGAGGAACTTTTCCTGTTCACATAATCTCAAGTTCTCTTCAACTGGATTCACATTTACTGTAATATTTATGTTAGTGAACTGAAACCATCATCAGATAAGGATGATTTATTTCACATCTGATTGTTTTTGTGTAAAGAGTGAATTTCTGGATAAAGATATGAACATCAGTAATTGATGTTCTGCTAAAATTAACAAAGGGTGAAAGAAAATAAGGCTGTGTTCATTTTTTACTGATTTAAAACTCATAGATATTCCATATTGAATTTAACGTGTTTAGTGTTTTTAAATATTAACGTGTCTGATGTAAGTAAATATAATAAGATATCTGACAAAATATAGTACTGCAATTAAAAACCCATTAATTTTAAGGCTTTTTACTCATGTTATCAGGTTTTTCAGTAAGTATGATTTGCTGTATTGTTTATAATTAATTACCTCAGATCCACGGCAGTAATCTGATGTTTATTCTGCAGTTTAGCCGCAGCAGGAATAAATTCAAATGATTTCCAGGCCGAAGCGTCGTCACGTTGAAATAGCAGCCACAGGCGAGGAGCTCACAGGTGATCTGTCACCTGGAGGACAGAACACCTGGTGAAGGAGGAACATTTTCTGCAAATGACAAGTTAAAAAATACAATATTCAAATAAACACCACCTCGTTAAATTGATGTTTCCTTAAGGAGAAGTTTCTTTTAAAAAAAATGCACAAAATTAATTTCCTCTGAAATCTGAAAAGTCTTCAGGTGTGAATGAGTCCCATCATGCAAAGACATCATCTGTCATGTTGAGACATGAGGCTCAGCTATTTAAAGACAAACTGCAGGGGGGGTAGAGAGGACAGTTTGGGGGATTCGGCTCTGCAGGCAGGTAGGTGCTGTTCATGTGGAGCTGCAGGATGTTCACCAGGACGGAGGAGAAATGAATCCGAGATTAAAAAAACAAACCAGCTTCATCACGACTCCAACAGGGAGCTGGAGCTGGTTATCTTCAGGTCAGAGTTTATGAATGATTTGTGCATTTTATCTAAAGTTCATTTGTTTTCAGTGATTATTTCACCCTGACAGCTTTGCTCATTCATCTCCATCAGACAGATTTTTACTTTCATGCTAACAGTGGAAAACTAAATGCAGCTTTTTGACGGGTTGGTCGCAGACCTTCCAACTCTTGAATTGTCCTCATAAACCTCCATTATCAAACTATTTTAACAACTTTTCTGTTCAATCTACTCATAAAAGATTATATTACTACAGTAGAACAAAAACTGTGATGTAACAACCTTAAAATAATTGTTTCCATTTTTCTTTCCTCTGTGTCACAAAAACACAACAAAAGGCAGAAACTTAGTTTTTACTCCTTCACATCTTGATCTTCCTGAACGTTTTGCATTAAACCAGGGGTGTCCAAACTTTTTGCTATAAAACTGTAGACTGAAAAGTAATCATGGGCCAAAAAGAAAAAAAATCTAAAATCAAGCAAATAAAGAATCCTGATATTTATTGCAGATCACAAAACTGGAAAGTGATTTTTACATTAGAGCGATTGTAGATGAAAAACGAAACATTTCTGCCAAAAATTCAGACATTTTCTAGAAAACTTAAACAATTTCAAGACAGTTTTCAACATTTGAAGTTCAGAAATTTCCAAGTTTTTGTAGAACATTTTTGATTAATTTAAAATTTTTTTTTTTTTCGAGTAAATATTTTTGTCTTTTCTAGAAAATGTTTAATATTCAATATTACTGTTAGTCTAATATTATACGCTGTAGCAGAATTTGCATGTTTATTTGTACTAAAACAAAGGCGTCTAGTTTTCAGGGGGTTTTGGGCTCAAATTAATAAATTTATTTTCAATAATAACAACAGGATTTGGGTCACTTTCTCACAAAACACTTGGTCTATCTGGTCAAGTTTAGGAAAGAATAAAAACTGTGTATTATTTTCTGTAAAGTGGTTTGAATCAACCTTTGGTGTTGTTTATATAAATCAGCAGAACTGTAGATTTAGGTTTAGATTTATTTATTTATTGATTGATAATCTGTTGGATAGAAAGTTTGTATTTTGCATAATGAGGTGCTTCATGTCCATAACTGTAATTTTACAATATTTTAATGGCTCCTCTTCCTCCTGTCTGTCTGCTCAGACCCACATCAACCATCCATTCAAAATGTCAGCCGACTCCTCTTCCTCCTCTTCCTCCAACTCGTCCATTCAGTTTGATCAAACTGACTGTGCCTCTGTCAGCATCATGTTTCTTGCCTTTGCATTCAACCTCAGCAGAGCCGTCCTCCTCCTCCCTGTGTCCGTCTTCGTCCTGATCCTGGGCGTCCATCAGAGCCGCTCCGTCACAGCAGCGACCCACTTGGACGTCTTCACGTACCACCAGGCCGTCATGGAGCTGATCTGGGCTCTGGGGGCCGGACTCACCACTCTGGGGATTTATCTTCATCTCCCAAATGTTCCAGCTTGCGGCTACGTTTTTAGCAGCGTCGTTTTCTTTGGAGAGAGCCTGTTTCACATTCTCACCTGTCTGGAGCGTTACCTGGCTGTTGTTCACCCTGTCACCTACAGGGGGCTCCAGAGCCGCCACGGAGCCGCCATCAGAGACGGCTGCATCGGTTCGGCCTGGCTGCTGTCCTGGATGTGGGCCTGTCTGATAGTTTTACATGACAGCATCTTGGCCATGAGCTCGTTCTTGTGTTTCCTGGTTCTGTCTCTGATCATCGTCTCAGTCTGTAGCTGCTCTGTCCTCTGTACGCTGATCCGACCCGGACCAGGGGACAGAGACAGAACCAGGGGACAAATGGACCAGATGAAGCTGAGGGCGTTTTTTACGGTCACAGCCATAATGGCCGTGGTTTTTTTGTGGTTTTTTGCATTTCTTATCGCCACCGCTGCTAAATATGCCAAAGCGTTCAGTCACAGCGTCTGGTGTGCGATCGATTATTACGTGATGTGGTTCAGCCTCCCCAGTAGTCTTGTTCTACCCTTACTTTACGTGCACAAGAAAAGAGCTTGGTCCAACTCATAATGCAGCAGATTATTATAAATGAGGTAATCTGGAGCTAAATGAAGTTAGAAGTTGGAGACTTTTAGTTTGTGAAGATGGTGACGTGGCTAAAGCAGATTCAAACAACTGCAGTTCAAAAATACTACTGTTTCTTTTTGTTGTTGTTGTCATTGTGTTATTTATTTTTCTAATGTAGCATTTTATTTATGTAAATTGATAGGTATTTTCCTAGAACCTACATAAAAGAACCACAGACAACGTATATGAATTTTATGACAAACTTTGCAAAGGAGAACAAACTCTATCAATTGCTCCTCCGAGCTGTTCATAGAGCGTTCTGAAAATCTTTGGGTAAAGCTTGTCTTTTATTTTCAAACTTCAAAGAGGGAGGATAGGCAAGATAGACAGCAGAGAAAAAACAGCAAAGGTCGTAAAACATTTTACCTAAACACAGCAAAGGTCGTAAAACAATTTACCTAAACAACTAGCAACCCAGTTCCAGATGCGATATCTGATTTACGGCCTGAGCCCGGTTCAAATCTTGGTCAAACTGTTTCACCTGAAGATGAACAGGCAGCTGTGACCCCCCAGGTCAGTTAATACACACACTAAAGAAGAGAACATTTTAATCTGCTCTAACATTAGACTGAATATGAACTAAAGTAACAACAAAATGATAATACCAAAAAATCTCTAACACTCCCCCTTTTTATCATTTTACCACGTGTGTAAACCCTATTCAAAAGCCAAGCATAGAAAAGAAAAGAAATAAAATAGAACCAATAAATGCAAGAATTTTTTTTTTTTTTTTTTTTTCCCTAGTCTAAACATAAAAATGACACAATGACTAAATTAATATAATGAATAAATGAAATGGACAAAAACAAAAGAAAGAAACAGCAAAAAATCAAATGCAGTTTTCTCATCTCTAACACCACTTGTTTTCACATTTTCGGTGTAGGAATCATTCAGCAAATGAATTAATCTGTTTATTGATTACAGAACATCATCATTGTTCAGAAAATCGTCAGAACCTCGAAACAAGTCATCTTCATTTGTCTCATAGGATGCCTTTGCTAGCTGATAACTGACAACAGTTGTGTTAATTGTTTTAAACAACATACTTCGTAGGCAAGGAATAATGCAACCCGTAAAAAGACAGAACAGAACCAAAACAATCAGAATAGGTGTCACGAGCTTTAACAATAAAGTCCACCATGGACCAGACGTGAGCCATGAAAACAAATCAAAAAAGGATGAGCCGCGTGTTCCACTCTCCACATATTTTTAAGATCCTCCAGCTCATATAGAGCATCAGAAATAGTTCCTCCAGTGCCTGTTTCATCCGGCACAAAAGTGCAGCACGTTGGGCCAATAATTTTGCAGACCCCTCCCTGAGGGGCAGTGAGGAAATCCAGAACAACACGATTTTGCATGACCATGTTTCTCAGTTCAGTCAGCTCCTTCGCGGTGCCATTGGCCAGCTGGTATGTGATGTTGATTAGTCGCAGTAATCCGTACCTGTTTATCTCTACGTGGTCCCGAATCTCACCTACTCCAACCCACGGAAACAAACCTTGCATGAATTTTTCTCCGCCGTTCCAAATCCTGAATTCCCATGGAACTCCAGTGTGTGTAGTTAGGCCTCCCCATTTTTTGACCTCTGACATAACTGTTCGTTTGGAGCGGGTACGTGGATCATCTTGTGCTTTCCTGATGAACGCAATCGGGTTGATTAACGGAACCACAGCACACAGTCCTCCCCAATTTTTTGGTAAAAACATGTATGCTTCATTTCCACATATGAAGTACCAATCTGCCAACATACGTGAACCATAGTCTCCTGGCACTATGGCACTGCACAGCGTTGTCTCCTGTTTCCTCTTTGTCTTATGCGTGATGTTGAAACTCCTCTCCTGAAGCAAGTTGTCACAGTCTGGGTTGTCCTTCCAGACTTTGCAGTGTGGAGTCATCCTTTGACCCCTGCAGGCTGTGCAGTCGATGAAATCCTGTGTCGGTTCGCAGTAGGTGTAAACTCTGTTACACAAGTTCCAGGGCAACGTCCCTAGAATAACATGTCCATTATTGTAGACACAGTTCCCCAGAGATCCTGGTTTAGCTCCTGCTAATGAAATGATCTCTGGTATCTTCCATACAGTTTGTTGAGATGATGCAAAAGGAAGTACATCGTCTGCGAGTGAACAATTTAAAAATCCAAACAGACCTTGCACAGCCTCTCCCATTCGGAGGTCAGCTGAATAGTCCTTCTCGCGCGCTCTGTCTCCCCGTAGGGGTGGGACGCGCCGTGGTCTGGTGCTTAGAACATAGAGACACATCTGTTTGTTGTCAGTAATGTCACCTGGTCGGAGGCCTGAGTTGTGAATAGAAACCGGCAGCTGCGCACACACGTAGCAGTTCACAGCATGTCCCTCGTACGCGGTTCTATTCATTAGTTTCCACCACAGGTTGGTGCTGTAGTCGTGTTTGTGGAACTCAGGCTCACGTCCTTCTCCAAACATCAAACATGCTGCAGTCACAGCGCCGTAGAAAATCCATCTGGCATATGGAGTCCCCATTGTTGCTCGGCACACAGAGATGTCAGAACCCCCAAACTAAAAGAGTGAGAATCTTAAGCGTTTCTTCACCGGGTTTGAGACGAACCACACTAAAAGTAGCACCCCTTTGCAGCCCGGAGGCAATAAAGCCCACCTTCCTCTCTACTCCGGATTAGGGGTCCAACACTCTCTGCAGCTTACAGTGACTGAGATGAATCCAGCTGGGTCTTTCAGCGATTTTTACAGCTGTTGGTGTGGTCATCAACACCTGGAATGGTCCTTCCCACCGTGGACTTGCCCAGTTCTTCCGTTTGATGACCTTTATGTAGACCCAGTCACCTGGCTTAATGGGAGGTGCCTCCTGTGGAGGAGAAGAGTCAGAAGGCAGTAAATTCGCACTGGACACTTTCTTCAGTTTAAGAGTCCTGATCATATAATCTGCTAATGTTTGTTCTTCATCAGCTTTCTGTAAGTCAGGAGCAAACAGAGGCAGTCTGTAAGCTCTCCCATGAATTATTTCAAAAGGTGTTAGACCATCTGCTGTTGAGGTGATTCTCATATAGAGCTTCACCAAGTCTAAACATTCTGGCCAGGGTCGGCCAGTGTCTGCCATGCACTTTCTTAATCTGCTTTTCACCGTGCCATTTGTTCTTTCCACAAGCCCTGCACTCTGTGGGTGATAGGCACAGTGGTTTTTCAATGTCATTCCCAAGTGAGATGCCATGTTTTGTATCACTTGGTTTACAAAATGTGGTCCATTGTCACTGTAAACAGTCTGTGGGATGCCATGCGTTGGGATAATAGTTTTGCAAATAGCCTTCGCTACTGTCAAAGCATCTGCATACTTTGATGGTACTATTTCAACCCATTTAGAAAAAGCATCTATCATCACCAGACAGTATTTGTATGGCCCACTTTGTG
Organism: Poecilia reticulata; assembly: GCF_904066995.2. Classification (NCBI taxonomy): domain Eukaryota; kingdom Metazoa; phylum Chordata; class Actinopteri; order Cyprinodontiformes; family Poeciliidae; genus Poecilia; species Poecilia reticulata. The sequence goes on along the minus strand of NC_088847.1, from coordinate 26,117,359 downwards.
AAAGCTCAATAAAATCCATATACATAGTTTGAAATGGATAAGATGGTTTCGGGAACCTGCCTCGTTTTGGCCTTATGTTTCCCTGTGGGTTATGTTTCACACAGACTGGACATGCAGTACAAAAATTTTTTAGGTAGGAATTTAAACCATACGTTGTGAAATGTTGCTGTATTATGGCTTCCATCCCCCTGTTGACACATGGCAGCGCCCATGCGTCACAATTGCTGCAGCTTTAAATAAAGATTTAGGTAGAACTGGTTTGTCCTTTACTTCAAAAATGCTCTCATCATTAATTTTCGCACCCTTAGTTATCCACATCCTTTTTTCGGCCTGTGGTGCATTGTCCTGCATGTCTTTCAGCACTTTTTGTCTATCAGTTGTTGTTCTCCTTCAGTCTGTGCTGAGAAAGTTCCTTTCCCATGCTTCCCTGCTGCAGCTTCTTTAGCTATTTTGTCAGCTAGTCTGTTCCCATTTGAAACTTCATCCGTCCTTGTTGTATGAGCCGTGCATTTACATACAGCTAGTTTAGCTGGGAGTTGTATTGCTTGCAAAAGATTTTTAAGTAAAGATGCATGTGTCACTGGTTTCCCAGTTGATGTTGTCATTCCTCTACGCTCCCATTGTTTTGCAAAATAAAACAAAGTAGAGAAAACATACTGGCTATCTGTGTACACCGTCAAATGCATGTCCTCTGCCAGTTCACATGCCCTCGTTAAAGCAATCAATTCTGCTGCCTGTGCAGAATGAGTGCTGGAAATTTTTTCTGCTTCTATTATTTCATTTGGCAAAGCAACAACCGAATAACCTGTCTGATTTTTACCCGTAGGCTCCTTTGAACATGACCCATCAACAAACCAGACCTCTCCCAATGCTAATGGGGTGTCCTGTAGGTCTGGCCTTGGAAGCTGCAAGTGCTCTGTAGCTTCTATGCAGCTGTGTGGCGTTCCATCATCTGGTAATGGAAGCAAAGTAGCTGGATTTAGAATCGTACACCGCTTTATTACAATGTGTGGTTGTGACAAAAGCGTTGCTGTATACGAAAGGTGTCGCGCTGGTGAGAGCAAATTCATTTTGCTCTGCAAAAGTAGAACATCTACCGCGTGTGGAACTAACAGCTCCATCTTGTGAAACAAGACTATGTCAGCCGACATGTGTACAGCTAATGTTGCTGCACAGACTGCTTGGACGCAGTCTGGTAGAGACTGTGCTACTGGATCTAATTTCTTTGAGTAGAAAGCCAACGGCTTTAGCTTATCACCATGGTTTTGTAGTAACACAGACGTCATAAATCCATTCCTGCAATCTACAGTTTGAATAAAAGTTTTTTCATAGTTAGGAAGAATCAAAGTTGTTGCCTGCATTAGTGCTTGTTTTAGTTCAGTGAATCTTTTTTCAGCTTCTGGATTCCAAGCTATTTTATCAGTCATGGCCATTGGGGTGCCATGAATCAAATCCTGTAAAGCCTGAGTTTTCTCAGCATAGTGTGGAATCCAGGCTCTACAGTAATTGCAAAGTCCAAGAAATGACATCATTTGTTTTTAGTTTCTGGTTTAGGTGCTTCAGAAACAGTCTCCTTTCTCGCTTTCTGTATCTGCTTTCCCTCAGCAGACAGTGTGTGTCCCAAATAATTTACTTCTTCTCTCACCCACTGCAGCTTATCTTTGTTTACTTTGTTCCCTGTCTGACAGAGATGGTGCAGCAGAGCAAGTGAGTCTGTTCTGCAAGCTTCCTCGCTCTCTGATGCTATTAATAGATCATCAACATACACCAAAAGTTGACTTTTGTCTGACATTTGGAAATCAGATAAGCAGGTCATAATTGCCTCACAAAATATGCTTGGACTGTCTGCAAAGCCTTGGGGTAATCTGGTATATGTGTACCCCTGACCTCTGTAGGTAAAAGCAAACCAGAACTGTGAATCTGGGTGAATGGGTACAGAGAAGAATGCGTTGCTGAGGTCAATTACTGTGAAGAATTTATTGCTTGGTTTAAGCGAGTTTAGCAGTGTGTGTGGATCTGGCACATTAGGTGCTCTTGTTTGTACTGCTTCATTTACTGAACGTAAATCCTGAATCATACGCCAGTCTTTTTATTTGCTTTTGAACAGGAAAAATAGGTGTGTTACAAGGAGAATCTGAACACTTTTTACGATTCCTCCTTTTAACAAACCTTCAATTACTGGTTTAATCCCGTTTAGTGCTTCTGGTTTTATAGGGTATTGTTTTACTCTAGGCCTCCAGCTAGATTTTGCTTTAATTTGCACCGGGGGAATTGAACCAAGCAACCCGACATCAGAGGGACCTTTTGTCCACAAGTTTTCTGGAAGTTCAGCTAGTTCAGCTACATCCTTTCCTGTCAAAAATATGTTTGTGTGTCACTCAAACGCGTGGACTTGAGCTGTGCCTGTGACTACTTCACATAGTGATTGTTTCCAGACGTCACAGCTGGGGCTGTAGCTCCAACCGTCTTCACCTTCTTTGAAATCAGCGGCTTCACCAGCCATTTTAGTTCTATTACCCACATCTACCCATGTGATATTATGTGGCTTGAATAATGAAATGTGTGGATTAGCCGGTAACTTATACAGCTCTATTTGGCTAGTCGGAAGGAGCACAGTCACAGCTGCATAAGACCGTCGGTCTGTGAACATTTCGGTCACAGCCAGTGTCACAGGATTTGTTTCTAAAAACTTTTTAACATAATCATCCTGTGGATCATTTAGGATGTTCATTGTTACATGCAACTGATTGTAGTTCATTTCCGTTTCAGGTGAGTCCAACTGTTCACGAGCTTCTCTAAGAAGCTTTCCTGGGACATGAGGATTGTCAGCTGGCTTTAAATCATATGAACAGTAGATTTGTTCATTTTTTGAACTGTGTACATATCAGAATGTTTTAATCTGACAGCTCTCATCCCATCTTGTACAGGGACTACTGCTATTCCTAATTTTGTCATTAGGTCTCTACCTAACAGATTTATTGGACATTTAGGTGACATCACAACAGAAGCTTTTACATTAATTCCTGTCTCAGGGTCTTTAAAAAATGTACTTTTTGACATTTTTTCTCTATGCGTTTGTCCATCGGCAGATTTTACCCAAATAGACTCGTTTGTGGGGTTTACACCTTTTATTTTAGTTTTAAGAACCGTTTTGCATGCACCGGTGTCACATAGAAATTCAACTTCTTCCCCACAAACATTCAGTGTGATGTAAGGTTTTTCTTTTAATGCATTTAACATATCCCAAGCTGCACATATGTCCACCATTACACCAATTTGATCTGGTGGTGTGTTTTGTTTGGGTGTGGCAGAATCTAGTCATACTGAGGAGTTAGGCTTTTGTTTTTTCTCCCATCTGCTACTTCTATAGTCCTTTACGTTCTTTGCTTTGCAATCTTTTGCCCAATGGTTTGACTTGCCACAACGCCAGCAGACATCTTCGTCTTGTGTGGTGTGATTTATGGGTCGCTGCTCAGGGTGACCTCTCCTGCCTTTGTTTCTCCCTCGGCCTCTCGAGGGCCACGGAAAAAGGCAGAGGTTTCTATTTCTCCAAAATCCTCCAGATGAAAAACATCTGACCCTGTTTTTGGTTTTTTACTACTTTTTCTGCATGACGTGCCCATGTCATCAGTTGTGGGACTGAGGCAGCAATATATTCGACCAGGTGTTTTCTAATCCAGCCCTCAATTTCAGGGCGGAAACTTGACATTAAAGCGTTTTTCAGTTGTTGTTGATATACGCTGTCGGGCCCTTCATCATAGGTAATCCCACTGTGAACTTTGAACTCTTTTTCAAACCGCAGACGAAAGTCGTCTACGTCCTCTCCAGTTTTTTGTCTTATCCCCGCTAAGTGATTGTAGTTTGCCTTTTTACGGAAAACTGTTCTAACTCTTTCACATACTGGATCCCACTGTGCTTTGTATTCGTTACTCAGCTCTGGGTTTTCTCCATCAGGGTATAGTATTGGGCCTATTCTATTTTTTCCCGTATAGTTTCCCCTTACTTTTGCCCAGTCTTTTCCTAGCGAGGTCATGGCTGCTGCCCCCGCTTCAACTCCGTTCAGTCTATAAGAATGAATTAATCCAGTCATGTCCTCTATCCATTTATTGGGATCCTCTGCTGCAGGTGTTATTCCTTCCACAGCTTTCCGGACTTCCTCTAAATTCCAGGGTCTAAAAACATATGTATGTGGTGAATCATCCGCACCAGCATTAGGGTTTGGTACCTGTATCATGGGGTACTCTTCAACATGTCCCCCGTGGAAATCAGGACTATATTGGATCTTCTTTTTAGGATTTAACCTTAAATTGTAATGTGGCTGTTCAATTGGCATATGTTCTGTTTGACTTCTGTCTCCCGCATACGGGGGTGGATCTAAACCTTCCAGTGAGGGATACAGACTACTTTGGGGCTCCTTACTGCCAGTAGCGGGCGCGTCCGGAAGACTGTCTGCCGGGGCTGTTGCTACTGGGACAGAGGCAGACGAACTTGCTTCAGCGGTTGGGGGAGGAGCAGTCGGCCGTACCTGCTCTCCCTGCCCCGCTGGAGCATTCCGTCTGGATAGCACCATTTCATTGTCTTCTGGTCTTACAAATAAGTTATTTGATTCTACAAGCTTTTTGTCTTTAATCTTTTTAATTTGTTCTTTCCGGTCTGTGGCTGCTTTTAACCATATTTTAGCACATCTCAACTCATCCTCCTTTTTAATCTTTTTTATCCCCGTTTTTCTTGCTACACTATTCTCCAAAATTCTCACAATTGCTTGCCATTTATCGATTTTTAGCTTTCCGTCTATTTATTATTTCTTTCTCCATTTTTCCATGTGTACAGTGCTACCAGGAAACCTGGACAGCATGTACTTTTCATCTCCATCGGGGCCCTCAATAAGTGAGGAATTACAAGAATGTTTATTTCCCATATTTAAAACACTTGCAATTTCAGCTTGAAAATATTATTTATTTGAATTTATTTAAATTTGGTCCAGGTTCGTTGACTCCTAGGGAGTCCTATGAACTGGAGATCTTTTCAGTGGGCCAGCAATTAAAATACCTTGTTGTGGTATTCCCCGCTTCGACTCTTTCGAGTGGGAGAATCTTGCCTGTTGCATCCACAAGAGGTTTGCTGCTTAATTCCACTGTTTTATATGAGGTAAAATACAAAGCGGTATTTAAACCTCCAACCACTCTCACACTACTCTTTCACGCACACACACACACACATCAAAGTAGCAGCAAACCAGCAATACCAGCACAGTAATGGCAACATTATCTGTTTTTGCCTTGTCAGATAACTCAGCACCAGTGATATTTTACCCATCAAAAAATCAAAACCACACAGCAATGACAAGCTTCCTATCCGCCTGAGGACTTGCCCTTATGGGGTCTCCTCGAACAGAGTTTTAGCAGAGCGACATCATACAAGGATTCTCAAACCACTGAGTTTTAGCAGAGCGACATCATACAAGGATTCTCAAACCACTGAGTTTTAGCAGAGCGACATCATACAAGGATTCTCAAACCACTGAGTTTTAGCAGAGCGACATCATACAAGGATTCTCAAACCACTGAAATAGCCATTTTAAAATTCACCTACGTTTCTGTAGTTTTCGGGTTGTCCAGTCGGATCTCGTCACTCCGCCGTTGGCAGACAAAGTCGGACCTACGTCGCTGGCCCAGCGAAGAATTCTACTTCCTGGGTCTTTCTTTCCAGGTCCAGTTGACTCTGGCCGTGCACGGATTCAGCGCGTCTTCCTCTGCCTGACAGCGGTCGGTATGAGAGATCCCGGGTTTCGGCACCAAAATGATAGGTATTTTCCTAGAACCTACATAAAAGAACCACAGACAACGTATATGAATTTTATGACAAACTTTGCAAAGGAGAACAAACTCTATCAATTGCTCCTCCGAGCTGTTCATAGAGCGTTCTGAAAATCTTTGGGTAAAGCTTGTCTTTTATTTTCAAACTTCAAAGAGGGAGGATAGGCAAGATAGACAGCAGAGGAAAAACAGCAAAGGTCGTAAAACATTTTACCTAAACACAGCAAAGGTCGTAAAACAATTTACCTAAACAACTAGCAACCCAGTTCCAGATGCGATATCTGATTTACGGCCTGAGCCCGGTTCAAATCTTGGTCAAACTGTTTCACCTGAAGATGAACAGGCAGCTGTGACCCCCCAGGTCAGTTAATACACACACTAAAGAAGAGAACATTTTAATCTGCTCTAACATTAGACTGAATATGAACTAAAGTAACAACAAAATGATAATACCAAAAAATCTCTAACATAAATAATCATTGAATAATTGGATTATTATGTTTAGAAATAGATCGTTGCTGTCAGTGAATTCATAAAGTACATGTCTGCACTTCTACTGAGTTTTATTAATATTGGATATGATGTGTTTTAGTTTGTAAGTATATATACATGCTAACATAGCACATCATGTGTGCTGTAGATGTTATGAATTTCAGGTTTTTACAGGTTTAATTTAAAATAAACCATCATTTGATGCTGATTCCTGTCTATTCATTGACTTGGTTTTTTATTTACTTCATGAAATTGTTGCAGTATAAAGGTAAAAGTTCAGTATTTACATTTAACCAGTTGCTTTTGTCTTATTTTGTTAGTTGAATGTGGACGTTTAGCTTTCACTGCCACCAGCCTGGTGAGTTACCAAATCCCACACAACCGTTTTGTTTTTCTCCATAATTCATGATCGTCTCCATCCTGGAAGAAAAAGGTTGATTGAAACTAAATATTAATCAGAAAATGTTTTATCTTCTGTTTCTGGAGCCTCTTCAATGTGAGGGAACCTTCATCAGCGCTGACGAAGCTTCTGCATGAAGTTAAGAGCCATTTTCAGATTCAAACTTTTATGAATTCACTGTGTGTCAGAACTGAAGGAGTTTTTTGACATTTTAATGAAAATGTTGCAGCGTGGCTCGGCTGTAAATCACATTTCTGGATAAAACAACATTTTGCTAGAACCATATTTACTTGTCATTCTTATGAAATGCACAGCATTCGGTCTGGTGGTGCATCACTTCCTGTTTGGTCATAAAGGAGAGTGAATTTTGTTATTATAAAAGCTTTAAATACAGAAATTAATCAAATTTAACTCAATTAATTGAATAAAGTGAAACATCTGGGGATCTTGTTCACGAATGAGGGAAGAAGGGAGCGGGAGATCGACAGGCGGATTGGGGCAGCGTCTGCCGTGAAGCGGGCGCTGTACCGGTCCGTCGTGGTGAAGAGAGAGCTGAGCCAAAAAGCGAAGCTCTCGATTTACCGGTCGATCTACGTTCCCACCCTCATCTATGGTCATGAGCTTTGGGTCATGACCGAAAGAACGAGATCACGGGTACAAGCGGCCGAAATGGGTTTCCTCCGCAGGGTGGCTGGGCTCTCCCTTAGAGAGAGAAGCTCGGTCATCCGGGAGGGACTCAGAGTAGAGCCGCTGCTCCTCCATGTCGAGAGGAGCCAGTTGAGGCTCGGGCATCTGGTCAGGATGCCTCCCTGATGAGGTGTTCCGGGCACGTCCCACCGGGAGGAGGCCTCGGGGAAGACCCAGGACACGCTGGAGGGATTACGTCTCTCGGCTGGCCTGGGAACGCCTTGGGATTCCCCCGGAGGAGCTGGAAGAAGTGGCTGGGGAGAGGGAAGTCTGGGCCTCCCTTCTGAAGCTGCTGCCCCCGCGACCCGACCCCGGATAAGAGGAAGAAAATGGATGGACGGATGGAAACCAGATCAAAAATAACATTTACTTTTGCTTTACATTGAGTTCACTTATATACAGCAAATTTCAATGAAATGTAAAATTTGACTCTGTCAACCTGTTTAATTATGTCCATGTGACTTGTTGCCATGGCTCTGATGTAACAGCTGTGAGCTTTGTTTTGGTTCATCTTTGCTAAAATCACGTGAACGTTCACACGCTGCTCCATGAGCCTCCATTTGCCTGCTGGGAGTTTTTCCTTTTGCATAAAGTCCTGGTCCAATCATGCAAATCATGTGACCTGCATCATTTGTAATCCTGTCACATCTACATGATTAATCACCTTCGCTGTACAAACAGGCAGCAGTTATAAACCTGCACACCTGTCAGCGGATTCCAGAGGAAGAACGAAAACGATTAATCACTTCTCCAAAGGTCAGTTACTCGACTCTTCATGATTTATCTGCATTTTATGGAATTACTTAAATAAAAATAAGTCTAGATGTGGAAAGGTTTGCCAAGGTTGTGCTCTAGAAATGGTTTTCTCCTCTAAAATAGTAACATCCATCCATCAGCAAAACCATTAACTGGATGAATCATTTAATAAATAATTCAATCATTAATAACTGGAGTCTAAAAAGTCTGTTTACCTAAAGAACAACAGACTCAGAGCATAAATTAAGTCAAAACTGTTCAACATTTTACAGGTTAATCCGTTTGTCTGTAAATATTCTACCCAGAACTCCACAAGTTTCAGCTTCAAATTCTGTAAAACAAAATATATTATTAAGCACCTTTTGCTGCCTAATTATGAATCAATTAATCTAAATAATAATGATCAGATCAGTGCTGCTGTATTGACACATTTTGATGTTATTAGTGTCTTTTTAGCTGCAGATTCATCAGTAGATACATATTATTAAGCTTTCACTGCAGGAATGCTGTTAATGCAATTCAGGCAATAAAATGTTTCCTACTTTAAAATTAATCAAATTATTTGTTTATTTGAATCTTTCAATGTATTTAGAATTTTGTTTAAAATTAAAAATCAGAGCCAATTTTTAAATGATTAATTGATTAGTTGATTACCAAAATAATCATTAGTTGCAGCCATAAACATGCACTTTTGTGTCTGTGTGAGGAAACTGGAGAATTGATCCATCCGTGGGAAAAACCTCCAAACTCTGAGCAGGAATGTGTAGAAGAGAAGAAACAATATCTGTGAATCAAATATTATAGAGAAAAAATAAAAATCACCAAAACATGAACTGACTTGGATCTGATTTCCTACCAGAGAATTTACAGTCACTTGTTGTAAAAACTTTTAAAGTGGAGCTGAAGTCAGATTCCCTGTTTGTGTGAACAGAGGCGCCTGCAGGATGTTAACTGAGCACAACCACAAAACCAGCACAGGCCACACAAACAGCTCAGCCAATCAGCTTTTTTTATTTTAACCCTTTTTCAAAAGTCTGCCTATATATTTCTTCCTTATTTTAATTGTAAGTAGTTCTTTAAATGTCCTGTGAGATTATATATTTACTCATGTATCCATAACAACTGGAACTTTCAATATCCAGCAAGTTATTTCTGCAATTTACCGTCTATTAAACGAGTGCCCCCCGGATTAATTACACTTTCTGCAGCTGCAGCTGTGAAATTGCCGTAATAACCCGATATTGGCTGGAAAGTGCAACGTCTCCCCTTTCAGAAACCGTTGGAATTTTTCAGATAGCGCTACGTGTGGCGGAATTACGGTACTGCAAATTTGGCCGTGTCGTCTGCGACACGTTCCGGTCTATAAGCGTTTAACAAATTATATTAAATAATACAGATGGGAAAGCAAAGCCTACCTGTGTGATCCAGGAGGATGGAGATCCACAGGTTCAGGTGGTGTCAGAATGTGAAGCAGCAGGAACGTTTGCTGAATTTCTATTTGGCAAACATTTCGACTAGATTTGAATGTGTAACCTGAACGACGCTCAGGAAGAGCGCGGCAGATGTCACGGTCAGCTGCCTGGGTGACCCGTCAGCTCTTCAGTTTACAAAACCACAAAAAGAACCTCATAAACCGGCGACCCGCACACATGGTAAAAAGCTCAAATTGGATCCAAACGGCAGGAGGGATCAAACTCCGATCACTCAGCTTTAGCTTCTCTGCATAGCCACAGTTAGCTTACAGAAAGAGCACCAGAAACTGACCAATAACATGTGAGGTTGGGACGTACATGTGTCCACTCCCATAGATTCATGCAGCTCTGGGCTACAGACACGACGTTTTGACACAAAAGGCCTTATTTTTCCTCCACAGCTTAGTTTCAGGAGAATCTCAAGCTGCATTCAGTGCGTACGGCCGTGTAGCTGCTGGAGCTACAACCTCAGTGAATAAATCTGATTCTGATTGTTGAGTAAAAATGAAAAGAGCTTCAACATTTTCACTGAACTGGTTCAGTTTCAGACTTTGACGTTCATTTTCTTCTGCACAGATCATCACCAGGATGTCGGTCAGTTCAGCCGTTCCCAACTCCTCCTTGGATTCGGCTGACGTTCGTTGTGCCAACAACACGGTTTCCTCTCTGATCGGCATTTCCTTCATTGCCACCAGATTCCTCCTCTTCGCTCCTCTTTCCATCTTCATCTTCCACTTGGGCTTCCAGAAGTGGCAGCAGCAGAGGAGCTCCATCAGCGCAGCCAGCCACTCCGACATCTTCACCTTCCAGCAGTGTGTCCTGGAGTGGCTTTGGCTTCTGGGGACGTCTCTGCACACTTTGCTGACACACGTCGGCGTTCTCCCCTGGACGACTCCGGGGTTCTTCCTAACAACCACCATTTTCATAGGAGAAACCTCGTTTCACGTCCTGACCTGTCTGGATCGCTACGTGGCTGTGGTGCATCCGGTCGTCTACAGAGACCTACGCAACACGCGCGGCGTCACGTTCAGGAACGCCGCCGTCGTCTGCGTCTGGCTGCTGTGCTGCTTAATGACCTACGCCGTGAACTCGGGGCTCAGCTCGGGGATATTTCTGGTCCTGCTGCTGTCCTTTCTCGTCTTGGCCTTGATATTCGTCTCTTTCTGCAGCTTCTGCGTCCTCCTGGCTCTCATCAGCCCGGGGCCGGGGGACGCAGGCGGGGACAAGAAGCATGTGGACCAGACAAAGCAGAGGGCCTGCTTTACTGTCACGGCCATCCTGGGGGTGCTCTGCATGTGGTTCCTGGGGTTCTTTGTCTTCACCTCTCTGATAGGGTCAAAGGTCATGGCTAGGAGCATCCTCTGTGTCCTGGAGATCTCTCTGCTCTGGTTCAGTCTGCCCAGCAGCTTGATTTTACCTCTGCTTTACCTGTACAAGACAGTAAAACTACCGTGTGGAAGCCAGAATAAGGCCTGAGGACGAGGGACAGAAAATCAGATCAGATTTTACTTTTGACTGAAGTTTGTCTTTGGACCTACAGAGGAAGGATCTAGAGTTATAGATCTAGAGTCAACGCACAGCTTCAGTTATTCCAGCTGGAAACTAGAGATGAGTATGACCTCTGACCTGAACCTACAGAGAAACATAAAGACGGTTCCAAAGTCGGCCTTCCATCACCTGCAGAGCATCTCCAGGATCAGAGGATTCATGACTCAGCATGTTTTTCTCTTCACTCATGACTCAGCATGTTTTTCTCTTCACTCATGACTCAGCATGTTTTTCTCTTCACTCATGACTCAGCATGTTTTTCTCTTCACTCATGACTCAGCATGTTTTTCTCTTCACTCATGACTCAGCATGTTTTTCTCTTCACTCATGACTCAGCATGTAATTTTCTCTTCACTCATGACTCAGCATGTTTTTCTCTTCACTCATGACTCAGCATGTAATTTTCTCTTCAGTCTCTGCGGCGTCTGAGCTCCTTTAACTCCGGACTAAAGTCCCAGCTGTTTGAAACTGTCTTTAAGCCATAATGAATAAAACATTGATAAATACATTTGATGCGTATTTGCTTGATGATTTTGATGCTGATGTTTGACAAAATGTAATATTATCACTTGTTTCATAACTGATGACTGTATGACGAGTTTTACTTTAGGAACTTTGAACTGCTTGTAAATGTACCGTAGAAATAAACTTGACCTTTAACCTCTTGTGAGGATCAAAGCTGTTTTTGTGAAGAATTAGATGTAAATATTTCCGGTTGGTATAATTTTCCGTCTTGTGTCAGCCGACATCTGATGTGAGCCGTTTCCTGGTTTCGGTCAGGACTCAGACGGCAGCACTTTGGATGAGATGCAGCTGCTGACTGATCCCATCTGCTTTAGAACCTGCTGAAATAAATGCAGAGAGTTCTTCTTTGTCTAGACTGCGTGTGTGCGCACACGCACACACACACACACACACACACACACACACACACACACACACACACACACACACACACACACACACATATAATTCATACTCTTTATGCATTCGTGTATGTTCTGTGGTGTTTCCGCTCGTCTTTCTGCTCATCAATGATCTGTAAAAAAAACATTTGCCTGCTTAAATTTACCGGAAACATTAGAATAAAAGATTTGCTGCTTCTGTGAAATGCAAAAATCCTCTGAATGTTTTTCCCGTCTGTTTGCTGTCAGACGTTTATCTCCTGTTTGTGAGGCGCATGTCAGCATCTCAGCTTTAAACGGCAGGCCAGATAAACTTATGGCTGAGGTTGAGGTGAGTGTTTGTGGAAATTATTTAGTCCTTCAACGTATTTTATTATCTGGGTAAAAATTCTCATTCTGCATTTTTCATTTTTTAAAAATTTTTTAGAACCAAACCAGATTTTTTTTCCCCCTAAATGTTATTGGTGTATAATTTACACACTGGAAACTGAAGTTATTATTGATCATATTTCCCTCACCTCTAGCAGAAAGGCGACATTTTTCTGTGATATTATTGAAAAGATAATTACATTTTGTCTTCGCCAGCTTTCAAAGTTAAAATCTTCAAATCAGCAGGATTTTTAAAACTGCAGCCGATGTTAGAAGTCAGTGGTTCTGGTTTTGTGTTTCTAAACGGCGTCACGCTGGTGGAGGCTGCCGGTCGCATCCGTCTGCTACATGAAGGGCATCAGAGCGGACTTGTTGCCATGGTTACTGACAAATCCTCTCAGGTTAAATATCCTGATCCTTTCTTCTTGAAACCACCTCTAGTTATACAAATATAAAAGCTCAACATATTGTCTCCGTCCTCGTCGTCTCAAACACATCCGGGGGTTTTATTCTGCTGCATGTTTTCCTGCTGAGCTGCAGAAATGAACTGATTCAGCTGTGAGATGCAATGTTGTGGTTTCTTTTTTTAGCATGTTTGCTTATTAATTTAACTGGAGACATTCTAGACACGAGACAAACATAAGACTGTGGCTGTGGAGGAGAACATTTCTGCCAAAACACCAGCATTTTGTCACTTTCCTAAAATAATAGTATACGTCAGTTTTGCCTAAATCTGTTCGGGTAAAAATAATTTAAGCTTTTATTTTAGGAAAGTGACAATATCCCAGAAAAATATTTGATATTCTCTGGTTTCAAAAAGTCGTACATTTCCAAGAAATAAAGATCTTTTTTATGATCAAAGACATGAATTTACAGAATTTAAGCTAAGATGTTCTGATGTAAAGTCAGAGATCTGCAACAAAAACGGCTTCAGTCTGGATTCTGACTAAACGTCTGATTGATTCTGACTAAACGTCTGATTGATTCTGACTAAACGTCTGATTGATTCTGACTAAACGTCTGATTGATTCTGACTAAACGTCTGATTGATTCTGACTAAACGTCTGATTGATTCTGACTAAACGTCTGATTGATTCTGACTAAACGTCTGATTGATTCTGACTAAACGTCTGATTGATTCTGACTAAACGTCTGATTGATTCTGACTAAACGTCTGATTGATTCTGACTAAACGTCTGATTGATTCTGACTAAACGACTGACGGATTCTGACTAAACGTCTGATTGATTCTGACTAAACGTCTGATTGATTCTGACTAAACGTCTGACGGATTCTGACTAAACGTCTGACGGATTCTGACTAAACTGCTGAATGATTCTGACTAAACGTCTGACGGATTCTGACTAAACGTCTGACGGATTCTGACTAAACTGATGGATTCTGACTAAACGTCTGACGGATTCTGACTAAACGTCTGACGGATACTGACTAAACTGATGGATTCTGACTAAACGTCTGATTGATTCTGACTAAACGTCTGACGGATTCTGACTAAACGTCTGATTGATTCTGACTAAACGTCTGACGGATTCTGACTAAACGTCTGACGGATTCTGACTAAACGTCTGACGGATACTGACTAAACTGATGGATTCTGACTAAACAACTGATTGATTCTGACTAAACGTCTGACGGATTCTGACTAAACGTCTGATGGATTCTGACTAAACGTCTGACGGATTCTGACTAAACGTCTGACGGATACTGACTAAACTGATGGATTCTGACTAAACAACTGATTGATTCTGACTAAACAACTGATTGATTCTGACTAAACGTCTGACGGATTCTGACTAAACGTCTGACGGATTCTGACTAAACTGACGGATTCTGACTAAACGTCTGATGGATTCTGACTAAACGTCTGACGGATTCTGACTAAACGTCTGACGGATACTGACTAAACTGACGGATTCTGACTAAACAACTGATTGATTCTGACTAAACGTCTGACGGATTCTGACTAAACGTCTGACGGATACTGACTAAACGTCTGATTGATTCTGACTAAACGTCTGACGGATTCTGACTAAACGTCTGACGGATTCTGACTAAACGTCTGACGGATACTGACTAAACTGATGGATTCTGACTAAACAACTGATTGATTCTGACTAAACAACTGATTGATTCTGACTAAACGTCTGACGGATTCTGACTAAACGTCTGACGGATTCTGACTAAACGTCTGATTGATTCTGACTAAACGTCTGACGGATTCTGACTAAACGTCTGACGGATTCTGACTAAACGTCTGACGGATTCTGACTAAACGTCTGATTGATTCTGACTAAACGTCTGACGGATTCTGACTAAACGTCTGACGGATACTGACTAAACTGATGGATTCTGACTAAACAACTGATTGATTCTGACTAAACGTCTGACGGATTCTGACTAAACGTCTGATTGATTCTGACTAAACGACTGATTGATTCTGACTAAACGTCTGACGGATTCTGACTAAACGACTGACGGATTCTGACTAAACGACTGATTGATTCTGACTAAACGTCTGACGGATTCTGACTAAACGTCTGACGGATTCTGACTAAACGACTGATTGATTCTGACTAAACGTCTGATTGATTCTGACTAAACGACTGATTGATTCTGACTAAACGTCTGATTGATTCTGACTAAACGACTGATTGATTCTGACTAAACGTCTGACGGATTCTGACTAAACGACTGACGGATTCTGACTAAACGACTGACGGATTCTGACTAAACGTCTGATTGATTCTGACTAAACGTCTGATTGATTCTGACTAAACGTCTGACGGATTCTGACTAAACGTCTGACGGATTCTGACTAAACGTCTGATTGATTCTGACTAAACGTCTGATTGATTCTGACTAAACGTCTGACGGATTCTGACTAAACGTCTGATTGATTCTGACTAAACGTCTGATTGACTAAACGTCTGATTGATTCTGACTAAACGTCTGATTGATTCTGACTAAACGTCTGATTGATTCTGACTAAACGTCTGATTGATTCTGACTAAACGACTGACGGATTCTGACTAAACGTCTGATTGATTCTGACTAAACGTCTGACGGATTCTGACTAAACGACTGACGGATTCTGACTAAACGTCTGACGGATTCTGACTAAACGTCTGACGGATTCTGACTAAACGTCTGACGGATACTGACTAAACTGATGGATTCTGACTAAACGTCTGATTGATTCTGACTAAACGTCTGACGGATTCTGACTAAACGTCTGATTGATTCTGACTAAACGTCTGACGGATTCTGACTAAACGTCTGACGGATTCTGACTAAACGTCTGACGGATACTGACTAAACTGATGGATTCTGACTAAACAACTGATTGATTCTGACTAAACGTCTGACGGATTCTGACTAAACGTCTGATGGATTCTGACTAAACGTCTGACGGATTCTGACTAAACGTCTGACGGATACTGACTAAACTGATGGATTCTGACTAAACAACTGATTGATTCTGACTAAACAACTGATTGATTCTGACTAAACGTCTGACGGATTCTGACTAAACGTCTGACGGATTCTGACTAAACTGACGGATTCTGACTAAACGTCTGATGGATTCTGACTAAACGTCTGACGGATTCTGACTAAACGTCTGACGGATACTGACTAAACTGACGGATTCTGACTAAACAACTGATTGATTCTGACTAAACGTCTGACGGATTCTGACTAAACGTCTGACGGATACTGACTAAACGTCTGATTGATTCTGACTAAACGTCTGACGGATTCTGACTAAACGTCTGACGGATTCTGACTAAACGTCTGACGGATACTGACTAAACTGATGGATTCTGACTAAACAACTGATTGATTCTGACTAAACAACTGATTGATTCTGACTAAACGTCTGACGGATTCTGACTAAACGTCTGACGGATTCTGACTAAACGTCTGATTGATTCTGACTAAACGTCTGACGGATTCTGACTAAACGTCTGATGGATTCTGACTAAACGTCTGATTGATTCTGACTAAACGTCTGACGGATTCTGACTAAACGTCTGACGGATACTGACTAAACTGATGGATTCTGACTAAACAACTGATTGATTCTGACTAAACGTCTGACGGATTCTGACTAAACGTCTGATGGATTCTGACTAAACGTCTGATGGATTCTGACTAAACGTCTGACGGATTCTGACTAAACGACTGACGGATTCTGACTAAACGACTGATTGATTCTGACTAAACGTCTGACGGATTCTGACTAAACGTCTGACGGATTCTGACTAAACGACTGATTGATTCTGACTAAACGTCTGATTGATTCTGACTAAACGACTGATTGATTCTGACTAAACGTCTGATTGATTCTGACTAAACGACTGATTGATTCTGACTAAACGTCTGACGGATTCTGACTAAACGACTGACGGATTCTGACTAAACGACTGACGGATTCTGACTAAACGTCTGATTGATTCTGACTAAACGTCTGATTGATTCTGACTAAACGTCTGACGGATACTGACTAAACTGATGGATTCTGACTAAACAACTGATTGATTCTGACTAAACGTCTGACGGATTCTGACTAAACGTCTGATGGATTCTGACTAAACGTCTGATGGATACTGACTAAACGTCTGACGGATTCTGACTAAACAACTGATTGATTCTGACTAAACGTCTGATTGATTCTGACTAAACAACTGATTGATTCTGACTAAACGTCTGACGGATACTGACTAAACTGATGGATTCTGACTAAACAACTGATTGATTCTGACTAAACAACTGATTGATTCTGACTAAACGTCTGACGGATTCTGACTAAACGTCTGACGGATTCTGACTAAACGTCTGATTGATTCTGACTAAACGACTGATTGATTCTGACTAAACGTCTGATTGATTCTGACTAAACGACTGATTGATTCTGACTAAACGTCTGACGGATTCTGACTAAACGTCTGACGGATTCTGACTAAACGACTGATTGATTCTGACTAAACGTCTGATTGATTCTGACTAAACGACTGATTGATTCTGACTAAACGTCTGATTGATTCTGACTAAACGACTGATTGATTCTGACTAAACGTCTGACGGATTCTGACTAAACGTCTGATTGATTCTGACTAAACGTCTGACGGATACTGACTAAACTGATGGATTCTGACTAAACAACTGATTGATTCTGACTAAACAACTGATTGATTCTGACTAAACGTCTGACGGATTCTGACTAAACGTCTGACGGATTCTGACTAAACGACTGATTGATTCTGACTAAACTGATGGATTCTGACTAAACAACTGATTGATTCTGACTAAACTGATGGATTCTGACTAAACGTCTGATTGATTCTGACTAAACGTCTGACGGATTCTGACTAAACAACTGATTGATTCTGACTAAACGTCTGATTGATTCTGACTAAACAACTGATTGATTCTGACTAAACGTCTGACGGATACTGACTAAACTGATGGATTCTGACTAAACAACTGATTGATTCTGACTAAACAACTGATTGATTCTGACTAAACGTCTGACGGATTCTGACTAAACGTCTGATGGATTCTGACTAAACGTCTGACGGATTCTGACTAAACGTCTGACGGATTCTGACTAAACGTCTGATTGATTCTGACTAAACGACTGATTGATTCTGACTAAACGTCTGATTGATTCTGACTAAACGACTGATTGATTCTGACTAAACGTCTGACGGATTCTGACTAAACGTCTGACGGATTCTGACTAAACGACTGATTGATTCTGACTAAACGTCTGATTGATTCTGACTAAACGACTGATTGATTCTGACTAAACGTCTGATTGATTCTGACTAAACGACTGATTGATTCTGACTAAACGTCTGATTGATTCTGACTAAACGTCTGATTGATTCTGACTAAACGACTGACGGATACTGACTAAACTGATGGATTCTGACTAAACAACTGATGGATTCTGACTAAACAACTGATTGATTCTGACTAAACAACTGATTGATTCTGACTAAACGTCTGACGGATTCTGACTAAACGTCTGACGGATTCTGACTAAACGTCTGACGGATTCTGACTAAACTGATGGATTCTGACTAAACAACTGATGGATTCTGACTAAACAACTGATTGATTCTGACTAAACAACTGATTGATTCTGACTAAACGTCTGACGGATTCTGACTAAACGTCTGACGGATACTGACTAAACGTCTGATTGATTCTGACTAAACGTCTGACGGATTCTGACTAAACGTCTGACGGATACTGACTAAACGTCTGATTGATTCTGACTAAACGTCTGACGGATTCTGACTAAACGTCTGACGGATTCTGACTAAACGTCTGATTGATTCTGACTAAACGTCTGACGGATTCTGACTAAACGTCTGACGGATACTGACTAAACTGATGGATTCTGACTAAACGACTGACGGATTCTGACTAAACGTCTGACGGATTCTGACTAAACGTCTGACGGATACTGACTAAACTGATGGATTCTGACTAAACAACTGATTGATTCTGACTAAACGTCTGACGGATTCTGACTAAACGTCTGATGGATTCTGACTAAACGTCTGATGGATTCTGACTAAACGTCTGACGGATACTGACTAAACTGATGGATTCTGACTAAACAACTGATTGATTCTGACTAAACGTCTGACGGATTCTGACTAAACGTCTGATGGATTCTGACTAAACGACTGACGGATTCTGACTAAACGTCTGACGGATTCTGACTAAACGACTGACGGATTCTGACTAAACGTCTGACGGATTCTGACTAAACGTCTGACGGATTCTGACTAAACGACTGACGGATTCTGACTAAACGACTGATTGATTCTGACTAAACGACTGATTGATTCTGACTAAACGACTGACGGATTCTGACTAAACGACTGATTGATTCTGACTAAACGACTGATTGATTCTGACTAAACGTCTGATTGATTCTGACTAAACGACTGATTGATTCTGACTAAACGACTGATTGATTCTGACTAAACGTCTGATTGATTCTGACTAAACGTCTGACGGATTCTGACTAAACGACTGACGGATTCTGACTAAACGACTGATTGATTCTGACTAAACGACTGACGGATTCTGACTAAACGACTGATTGATTCTGACTAAACGTCTGATTGATTCTGACTAAACGTCTGATTGATTCTGACTAAACGTCTGACGGATTCTGACTAAACGACTGATTGATTCTGACTAAACGTCTGATTGATTCTGACTAAACGTCTGACGGATTCTGACTAAACGACTGATTGATTCTGACTAAACTGATGGATTCTGACTAAACGACTGATTGATTCTGACTAAACTGATTGATTCTGACTAAACGTCTGATTGATTCTGACTAAACGTCTGACGGATTCTGACTAAACGACTGACGGATTCTGACTAAACGACTGATTGATTCTGACTAAACGACTGACGGATTCTGACTAAACGACTGATTGATTCTGACTAAACGACTGATTGATTCTGACTAAACGTCTGACGGATTCTGACTAAACGACTGATTGATTCTGACTAAACGTCTGATTGATTCTGACTAAACGTCTGATTGATTCTGACTAAACGTCTGACGGATTCTGACTAAACGACTGATTGATTCTGACTAAACGACTGATTGATTCTGACTAAACTGATGGATTCTGACTAAACGTCTGATTGATTCTGACTAAACAACTGATTGATTCTGACTAAACGTCTGACGGATTCTGACTAAACGTCTGATGGATTCTGACTAAACGTCTGATTGATTCTGACTAAACGTCTGACGGATTCTGACTAAACGACTGATTGATTCTGACTAAACGACTGATTGATTCTGACTAAACTGATGGATTCTGACTAAACGTCTGATTGATTCTGACTAAACAACTGATTGATTCTGACTAAACGTCTGATTGATTCTGACTAAACGACTGACGGATTCTGACTAAACGACTGATTGATTCTGACTAAACGACTGATTGATTCTGACTAAACTGATGGATTCTGACTAAACGTCTGATTGATTCTGACTAAACAACTGATTGATTCTGACTAAACGTCTGACGGATTCTGACTAAACGTCTGACGGATTCTGACTAAACGTCTGATGGATTCCTGTGTAACGCAGGTTGGTGGTTGTTCAGTCCAAACTGGTTGATTCCTCTCTGCTTGGTGATTCTCTGTGAAACATTTAGTTCGGTGGTTCTTAACCTTTTTTGAGGTACCGAACCCCCCAGTTGCATATGCGCCTTCACTGAACTCTTCTTATTCCAACCAAGCCCCACGCCCCTCCGACACACAAAATACTTTGCGGTATTCTGATTTAGTAATGTAATTATATTAGCTGTGTTACCACCCCCACGCCACTAGAGGCAGTAGCAACCCTGAAAAGATGCGACTAAGGTAAAAACTGTGAGCTTTGCTGAAGTAATTAAAGACAAAAGTTCAAATCCATGCTGAGAGGAGCCACTTCAATCAAGGCTCCTCCGCAGCTCTGATTGGCTAAGCAATGTAACGTGATCCTCTGATTGGCTCAGCAATGTAACGTGATCCTCTGCAGCAAGTGACGGCGAAGCGGGGCGTCATCACGACTTTACAAAGTGAGTCTTTACCTCCGCGGCATCGAACCCCTGAGACCGACTCACCGACCCCCTGGGGTTCGATCGAACCAGGTTAAGAACCACTGATCTAGATACATTTTTCCAGACGTTTCATTCCGTTTTTCCTGCTGCTCTGCTTCGTCTTCCTGTCCAGATGTCGGTGACCCTGAACATGTCGGGTAACTCCACCGTCATGGCCGCCCTGAACTCCTCCCAGCTCATGTCCTGCAGCTTCAGCACCTTCCTCATCCCCTTCTGGACCTTCACGGCTTTCGCTGTGGCCAACGTTTTCCTCCAAGTCCCTCTGCTGGTTTCCGTTCTGCTCCTGGGCTGCCGGCGCCACAGGGAACGTTCCCGCTCCGCATCCAGCCACTCGGACGTCTTCGCCTACAACATGGCTGCAATGGAGATGGTCCAAGTGTTAGCCAGCATCTGCTTCACCACCAACATCCTGGTAGGAGACGAACGGATGAATGAGCTCAGCCAGTTTGTGATCTTCATCGTGCTGAGCGTGAAGCCTCAGTTTCAGATGCTGACGTGTGTTGAGCTCTACCTGGCCGCCGTCTTTCCCATCTCGTATCTGCGCCACAAAGCCTCGGCTGGCGTCGCCATCAGAAACGTCAGCGTCGCTTGTGTTTGGCTGAGCGGCGCCGCCTGTGCCGTTCTGACCTTCTCCTTCATTGATGAGAAAGATGCTTTGATTCTGTATTTCTTCCACATGACGTTTCTGCTGCTTGTCATTTGTTTTTGCTGCGTTTCGGTTCTCTGGACTCTGCAGCAGCAGGGTCCGGCCCGCGGCAGAGACTCAGAGCAGGCGGACCAGTCAAAGCGCAGGGCGTTTCACGCCATGCTGCTCATCATGGCGGCGCTGCTGCTGAGTTTAGGCGGCGCGTCGGTGTGTGAAGCCATTAAAACCTCCGTGGTTCGTAACGGAGACGCTGCCTGCTTCTCGGCGCAGTGCTCAGAGCTGATGTCTCTGCCCAGCGGCTTCGTTCTTCCGCTTCTGTTTCTGCACCGAGCAGGAAAACTACCGAGCTGCAGGAACCAGAGCAGCAAGCCGCCCGGGTCAAAAGGTCACTTCTGACCAGCCAGGAAACGTGAATAAGGACAAGTAAGCTTAGAAACTACTTTATACTTTAATTTCTGATCCAAAACCAAAAGTAACGATAATGTTATGATTTTGTAACGAAGGTTTTCATAAAGTGCTGTTTAAGCCACTGGTGTGGATGAAATGTGGCTAATAGACACATGGGGTTGAACAGCCGATGTTTCCAACACATTTAATGTTTTAATACGCTGTAAAAATAAAGATATTTATTCTTACAGTCTGACTCCAAACCAAATTTGATCAAAATTAGATTTATTTGTTAAACGCCAGCAAAATTAGAGACTTTTTAGCACTTAAAATCAGAAGTTTACAGACATTCCTTAAACAGTTTGATTTGACTCAAATGTTTTCCTTCCACTGGATTTTCCTCATAGTTTAAAGTCGGGTTTCTGGGCCTCTTTGCTCTCAGACTTCGTGCTTCATGGTTTCCAGTAAATGGTTTTGTTGTCATTCGGCTGCTTTGTTGGTAATTTGGTGCCATAATTCCTGTCGTTGACCAGCTGGTGACGTTTATTTCTCATTAATTTCACATCTATTTTATGGAGTGTAAAAGATGACAGAGTTGTGTGAAAAAGCAAAGCGTTGTAATTTAGTTTTTAAGCCAACATTGGGGAGAGTTTGCTGGGCGAAGATGTTCTGCCCCCACCTGTTTCTGAGAACTCCTGCGTCAGTTTGAAAATGTTTCCGTTTTTGTTTTATGAAAAACTTTGAGTTGCAGTTAAGTTCCTAAAATAAGTTAATCA
The DNA here is from genome assembly GCF_904066995.2 of Poecilia reticulata. Taxonomy (NCBI): domain Eukaryota; kingdom Metazoa; phylum Chordata; class Actinopteri; order Cyprinodontiformes; family Poeciliidae; genus Poecilia; species Poecilia reticulata. The sequence goes on along the minus strand of NC_088847.1, from coordinate 26,094,430 downwards.
GTCATATGTTGTGTGTCTTACTGCTGAAGTTAACCGAAAAGTAAAATTAGATACTTTAGATAATTTAATGTTGCCACTGAGTTTGAGAATATAACTTTTAAAGGTGACGAGTTTTTACTGTTTGCGTTTATACTTTTGTTTTATTAATATATTTATATATCACAGAAATAAAACATGCTGATGACAAAACGCCTGAGTTTTGTTCTTGTTTTCTGGTTCAGATTAAATCGTAGCAGATAAAACAACAATCAGCTCCGAAAACTAAAATGTATTTTTTAGAAAAATCAATTTCCAAGTAGAAAATATTTTTAGTTCCTGAACATAATCTGGATATTTTGTTCTTGACAGAAACCTGGATCGACACAGTGAGAGCAGGAAGCATGAAAACAGAGACGGAGATTCATCAAACTGGAAAAAGCTTTTAAAATGTGACTGTTTTGAATATTTTGAATGGAGGTCAAAGGTCACGAGAGAATTATCTGTATATAAAACCTTCCAGAAAACTGAAAAAACTTGATCAAAACATTTCTAAATAACCAATTATAACTGGAACATTTGATAAATTGTATTTTATGATGATAATATGACAAAATGTCCTGTAACGTATTAATGGCTGGTTGTTAGTTTTGTCCAGATTAACGTCATGGCGACCGTAAATCAGCCTCGGAGCATCCAGACCGTCGGCTACGTTTGTCTTCAACGCGCAGCAGCGATGTGAAAATCACATTCACAGATTAAATTCAGCGTAAACATGAAACACACGAGCTTTGAAAAATGCAAACATTTACGTCCGGTTTGGTTTTCGACGCTCAGGAGAGCAAAAATAACTTACAAGTGATTTTTCAGCAAGATAAATGATCTTGTTTTAAGAGTAATTTCTGAATATTGATGAAAAAGTAAAAACATCTGCAAAAACTAGCATTTTTTCATCAATATTAAGTGGGGGGCACCACAGCTGATGTACTTTGTGAGATCGTTGCTCAGTCAATACGTAGATGACTATCCCCTCAGATTATCCTGATCGGCCCAGTTAACAATAATCACCGAAATGTTTCAAGTTCAACAACTTTCTTGCTATATTTAGCGACATATCAGGAAAAAATTGGTATCGGCCAAACTCATCAGGCTTTTAAAGATCGTAATCGCTGATCAGCCAGAAAACCTGGAATATTAAGGAAATATTGACTTAAACAAGATAATTTATCTTGTTAGTTATTTACAGTGTATCTGCACAGGAAAATATCCTAAAAATAGTTCAGATTTTGTGTTTTTTGCAGTGAATGTAACATATCAGGATCCTGACTGTTTCTCATTTGATCAATAAACTCCATTAAATACTCAAACAAAATGGCTGCCATTCTTTCAGAAATGCTCTTCCTGATAATCTCCAATAAGCTTCTTGTTAGCTTAGCGTCAGTCCTTCATTCAGAGAAACACGAGCAAAACGACAGACCTGCAGCCGGTAAAAAGACGTTTCCGGCTTTATTTTAGAAATGAGGTTTATCGTCCTTTTGTCCCTCTATTTGTATCTCTTCCTGTCCCTCTTCCTGTCTCTCTTCCTGTCCTCCTGTCCCACTTCCTGTCCCTCTTCCTGTCTTCCTGTCCCACTTCCTGTCCCTCTATTTGTATCTCTTCCTGTCCCTCTTCCTGTCTCTCTTCCTGTCTTTCTTCCTGTACTCCTGTTCCACTTCCTGTCCTCCTGTCCCACTTCCCGTCCCTCTATTTGTCTCTCTTCCTGTCCCTATTCCTGTCCCACTTCCTGTCCCTCCATTTGTCTCTCTTCCTGTCCCTCTATTTGTCTCTCTTCCTGTCCCTCTTCCTGTCCCACTTCCTGTCCCTCTATTTGTCTCTCTTCCTGTCCCACTTCCTGTCCTCCTGTCCCACTTCCTGTCCCTCTATTTGTCTCTCTTCCTGTCCCTATTCCTGTCCCTCCATTTGTCTCTCTTCCTGTCCCACTTCCTGTCTCTCTTCCTGTCCTCCTATCCCACTTCCTGTCCTCCTATCCCACTTCCTGTCCTCCTGTCCCACTTCCTGTCCCCTTGGTGTCTTCTTGTATTTTATGAAACATTTTGAAGAGCTTAAACTCTGCAGTTAAGTCTAAAATGATTCAAACTTTTGCACATTTGGGTTGAAAATTACTTTTATTTCAACAAAAGTGATTAAATGAAATGAAACTCAAAACATTAAAACAACACAAAAGTTGAATATAAACAGATTTTTTCATTCACTGTGGGATTAATAACATTTTATTTTAGTTTTTAATAAATATTTTTAATGATGCGGAACCATTTATGCCCTTCTCAATAATCAGTCTTAGATATTTTATTGTAATTATAGAAATCACAGCCTTAATAAAACCTCTAAGCTGCTTTCTGAATGTTTCCTGATATTTTAACCATTTATCTTCGCTGAGCCTCTTTGCCGTCACCCTAATCTGCAGCTTCCTCTGCAGATTCTAAATAAATACATTTATATTCAGGTCTGTAAAATTAAAACTTTCAACATAACATATTACCTCACAGTTCATCAGGTCAGGATGAGTTTTGGCTGCAGATTGAAAACCCAGGCAGAAAAACCTCAACCAAAGCAGAAACAAATCAGTTTCTGAGTTTCTGCAGGTGTCGCTTCGCTTCCCCGTGTTTATGTTTCCATAAGAGACATGAAAAATGACTGAGATGTTTTTGCATTTTGCATTTGCATCAGACAGCAGCAGAGTCGTTTTCCCTCCTGTCACATAATGTCTGAGCTTTATGTAATAAACCACAACATGAAGAAAGAAAAAAATAACACGCTGTGATTTTAATTCCTATTTAATTATTGGATGTGTGGAAAAAAAATGTCATGAGATTTTATTTAAACTCGATGCTGATCAAAAGAGGCTGCAACTTCTGACATATTTTCATTTTTACAACACAAAGCAAAAATAAATAAATACACTTCAAATACATCACCAAACCCCATAAATATGAGTAAATGGACAGAAAAATGGATAATAATAAAAATAAGACAAGTAAAATATTATATTGACTATAGTTGGAACAAAACACAGAGAACAGTGTAAAGGTCATGGGGTCGTTGGGTTTTCATTCAGGTTTCTGTTTCCATCGTTTCCTTAATTTTGTTCTAAAGGTCTTGCCATAGTTTGGTTCTCTGTGTTCATTATTGCCACTAAGGTGTTGCCATACTCATTCATCGTTTGTGTTCAGGTTTTTGGTTCTTTCTTGGGTTCTGCTCCAGTTCTTTTAGTTGAGTCTTTTTCACCTGATTTGTGGTTAATTAGTTAATTTATTCTTCTTAAAGAAGAATAGTTAATTCTTCTTTAAGAAGAATTAACCCTAACTTAGTTTCCTCAGTTTCCTGTTTGTTTTCTCTCAGCTGTTCCACATCTCCTCTGATTAGTCCGTTTGACTTCCTGACCAACGTAAGGACTCCAAGGACAATCCCAAATAATATGCATAAGACATTTAAAACAGTTTGGATCTGATGTTCACAGCTGACTGCATGTATAGATAAATATTTAAGTTACTAACTCTGCTCTTTAATGTTCCTGTTCAGCTTCTCTGGATCCAGTTAGAAAAACAGAATGGAACTTTTTCCTCTGTTTACCTGTTTTGTACATGTCCTGTTAATGCAGCCGATGAAATAATGTGAAGGTAAATCGTCATATTAGAGCCTGAATGTCTGACCATGTTATTCTCAGAGACACCAGACTGCAGCTGGACAGCAACATTATTTTTGCGCTAAGTCAGTAAGAGGCATTTCGACTCATCCAGACTCGTTGCTCTGCTTCCCGCAGGGCAGTTTTCCTGCTCTGTGCAAAAAAAGGAATGGGAGAACCAGACTGCTGGGAGCCGACAGCCATATTCCCAAATCGATGAAGATGCAGAGAACCTGTAGGTCAATAGTTTCGTGATCTACCACGCCCAACCAGAACAGGAGGCCGACGGAGCGTAAAATCAGCGCGCCTGTGATCGCCATGATCATTTGGAAAGCTCTCTTCTTGGACTGGTCGACGTTTTGCTTCTTCCCGCCTTCCTGGCCCGGCCCGGGCCGAACCAGAGCGCGGAGGACCAACACGCAGCAGAGAAGCATACCGAATATCGCCACACCGAGAAGGGAAAACATCGGCACAACAGGATAATCAGGGTAATACTGCCGAGCCACGACCACACCGCCGCAGGACAGCAGCCAGACGACAGCGGAGCCGATGTTCCTGCTTCGCACCCGAACCGCGTCTCTCACATGCATGTACGCGATGGGGTGAACGACGGCCAGGTAGCGCTCCAGGCAGGTCAGCAGGTGAAACAGAACCAGGCCGTCCATCGGGAGGGCAGAGAAAACCACACCCAGCATCAGCGCCGGCTCTCCGGTGAAAAGGTCCCCTATCGTATACACGACGGTGCCAACGACGCCGAAGAGCTCGATGACCATCACGTTGTAGGTGAAGAAGTCGGTGCTGCTCATCGCCGCAGGCGAGGTGCGCCGGCGCCGCCACCGCTGGAAACCCAGGAAGAGGATCAGGGCGAAGAGCGGGCCGAGGATGAAGATGACGAACACGGTGTAGAGGCCGAAGATGACCTTACTGCCCACCGACAGCTGGCACCGCAGGTACAGGGAGTCAGAGGAGTTAGTGAGGGAGTCTCCGAAGGAAACCATGATCTGCCAACGGAAAACCAGGGGAAACGTTTAACGCCTGATGATCTCTGAGCCAGAAAAGTATCACGTTTTATGCTGATGATGTTCGTGTTTCTAACAGTCAGAGTAACAAGCAAACATTCCCCGTGTCAGTTTTGAAATAATATGATCTTCAACCAGGTTTTACAGACTCAGCCAGTTTAATCTTCTGGGATCAGTGGATCCCAGAAGATCCACTGATCCCAGCTGGGTTTTGTTTCAACTGACCAATGAAACAAAACCCAGCTGGAAACGATAAACTGCTTTCATCTCTACAGGCAAAATGACCAAAAACTGATTTTTTTTCTGCTTATTTACTCTGAAGTTTTAATTTCCTGAGAACAAATCCGACAATTTCCACAAACTCAGAGCAATACTTTCTGAAAATAAACACTCCTGTCCATGTTTCATTCTTTACATCAGGCGTTCTGTTATTAAATTATGTTAAACCTGATCTAAGTACCTTTACAGACGATTCCTCTGCGTATTCAAATTGATGACTGTTAGAGATTTTTTGGTATTATCATTTTGTTTCAGGTTAAAGTGTTCTCCTCTTTAAACTGTATGTGTGAACTGACCTGGAAGTCACAGCTGCCTGTTATCTTCATGTGAAACAGTTTGACCGAGATTTGAACCGGGCTCAGATCAGGGGCCAGATGTTAAATTGGTTTACGACCTTTGCTTTGTTTAGGTAAAATGTTTTACGACCTTTGCTGTTTTTCCTCTGCTGTCTATCTTGCCTATCCTCCCTCTTTGAAGTTTGAGAATAAAAGACAAGCTGTATCCAAAGAGAAGCAGAACGCTCTGTGAACAGCTCTGAGAAGCAGTTGACAGAGTCTTCTCCTTTTGCTTGCAGAAGTTCAGTCATAAATTCATATACGTTGTCTGTGGTTCTTTTATGTAGGTTCTAGGAAAATACCTATCATTTTGGTGCCGAAACCCGGGATCTCTCATACCGACCGCTGTCAGGCAGAGGAAGGCGCGCTGAATCCATGCATGGCCAGAGTCAATTGGACCTGGAAAGAAAGACCCAGGAAGTAGAATTCTTCGCTGGGCCAGCGACACATGTCCGACTTTGTCTGCCAACGGCGGAATGACGAGATCCGACTGGACAACCCGAAAACTACAGAAACGTAGGTGAATTTTAAAATGGCTATTTTAGTGGTTTGAGAATCCTTGTATGATGTCGCTCTGCTAAAACTCTGTGGTTTGAGAATCCTTGTATGATGTCGCTCTGCTAAAACTCTGTGGTTTGAGAATCCTTGTATGATGTCGCTCTGCTAAAACTCTGAGGTCTGAGAATCCTTGTATGATGTCGCTCTGCTAAAACTCTGTTCGAGGAGACCCCATAAGGGCAAGTCCTCAGGCGGATAGGAAGCTTGTCATTGCTGTGTGGTTTTGATTTTTTGATGGGTAAAATATCACTGGTGCTGAGTTATCTGACAAGGCAAAAACAGATAATGTTGCGCTAAATCGTAGTCATTACTGTGCTTATATTGCTGGTTTGCTACTGCTGCTTTGTGTGTGTGAGAGTGATTGGAGGTTTAAATACCGCTCTGTATTTTACCTCATATAAAACAGTGGAATTAAGCAGCAAACCTCTTGTGGATGCAATAGGCAAGATTCTCCCACTCGAAAGAGTCGAAGCGGGGAATACCACAACAAGGTATTTTAATTGCTGGCCCACTGAAAAGAGCTCCAGTTCATAGGACTCCCTAGGAGTCAACGAACCTGGACCAAATTTAAATAAATTCAAATAAATAATATTTTTAAGCTGAAATTGCAAGTGTTTTAAATATGGGAAATAAACATTCTTGTAATTCATCACTCGGTAAGGGCGCCGATGGGGATGAAAAGTACATGCTGTCCAGGTTTCCTGGTAGCACTGTACACATGAAAAAATGGAGAAAGAAATATAAAATAGATGGAAAGCTAAAAATTGATCAATGGCAAACAATTGTGGGAATTTTGGAGAGTAGTGTAGAAAGAAAATGGGAATAAAAAAAAAAAAAATCTAAAAAGGAGAATGAGCTGAGGTGTGCTAAATTATGGTTAAATGAATCTAAAAACTTAATTATAGAAAAATAGGAAGAAAATAAAGTAATTCCAAGCACACGGAATGCTGTAGCGGTGCAAGGAGAGCAAGCTCCTGCAGCCACCTCTCCCCTGGCTGCTTCAGCAGCTCCGTCTGCCCCAGTATCAGCCGCTGCTGTTCCAGCAACACGACTGTATCCTTCCCTAAAGGAAGGGACACAAAACTTATATATCTTTAGACCCTGTACCTTAGAAGAGGTCAGGAAAGCTGTGAAAGGATCAGATGTTTTTCACCTGGAGAAATTTGGAGGTTTATATACCTCTGCCTTTTCCAACGACCGGACAAAAGGCCGTGGAAGAGACAGAGGCAGAGGAGGTCACGATAGGCGACGACCCCAAAATAACACCCCACAAAACCACGGTATTCAAAAGGCTGCTGGATTTGTGGCAATATTGGTCACTGGGCAAGAAACTGCGCTTCAAAGAATGTTGCACGGGGCGACAAGAGGGGTGGTGGAGTGAGGAGACCACAAATAGGAGAAATCCTCAGCATAATCAGACTTTACCACACCCCAAAAACACAAACCCCCAGTCCAAATTGATGAAATGCTAGAGACATGTGCATGCAGTTTAAGACGTTAAGTAAAACCATAAAAGAAATTGAATTCCTGCAAGAAATCAGTGTATGCAAAATAATTTTTCTTTCCTGAAGGAGGAGAAGCAGGAAAAATAAAACTAAATAATAAAATTGTCCTCAGAGAACAATGTTTAATGTATTGTGTAATATTATAACACCAAATTGGTGAAATGATTCTTAGCTGTCTATCTGGAGGGGTCAGCGGTCAGAGTAAGGTACCGACCTGGACATTAAACCAGCCTCGTAAACTCTCTTAGGCCTTGAGAGGAGGGCTGCCCGCTGACTTCACAGTCTGCAGCACTGAGATCAACAAATTTAGAGAAATCCATTGTTCTCTGGTGAGACGTGCCTTAGATGAAGTTAACTTAAACGTACATTCTACATTTTACAAGTTAGTGGTGAACATGATGAAAGAGGCTACAGCTTTTAACATGTTTCATGTTTATATGTGTTTGAATAAGGAAATGGTTTATGACTTCTTAAAAAGTTGGATAATAAGTGGCTAAAAGCTATACGATGAAAAGTAAAGAAAGTTATAATTGACTCTTATTTGCTTCTTTCCTTTTCCTCTGTCTGAGCCTCGCTGCGCTGCGTCTGACCTCTGACCTCAGCTCAGATCTGTCCTGCCAATCAGATGACTCCCTCCTTTATCACCAGCCAGTTGATAAAGAAGCGAAAAAGGACAGGACGATTTCTACCAACTGGACACTGAAGGCAATAAAGTGTCCACTGGTCCTAATTCCTTGACATCTGGGAACTGCCATGCAGCAAAACTACTGTATGGAGTCCTGCTAGACGTTTGGAAAAAGAAAGCAAACTGAACTGTTTGCCGCTTGTTTCATTGGTGGACTAAGGGACGGTCTGGACAACTTATAAATAATCCAACACCAGAGCCAGTTGGACTGACAGGGAGCTGGAGAAGAGACAGGGGGAGGACCAGCTGCAGTGACGCTAGCAGCAGGAGGGGGAAGCGAGAAGCAAGACAGAAAGGAGAAATGCAGATAAGTAATACACACACCGCTGTGATAAGAGAATGTGCTTACTAATCCTGTTTGCATATAGGAATTATCAAAAGAACATTTTGAAGGTTTTAAGGTACAATGTTAGATAAAAATCTTTCATTTTGTACCCATTAACTCAGTCCTTAACAGAAGGACCAGTGATCCTCTTAGGGCCCACGAGCCATAGATTGGGAAACTGTGAAGGAAAAAACTGTAATGGTTAAAAGTTAAGAAAAAAAAAACTGAGTGTGATACGGCTAAATTACACCAACTAAAATTCTTAGATTCAAAACTAATAATGATTTGCAAATGTTTTATTTTCTTTGAAATAAATATACAAGTTTGGAACTAAATTAAACATATCTAAGTGTTGAACTTAATTGATATTGCAGTGTTGAAATACTATGGAGTATTTCTTTGCATTTAACTGAAACGCTTAACTTAGAGTTTAATTATATAAAGAATCTATAAATTGATTGGGATTGTGTTTGTGTGTTTTATATTGGGATGAATGACAATTATTTTGAGACGAGAGAAATTTTCTGCTAAGTTGAGTAACGGATAAAATTATTGACCATTTAATTTTTTATATAAAAACTTACATTGTTAACTTGTCTGAAATGCGAGGTTAAGGGAAAGTCTGAGACTTTAAGCAACCTTGTAAACGGCTACTAAAACCTGATGATTGTGATTAAAAGCAACATTTTCTAGACTTCAGTCTAGAACATTTTAATCCAAATTTGATTGATAGTCAATAAATTCAAAAAGAAATGGAAAATTAGAGGATTTGAGGTTTTGGTTTAATTTCAGAATGGTCATTTTTATTTAGAAAGAGTTATGCTTTGATGAATTTGATAACATCTACAGGGAAACCAGTCACCCATGCATCCTTGCTTAAGAATCTTTTGCAGGCCATACATTTACCAGCTGAACTAGCAGTTTGTAAGTGTGCAGCGCACACCACGGGACAGGATGAGGTTTCAAATGGCAATAGATTAGCTGATAAAGTAGCAAAGGAAGCTGCAGCTGGGAAGCATGGGGGAGACAATTTCTCAATACAGATAGAAGATCCTCAAGTAATAGACAAAGCTGTGTTAAAAGACATGCAAGATAATGCTCCAAACGCAGAAAAACAAAGTGGATAACTAAAAGGGCGACACTGAATGATGATAACATTTTTTCAGTAAATAGAAGCCGGTCCTTCCAAAATCTCTATTTAGAGCGGCAGCAATTTTGACACATGGACATTGTCATGTGTCACAGGGGGGATGGTCTCTATGCTACAACAGCATTTTACCACATATGGATTAAATTCTTACTTAAAAAATTTTTTGTACTGCATGTCCAGTTTGTGTCAGAAACAATCCTCAAGGAAACATTAGACCAAGAAGAGGAAGTTTCCCAAAACCCTCATCCATTTCAAACAATGCATATGGACTTTATTGAACTCACACAAAGTGGACCACATAAATATTGTTTGGTGATGATTGATGCTTTTTCTAAAGAGTTGAAGTAGTTCCAGCAAAGCCTGCTTTTGAAATAATTTATGGGAGAGCTTACATATTGCCTCTGTTTGCTCCAGACTTACAGAAAGCTGATGAAGAACAAACATTGGTAGATTATATGATCAGGATCCTGAAACAGAAAGAGGTGTTAAATGCAAATTTACTGCCGTCTGACTGTTCTCCTCTACAGGAAATAAATAAAACCACCCCCATCCAGCCAGGAAACTGGGTCTACATAAAGGTCACCAACAGTCGTAAAGACCCAGCTGGATACATCTCAGTCCCTGCAAGCTGCAGAGAGTGTTTGAACCCCTAAGTAGGCGGAGGGAGGAAGGCCGGACTTCAAAGGGGGGCTATTTTTTAGGGTAGCTCGTCTCAAACCCGGTGAAGAAACGCTTAAGATTCCCCCGTCTTTAGGTTGGGGGTTCTGACATCTCTGTGCACCGAGCAGCAATGGGGACTCCATATGCCAGATGGATCTTCTACTGCGCTGTGACTGCAGCATCAACCTGTGGTGGAAACTAATGAATAGAACCGCGTACGAGGGACATGCTGTGAACTGCTATGTGTGTGCGCAGCTGCCAATCGCCACACACAACTCAGGTCTGCGTGTAGGACACATCACGGATGACAAATAGATGTGTCTCTATGGCCTGAGCACACAACCACGACTCAGCGTCCCCATGCCTAAGGGATGCAAACGGTGGAAAAATGACTATTCTGTTCTACTTCAGATAGGAGATGCCATGAAGGAACTTTTTGGATCTATGAACTGTTCCTTTAATGCTGACGTATTTCCATTTCCACTAACCGCATGGAAAATACCAGAGACCATTTCTTTAGCAGGAGCTAAACCCGGGTCTCTGAGGAGCTGCGTGTTCAACAACGGACACGTTTCTCTTGGAATGTTACCTTGGAACTTGTGTAACAGAGTTTACACCCACTGCGAAACGACACCGGATTACATCAACTGCATCGCCTGTAGGGGTCAAAGGATGACTCCACACTGCAAAGTCTGGAAGGACAACCTAGACTGTGACAACTTGCTTCAGGAGAGGAGTTTCAACATCACGCATAAGACAAAGAGGAAACAGGAGACAACGCTGTGCAGTGCCATAGTGCCAGGAGACTATGGTTCACGGGTGATGGCAGACTGGTACTTCTTGTGAGGAAATGGAGCTTAGCTGCCCGCTCCAAGCATGCAGTTATGCCAGAGGCCTCACTACGGACACTGGAGTTCCATGGGAAATTCAAGATCTGGACCGGAGGTGAAAAGTTCATGCAGAGCATGTTCCCAGGAGTTGGATTAGGAGAAGTTCAGGACCACGTTGAAATCAACAGATATGGATTACTGCAACTCATCAACAGCGCACACCGGCTGGCAGACGGCTCCATGAGAGGGCTGACTGAACTGAGAAACATGGTTTTGCAAAATCGTGTTGTGCTTGACCTGCTCACAGCCTCTCAGGGAGGTGTTTGTAAAATCATTGGCCCAGCGTGCTGTACATTTGTTCCGGATGAAACAGGAGCTGGTGGAACTATTTCTGATGCTCTACATGGCCTGGAGGAACTTAAACATTGTGTAGACGGTGCTACGAAAGGATCACATCCTTTTGACTTTCTGTCTTGGTTCACGTCTGGGCCGTGGTGGACTTTACTGTTGAAGATTGTTACACCAATTCTGACTGTGTTGATTCTTTTTTGCCTGTTTACAACTTGCATCATGTCATGCCTTCGTAGCATGATGCTAAAGACATTTAACACAGCCATGATCAACTATCAGATGGTCAGGGTAATCTCTGACACCGATGAAGATTACATGTCTCTTCAGAGAGATGAAGATGAAAAAAAAAAAATGTATGACGATGTCCTGTAACTAATAAACAGATGGAATCAAATGTTTTATGACGCCTACACCGAAAATGTGAAAACAAGTGGTGCTAGTGATGAGACACCTGCATTTGGTTTATTTTGCTGTTTCTTTCTTTTGTTTTTGTTCATTTCATTTATTCATTATATTAATTTAGTCATTGTGTAACTTTTATGTTTAGACTAGGGAACAAAAAAAAAAAAAAAAAACATTCTTGCATTTATTGGTTCTATTTTATTTCTTTTCTTTTCTATGCTTGGCTTTTGAATAGGGTTTACACACATGGTAAAATGATAAAAAGGGGGGAATGTTAGAGATTTTTTGGTATTATCATTTTGTTTCAGGTTAAAGTGTTCTCCTCTTTAAACTGTATGTGTGAACTGACCTGGAAGTCACAGCTGCCTGTTATCTTCATGTGAAACAGTTTGACCGAGATTTGAACCGGGCTCAGATCAGGGGCCAGATGTTAAATTGGTTTACGACCTTTGCTTTGTTTAGGTAAAATGTTTTACGACCTTTGCTGTTTTTCCTCTGCTGTCTATCTTGCCTATCCTCCCTCTTTGAAGTTTGAGAATAAAAGACAAGCTGTATCCAAAGAGAAGCAGAACGCTCTGTGAACAGCTCTGAGAAGCAGTTGACAGAGTCTTCTCCTTTTGCTTGCAGAAGTTCAGTCATAAATTCATATACGTTGTCTGTGGTTCTTTTATGTAGGTTCTAGGAAAATACCTATCAATGACGGCTGGGTTCCCGGTTCCTCCTGACAGTGACTGATGAGCCTCCTGTCAGGACGCGTCATCTTAACACGCCACTGACTGGACTAAAACAAACATCTTTGCATGTTTGCACCAACAAAACACAAATCTGAGCCCAGGGTCCGTCGGAGCTGAAAGGACGGCTCGCTGCGGCTCCTTTTGTTGTTTTAGTTCCCATTAAATGTTGTGACAGACAGAGAGAGTCTGAACATCAGCAGGGAAATGAGACACACATACAACAAACTTCTCTTTTTTTCTCACCAACCCCTAAAAAAGTGTGAAAAAATGTAAAACTAAAAGCAAAGATGGGTTTTGTTAAACCTTTTCTGTGTGATTTGGTTTGAAAGAGATTCTGTAAAATGTGAAAATGATTAAATATTCTCATGTTTCTGGCAGATTTAATTAAATTTTTGGAAACATTCTTTATGCTATGAGCTCTAACATGATTCCCAAGGCCTTGAGGGACCAAGAGGCCCACAGCATCACAGATCCTCCACCAGGTGCTTTTGTTTCATGCTAGATGTGACAGATCAGAGTGTTTAGTGTCTGAACTTATTAAATGTTGGGTCCTGATGTGTCTCTACAGACATATAGTGTCAAATTTGATTCGGACGGATCTGGTGGTTTTCTAACTCCAGTCCATGTGAGGCGCCGACGTCCGGCTGCTGAAATGACATTTAGATTGAAGTTCAGGAAACACATCTCTGATCTGGATGAGTTCATCCCTGTTTATATCAAGTTTTACATGATTTTGTTTTTTATTGTTCATTTTATTTTCATATTTGACCTAAAACTGTGGCTCATAATCAGACTGTGGTACATTAATTGAGCCTGAGTGAAGACGGAGCTCTGCCAGCAGCAGGTTCTGCAAAGTTGATGTTGTTTCATTAAATTTGGCTTAGTTTCATCTTTATGACCACAGTTGGGTGCTAACATTTTGTTTTTGAAAAAAATTTACTTTCAGGAGTATTTTTACATTGAACTTAAAGTAATTTTAATATGAAGTATTTCTGCTCTTACTTGAGTTAAATTTCTGTATTTTCTACCCACTGGATGAAAAACAAACATATTTTAACCAAAGGTTCACCAGACAGACTCACACCTGCAGTTTCTGTTTAAGTGTTTTTACTGAAAATGATTTTGAGAAAAATATTTTGCCTAATTTCATGATTATTTGTTATTAATATGAAACATTTTGATCCAACTTTTCCACTTAACTTTATATTTTTGTCTTTCTGATTTTGTAATTTTCACGTATTAAATGATTGGTATTCTGATCAGTTAATTGGTACTTTAATCATTTAACATATATATTTTTACTTGAGTAAAACATGTTGAAGTTGTTCTACTCTTATTATAACTTTTGCATATTTTGCCCACCTCTGATTCTGACATTTTTTTAAAAATCCAGTTTAGATTCTATAATCGATTAATTTCTGTCAACTGATTTTTGTTTTTCGTGTTAAAACAGTAACTTTCTGCCCCGGTTCTTCACTCCGGTGCTCTGATTCTGCTGCATGTCAGTTTTCCTGCCCTGTGCAGGAACAGCAGCGGGAGAACCAGACTGCTGGGAACCGTGAGCCACATTCCCGAGTCCATCACCGCGCACAGATCCCCTCGCTCCATCGGAACCAGCTCGCTCAGACCCAGACACACGGACAGGCCGCCGACCCGCAGCAGCAGAGCGCCGGTTATGGCCACTATCATGTGGAAAGCCTTGTGCTTTGACTGGTCCGTCTGCTGCTCGCCGGGTTTTGACCCAGTCAGAGCGCGAAGAACCGACAGGGAGAAAAACACCATCGCAGCAACGCAGAGGCCCAGCAGAGAGAAGAAGGGGATTGTGGGAAATGTAGGACTGTACCACGCTGTGACTCCTGCCCAGCCGAAGCCCAGCAGCCAAACACAAGCGGTGCTGAAGTTCCTGACTCTGAGTCCGAGTGATTCTCTGAGGCGCATGTAGGTGACGGGGTGAACCACCGCCAGGTGGCGCTCCATGCTGGTCAGGACGTGAAACAGCGTCTGCGCCGGTAACGTGACGCTGAACAAATACAGGCCCAGCATGAAGGCGGTGAGGCTGTTGATGTACAGGCTGAAGGTGTTGAGCGCCGATCCCAGCACATAGAAAACCTCCAGGACGACCATGTTGTGGGTGAAGAAGTCGGTGTGGCTCATCCTGAGGCGACGCCTCCATCGCTGGAAGCCCAGGCAGAGGATGAGGATGTAGAGCGGCAGCAGGAGGAAGATGCTGAGGAGGGAGTACATGGTGTTGGTGGCTCTGCTCCCTGTGGAGTTCTGGCAGGCCAAATAAACCAGAACCACAGAGGAGCTGGAGGAAGACGAGTTGGTGGACATGACCTGCAGAAAACAGCAGGAGGAGGAACTTCATGTTTTGTTGATCAGATGAACTAATCAATATCTTTGGCTGCTTTTCATGCATCACTTTCTAAGGCTGATCATTAAGGTTAGCAGGTCTGACAACGTTCCAGCTCTTTGCAACAGACATTGAGATATCAGGAAGATTTCCACGTCTGTCACTTCAGCTGCAGGGAAACAAAGTGCAGGATTTACCCTCCTGTCTGTTACCGGTGGCATTTCATCAGTTTCTAACTGTACATCGTTCTGAGGTCACATTAATACAACTCTGGAAAAAACTGAGTCCACTTCACTGAAAACCTCCTGGTTCTTCCTCCAAACATTTAAAACACAAGCCTTGTTGTTTCTAAATGAATATTAAAACATTAACTTGTTTTCCTTACATTATTTGAGGTCTGAAAGCTCTGCATCGTTTTCAATATTTTGACCGTTTCTCATTTTCTGCAAATTAATACTAAATTTTTGTTTGTGATTTCAGGGACATGTTGGTAGTTCAAAAACAGAACAATGTTCATTTTACTCAAACATCAACTTATAAAAAGTAAAATCAGAAAAACTATTGCATTATTTCTACTGCACATATCTCAGTAAACGTGAAATAAGACAAAACTAACTAACTTTACAGCAAGATACAGGAGATTGTTTTAATTTCTCACCATTGATGAAGAAGTGTTTGCTCCACTGGCAGATTGTTTCACATTAAGACGTTTTAGTAGTGATATTAGTAAGACTTATGAAATGTCTTTGCATCAGGACTTGATTATATAAGGTCTTTTTTTTTTGCTAAAGAACATTAAAATGTCTTAATGCACTGAAATGGAAAATAAATGTTTTAACAAAACGAGGATTTTATTTTCTGGATTTTTCAGAAATGATTGAATTGAAATAAACCAGAATGTATTAAAATAAAATCACATATTCACATTTCAAATTAAACATTTGGTGCTACTAAAGTAAATGTAAACTACAAATAAAACCCTGAAGTGTTTAAAAACAAGATTGATCTAAACCAACCATGTTGAATCTATTTTCATGAATCTAGAGGAGAACATGAAAAGGTCCCACCGTCTCTGCAGCAGTTTCCTGTTTCCTCTCCTCCTCACTCAGTCTGACTCCCAGCAGGTTGACTTTTTCTCCTCTAACAGCTGGAAATGTGCAGAGCATCAGGCAGCAGGCAGCATTTTGCATCTTATAAAAACCAAGAGTGATGAGCGAGTTTGTTCAGCTGCATGAAACATGTTCACAACAAACCGATGACTTTACATCAGAGGCTGAGGAAAATCAAGCCAAAGTGATTTTCCTCAGCCTCCGTTCATAATTATTCATGTCACAGAGTGAAGCTAATCACTGAACATTAAAACTGTCTGTAAGAAACTTATAACATTTAGAAAACAACATTTGTCTCCTTTGTTTTCCTGACATTCCAACATCGTCATCTATAAGTTGAGTATTGAAGTTGATTCTGTATCCATATTTGTTTTGCATCGATATGATTTAATTTATTTCTCACCACTAGATGGTGCTGCTGTGTCTGTTTGTTTCTCCTTTTCTGTTTTCTTCATCCGGGCTGCACAGTGGCGCAGTTGGTAGAGTTGTTCTTGCAGCACGAAGGTTCTGGGTTCGATTCCCGGTCTTTCTGCATGGAGTCTCCATGTTCTCCCTGTGCATGGTGGGTTTTCTCCAGGTACTCCGGTTTCCTCCCACAGTCCAAAAACATGACTGTCAGGTTAATTGGCCTCTCCAAATTGCCCCTAGGTGTGAGTGTGTGTGTGCATGGTTGTGTGTCTCTGTGTTGCCCTGCGACAGACTGGTGACCTGTCCAGGTGACCCCGCCTCTCACCCGGTACGCCAGCTGGAGAGGCACCAGCACCTCCTGACCCCACTGAGGGACAAGGGTGTTAGAAAATGGATGGATGGATGTTTTCTTCATCCTCACACGCAGAATGTTTCTGTCTGATGGGAACCTGGACTCTGACCCTGGTTCTGATCAGAGGGATCCAAAAGTATCACAGTCTGGTCATACAGACTTTATGTTTTCTAATGTGTTTGAATGTTTTTCAGCTCCAGTTTGAAAGTGTTTGCTGCTTTGGTGTAATCTATAAAAACAGAGTAAAAGTAGAACTAGCTCAACATATTTTTACTCAAGCAGAAAGTAGCTGTTGAAGAAATTACACAGAAGGGGAAACAGTGTTTTGTAGAAAGGCGGCTCAAGTAAATGACAGAATCAGATGGATTAAAGTGTAAATTTATGTGGAAATGTTGGTATTTAAAAGACCAAAAATAATAATTCATAATAAAAGAAACTCAAGAAAATCAAGCAAAATATATATATTTTTTCCAAAATCAGTTTATTTCAGAATAATGCAGATGTAATTCAGTGAAGCTACTCACATTATGAACTATTGATACGTCATAATAAAATGACTCAAGCAAAGGTAAAAAGTACAGTGTAGCAAAACTACTGGCACCTTTTATGGATCCAAACATTTAGTAAAGTTACTGAACTAAATGTAGCAAATTACTATCCCACTTTGTCTAATCTATGTTATCACACAGGTAGAACGTAGAACAGGTGTAGAAACGCTACGGCGAGTTAACAGGGCAGATCTGGAGGGAGGGAAACTACCAGCTCTCAGATAATGAACATAGAACTATAACATCTAGATTAAATATTCACCAAATGATCTCTGTGAACATCAACAGAGAATATTTATTACCTGACAGTATGAGGGACAAAATCAGTCTAAAAACACAAAGCATGACGCAGATCTGTGTGTAGCTGCAAAACAAAATGATTTATTGGTTTCTGTTAACCAGAAAAATGTCTAACAGGATGAAGAAATCAGAAACTTCATTAAATATGAGCAGGTGATGTCGTCCGGTACTGGTTTCAGCTGCATCCAGCTACATCCTGCAGCATCCAGCTGCATCCTGCTGCATCCAGCTGCATCCTGCTGCATCCTGCTGCATCCACCTGCATCCTGCTGCATCCAGCTGCATCCTGCTGCATCCTGCTGCATCCACCTGCATCCTGCTACATCCTGCTGCATCCAGCTACATCCTGCTGCATCCTGCTACATCCTGCTGCATCCAGCTACATCCTGCTGCATCCTGCTGCATCCTGCTGCATCCTGCTGCATCCTGCTGCATCCACCTGCATCCTGCTGCATCCAGCTGCATCCTGCTGCATCCTGCTACATCCTGCTCCGCTACATCCAGCTGCATCCTGCTGCATCCAGCTGCATCCTGCTGCATCCTGCTGCATCCACCTGCATCCTGCTGCATCCAGCTGCATCCTGCTGCATCCTGCTGCATCCACCTGCATCCTGCTACATCCTGCTGCATCCAGCTACATCCTGCTGCATCCTGCTACATCCTGCTGCATCCAGCTACATCCTGCTGCATCCAGCTGCATCCTGCTGCATCCTGCTGCATCCACCTGCATCCTGCTACATCCTGCTGCATCCACCTGCATCCTGCTACATCCTGCTGCATCCAGCTGCATCCTGCTCCATCCAGCTGCATCCTGCTGCATCCAGCTGCATCCAGCTGCATCCTGCTACATCCTGCTACATCCTGCTGCATCCTGCTGCATCCTGCTGCATCCTGCTGCATCCTGCTGCATCCAGCTGCATCCTGCTGCATCCTGCTGCATCCTGCTGCATCCTGCTACATCCTGCTGCATCCAGCTGCATCCTGCTGCATCCTGCTGCATCCTGCTACATCCTGCTGCATCCTGCTCCATCCAGCTGCATCCAGCTGCATCCAGCAGCATCCTGCTGCATCCTGCTGCATCCACCTGCATCCTGCTACATCCTGCTACATCCAGCAGCATCCACCTGCATCCTGCAGCATCCAGCTGCATCCTGCTGTATCCTGCTGCATCCACCTGCATCCTGCTACATCCTGCTACATCCAGCTGCATCCACCTGCATCCTGCAGCATCCAGCTGCATCCTGCTGTATCCTGCTGCATCCACCTGCATCCTGCTACATCCTGCTACATCCAGCAGCATCCACCTGCATCCTGCAGCATCCAGCTGCATCCAGCTGCATCCTGCTGTATCCTGCTGCATCCACCTGCATCCTGCTACATCCTGCTACATCCAGCAGCATCCACCTGCATCCTGCAGCATCCAGCTGCATCCAGCTGCATCCTGCTACATCCTGCTACATCCTGCTCCATCCAGCTGCATCCTGCTGCATCCTGCTGCATCCTGCTGCATCCAGCTGCATCCTGCTACATCCTGCTGCATCCTGCTCCATCCAGCTGCATCCTGCTGCATCCTGCTGCATCCTGCTACATCCTGCTGCATCCTGCTCCATCCAGCTGCATCCTGCTACATCCTGCTACATCCTGCTACATCCTGCTGCATCCAGCTGCATCCAGCTGCATCCTGCTACATCCTGCTCCATCCAGCTGCATCCTGCTGCATCCTGCTGCATCCTGCTGCATCCTGCTGCATCCTGCTACATCCTGCTGCATCCTGCTCCATCCAGCTGCATCCTGCTACATCCTGCTACATCCTGCTACATCCTGCTACATCCTGCTACATCCTGCTACATCCTGCTACATCCTGCTGCATCCTGCTCCATCCAGCTGCATCCTGCTGCATCCTGCTACATCCTGCTGCATCCACCTGCATCCTGCTACATCCTGCTACATCCTGCTGCATCCTGCTCCATCCAGCTCCATCCTGCTGCATCCTGCTACATCCTGCTACATCCTGCTACATCCTGCTGCATCCACTGCTTCTGATATGAATCCCATAAGTCTGAGCTTTGGCTTGGCAGGGGAAAAGTTTCCCCAAAGAGCAACAAACCACCAAAATTTGGAGCACAGTGCCATCTACAGACCTAATCCAAGAATCCACTCACAGAATCAAACCCAGTTATTCTGGATCAATAAGGAAGCATCAAACTAAGATTCCTGAAACAATTTTAAGCATTCCACCATTCAGCAAAAACAATCCATACATGAGAAAGATTTTACTCTGCATTTGTTTGGGTTGTTCATTCCCCTGTCTTCTAAAATGCTCAGAAACAGTTTGAGTCGAGTTCTGCTGTTCTGCTTCTTCTCTTCCTGAAACTACAACTTTCCTGCTCTGTGCAGAAACAGCAGCGGTAAAACCAGATTACTGGGCACCAGCAGCCAAACCCCCGAGTCCAACAGTGCACACAGATATTCTGCATCAACTAAAATTAAATTTCTAACCCCTACAGAAAGCAGAATACCCAGGATCCTCAGGGCCAGAGTGACGGTTATGGTTAAAATCATGTTGAAGGCTCTTTTCTTTGACTTGTCGGTGTTCTGCTGGTTCCCTCTAGCGCCCCCTGGCTTTGGACGCCTCAGGAAATGCAGGACAGACAGACAGCAGAACAACGTAGCAATCAGGCAAATGGCCAAACAAGGCAGCAGCATGTCTGCGGGGAAGTTATATAGATACATTGTCATTATAGCAGACAACCCAAAACCGATCAGCCACACGGCCGCCGTGCTGATGTTCCTGACTCTCACTTTGACCGCCTCCCTCAGGTTCATGTAGGCGATGGCATGAACCACGGCCACGTAGCGCTCCACGCAGGTCAGGACGTGGAACATGGTCTGAATGGGAAAAACGAAGCCTAACAGATACACTCCCATCAGGAACGTCGTCTGAGATTCCAGGTGGCCTCCCAAAACGAGAAGTGCTGATCCGAAGACATCAAAAATCCCAGCGATCATCATCTGGTAGGTGAAGAAGTCGGAGTGGCTGATTGCTGCGCCTGCAGCAGCTGATGGCTGACGCCGCCGTCGCTGGAAACCCAGGCAGAGGATGAAGACGTAGAGCGGGAGGAGCAGCAGGTTGGTGAAGGCGTACGCCGCGTAGATGACCCTGAATCCTACAGAAAACTTACATCCTGCCGAAAAGTGACTGACGGAGACGTTGGACGTGTTGAAGAGAGGAGAGACGACTGAAGGAACAGACATAAACATGAAGGCCATGGTCTGCAAAAATATGGGAAAATAAATAGAAATTAAACAACAGGAATGTGGAAAACCGTTTTAATCAACAGTAAAAACGTTTATCAGCCTCCAGGTTTGGTCCAAACCCAACAGGAAACTGGTTTGTACTCTGAAAACACTGAGAATTAGAAGCTAGTGACACAAATATTAATGCTGCATAATAATAATTGTTGCGCTAAACGGACTGCATGGCGGGTCTGGTGACCTTCAGGTGTCGGGGAAAATTGACCTCATAGACAAACCTGAACAGGAGAAACCGAGTCCTGAAGAATAATATCGTTTTCACCAACAGTTCACACGTTTCACGAGTTTTATTTTGAAAGAAACTGATTGGGAATAATATTTATTTTTGCCTGAATTTTGTTGTTATTATAAATGAATTTCCTATTTGTTTCTAAAACGCCAACATTTTCTTTATATTTTGGTTGATGTTTTGATCAGTTACTCAAGACTTGAGTCACATTTTTACCAAATATTGTTTTACTTCAGTGAAGATGTGGTGAAGTAACGCTGCTCTATTAGTGTATATTTCCTTGAAACAAGAACATTAAAAATATAACATTAATGACATAATGAACAAATTCAACTGTAATCTCAGGATGACATGTTTCTTTCTGAAGTAAATTCATTAAAAGATACTCCAGATAAAAGTCTAAAATACTGAAAGTGTTGAAAATTATGCAGTCGCCTTCTGCATCTTCACATGTTTCTGTTACCATGACGTTGCTGTAAATTTGATGAAAAAAACCATAAATCTGCACCAAACTCGTCACGATTAGTGTTGGAAAAGCTACTAAGAAGTTTCACATATTGTAATAAAATAAATCCACAGCCGTCCCAAAACGGCTACGTTATTTTCACTAATGGAAAATTAGAGAAAATATACACACAATATTTCAGTGTTTTAACTCAAATATTGAGTTAAAACACTCAATAATTGATCACGTTCAGTCAAATTTAACTACAGATGATCAATAAACACAGGAATAGAAAATGAGTGAAATGTTAAAACTATCTTTAGATGATTAAATGTTTCAGACCTACCCTGCACTAAGCCGTCCAATCAGATTACAACACTTCTCTGCTCCGTCTGGCATGGAGTCGTTTCCCTTCCAACACTTACTGCCTACTGATCTGCGTATTGGTGTATGAATGTGTGAGTGTGAATGGGTGAATGTGACTCTAGTGTGAAGCGCTGAGTGGTCAAAATGACTGGAAAAGTTCAGTTCAGTCCATTTATCATTGATCAAACAGGTTGAGCGATAAACAAAAACCTGGTTTTGCATGACATGAAACCCTCAAATGACCACCCACTGAGCTGAGGTCTGAGTTTCTGAAGGGATGATTTGAATATGGAGCAGAATCTCCTAACGACCCGATTTCATTACTGCTAATGTCAGAAAGGTCGTTTCACCTCCAGATTTAATCTCGTTTAAATTTAATTTTCACTCGTCTCGGCCCAGACTGAGCTGGAAGCTGCTGATGACCAAAACATTTCGATTGTCAAAGTGAAGAAGGTGAAACGTGAGAAGCAGCTTCAGAGGATTATTGATGATGGATTTGTGTTTGTGCAAAACATACAAGACCTTTGCTTCTTTGCATGTTCCAATCATCTAATGGACAGAGACAGATTGACCTGCTTCTGATGCTATGAACTGATATTGCTATTCAAGAGTTCATTTCTGGACAGAAAAGGGATTAAAATTCAGTAAAGTCTTGACAATCTGCATAATATTTAATAAAGATCCTGGCAGGTAGGAGTAAAGATCTGCAGGACGCTGCAGGGAACGAGTCTGTGGATACGATTGGCTGTGCTGGTTGCTGAGCAACCACCTGAAGTTATGATCTTTTAAAGCTGCAGTTTGATAAACAAAACACCATGTTGACTGATGAGGAGACGGCAAAGCTAATGGCTAACAGGGACGTGATGAATGTTGGGCAGCTGGTTCAGCTAATGAGGCTAAAACAACCTGAGAGTGATTTACTCTGAAGTTAGAAGGTGTTATAAGGTTTAATCCTGTAAGATGAGGGGCTGTTTGACGGGTTTGATTAGTTTTATTTTGCAAGTTTTTTCCTTTTTCACCCAGATAAAAGAATAATGTTTTACATTCTTCCAAAATATCTCCTGCATTGTGGTTGTTTTCCAGCTGAGCTAGATTTAGCTCACAAAAACAGTTTTTAAATCGTTTTTAAACAAGTTTTGAAGTTTCTACCAGGAGCAGGAAAGCGACCTCAGGCTAAACTTGAGTAATGGATGCTAACATGCGGATATTTGATAAGTGTTGAGAAGTAATCAAGACAGTTTGTCAATGTTAAGAGAATAAAATCATTGACTTCTGGCTCGTTTTAATCTCTTGTGATTCCATGCGTGGAAACAAAAGCCACACAGAGATGACAGCGTCACAATAATCAGCATTTATTCAAGACAGATGCAGAAAAGCACATCACACAACATCAGAAACCTCAGAGCACAAACAACACATTAATTTACCTGAGAAAAGGAAAAACAACAAAAGATGGAAACGACAAACAAACAGCAAAGACGTCTTTGGAGAACTGCAGCGCAAATCTGATTTGTTACTCTGTGTAGAAAGTTTTATATTCTTGCATTTAATTTATTCAAATAAGGCGTATCTTTGCTCATCCAACCAGAACCTGTCTCTGACCCTTTTTAAAGTTAGAAACTCCCTGCAATTTGTTCCCAAGATCAAACACCAGTTGTCCCCATTGTCTAAATAAAATGGAAGCAGACTCTCCTGATCTCCTGCTGCTTCATGGCTTTCACAGATCAGTGTGAAAAGCTGGAGCTTCCCACTGAGGGCAGATCAGAGATCTTGGCAAACAATCTGCTTTAACTACAAGTAAAATAAAGTAAAATAAAGGTCAATAGCCCAGAATAAGTTATAAATTTTAAAACTATAATTAGGCTATTTCAATCAAAACATGTTAAGCTTTAAAACTAGCTTATTTTAATTTTATTTTCTTAATATCATCCAGGTTGGCTTTATTTTAAAAGACAAATACTAAACACAAAACATTTGCTGTTTCAGTCCAGCATTGATCCACCTCTCACTTCCTACCACTAACATTTTATTAGTAAAGTAGGATTAATCTTCCATCCATCCACATTTTAATATTTGCTTAATCATCTATTACAGACAAACCTGATATTATTGCCATGTTCATGCGTAATTGTACAGCAAGAACTCAGATTCTTGAGTTTCTTGAGACGTTTCATTTCTGACAGGTTAGCTTCCCATTCCTGTGCAGGAACAGCAGCGGTAGAACCAGACTGCTTGGCAAACAGAACCAGAACCCGACTAGAAAGATTTCACAGTAATTTTCTACTCCGTGGTTTGGATGCAGAATGGCCAGGGATGCGCTCTGCCCAGAAAACCTCAGCACCAGCGTGGCGGTTATGGCCAGGATGGTGTGGAACGCCCTCCATTTTGTCTGATCCGTCTTCATTCCCGAGGTGATCAGGACACAGAAGACAGCCAGGCTGCAGAAACTCACAGTCATGATGACGAAGGCGAAGATGGAGAAGTACACTGAGGTGGGGAAGTGAGGGTAAAACACGGGAACCAAAGCAAACATCCCGAAGCTCAGCAGACAGCCAACAGCAATGCAGACGTTTCTGACTCTGGTTCCCTGTGACTTCTTCAGCTTCATGTAGACAATGGGGTGAACCACAGCCAGATAGCGCTCCATGCAAGTCAGATAGTGAAACACAGTCTGTGCAGGCGCAGCAAAGGAGATAAGGTGATAAGCAAACACCATGATGGCTGTTCTGCAGGTTCCAATGCCAAAACTGAAAGATAAAGACCCAAAAGAAGAGAGGATCTCTGTTGCACCCATCCAGTAGGTGAAGACGTCCGTGTGGCTGTTCTGTCCTGCAGCCGGCCTGTTGGAGCGCCATCTCTGGAAACCCATCCAGAAGATGAAGAGGTACAGAGGGAGGATGAGGAGGATGTTGGTGAGGGTGAAGCAGTAGTTATGGATGACATGGTTGATGTCGCTGAAGCAGGAGAAGGTGATCGGATGGAGGGAGGCGTTGAAGAGGCAGTGGATGCTGGAAGAGGAGTTGGTCAGCATGGTGGAGGAATAGAAGGCGTTTCCACGCTGGAGATACAATAACAGACGAGTTTTATTGACCCTTTGCACGTGACGTCACGCTGATCAAAAACAGATCAGGATGAAAACCAAACTTCTCATTTTATTGTATAACGTTTAAAGCAGAAAGATGCGGCGGCGATGGACAGCAGCCGTCAATCATCATGACTGTCGTCACCTCGGTGTGACCGCGGATTAGCGGCGAACACTTTTTACAAGGTAAGATTAATGTTCATATTTAAATTTCATATTAGTTTTTATAAGCACGTATGAAGATGTTTTCAAATATCGCGTTGTGGAGAAGGTAGCGTCTAGCCATTGGTAACCATGGAAACAACGCCGTGTAGCCTATAGCATGTATGGAAAAAACTGGTTAGCATCTCTTTTGTTCGGTTTTAACGCTGCTCTGGTCTAAGGGGAAACACTGTTTATGACATATTAATATAAATCATGTGGCGTGGATTCAGGCAAAGTATGTAATTTGATCAACACGTCAGGAGGGAGGCGGTTCGGGTCGGTTTCTAAGCTAGCTGACTGTTTCAACCTTTAGTAAGTCCCTCCGGCTATGAGCCCCAGCCAGGTGAGTTACCTTCACAGACAAATTAGCTTGACCCCGATAAGTAAAAGAAATTAATAAACTGACAAAAACAAGGTAGGAAAACAATTTCAGTCTCTGTTCAACACTCCCGTCCCTCACTTCCGACGTCCATCATGGCGCCTCGAAGTTGTAAAACAGTGGTCCCCAAGCTACGGCCCGCGGGCTGGATCCGGCCCGCCGCCACATTTGGTCCGGCCCCCTGAACAAATACCAGGGAGCATTCAGATTTTTTTCATATATTGTATTTTCCGGTTTATATGTGGATTTTTCTTTCTTAGCAGGAAGTGTGTCCTGTAAACTGTGGGTGTTTTGTTTTTCATGGCGCATTGCTGCCATCTGTTGGACTTTTAGGGAACTGCTTGACTTCTATGTTATGTAATCAGTGCGGTTGTTTGCTAGCGGTAGAGCAGATGAACACGTGTTTGTTATGAACGCCGCATTCCAGGTTTCCCTCAATGGAAGATATACCAGTCAGTCCCAGTGACCGTTTCACTAACGGTTTTTGCCCATGTGCTTTCTGGGTAAAAATCAATGGAGAACAGTTTCAACCTTCAACCCCCCCCCCTCACCCCTCAAACACCCCCTCCCTCCCGTCAACAATTTCCGGCAGCGCAGGTGATAAGCGCATAACACTTTTTCTTTTAAACAGTGACTCGGCCCCCCACCAGAGAAGGGAAAAGTTATGTGGCCCTCACAGGAAAAAGTTTGGGGACCCCTGTTGTAAAAGGTCAATATTTTAAAATGCATTTTGGCAGGAGGAAGTGGTTTCAGTTGGGAGAAACAGAAAAACTCTTGGTAATTTTCAAATAAAAGTCCTGCCGTCCTGTACATGATATAATTAAACAGACTGACCTGGTGAGCCGTGTTTGGTTTCTTGCTGCTGGCTGAGCTCAGCTTGAATAACTTGTTTAAGTTCATCTGTGGGTTTTAATGGGAGGGAAACTGACAAACTGACAGCTTATTTGCATCATGCAAACTTTGTGATTTATTGTAGCTTTTTTGTTTTTTTTCCATGAATCATAAAAAGCGCTGGTGAGTTATGAATTTGATTTATTGTCTGTATCTGGACTTGATGTCAACCTGCCAGGATGTTTGACCTTTTCTCTGAACTACAGCTTCATAAAGAATTACTTCCACAGTTTTTAGGTTTATCTTTACATTTACATCTTTACAATAACTCTGAATTTATTGGTATGAAGTCACAACAAAACACGACGTCACTCTAATATGTTCATGTGCATTGAGCTGGCAGCCTCATTTATCACAGCTAGGCTATTTTAGCAATGGCAGAAGAAACCTAAATCATTTAGGTTTTGCCTAAATGAGTCTCCTTTAAGCTCTCGTTTTGTTATTTCATCTAAAATGATCGAAGTATTGACAGTATTGGTAAGAATCGATCTGCTGTCTGGAGTATTGATGTTTCAGTATCAATCAGTGGCGGAGCCAGAGGGGGGGGCAGGGGGGCCAGTGCCCCCCTGTCATCTGATTGGCCCCCCCTGATGATTGACATGTAACAGCACCAGGTTATTCCTGTATATTATTTGGAATCATTCTAATATCTAAAGAAGAAAAACAAATATATGAAAAGAAAATGTATAAAACTTTATATAAGTCCATGTGACATAAATAAATAGATTTTCATCAGGCGTGATACCAGCCTCCTTTATACTCATAACAAGCTGATATTCTTCTCCTGGGTGTTTCAGTTGCTGCTGTGGTGCAACTCAAAGGCTAAAGCTCTTCATACCTGGTGGTGATGGTAAAACACCAATAAGTTATTTATTGATCCTCCGCAAAAAGAGAAAAAACCGAAGAGGGCCGACGATGTTCTAGTTTGGATCAGAGGTGGAGCTGGAGTTTTTTGTTGTCCGTCAAAGAAAAAAATCATTTTATTTCCAATTTGTAGTCATCAAACGAAACATTTATTATTTCTCTGTTGGAACGTTTTTGAAATCAGGTAACATTTCAGGAAATGACGTGATTAGCAGACGGCAGAACTCTGATCGGTTCCTGATCCGCATCACTTCCCTCAGCGGGAGAAAAACCAGCAGAAGCGGATCAGCTGCTGGACGCTCCAGAGCCTCTGGTCCGTTAAAGCGTCCAGATCAGAGCTGATTCTCTGACAGATATTGTTCTTAGTCTGATTAATAATGAGCTCCACGATGTTCTCTGTGCGTAAAGTTGAAACTGTCTGAGCACCAAGTGGTCAGCTGATCACAGTCTGGACAGAAACCAGCGAACTGCTCTCTGTTCTCATCAAGACGAGGTGAGGAGGGAATCTGACATGTTAACTCAGTTTTTACTGGTTTGGTTTTAAAACACCATTAACTCAGCAGTGTAACTATATATTGTATATTTGGTGTTTGTCGTCTCATGTGTGATTAATTGGAGCATTTATTGCCCAGAGCTCTGCGCTGGTTTCTAACGGATCTGCACTTTAATTTCTTTCCTCTCTCAACAGTCAGCTGCTATTCCTCTACTTCAACTACAATAAGTAGATCATAACATTCTCTTCAGCTTTTCTCTGTGTGCTCAAAACTCATTAAATGTAAACTCATTAGAAGCCCGAACCTCCATCAGGCAAATAATTCTGGTCCGACCCGAAATATTGTTACCTGTCCAAGCAGAGCTTCCTAACCAAGGTGTCCATAACTCTTCAACACGCTGTCAGCTCCCGGTCAGAAAGACGCATTTAGTTCAGTGTCCATGAGATGATATTCAGAAAGGATCTTTAATTTGATTGATTTTAGTTTCCTCTGTGATGAACTCTGCGTAAAGTCTATCATGTCTCCATGTGCTCCAGTCAAAGGAGTTAATTATAACATGTCAAATGACAGAGGGGCTTAAAAAATAACCAAATATTCAGTTTGGTTATTTTTTAAATTATATATATATATATATGCACACACACATTTTAAATTTTGCCCCCCCAGAGGTAGTCCCGCCCCCCCTTAACCCCCCAACTTTAAAAGTGTAGCTCCGCCACTGGAACCCGTATGTCCTCATGCAGGGAAACAGGCAAAAATGCTAAAGTGTCGTTAAAAATGCTCCTTGTTTAATGGCTGAAACTTTTACTTGTTGTTTGCTTTAAAACAGACTTTTTACATGAAATGTTTTCTAATGTGTAGAAACAGAAACTTCTGGAGTTGATACTGAATATTCTGAATACATTAAAATTAACAACGATCACGTGTCAAATAGATTTTACAGAACAGTGTTTCTTAAAACACGGAACGGATTGTTTGATTTTTCTGTCTCTCGCTATAATTTGAAGAAACAGGTTTTTTTAACCAAGTCATGCAGAAGGTCTAACCAGGTGTGTCGGCCCTCATCCTGCATGTTTCAGTCTCACCTGGTTTTACACACCTGCATCAGGTGAGGCTCATTAGAGGCCTGAGAGGAACATTGACCTGCTGAGGAGGTTGATCTACCAGCAGGGAGAGAATCAAACCTGCAGGACCCACTTTGGACCCCCCTGGTCTAACCTGAGCATTTATATCATTTAATACATTTAGTTGTATCAAACTTCTCCTCAAAACTGCCAACAACACATTGATAAATATGATAAACCTACAAAAGAGGGTCATTTGGTTAATAAATAACAGATGTTATTGATATATTGATGCTTAGCAAAAGAGAAAAAGCTTCAAAGAGCCTTAAAAAAACAGACATGTTTACTAATCAGATGGTGGCCAACCTGAAAGAATCTTCCTCCTTGCTCTCCTCATCACCTGCTGCTGCTTCCTGCCTGAGGTCCTCGGCTGGTCAGTGCATCACCTCCAACACAGAGAAGAGCAGCGGTACCAACAGAACCCACCTGTCCATCAGATGGTTCCCAGAACCAGAAGACGATGGTGGAGCTGCAGCTTTCTAGAGTTTGAGGGCAGGACTAGTATCTAGGATAAAAAATCATATTTTTCCTTTAGTATTCATTCTATAAAGCCATTAATTGTGCTTTAGTTGTTTTTGTGTCGCAGAATAAAGTCCAATCCTTTCTGGGTGTGACAGGAAGTGAGACTGTGGACCAGTTTACAGCTGAAACGCCTCTGAAGCCTGGCTGTCGGGTTTCCTATCTAGCTGCTCCGCCTCTACATCTGGACACGCAGAAACGGATCTGACGTTGATAGATCTAGACTGAACTGGTTAGATTTTATTCATCTCATTATATTTCTGTCGGCTGCATGTGAGGCTTATTTACTCTGTTGGTTTGAAACTATTTGTTTTATATTCTAAACCCTTAAATACTCATTAACTCTAAGATTATCTTAACGTTTCATTTCTTAACATTGCATCCTTTCTATGTTTTATTAATTTTTAAATATTATCTTTACATTTTAAAATATTCTTTTAATATTTTACTCTTTTATAGCTCATTAACTTTCACATATCATCTTAATATTTTATTCTTTTTAGCATTTAGCTGTTTTTTAACACTTTATTAACATTTTATTTCCCTACATGGTGGTTTGGACCCAGCGCCTCGGAGGCCTGGGGCCCCGTCTGTTTCTACCTGAATGACATGAAGACGACATGAATGATGTGAACATCTGGAAAAGCCTCAGGACGTTTCCGGACAGGGACAGTGTCTGCTCCAGGTTCGTCTCCCCGTTTAGTTTCGGGCTCTTCAGAGCCAAACGGGACGTTGAGACGTTTTACCAGGTGGAGAAAGAGTCACACGCTGTTAGACAAAGGGCTCATAGTGAAGAGTTACATGTTTGATTCTGGGCTGCACAGTGGCGCAGTTGGTAGAGCTGTTGCCTTGCAGCAAGAAGGTTCTGGGTTCGATTCCCGGCATGGGGTCTTTCTGCATGGAGTCTCCATGTTCTCCCTGTGCATGGTGGGTTTTCTCCAGGTACTCCGGTTTCCTCCCACAGTCCAAAAACATGACTGTCAGGTTAACTGGCCTCTCCAAATTGTCCCGAGGTGTGAGTGTGTGTGTGCATGGTTGTGTGTCCTGTGTGTCTCTGTGTTGCCCTGCGACAGACTGGCGACCTGTCCAGGTGACCCCGCCTCTCGCCCGGCACGCCAGCTGGAGAGGAACCAGCACCTCCTGACCCCACTGAGGGACAAGGGTGCAGGAAAATGGATGGATGGATGTTTGATTCTGTCAGACTCTGAGGCTCATTCCTCAGAGAAACAGAAACTTATCAGGCCACAGAGACGTGGTGAGATTCAGGGAGAGTCTTCAGTCTTCAGATCAGCTGCTCCTCAGACGCTGCTCAGACTTTTTTAGAAACGTCTCGGATGTGAAGGTTAAAACGTCTCCTTTCAGCGCTGAAAGAGAATAAAATCAGTCGGATGCTTTTATGCTCCGTGTGTCGATACAAATTATGATTCATCCGTTAAGATTTTCATTCTCAACATATGTAAAAAACAAAACCATATAAATATATTTTATAAAATGCATAAATATATGCAAATGCAAATATGTGTCAGTTATGACATCACTCTCCCTGTGATGTCATAATACCATTCTCCTTTGTTATGACATCATAAAACAGTTTTAAGTACTTGAACTTTCCCAAGATCTTTCATTCGAGTTCTGAAGAAAGACTAGAGAAAACGTTCAACATGGATAACAACCTCGTTGACGATATTAAAGATTTTTATATCAGGGTTGAAAGGAGGAGGCTAAGATATTTAGATACGGAGGAGTTACTACTTGAAATTGCAGGACTAATGAAGAAGATCAAAAGGTCTTATAACTTAAATGCATCTGAAGAAGATGAAATGGTGGAAGCCATTCTTGGCCATTTGAATGGAGAGCGGCAGCGTCCGAGCTGGAGTGTGTGGGGCTTTTTGACCAACTGTGGAGAGTCTTTTGTGAGCGGCTTGAGTTTTGGCCTGGGCTTTGGAGCGGCTGCAGGCGTCGCTCTGATCGTTTTCAAACTCCTGACCTAAACCGTCCCGTCCCCTTCGAAATCTGGGTGGAGCCTGAGGTGTTGAGGAATATAATTATGTTAATAGTTAAAAGTTAGTCAAGTTTTATTCAGCAGTTAGTGGTTTTCTCTGTTTAATTCCCTGAAATTGATTCACTTGCCTGGGGATCACATTGTTTCTTCGGTGGAAACTGAAATCCTGGGTACGCCTCGCTGCAGGAGAACGGTTACTACTCATCTGACCAAATGAATACAAACCCGATGGAAGAAAAGACTAAACAGATCCTCAGAGTGGGGGCCTTACCTGGGTCCTTGGGACTTTCTGTCTGGAAGCCACGTCGTCTCCTGGGTCTTTTGGACCTTCTTTCCTGGCATGAAGAGAAAACGATAAAGGAAAAGTTTTTCAGAGTCTGAGCTCAAAGAACCAAACTATTTTTTATATTAGATAATTAATTTAATGTCACATAATTATCGCGGTAGAAGCCATTTGTTTGTTAAATACTTAATGAAAAATATTTACCGTGTTTGTTGTAAATAACGTAAACTCACAAAGATCGAGGAAATTAGTCCAAGTTTGTCGTTTATTGAACGTTCAGAAACTACAGCGGCTGTGATGAGCCACATTAAAGGTAAACAAAGGTAAAACAACCTGGAGTTAACTTGTTAATTTAGGTTCAGGAGCAGAACCACGCCTCAAACCACACCTCCAATTTCCTAAACGGCCCATATTTACCCGCTCCAGAGCCGTTCCACGCCTGTTACATCGTTTGTCAACAGACTACGTTGCTTGTCAACAAAAACGTTCTTCTCACAACGGAAGACGCTCTTTCTGTCCAGCCCGACCGCTCCGACTCGGATGACCTCTTTGACCCGTCCCCAGCTGCCTCAACCTCAACCAGCTCAGTCATCCAATAAGTACCACGGCCCTCCCCCATTTCTCCTTCACTTCGCCAGCAAGTCCTGCATGGTAATTATGTCGATCTAGCACTTCTCCTTCAACCTTCTCTCATCTGTTTTAGTTAACCAAGAGAAATCAATACAAACCAAGGTCCCATGCAACTTAGCAATTCTTTAAATTCACGGGTTTCGGTGCTTATTACAAATTAAAACGGTTCGCCGATAAATGGCCACTCGAGTTTAAGTCTCTCCAGAACGCCTCGGGCTCTCCTTCTTCCGCTCTCTTCGTCATCACTGCGATCCTTTGGGGTCACGAATGGTCTACAAAATCCATCCTCATTCATTCAGACAGCACGGCAGTAGTAGAAATCATCAATAAAGGCCGCTCTCGCTCCCCCGAAATCATGCAGTTCATGGCAGACTTACTTTAGTTTCTGCCCAACATCAGTTTCTCATTCAAGCCGCTCATATTTCCGGATCAAAAAACCGCTGACGCTCTTTCTCGTTTTTCCTTCCAGAAATTCAGACTCTTGGCCCCAGATGCAGAAGCACGTTCCACGCCGGTCCCTCCGTTTTCTTCAACCATATTCAACTGAGCCCTCCATTACCTGATCTCCACCGAGCTTCTCAAGATTTAATCCTCAGCAGCCCAGCTCCTCGCTCGCTTTCCGTATATCTGACCGGCTGGAACCGATTTAAATCTTTCCCATGCAACTTAACAATTCTTTAAGCTCCCATTCCAAAGACCTCACACCCGTCGAATTTGCTCTCGCTTTTTCTCTTTACAGAGACACCATTTCTCACCCAACCACAGCCTGTACATCTATCATCCCTCTCCGCTCTCGCTTTTTCTACCGCCGACCGTCTGACCACCGCCGCCCCTCTTCCTCCCCTCATTCCGAAGTCCAGCGAACCATCTCCCTCCGCCAAAACCCTCACGCACAGGGGAACCGAGAAAAGAGGTCGCCCCATCCTGTACCAAGGAGGCAGGATGATCTGCAACAACTTCAACGACCTCGGCTGCTCAAGCTCCAGTTGCAGGTTGCTGCGCGCCTGCTCCTTCTGCGGCGGAGCCCACGCAAGGCACACCTGCCCCCATAACCCCACTTCCACAGCAGACTGACTAGGCCGCCATCTCTCCACTCCAGTACAGGTGAAAGCCCTCTCAAGCATCACCCAGACAGGGAATTTGTTAACTTTCTCATTAACGGCTTCACTCACGGTTTCCACCCAGGCATAGAAATTGTTCCAGATTCCACCTACCAATGTCACAATCTTCAATCCGCTCTCTCAGGTCCCGACACAGTCGACTCTCTCCTCGCCGAAGAAGTTCAAAAAGGGTTCGTTATAGGCCCCTTTTCTAGGTCCCCTTTCCCTACGTTCCGCGTCAGCCCCATTGGCATCGCCACTCGCAAATATTCAGGTAAAAAAAAGGCTAATCATAGATATTTCAGCCCCTCAAGGCTCTCATGTTCCCAGCATCAATAGCATCATTCAGTTTCTTTGACAAACTAATAATAATAACAACAACAATAATACTAATACTAGTAATAATAATAAATAATAGTGATGATAAATACATAAATGTCACATATATATTATAATTATTATAAATGTATATATATGTTTAGTTATATATACATATATATATTTATGAAATAAAAACAGGGCAATGTATTTTAATGCTCAATATTACCCATCAAATACCGTTCCCTTGTTTTAAAGTGGGGGATCTGATGGGTAATATTGAGCATTAAAATGCATTACCCTGTTTATATATATATATATATATATATATATATATATATATATATATATATATATATATAATATGTGACATATATGTATTTATCATTACTTATTTTTATTATTATTGTTATTAGTATTATTACTATTTGTTTTCCGCAAAAACGTGAAAAAAGTGACAACTTTGCCGAAACATGTTTGAGCCTTCACGGTGTCCGTAGTTCCCTACGCGCTGCTTTCTCAGTGCTCATCACGAGCACGCGCGTATTTTGCCTTGTGGGCGGGGCTTCCTCTTATCCTCAATAAATATTTAAATCTGTATTCCTCGCTAGTGACCTGAACAGGTGATCAACTCTAAACCAGTCGCACCTTTTCACTCTCCGTCTCTCTTGCGTCATTTAAGCACAGCCGTTGCCATGGCAACCTCCTGCGCTCCACAAGCCGAGCAGAGATTATGTTAAAAACACGACATCCAGTCCGATATCAAGTTTGCAGGCTTGATATTTATTGTGCATCATTAATGAGCCTCATGAACACAGCGGTGGTTGATTGGTTCATTTTAAACTCCTGGTCATGGAACCGAAAGGCAATTGGTCAAAACCTTATTGAAACAATAATCACTGAGATTATTATTGTTGTTGGCAGGGCCGTGCAGAGGCCACTAAAGGGGCAGGAGCTCAAAAAAACAACAACAAAAGGCCCATCTAACCGTATTTTAGGACAGAATATTAACAAACAGCTTTCAGAGTTTAATAAACAATGATAAATTACAAAAATGTGACATATTCAATCAAAGCTAAGGAACATCTCCATATAGAGCATAACACTATGAATATGTAAGATATTTTATTAGTAATTTCTTTCTGCAGGTTTATTTTGTTATAGGAAAGTTTTGCAATATTCAAATTTAGCAAGATATGTACATCAGAGCTGGACCACCAGACATATTTAGTCTTTACATAATTACACTATTAAAATATAAACTAGGGCTCAATGCAACCTTTTAGTGACTGTAATCTATAACAGATCTGCCTGTTTGCTGCAGTGGAGATGAAGACGGTCCATTCAGGAAGCAGAGCTGCAGCAAACTTTAACTGGAACTGCAGAAAAAAGACAAAAACAAATATTTATTGTTAATGTCACCATGAGAAAAGCTACTGAGTTTTGCTTAAAAAACTTTTTTTTTTAATTCAAATTAAACATTTTTGACTCATGAACTTTTTTTGCAAAACAAACTTATTTGCGCTTGTCATGAATCTTTTCTTGCTGTTCTAAGTTTTTGTTTGACTCAAAGTTTTGCTTGTGATTCTCACATGACGTCTTTAGCAGAGACTAAAATCACAACAACAGATTTATGATGTGTGCAAATAAATGTTTGTTTGGTAAAAATTAGTTAATTAAAAAAAGTCTTTTAAACAAAACCTTTTTTTTAAAGGAATCATTACAATTCCAAAAGTTTTGATTACAATTTTATTTTACTTAACTGAGGTTAGTTTTTGTTTCCATTGAATAATTGGGAAACAAATTTAACTTCATATTCTGTGAACCAGAAACTAAACTTAAAGTCTGGTTGAGTTTTTTCCTTCATTAATGTCACTTTTATTACATTCATTATATCTATCATGGTGATTCAGGGTGAGTTATTTTTAATTCTAAATTAATATCCTTGTTGGACTTTTATTTAAGTGTTTTTCTCCATCAGGATACATTTACCTAACGCCAGAATAAATGAAATGTACGTTATGCAGCAAAGGAAATTAGAAGATCTGACATATATCCATTATGGAGATGATCGGTTTTGGACAGGCGATGTGCCCTTTATGCATAATAAATACTGAAGAATGACTGATATCATTAAAGATACAGGGAAGAAGCTTTTAGTTATCTAGCTTTGCTAGCAAAGTCGTTAGCTAGCCTAGCAGCTAGCTAATAGCACAACAACAACAGCCTAATGTCTGTATGATAAAATAGTGAATCGATAGATAAGATCAGTTTCTCCTCACCTGGCTGTCTCCTCCCCTCAAATGACTACAAATTTATTTCCAATTTGTAGTCATCAAAGGAAACATTTATTATTTCTCTGTTGGAACGTTTTTGAAATCAGGTAACATTTCAGGAAATGACGTGATTAGCAGACGGCAGAACTCTGATCGGTTCCTGATCCCTCAGCGGGAGAAAACCCAGCAGAAGCGGATCAGCTGCTGGACGCTCCAGAGCCTCTGGTCCGTTAAAGCGTCCAGATCAGAGCTGATTCTCTGACAGATATTGTTCTTAGTCTGATTAATAATGAGCTCCACGATGTTCTCTGTGCGTAAAGTTAAACTGTCTGAGCACCAAGTGGTCAGCTGATCACAGTCTGGACAGAAACCGCTCTCCCATGAATTAAACAAATGAAGCCGCTCCGGTTTGCATGCAGGAGAATTAATTGTCTTTGAGTTTTGTTTTCTCATCGTTCATTTTATTTTCATAATAGCTTCTTTAAAAACAAATGGGCTTTAACTTTACATTTAATAGTTGCACTTCGAGCTTTTTCTAAATGTATGAAGCTGTTTTCAAAAAGCAACATGGTTTAATTTTTTAATGACAGATCAACACAGAGTAACACGTCACTGTAAAGTTGGAAGAAATAAGAGCATGCATTTTTTTTTAAATGCTAATAATAAATCTGGAAAGTCATGTTGCAATGCACATATTTCTCCAGAAGATGGCACTGTGGTTTTAAATTACATCTTCTGTCAGACTTAACTCTAATTTTTATTCTTTTATATTTGTGTTAAAATGAGACTTTTTCTTTTACTTAAGAATATAAAGAGTTTTATCTCTGAAAGACTGGAGGAAGAAAGAGAAAAATGAAGAAAAGCATCAGCCAAGTCAAAACTCCTGATTTTACTTACAAGCTATTGATGCTGTAGCACAGCTGGCTGCAGCAGACAACTAGAAAATTAGACCAATATCTTTTTTATTATCATTTGTTTTTGATAGAACAGAATTCCACATCTTCTTGTGTACAGATTGTGTTAACATCGCAGCGCAACTACCTCTTACAGGAAGTTAGAAAATTGAAATGAACATAAATTGGAGGAAACCTTATTAGGCACAAACAACTACTACAAATCAAAGTGGAAAATAATGCAACATTTGTTTACATTAAACAAAAAGCAAACAAAACAATTCAGCATTTACTAATTAAAACAAACTCATTTAGTTCAGCAAACCACCTCATTTGAAAACCTTTTCCTGTGTCGTTGTTTTTCTGTGCTGTTAGTTTGTGTTTTCTTTAAAAACAAATAGTGATCAGGTGTCGTTTTTGTCATAGTAGAAGCTAATTTTAGCACTGTTGCACAGCTAGGTCTAACAGGACGTTAGAAAAGTAAATGCTGGCATCCAGAACATCTCATCCCAATGCTCTAGTTTATACAGCTGGTTAGTTTTCCCGCTCTGTGCAGAAACAGGAGCGGCAGAACCAGACTACTGGGAAACGTCAGGAAGATTCCTGAATCCAGGAATCCGCACAACCTCCTGGGATCCAGAAAGAGCACGTGTTTTAACCCAAAACCCACCAGGAGCCCAGCAAATCTCAGCACTAGAGTGACGGTTATGGCCAGGATCATGTGAAAAGCTCTGCGTTTGGTTTGGTCAGCCTGTCTTTTCTGATCGCCCGCCTCCGCTGACGCTGGGCGAGTTAGAGCCCGGAGGACAGAACAGCAGAAGAAAACCATCACACTTACGGTGAGAACTAAAATAAGGAAAAAAGGAACAGAGGGAAAGTCTGGCAAGTTCACCTGTAGCACCTTCATCCATCCCAAACACAGCAGCCAAACCGAAGCGCTGCTGATGACTCTAATTTTGACCCTGTGGGTTTCCTTACTGCGCATGTAGGCGATGGGGTGAACAACAGCGAGGTAGCGGTCAGCGCAGGTCAGGACATGTAAAAATGTTTGTCCTGGTAAAATGATACAGAATAAAAATACACCCAGAAAGAGCAGAATCTGACTTTCCCTGTAAAAGCTTGACGTGAAAAGGACAGATCCAATAACGCAAATGATCTCTAGGATCATCATCTGGAGGGTGAAGAAGTCGGAGGGGCTCAGTGTCGCCCCGGCAGAGTGCTGACGTCTCCAGCGCCGGATCTCCATGTAGAGAACGAAGACGTAGAGAGGGAGGAGCAGCAGAGAGTTGATGCTGCTGTAAACCATGAATATCACTCTCGTGGCCACTGAGAGTCGACAGGTCATGAAAAAGGGAACGTCAGACGAGTTGGAGGTTGAGGGGACAGGAAGGACATTAAGAGACAACGAAGCGTTGAGAGACATGGCCTGGAAAGAAGAGCAGAAGCCAAAAACAGTTGAACCATCGCTAATTAATTCTCCTCTTACGTCTGTAACATGTCCATATCATCACATTTGCAGATGATAGTTTCATTTCCACCAGAGTTGCAGAAAATTACATTAATTTCCACTCAAAAATCTGAATCTCCTCAAAAATATATATAATCAACTATCCATCCATCCATCTGTCCATTTTCCTGCACCCTTGTCCCTCAGTGGGGTCGGGAGGGTTGCTGGTGCCCATCTCCAGCTGGCGTGCCGGGTGGGAGGTGGGGTCACCTGGACAGGTCGCCAGTCTGTCGCAGGGCAACACAGAGACACACAACCATGCACACACACACTCACACCTAGGGGCAATTTGGAGAGGCCAGTTAACCTGACTGGACTGTGGGAGGAAACTGGAGTACCTGGAGAAAACCCACCATGCACAGGGAGAACATGGAGACTCCATGCAGAAAGACCGGGGCCGGGAATCGAACCTAGAACCTTCTTGCTGCAATGCAACGGCTCTACCAACTGCGCCACTGTGCAGCCCATATAATCAACTAATAAGTCTCAAAGTTTAATCATTGTAAAGAGTAATTATGTTTTTGACCGAATGAGCCACATTGTGAGGCAATGCAGGAAGGAATGACAGGAATATATAATGGAAATTCTTCTTTTTCACCCCAGAATCACAATTTCTGCCACACAACAGCCCATCTACAGCAGAACAGCTGGAAAAACGAGGACTAAGACATTGCAATGGCCCAGTCAAAGTCCATATCTGAAACGTTTTGAAGATGCCTAAAGGAGACATTTGTCTTTGAGCAGAACAAATGTCTGCAAACCTGAAGACATGTTGGAAAATTGGCTGTAATTCATTATGATGAGTTGTTGTGATAACTGGAATATTAACGTTGATTTTAATTTGGACTCCAGATAAAAAGATTCCTGCAGAGTCCAAGACTGTTATCAAAACTAAGACAAATAAATGAACTGAAATAGATCATTCACTGATTACTACAAACATGTCGAATAACTAATCAAATCCATAATAAATCAGGATATTCTGGACAAAATGATTCTCAATATTGTATGAAAAAGTAACATCTGAGAAGAGTATAGAAATGTACCCGTTAGTTTGGATCTTTCCTCTGGTTTCTCTCCTGAATGTCTCGTCTTTCTGGTTCTGACTGTCAGAGAATTGGACCAGGACTCTATATGTATTGGTGACGCCGGTGCGACTTAAACCAACAAACCGAACCGATCAAATGTTTTCGTGTAACTGAATCCCGGTGGGGCAGCCATTAGAGTTCTCAGCTGTCATTTAGGATGAAATGGAGACGTGAAAGCGTATGAAGTTTCTCGTTCTAAACCCAGCATGTATGCAAAGACAGCAAATGAAGCCGTGGTGTAGTATGGCATGTCAATGCAAACACAACCTAAAGCATCTGCAGGACAACAAAGACGAGGACGGAAAGACTACAAACCGAATCTGAACAAAATGTCTCCTTCTTGTTTGTTTCTATTTACCCAAAAACTAAAACCCTAAACACGAAACATAGCTACAGCGGTTCAACGGTGTCTCAGGCCTAAAGTGGATGTTTAATATGGATGATATTACAAACATAAAAGCATTTACTTTCGCACTTTAATGAAAAAAATAATTAGAAATGCAAAAATATTCCAAATTGAGTGTAAAAATAAGTAAATAAATGAATACTGCAACATAAAAATAACTGGAATATATAGAAATGACAACTTTTAAAAAGCAAACTTAATTTGCTAAATCTCTATGATATTAAAAAAAGAAAGAGAAAATTACAGCATATTAATAATTATGCTTTTAATATGATTTCTAATTAAATAAATAAAAACAAGAAATAAAGTTGGGATTTTTTTTTAAATAGATAAACGAGGGAAAGTAATTAAAACATTTTAACATTCATTTATTTTGTATTTAAACAAACATAAATAATTAATTTAAAATAAAACTGTCAAAAATAGCAACAATTATATGTTTTGTGATAATATAATGAATGAAAATCTCTCTGCTAGGAGGTTTTAGGTGCATAACCGCTAAAAAATTAATAATCTCCTGATTAAAAGGTCAGAAATATTGAAATCATATTAATCTGCTCGAGAGCGGAACCTTCGCGGTGCGTTTCCAATGGGACTGTTTTTGTTGACGCACCAGCGCACCTTGAACTCGTAGTGAGGCAGAAGTTTGGACTAAGCTAAGCTAAGCTAAGCTGGAGCATGTCTGGGCTTCCTCGGTTCCTCCGCTTTTCGCCCTCAAACTCGGAGCGGATATGGCGCAGAGGAAGCGCAGAGAAGTGCATCAGTTTGTCTTTCAGAGCTAACTTTCTGCGCCCCGGTGTTGCCCATCCGGGCAGCGGAGGCGGGTCCAGGTGGTACAGCAGCTGCGAGCCGGTCCGGATCGGCTGCGCCTCCGGGTTCTGGGGGGACACGGCCACGTCAGGTGAGAACTGGGGGGGATTTTCCACCAGCGGAGGGTTCGGTGCTGCGGAACCGCTCAGCTGAGGGGCATTTCCGGTTGATTTATAAACGACAGCATCGACCTGCTGGTCCACAGAGCTCCAGAATAACGGGTTCTGTAAGCAGAAGTATTCACGCCCTTAAGCACCTGGGTTTACTGGGACATTATGTGACAAAACTAATTTACTTTGACTAGGCCCACTATATTGTAGCTTCCCATCAGCTCTGATTTCCTGTAAAATTTGTTTTCCTCCAGGTAAAATCACGCCAGCAGATTCTTCCACCTGACCTCTTGTTGCCATGGCAACCGGTCTTCAGACTGCTCCTTTTTCTGGGTCCCTGTGAAGCATTTTCTTTAAAAAAAAAAAAAAAAAACAGCCAGAGCCAGAATGGAGCATCCAGCGGTTCTGACCCGCTGACCCGTCTCTGGTTCTGCTTTCAGCCCCTCAGCTGATCTACGGCGGGCAGCTGGACTTCCTGGTGTTCGACTACCTGAGTGAGATCACCATGTCTCTGCTGACCGCCGCCAGAACCAAGATGCCTGTGAGTCTCACCTGTTCGACACTCACACCTGCCTCTGCACAGCAAACCAGACAAGCACACAAATACTAGTTTTGTTATTATATAATATTAATGACGTGTGTATTTTCATCCATTTCTAAATGTTGACTCTGTAGGTTTAATTAAAATGCATTTATTTACGGATTCACTTTGTTTTTCTTGAACAATTGTTAAAGATCTTTATTTTTTATTTTGTTTTGACATTTGTGTGTTGTAATCTCAACATTTTTAGATTAAGTTTTGAGATAGAAAGTCAATTTCAACCTTCAAAGTTATAAGTTTGAGAGTCAATTTTTTGATTGAAAGTCATAATTTCGAAATTCTAAGTAATAATTAAATTCAGTCATAATTTTAAAATGGAAATTCATAATTTAGATTTTCTAATTTATAATTTTGACTTTTATTTTCACTTCAAAACCTCTAAATTGTAACTTCCTGTGGGGCTCTTATTAGTTTTTCATGGCAGTAATGAGCTCCCGTACTCAGCATGATTTTCATCTGCAGTTGCAGCGCGGCGCCTGCAGGTGGTGCTGTTACCCCTGCTTTAAGGCTCGTTCTCTCCTTCCTGCAGAACCTGGGTTACGCTCCGGACTTCGTCCAGGTGGCTCTGGCTCCGTTCATCAACGACATCCACAGGAAAGGTGAGTCCGCCGCCGCCCAGCGGCAGCGGCAGCCGCCCTCCGTCTCCATGGCAACGGCCAACGCAGGCCTCTCTGCTCGCCAGGTATCCGTGTCGTCAGCAACGCGGGCGGAGTGAACCCGCTGGCCTGCGCCGAGGCCATACAGGAAGTCGTCAAAAAGGCGGGGCTGGACCTGAAGGTTGCCGTGGTGACCGGTGATGACCTCATGCCCGGCGTACGACCCCATCCTCTGATCTGACCACATGATCTCAGAGGTTTAAGCTGATCTGAGCTGATCTCCTCCTCTGGTTTCCTGCAGAGGAGCCTCCTGTCTGAAGTAAAGATGGCCGACGGCGGCGGCAGGCGGCCGCTGCCTAAAACGCTGCACAGCA
The DNA here is from genome assembly GCF_904066995.2 of Poecilia reticulata. Lineage (NCBI taxonomy): Eukaryota > Metazoa > Chordata > Actinopteri > Cyprinodontiformes > Poeciliidae > Poecilia > Poecilia reticulata. Next base: position 26,051,963 of record NC_088847.1, on the reverse strand, counting down.
TGAACGCCTACCTGGGGTACAAACATGCAGATAATATAGATATTAAGTGTTATCTTAAAGCAACTTCAGTCCATTGATGTATTTTATTTATAGAATATATGATTTTTGAATAGAAAGCCAATCGGCACAAAGCAAAGCCATAAATGCCTTAAATTAAATATCCTAATGCGATTCCCTTCCTGTGCTCAGGGCCGAGCCGATCCGCCGCTGCCTGGACCTGGGGGCCGACGTCGTGGTAACGGGGCGCTGCGTGGACAGCGCCGTGGCTCTGGGGCCGCTCCTGCACACGGTACAGCTGACTGCCAGCATCCGCTGCTGCTGTTGAGGGGCTTAAACCTACAAATGGAGGATTTCTGCAGATTTTTAGCACAGAAAGCAACTAAAGAAAACCTGCATCATGAAAACCATATGCAGAAAGATCCCAGGGCGGGATTTGAACCCAGGATCTGCTTGCTGCTCGGCAACAGTGCTAACAACTACTCCAAGTTTCCAGCACTGAACTCCACTTGTAGTGCACCTTTCTTTAATTACTACATCTCATGTTGTAACAGAGCATAGCATAACATAGCATGCTGTAGTATATTGTAGCATAGCATGCTGTAGCACAGCACACTATAGCATACTGTGGTGTAGCATCTTGTAACGTAGCACATCGTAGCATATCAGACTGCAACATAGAATATGACATTATAGCATACTGCAGTACATTGTAGCATAACATGCTGTAGCGTAGCATATTATAACATGTGTTACATAGCATTATTAGAATATATTTAATTTATTTTTATAACTTAGAATAACAAAATGTCCATAATCATACCCTAGCATAGCTTAGCATACCCTAACATAGCTTAGCATACCCTAGCATAGCTTAGCATACCCTAGCATAGCTTAGCATACCCTAGCATAGCTTGGTATACCCTAGCTTAGCATACCCTAGCATAGCTTGGTATACCCTAGCATAGCTTAGCATACCCTAGCATAGCTTAGCATACCCTAGCATAGCTTAGCATAGCTTAGCATACCCTAGCATAGCTTGGTATACCCTAGCATAGCTTAGCATACCCTAGCATAGCTTAGCATACCCTAGCATAGCTTGGTATACCCTAGCATAGTTTAGCATACCCTAGCATAGCTTGGTATACTGTAGCATAACAAACATAGCAGGACATAATGTAGCAAACAGTGTAACATAGCATAGCGTAGCATGACTATGTTTAGCAAAGCGCAACAAATCCTGACAGATTGTGGCATAGCAGAACAGAAATACACACAAATGTAACATAAACATTTTTTTCTTTGATTCTATGTTATACAAACCAAAGGAAACAGATATTTTTCTTTTTAATGAAAATGTAGTTTTTAAAAGGTCTTTGTGGGGATTTGAAATCTGATGGAATATTCTGCCATATTTGGCCTTTCACTGAAAAATGTAAGCATTTGGTGCTAAAAATGTAGACTCAGATGTTTTTCCAAAGCTTGGTTTCAAGTTGGCTCTGAACTATTTGCGGCTAAAGATTTATGTTGATGAGCTAAAATTGTTTTGTTCGCAGGACATTATGGTTGTTTTAATCTGTATTTTGTTCACATGCGACTTGAAATCTGCTTCTGTTGCAGTTTGGTTGGAAGAGAGACGATTACGACTTGCTTGCAGCAGGAAGGTAAAAAAACACAAACACACCAAAAAACCCAGCAGAATTTAAAAATAAATATATATTTTTTTCTATATAAGTTCTCATTTCTTGCTGTGTAAAATGCAGATGTTTTTTTTTTTTTAGAGCAACGAATAAAGAAGATCATACCAAAAACAATCTTATTCTCAAACAAATGTTGCGTAATTTCTTTTTTTTTTTTTCAGAAGAACATCTAGAAATTTTAACTCATTAGACTGGTGGGGAAAAAAATAAAATTTCAATAAAAACATGAATGCAGAACCACAGAACCATGTCATCAGGATGTATTTGTATTGTTTTTGAAGCTCTCGTCGTCGTTCGTGTTTCAGCCTTGCAGGTCATCTGATCGAGTGTGGAGCTCAGAGCACCGGAGGGATCTTCACCGACTGGCACCAAGTTCCCGACTGGTGAGTTCCAACGGACTAAAAACCTGATTTTCATTCATTCATCTCCACTGTTCCACCCTCAGACCTGAACAGGAAACTTTAACAGGCTGGTGTGTTAGCTCCTGCTAACCATCTGAATCTGGAAGCACTTGTTCTGTTTACCCAACCAAATATTTTTTGTAGCTGCAGATATTCTCATCTTGTGAGAAAAAAACGGTCACTAGCTGTTAGCTTGATTCTCACTTATTATTTGAGTAAATTTGAGAGCCTGCTAGGTTTAATTAGCTGCTACAATTCCTGTAAGTAGTCATTAATCTGATTAGCTTTTAGCCTGACTCTTTGTAATAGTTAGCTTGTCTCTTTTAATCTGTTAGCCTAGCCTGCTTTAGTGAACACAAACCTGTTTCCATTAGAATAATTACGGTGTTTTGAGGAATCTCGTTTCCAGTTTGGCCCTTTGGTCACAGCTGCTCTCTGCTCCCCTCTCAGGGACAACATGGGCTTCCCGGTGGTCGAATGTTCCTCCGACGGATCCTTTGTTCTCTCCAAGCCTCCAAAAACCGGGGGCCTGGTTTCCTTCGGAACCGTCGCCGAGCAGCTGGTGTACGAGATCGGCGACCCGCGGAGATACCTGCTGCCGGACGTCATCTGTGATTTCAGCCAGGTGGCGATCCAGGAACTACCCGGTACCCACACACACACACACACACACACACACAGTCCTGAGGACATGACCACAGTTTGAACTGCTGACTGTTTTCATAACCCTGAAAAACTCCTAAACAAATGCATCTGGAGCTTCGTTTGGCCCCCTGACTGAACCCTTCACCCTCCTCTGAACCTCCATTAAACTCTCTATCAGCTATCAGTCACAGATTTTCCTTTTATAAACCTAAACATGGATCCATCAGCCCCTGCCTGAACCTTTGGGCAGCAGCGTCTAACCTCCCCTTGAACCCCAGAAACCTTCTGCTGAGCTCCTCCTCCCTGATAAAACGCCTAATTTCTGCCTGTTGGGTCATTAATTCAGGACTTTCTTGATTGATAGAGAGAAACTTCACCACTGTTGCCAGATTTCTGAAATTCTACCCTCAGGTCTCCCTCCCTCTGCTCAGCCTGAGTAAATAATAGCTGTGTGTGCGTTTTGGTTTCAGTACATCCAGAATATTTCACGCATGTATGTCAGTGACCTTGTTACATCTGGGTTAGAGACGAGGGAACAGAGTCAGCAGATAAAAAACATGTTTTTTAAAGAAATCTGTACATTTTGTCACTCAAAAGCAACAAGGTGCAGAGAAAAATGTCCTGAAAGCTCAAAAGTCACAGAAGAAATCTTCATTTCACTTCATAAATCAAAGTGGAACAGTGTTTCTTTGCCCCTTTAACAAATTAAAAATTTTCCCCAAAATAAAAAAAACATCTTTATATATAACCTGAAATGAAAGTATTAGTCTGTTAGCTCATTGTTTTTGTTCCTCCTAATGTGAAAGGTGGCGCTGTTTTGTAAACGTGACTGTTCACAATAAGACCACGAACAAGTCGACTCAGATTCTGAAAATAAGTTTCAATCATTGAAAATGCATAGAAATCTAAAACATTCTTCACTACGAGTGTTGTTCGCACTAATAATGTTTCAGGGCTGTTTGTAATTTAGAATATGAGTTGCTTTGGTAACAGCAAACATTTTCTTTCGTTTGCAATGTGATTTTATTTTAGGTGTCAAGATGCAGTTAGTCAGCGTGGGGCGCAGCGCTGCTCACCGCCTCGTCGCATCGCATTCGGCGCAGGTGTAACCTGCATGCTATGTATCTTAATAATGTTCAAAGAGTTCTGCAGCTCATCCTGAGAAACCTTCAGCCAGTATCTTCATATTTTCTTCCTCAGTCTTATTCATTTATCCGTTATTAGTAACTCAACACTTTGTTAAGCTAACTGTAGCTTTGCACCTTGAGCTCACGTCACGTCACAGCCAATAAACAGTTGTTTACATGCAGTACATGGCGGACCAGTGGGGGGCGCCTGCGGACCACCGCTGCTCCGGGGACCACAGTTTGAGAAACACTGATCTAGAAGGTGATGAATAGTGAAAGGTGGAAGGATTTCCCAGCAGATGATGTCAACAAGGCATCTGAGTCATTATTTAGTCACAAAGATTAGAAAAGACCGTGAACTAGAAGGTAGTTGCGCTAAAGCTGAAGCGCTAATCGTAAACAACAGCTAAGCTAATGCTAAAGCGCTATATATCAACACGGTATTTAGTGGAAGCTAAAGCTAAACCGCTAACTTCAGTTCAAGCAGACTGCAATCCTCAAGCACCAATTTCATTCAGTGTTTCTAACATGTAAAGTTTTCACTTGACTTCACAGTTATGCAATCCTTTGTTTTGTTTTATTAAATCTAATTCTAATAATAATAATCCATAATTTTGGCAAGAAAAACATGAAACCTAAACACATCTTTTCCTCTTAAGAGCCAAACCGTCGGAATGAGCCGTTAAGGTTTGAGCTGCGATGGGAACGTCCAGCTGCAGCTGAAAAATGTAAATATTTCAGTCTGATTGAACCTCGCTGAGCTCTCAGAGCCCGTTTGACCACCAGCCGACCCGTCTCAGTTTATCTCTGAACATTAACGAGGCGGGTTGGGGAACCCGAGGCGGGTCAGTCTGCGGCTCGGTTCAGACAACACGCTGCGTGCCGTTCTCAGGCTGCAGGACGGACCCGGAGGGGAGGCGGCGTCCAAAACGAGTTCCTCCGCTCCGGAGAGCACAGAGGACACAGAATGAAAAACATGGTTAAAAATGGACAAACAAAAGAAAAACTCAAAGAATTTAAATGGGTTTAAAAATGTTAAATAATTACAAAATAATGGAAAAATTATATAAATAAACAAATTCATAAAAGCTATTAAGAAATAGTCCAATTATAACTTTTGCTGCCTCAGTGATGTTGATGCGTCGTGTTTCAGGTGCAGACGGAGGGGCCGTCAGAGTCACCGGCGCCAGAGGTTTGGCCCCCTCTCCTGACTACAAGGTACACCAGCAGAGGGCGCCACCAGGAGGAGAAGGGCCTCCATAGGGAAAGGGTTAACTGTGATGTCATTGCTGCTGTCCAGGTGTGTGCCACCTACATGGACGGGTTCAGAGCGACGGCGGTGTGTCCGGTGGGAGGGCCCAGAGCGGCCGAGAAGGCCCGGCGGACCGCAGACAGCATCGTCAAGCGGTGCGAGGAGCAGAACCGACCCGGCTGGGATGATTCCTCTCACTCTATTAATGTGTCTTCAGTCCGTTGAGCACATAAATCATGGGTTTGTTCTGTTGGTTCAGGACCAGGAGGATGTTTCAGCAGTTGGGACTGGAGGATTTTAACTCGGTTAACATTCAGGTTCTGGGCGCTGAAGACACTTACGGCCCAAACGCTCGCAGAAAAGTAAGAACAGCAAAACAGAACCTGGTACTCTGCAGGTTCAGGTCTGGAAACGGACCACTAATTTTGCATTTTTATCATTTTTTTCTTTCTACCAAAAACTGGATGATAAAAGTTTTCAGTCTGGTCTCAACCAGCTTTTATTTTGAAGGGTAACTTTGTTTACAGAAACTTCATAATTAAGTTTATTTGTTGTTTCTGTTGTTTTGTTTATTTATTTCAGATGTTTAAAACTGTCTTCAGCTCCAGTGTTAGATGTTCATCAGAATTTAAAGTTTATTCTTCTTTAATTATGTGTTTTTGCATCATTATCTGATTACTATATTATCGTTTATTGCAATAACTTTGACAATTTATCGTCTCTTTTCTACAAGCTTAGATGAATCTGTTCCTCTGCTGCGTCTCGCTGTTGGACCAACTGGGTCAGGGTCAGAGCTAAGCCTGTTTCAAGCCTCTGAGCTCCCTCTGTGTGTCTCTTGTTCTCCATTCGCCACAGACGCTGCTGCGAGCCTCGGCTGCCCTGGTGGAGCCTCCTGCAGAGGCCGGGGTCGGAGCGGAGCCGCCGCCCGCCTGCCCGCCTGCAGCCGTTAAACCTGACTCTGCTCTGTGTTCAGGACTCCAGGGAGGCCGTGGTCTGGATGGCCGTCCACCACAAGCAGAAGAAAGCTCTGGAGGTCTTCTCCAGGGAGGTGGCTCCTGCAGGAACAGGCATGGGTAGGATAATCAATCAATCAGTCACATTTTATTTGTGTAGCACATTTCAGCAGCAGGGCATTTCAAAGTGCTTTACAGAATTAAAATAAAAACAGCATGTGACGGTGAATAAACAGAAAGAGAAAGAGAATTTTTTTTTAAAAGAAAACATTTTTAAAAAGATAAAAACATTAAAACCCCTTGTAGGACTTCAGTTAAACGTCTCACACCTCGGAGTTTTAGTTAAAACGCCATTTAACAAGGATTCTCACACCTCAGAGTTTTAGTTAAAATGCCATTTAACAAGGATTCTCACACCTCTGAGTTTTAGTTAAAACGCCATTTAACAAGGATTCTCACACCTCAGAGTTTTAGTTAAAATGCCATTTAACAAGGATTCTCACACCTCAGAGTTTTAGTTAAAACGCCATTTAACAAGGATTCTCACACCTCAGAGTTTTAGTTAAAATGCCATTTAACAAGGATTCTCACACCTCAGAGTTTTAGTTAAAACGCCATTTAACAAGGATTCTTAGACCTCAGAGTTTTAGTTAAAACGCCATTTAACAAGGATTCTTAGACCACAGAGTTTTAGTTAAAACGCCATTTAACAAGGATTCTCACACCTCAGAGTTTTAGTTAAAATGCCATTTAACAAGGATTCTCACACCTCAGAGTTTTAGTTAAAACGCCATTTAACAAGGATTCTTAGACCTCAGAGTTTTAGTTAAAACGCCATTTAACAAGGATTCTCACACCTCAGAGTTTTAGTTAAAACGCCATTTAACAAGGATTCTCACACCTCAGAGTTTTAGTTAAAACGCCATTTAACAAGGATTCTTAGACCTCAGAGTTTTAGTTAAAACGCCATTTAACAAGGATTCTCACACCTCGGAGTTTTAGTTAAAACGCCATTTAACAAGGATTCTCACACCTCAGAGTTTTAGTTAAAACGCCATTTAACAAGGATTCTCACACCTCGGAGTTTTAGTTAAAACGCCATTTAACAAGGATTCTTAGACCTCAGAGTTTTAGTTAAAACGCCATTTAACAAGGATTCTCACACCTCGGAGTTTTAGTTAAAACGCCATTTAACAAGGATTCTCACACCTCAGAGTTTTAGTTAAAACGCCATTTAACAAGGATTCTTAGACCTCAGAGTTTTAGTTAAAACGCCATTTAACAAGGATTCTCACACCTCAGAGTTTTAGTTAAAACGCCATTTAACAAGGATTCTCACACCTCAGAGTTTTAGTTAAAACGCCATTTAACAAGGATTCTTAGACCTCAGAGTTTTAGTTAAAACGCCATTTACAAGGATCTCACACCTCGGAGTTTAGTTAAAACGCCATTTAACAAGGATTCTCACACCTCAGAGTTTTAGTTAAAACGCCATTTAACAAGGATCTCACACCTCAGAGTTTGTTAAAACGCCATTTAACAAGGATTCTTACACCTCGGAGTTTTAGTTAAAACGCCATTTAACAAGGATTCTCACACCTCGGAGTTTTAGTTAAAACGCCATTTAACAAGGATTCTCACACCTCAGAGTTTTAGTTAAAACGCCATTTAACAAGGATTCTCACACCTCAGAGTTTTAGTTAAAACGCCATTTAACAAGGATTCTCAGACCCGTAGATATAAATTCATTTAACTTGGACGATAACCGCTCAGAGCACAGAGGATCCAGAGCAACTGCAGCTAAACACCAGATATTACAGAGTATTTTGGTCGAGTTTCTGGTGCAAATGTCTTTGCACATTTGGAGTAAGACAGAACTTTTCATCAAGATATAGGAGTTTAAGTCAATAATTCCTTAATATTGATGAAGAACAGCTAGATTATTTCACTTTAACTTTGGGGAACATGTCTCTCTTTATAAGTTCAACAATCTGACTGTGGATCTAGTGTTTTATATCAATATTAAGGAATTATTGACTCAAAACAAACTCCTATATCTCACAGAAAAGCAACTGTTTGTTGCTTTTTCTTAAAGGGACATAGAGCCATTTTAAAGCACAGTCTAACTATGTCAACTTCAGTTGTTATAAAAATGCTATTTATATCAAATATGCCTTAAAGAAATTTAGCTTTGTAATTCGATGCCTTGAAATTGGGCCTCTGTCTCTTTAAAAACTCCTGCTCTGCCTGAAGCTTTATTACCACTTTAACAAAGTTCTTATCACTGAGAAGTCGCTCCTGTGATGAGCTCAGCAGGTGTTTGCTAATTGCTGCTGCTAGTCTGAAGGAGCTGAGTGAGTGAGTGAGTAACGGAGGAGGAGCTGCTCTGTGAGACTGAAACTCGTCCTGAAGGCGGGGCTAGGTCCACCCAGGTGTTTTTACAGTTGAGTGGTTGCCATGGAGACTAGAGGATTCCTGCATGAAAGAATCAAAGCAACACTCCAGGTATATTTATGATGAGGGGAAAAACATCACAACATGATGCAAACCTGAAACAAGTGAGTTTTACCTGGTACTGCCCCTTTAGTTGCACCAGAAACCGGACAGATGGTAAAGTTTAGTGTTTCTGCAGCGTAAAACCCTGATTTAACTGATTATGTGAGGAACAGACTCGTCTGAACTCCGTTTCCCTCCAAGCAGATCAGATGGTAACCAGTGACTTTGAGCACAACCTATAGTTTGTGTTTCCTGCCAGTGAAGTGACGTAGAACTGAATCACATGTCTCCGTCGGTCCGTCCCGTCGCCACGACGACCCTCCGGCGATGCGGTGGCTCTGAGGATCCTTTCTCTGATAAATTCTTTTAATTGATCCGGTGAGATCTGATAATAAAAAATAAAAAAAAAATCCCGTAAAGTTCAGATGCGAGTCGATGTTTGCGTCTTTTCTGTGACGGCTACATTTTCCCCTGATGTTTCCTCCTCAGCAGTGAAGCTCAGGCTTCCAGCACAACGTCTAGTCCGACTCTTCCTCTGGAGCAAAGTCCAGGTGATGGATTGTGTTTTAATTTGACTCCTTAAACTGAGATTCATCTAACTGGGACGTCCAGTTTGATGTGTTTCATATTTTGGCTGTCGTCATGATGAAAAGTCCTAAATAAAGTTAATCATCATGTTGGCTTCAGGAAGACGAGTTAAATGAAATCTTGCCTCCGACCTGCAGTACCAGGTGTTACCAGCAGAGGCGCCACTAACCGTAACGTCTGTTGTGTAAAAATAACAAAATACTTCTGAAGTGTGACTTACACTATGTTCCTCTGCCCATCAGCTGATTATGTAATCGTGTTTATGGAGCAGAGTGCTCAGTGTTTGCATTTATTTATGAAACGGATAAAGTGGCCAATGGGAAGGCTCCTCAGCCTCCTGATCATTAATCTGCAGCAGAGTGAAAACACCACAATGTGAACCAAAGTTCATTCAGACGGTTCTGGATGTTTCTGAGCAGTCGGTGAAGTCACGCTGCCGTTAATTAATCGTCTTCGGTGTTTGGAGGCCAGTAAACAGACGGAGGTTTACTGAACTGGGCCTTCCTCGGCTGGCTTGCAGATACCAGAGGTTACGACCTTTTCAACTCGGAGTGAACCCTGCCGGACTCCGGCCGGTTCCGACTCTCATCTGATGATCTGAAATCTTGTTTTCTCTGCAGCTCCTGGACTCACCGGCATCGTGGGCGGACGACCCAGAGTGTGAGTTTATTCTCTGTTTCACATTAAACCTGAGAGAGTCGACGTGTTTAAGTCTGTTTATACCCGCAGGTCTCCAGTCCTGAAACCGTTTTTCTTCTTGCATCCCAAATCCCAGATAAAGGTCCGTTTATCTCTGTTCCTGGGTTTATGGGAAAACCAACATGTCTCAGGTTAAACTCTCCAGGTTTAATGTACTTTCACCTGAAGCTCCAACACTCAACAGGTCAACATCCACGTTGCTGGAGAGCTGGTAGAGTCACTTACCGAACCGGACTCACCTGAGCAGGCGCAGGACGAAGCTCCTCCCACTTCTCATCAGGACGTGCCGGACACAGGTAACTCCTGATTGGACCTGATGTTCTGCATGTTTCAGACTCATCCCTGCAGCAGTGCTGCATTTATTTGGTCGAATCATCAGCCTGTCCAAGCTCAGGGAAGCTCGTAGTGACCAGAACCTCTGGTTCTGATTGGTTTATCAGTTTGTAGGAAGTTACCGAGGCAACAAGAACTCCTGTTAGTTTATTTTATCAACAATATCCTGGTCATTTTTTCTTGCGAGTTTCTGGGAAAGTTTTTTTTTACCCCTCTTTCAAGGAGGAGCCTTTAAAAAGAGGCCGGCATTTTTAATGATGTCCAGAGATGTAAAGGCATTAAGATTTGAAGCAGCTGCTGATGTTTTCACACTGCATGAAGATGATACTGTGATGTAAAGTCATCCAGGATGTCTGAGTAAGACCTTCATTACATATTGGTGATGTCTTTGTAAGGCCTTGGTAATCTCAACATCAGGTCTTTGTAATGTTGAGGTCATGACCTTTGGTCATTACCATCAAAGGGTTAGGGGGTCTTGGTAATGTCCAGATAAGATCTAGATAAGGTCCTTGCCAGGTTTTTTAATTTCTCGTTTAGTTTTTGGTCATATCTTGGTAAGACTTTCATAAGATTGTGGTAAAGTCTCTCTGATGGTTTTGTAAAGTCTCTGATGGTTTTGTAAAGTCTGATGGTTTTTTAAAGTCTCTGATGGTTTTGTAAAGTCTCTGATGGTTTTTTAAAGTCTCTGATGGTTTTGTAAAGTCTCTGATGGTTTTGTAAAGTCTCTGATGGTTTTGTAAAGTCTCTGATGGTTTTGTAAAGTCTCTGATGGTTTTGTAAAGTCTCTGATGGTTTTGTAAAGTCTGTGGTGGTTTTGTAAAGTCTCTGATGGTTTTGTAAAGTCTCTGATGGTTGTGTAAAGTCTGATAGTTTTGTAAAGTCTGTGATGGTTTTATAAAGTCTCTGTGGTGGTTTTGTAAAGTCTCTGATGGTTTTGTAAAGTCTGATGGTTTTGTAAAGTTTGTGATGGTTTTGTAAAGTCTCTGTGGTGGTTTTGTAAAGTCTCTGATGGTTTTGTAAAGTCTGATGGTTTTGTAAAGTCTGTGATGGTTTTGTAAAGTCTCTGTGGTTTTGTAAAGTCTCTGATGGTTTTGTAAAGTTTGTGATGGTTTTGTAAAGTCTCTGTGGTGGCTGTGTAAAGTCTCTGTAAGATCTTAGTCATGACTTTGTCCTGGTTTGGTTCGTTCTTTTGGACACATTAGCATGATAAAGCAATAGACCTTGTTTTAATTTTATTATTATTATGAATTGATTGATTGTTTTATATGAATGATGAAGATAAACTACTTTATTTAAGTATTGGATGTTTCGGTTGGTGATTATTGTGTAAAACTTCATCAGAGTTATTAGTTGAACTTCAACATCAGGATTAGCGTCGGTATTGAAGTATTTGTTGAATAGACAGTTGATTTATTTCAGTTCCATCTAACTTTAAAATCCCTGAAAAGATGTTGAAATAATTGTAAAAATGTAATCAGTATTTAACCAGGATGTCAGACTCGAGCCCCTCAGAGGCATTCAGGGTTTCTCTTTGTGTGTTTTCACCTCTGGGAACAGAACAAGTGTTGCTGGTTCTGACCCATTCGCTCTTTTCAGTGGCGGTTTTGTTCTGCAGATTCCCAGCAGAACTTCAGACTTTTACGAAGCTGCTCTTCTTTACAGAACCAAACAGTTAAAGCTCCGCAGCACCTCTGCATGCAGACTACAGTCATATTGGTGTTTATATTTTTATGCATGCATTCGTTTTCAGATATGCTTGACTTGGAAGTGAACATAAAACATGAAGTAGCTCCAGTTAAAGTGATTTTAAAGGACAAACATGCTACTGGAAAAGATTACAGATTTCTTGAGTCTTAATTGATTACAGATGTCTTTGTGCTCTCATTGTTTTTTTCACCCATTTCATAGATTCCTGACATTCTTAGCAACTTTTTTACGAGCTTTCATGGTTTGTTGAGAGCCTTCAACTTGAGCTGAATGGGTTGCATTAGGACAGAGCAGGAAACAAACAGCCAACAGGCTGGATGTGTGTTTGCCTCTGTTTTACCACACGTTTCTGGGCCAAACACGCAGGTCTTTCTGGTTCCTTTCAGACCTGCCCAGTGGACCACACACCTACCGGCTGGAGGACCTGGCATACACACGCAGCGGCGACAAAGGAGACTCGGCAAACATCGGTGAGAACTTGTAAACCTCAGCGCTGCATTTTAGTGGAGCCAAAGACCCAGAAACAGAAAGCTGAGAGCTCCTCGGCTTCATCGAGCCACATGGAGGGGAGGGGAGACCACAGCTCATTAAATGTTGGTTAAATTTTTATCTTTTATGTGCGTCCATGTTGTGATCTTTATTACTATAACATAATAAAATAAATATATTTTTAAAAAAGCTGCTTTTTTTTAAAGCTCCTGTGCTGCCAGTATGAAGTATGCCGGCGTTTTGCACGTGACGTCACGCTCCTCAAAACTCCGCCCACTCCGCCATGACGGACAACAAAACAACCGATCCAGAATAACGTCACTTTATTTAGTTGATCTCACTTAAAGATGGTCAGTCAGTGGGACAGACAGGCAGCAAACACTTTTTACAAGGCAAGAAGATTGACGTTCGTATAAAGAAGCATGATGACAAAGATATCAAACGTTACATTAGGTAACGATGTCTAACCGTTGGTAACCATGGAGACGATGTCTAACCGTTGGTAACCATGGAGACGATGCCGCGCCGTCATGTAGCCTAGCATCCCGTCTTTTGTTCGTTCGTTTTTAATGCTGCTCTGCTGTCGGAGGAAACGCTGTCGATGACGTATTAATATAAATCACGTGACGCGTCAGGAGGGAGGCGGTTCGGGTCGGTTTCTAAGCTAGCTAGCTGTTTCAACCTTTAGTAAGTCCCGAGTTACCTTCACAGATAAATGATCTCGACTGGAACAAGTGAAAGCCATTAATAAACTGGGAAAACAGTTTGAGTCTCTGTTCAACACTCCCATCCCTCACCTCCATCATGGCACCTCGAGTGATTCAGTGGTTGCAAAGGGTTAATATCAGTTCGCTCCAGTTTATGCTAGTTAAACCCATCAATCCCAGTCTGTCTCAGTCTACACCAACCTGTAACCAGTTTACAACAAAACAAACTGAATCATACCAGTTTATACTGGCTGGATATTCTATTCCAGGTTCTACTATTGTTTTGTTGTCTGACCCAAAGCATAAATACGTCCCTTCAAATGGTTGAGATAAAGTCAGTGTAGAAGTGAGGATGCTGTTAAACCTAATTCAGTATAAAACCTGAATCCTGTCATGTCTCTGTAGGAGTGATCGCTCGCCATCCTCTCTACTTCCCTTACCTGAAGAAACACCTGACTTCTTCTGTGGTGGAGGACTACTTCTCCCACCTGATCGAGCCTGGAGTGCAGAACGCCGTCACACGGTGAGTACAGAGAGTCGTATCGTGACTTTAAGCACCGAGTTGAGTCGTTAATGCAGAGAGAACTCGGCATAGACCATAAAACACACTTCAACTGTCCAGGTTGTTTGTTCCTGAGTGAAGTGAGGGCTGAACATTTAAACAAACCGGTTCCTGGAACAGAACCAACACAGGTGGGGTCGGGTTGGTAGTTCTACTTTATATCTGTGACAAAATGTGAAAAACAATTTAATCCCACTAATGAGACACCGGACCGACCTGGAGACAGAACCAGGAGCCATGAATCAAAACACAACAGCAAAACTTCTGCTGAAACCACGAAGCAGCAGAAACACCGAAGTGATCCTCCTTCCACTGGCAGATTATTTCACTTATAATCTTCCCATGTTTTAAAAGTCGTACTTTTTCATCTGATTTAAAACAAGCTGGCATATCGTGCTGAAACGTTACTTTGCCTGGTTTGAAGTGAACTAAGACGTTTGCGATAGAAACTTGACCAAAAGTATTTGGTAAGGTTTTGTATTTTTCTCAATGTTCTGTTTCTCTAAGTTTTTACGTCAGATTAATAAGCAGAGATCTGTTTAATGTTACTCCGGATGTTTTTCTTGTGACTCTTCATCATTCAGATGTTGATCGATGGTTTTGATCAGCAGCTCTTTGTTTCTCTCTCTGTGTGTTAGTTGGACAAACATGTTGTTTCTCTTTCAAAGTCACATTCACATAAAATGAGAACCAGATTATAACTTTCTGGTGTTTGAGCTTTCAGAATAAATGAGTGTTTAATTTCTGGAGCGCAGCCTCAGAACACGGTGTGGTTTTGATTAGCCCAGTAAAGAGTTTCAGGCTGTAAATCCGACTGACCAGCGCCTCCTTTCACACCTCTAGCCGCCCCCCCGTCGCCACAGACGCTTCGTTAGCGCGCCTGCTGCTCGTTAGCGCTGCAGGCGGCCTCACCTTTAAACGCTTACAGACACACGCCGCTCTGTTTCTGGGGGTCGCAGTTCGCCGCCGCGCACAGACACACGTGTTACACTGTAGTCGTGATTCAGCCGTTCATTCATCACACATGAGCTTCTGGTAAGTCCCACAGCAGGTCCAAGAAAAACACGCCCAGGCGTGAGCGCATGAGCCGGGCTCTGGGTTCTCACTGGTGGGGGTTTGTGGTTCCAGATACACCCTGCCGGGGATCCACGGCCTCAACTTCGTTCTGACGAGTTCCCTGGGAGGGGGAGGGGTGGCCTCGCTCCGCAGCGACCCCCAGGTGACACACACACACACACACACATATAATCTGCTTATATGAACAGATGATATGTTGTGCAAAAATGTAATCTTCATTACATTTTTGCACAACATTATTCTTAGAGGATGAGATTTTAGTCAACTCCGTTTAGAATGAGCTGTTTTTAGGGCCTCCGTCACTTTAAATCCAAATAAGTTGCTGCTGGCCACGCCCCTCCAACTCAACGTTTACAGTCGCACGTCAAAATGGAGACAAACAGATGTGCAGTTATACAACCGTACATCTTCGAAAAGCAGAAGTAGAGCCTCCTGCACAGCCAATAAGATTGCAGTAAGTGGTGTCTAGATGCTAAGTCAACAACAAAACACTTGTCTTTTCCAGCAGCCATTGTAACCAGCTGACCAAACATGCTGGAGCTCAACTTGGGTTGCTAGGTGACGGGCTGGGCTTCTGGGGTTGCTAGGTAACAGGGCAGTGCCTTCTAATTTGTCCATTTTTCAGAAACTGGTTGGGTGATTATTTTAAACACTTTCTTTGTTTTTAGAAGCAGTAAAAACCCAAATGGTTAAAAAAAAACTCCAACAAAATGTACATTTTACGTAATTGTTTCCCTTTACATCTTGCAACAAATTCAACATTTTTTCACATCTAACCTCAAATTTCAACGTCCTGAAACTTGGTTCTCTCTAACGGAGCAAGAAAAGTTACTTTATCAATTAATAATTTCCACATAAATGCAGGAATGTTCCATTAAATTTAATTTCAAACTTTTAATTGTTGGTTTTCTGACTCTGAAACCCAGAATGACAATAATCGAGTTTCATCACCTTTAAAAGCTTTGAGGCCTTTTCTGTTTGGTGTTTTTTTTTAACTTCAGTTCTTCCAACAAAATCACATTCAGAAACACTTTATTGATCCCAAAGGCAAATTATTGACTTTACCTCCCTTAACTGGCATGTTGAGACACGATATCCATTTACGTTTTATGAGCTACATTTATTGTTTTACGACAAAATGTCCAACCCAAAGTGAAACTTTGACTGAAACGCTCATTTAGTTTTATTTAAGCAGCTTCAGTTTTATGTCTGACATCAAAATGTTTCTGCAGGACTCTGCGTTCCCAGTCAGATCGCCCTGGTAGAGTTTAAACCCAGTGACTGCTGGTTCTGCTCTTACAGTCCAGCTCTTCACCACATTCATTCCTGTTTCAACAGGAGAAAGTTGATTTGTCGAGGATTTTGAGACAGTAGCTGCATTGAAAGGTGAAATGTTCTGCGTTTGGTGGCTGTTTCTGTTTCAGTCTCGTGTGGAAGGAAAAACAGGTTTTTGTCCAGTTCAGCTCAGATGCTGACAAACACTCAGCGTCCCTGAATGTTGTTTCGCTTTGCTGAATGCCGCAGTAATAAGAAAAGGATGTTGTTTTCCTTTTGTTTGTGTCTTCAATGTCAGAAGTTGACATGGGCTTTGATGAATCCGCCTTTAAACAATTAGCGGATCCCAGATGAGGATGTTGGGGCTCAGCAGCTCCATTTGAGTTAAATAAGGTCAAACCTGTGGAGGTTTTGTAAGACATTACGGGAAAATCAGCCGAGATATCAGAAGAGAGAGTTCTGGACACCCGTAAGTCTGATTCCTCCGTGTTCTTACCAGTTCATGGGTTCGTATAAGCAGCTTGAGAAGGAACTGTTCAGGTTCTGTGTCAGAGATGAAGAGGATCTGGTGTGAAAAACCAGAAACAGAACAAAAGACCCAGAGAGACGCTGCTGAAAGGCCGCTGAAAGGGGAGGAAGAAGCCACGACTCCCAAAGCGACATGAAAACAATCAATCAAGCTCATTTGTGTTGCGCGTTTCAGCAACGAGGCAGGTCAAAGTGCTTCACATAAAAGCTGGAAAATAAAGTCATAAAACTGACAAACCAGAAACAAACATTTCATTTCGTCAAGTCATGAAAATCATCAAAACACATCAGATGTGTTGGTCAATGTTTCGTTCATTACGGATCAAAATCTACGCTGACCGGCGGAGTTTTAGTCTAGATCAGTGGTTCTTAGCCTTTTTTGAGCTACTGTACCCCCAGTTTCATATGCGCATTCACCGAACCCTTCTCATCCCCCCCCCCAATACAGCTAATATAATGTAATTATATTAGGGGTTCGATGCCGCAGATTTAGACTATAGAATTAGACTATAGAATTTGGTAAAAACTGTGAGTTTTGCTGAAGTAAATAAAGACACAAGTTCAAATCCATGCTGAGAGGAACTCCTTCAATCAGGGCTCCTCCACAGCTCTGATCCTCTGATTGGCTAAGCAATGTAACGTGATCCTCTGATTGGCTAAGCAATGTAACGTGATCCTCTGATTGGCTAAGCAATGTAACGTGATCCTCTGATTGGCTAAGCAATGTAACGTGATCCTCTGCAGCAAGTGATGGCAAAGCGGGACGTCATCACCACTTTACACAAGTGTCTTTACCTCCGCGGCATCGAACCCCTGAGACCGACTCACCGAACCCTTGGGGTTCAATCGAACCCAGGTTAAGAACCACTGGTCTACACTGAAAGGAACTCAGTATTTCGGCTGCTTTACAGTTTTCTGGAGGTTGGTCCAGATTTGTGGTGCATAGAAGCTGAAAATCCTGATTACAGTTTGGAAATTAACTCAGGAACAAAGATTTCAGTTTTCAGAGACGTCCTGCAGTTTGACGTATCTAAAACTGACGTTTCCGTAAAGACTGGGGGCGTAACAAGATGAGGTCATAACAAGTCTATCAATGTTCAAACATCATGTTTCTAAAGCTTTGACAGTGGAGTTACTGGAGCACTATGGGTAAAATATGAGACAGTGTTATAAAGGTTTGGAGTCTGAAGAGGAACGTGTGACTCTGCAGTCTGCATGATTTCTCTGTGACTTTAACTGGTGCAGATTAAATCTGAGGCTGATTTTCATTGAGATGTAATAAAATGAATGGAAACGTGTCGACACACACAGATCAGACATCCAAACACACACACTGAGAAGTGAGACACATCACAGTGTTGGTTGGGTTCCCACGCTGAGAGCTTGTTGTTTGGTCTTCCCAGGGAAAAGCCTACGGACAGATGCTGCTGGACCTGAGGCTGACGGGACTGCCAGACCTAAAGTCCCTGGTGGACTGAACGGACTGAACGTCCCACTGAGGTGGACACAAACATTTTACCTCAACAGGAACACAAATGATCATTTAACCTTCAGATCGACTGAAATACAGCCTGGACGTCACAAAAACTATTGTTCATAAGATGAAATTTGGCACAGACTCGCAGTGGAAACCAAAGAAAACCTCCACTGACCCATGGAGTCAGGTTGGCTTTGGATGACCGTTGTTCATGTTGGACGGCTCAGTTTCATGGCAAATTATTCCTGTATTTGAAGGTAAAGTCAGGCTCTGAAACTTTAAGGCCAAATTCACAAAGTTCAAAATATGTGAGTTTCTTTTTGCCTTATTGAAATTAGGGAGTAAACGAAAGCTTTCAAATACATTAACTACACTGTCAAAAGAACTGAAGCGTCTGAAATGAAACCCAGCATTAATTTAGATTATTTTATTACCGCTGATCTGCAGTTATTTCCCACCGGAGCGAACTTTAAGTCTGATCAAAGGCAGCCATTGTTTCTGGTGGAAAAAAATCAAACTGTCATCAGCGTAAATGATAATTCACTCAGAATCAGCATGGAGGATTCAAAGGCTGTGGGAATTCACATTATACACAAGATCCTGATTATTACAAACATATTGATCCAGAAGATGCTGATAAATCAGGTAAACCTCTGCAAACTAAAGGCGGTGGAGATAATAGCATGTTTAGCTAACTCTGATTTACAGGTCAAGTCCAGAGTTTTGTTCTGTCAGAGCAGCTGATGCAGATGATCTGTGGGATATTTCAGCCCTCAGCTGGTCACAATGTGTCGGCCTCAACGCCTCGTCCTTCTACCGTTTCTGCTTTTACTCGGAGCTGCCAACCTCTTATGTTTACATTAGTTGTCATCATACAACTTTAATATTTTCAATGCAAAATGCAGAAACTGTAAAAAGCAAGAAGTCATTGGGCAGCAAGAGATGATGCGTACTGTGAAGAAAGCATCAGGCTCTGCAGGACGTTCTTAAGCTGGAGGCTGATTGTTGCTAAAGAACAAAGAAAAACAGAAACAGTTTAACTTTTCTACGCCCTCAGTCTTTGGGTTTAGCTGCCTTCTTAGCCGCGCTTTGCCTCGGGGGAGCTGACCTTTGACCTGAGCACTGGAGAGTTTTGGTTTGGGTTTCCTCGTAAGATGCTCCAGGCAGATATCAGAGGTGGCGCTCTCATCCGACAGGAACGTCGGCGTCTGGTTCACCTCGACCCGACCCGGCTCTGATGTTCAGGAGGAATGCGAGTCTCTCTCTCTCTCTCTCCACCGCCAGACTCGGCCGCGCTCCGTCTCTGTTGTCATAATTGCAACCAGACTGAAGCTGGGAGTCGGGAGTCTCTGCAGTTTAAACTGAATCATCTCCCAAAACGTCTCTCTCCAAAGTTTCCTCCGTTTCCAGGGAACCTCTTCGGCTACCGTTCTGTTTACCTCTCGCCAAAACACTCCAAGAACCAGAAAATGTGAAACATACACACACTTTGTTTCTGTTTTTTAGAAAGTTAGGTGACTAGCAGAAAAGAAGCCACATTGAGCAGCCTCCCTGAAACAATAAATAAACAGCGGCTCAGTAAACAGACTATCAAAGGCCTCAGCTGACAGTGGAACCATAATAAATATCGACCCATCAAACTCTCCAGACAGGATTCAGAGCCGGCGGTAAATCAGGACTCGGGGGGGAAGTTCAGATCTGTCCGCCTTTGTTTCAGAGCAACAAGACATGCAGAGCTGGGTGTCACAGTAAAATCTTTTAAGTGCTTGTTCTCATAAAACCACAGCCGTCACCACTCTGCATACGAAAGCGCCTCACGACTACAACGAGGTCTGGATCCACATCTGTCCCACGTTTTCCTCCGCAGGAACAGCTAGGCGTTCCACGGATCTGCCGATTGGTCATTTGCTCTCCTCGTTTTGTCATAATAAACTTTCCCCAGAGCCGGGATCTGGGTCAGGTCTCCAGTAATCCCAAACATCTTTGACCCCGCCCACATGTGTGTGTGTGCGTGTGTGTGTGTGTGTGTGTGTGTGTGTGCGTGTGTGTGTGTGTGTGTGTGTGTGTGTGTGTGTGTGTGTGTGTGTGTGTGTGTGTGTGTGTGTGTGTCATCCCGTTCTCTCTCAGATCTGAAACACCTCGAGGGAATTTCTTCAGAACCGGCCCGAGCTTTTAACTGGAACAATAAATCTCTGTAACTCGGTCATCTCAAAAAGAAACCAGAAAATGACGTAAATTTGAACTTGACAGGTGAAGACAATAAACCAAAGCAGTAAATTCAAGCAAATATTGAAAGAGATCTTTTAAAATTTGACGTAATTGTATCTCTGTTCTTGAAATGACTCCATGTGTCACTGTAAAAATTAAGATCCTTTTTTGTAATCTTATGGTTTTGGACAACATTTACATCAGTGTTTCTGACAGAAAACAAACAAGGTCCAAGAGTGGAGCCCTGTGGAACGCCATAGATATTTACCAGAATCGAGAGCTGCAGACAAACGCAGAACAAGAGTCACACTGAAATAATCCACCTTTTATAAACACACATTTTCTTTAGTTGTTTATATTTCTTACATCTTATGAATTAGGGTTTCAGTTCTGAAAGTATTAAAAAGAGCAAAACTTTGAATATACAGAAGAATTTTCGATTTGTTTCTCAGAAGGAAATTGAATCCTGTCTTGAGTATCTTCAGAGTCATGTTGATGGTGATGCTGTGGGAGAAACTCCAGTAGCAGTCGGTGTTGAAGCGGCTCTGTACGGGCCTCTGACTGAAGACTTCTGCTGTACAACAGTCAGATAATCGTTCAGCTCACGGCTCCAAATCCAGGCAGCGCTGCCAATCAATCACCCTCATTTGTTTTTTTTTTTTCTGATCAGCTGGAGAACAACACGGCACCCCGTTGCCATGGTTACGTGTTCGAAAGTGAACCGTAAGAGCAAAAGTCCTCCTCCTCAATAATCGCCCAAACATTCAACGACTCAACAGAAACAGGAGAAGTCAGATCTCCAACGTGTTGCCACCAGGAAGCAACGCAGAAAACAACTTTACATCCAAGGCAACCATTTTATTGATTACAGATTGGAAAGTTCCTAAAAAAAACAGTTCGTTAAAGGAGGATTTTGGGTTTTTGGGTTTTGTCTGTGCCAAACTTCATGAGGATCTCTGCCTTTCGCAGGTGCCAATCACTGACTCTTATAAAGAAGTGCTATTAATGAAATAAGATTTTTAAAATGATTTTACGGTACTGCTGTAACAGGCTGGTTGTGTAATTGATCGTTACATCTTACAGTTTTTAGAACGAATATAGTTTCCAGGCGTCGGGGCCGTCCAGAGCCCTGTGGGACGCCAGAGACGATTTATTATTTTTAATGAGATTTAATGAAACTGGACGAAACGTTTCCTTTGTTCCACATATGAACTCAAACGACGGCCAGGTCTCACATCAGCCGCAGCACTTTACTCAACATGAGGCCTTCAGTGGAGCCGTTTCCTGCCAGTAAAACTGTCGAACCTGACAAACCACTGCTTTTATAATCAGTTTAGCCTCCTGTGATGATTAAATGTGAAATCTAAGCAGCATTTAAAGAAAATCAGATTCACACTCCTGCCTTTTTTTTATTTAATCAATGTAGAAATGAATTTTGTTCACAGCTTTTGATTGGTGATGTATGAAAGTGATTTTGTAGATAAACTGATTAAATTAAAGATCTTATTACCAAAACTAAAGTTTATTCTTCCTTGTCTTGAAGGTTTTTTTATTTAAATCTGAATCATGTTTTAAACATAAATCTTAAAACATGATTAAGTGAATAAATGAGATCCCAGCTGATGGTCTTTAGCTGGTTTCTGCAGACAGACGTCCATTCATCCCGACTTTGAACAGGATTCCTGCCAACTCGCTCCACTCATCACCAAACGTACTGGATGCTGGAAGCTTCCTTCAGTGGCGGCTGATTAATGGCCGTCAGAAAAGCCGAACTGTGGGGATTTAGCTCCCAGATTCCTGGACAGAAACGTGTGGGACGTGCTAAAGGAACGGCTCGCTCCACGGTGAACTCGGCCGTTGTTTTATCGGCCAGTTTTACAGCAGCATGTCTGATTTGGTTTGCAAACAAAAGAGCCAGACGCTCAGATTAATCAAACTTTTCTGTCACGCCGTCATGGCTGAGAAAAGGAGATAAATTACGTCTGGTCGCTCGTTTATCTTCCCTCTTTGTCCTCATTTCAGCCCCTTTGTGTCCAAACCTACAACAGCCTCCAGGTTTTATTTGTCGCTTTGCTCAACAAAGTTTGACTCCATGAAAAGGATTGAAGAACAATTGAAGCTGAAGAAATGAAGGTAAAACCCATTTATTGTCATCAAGTTTCTAATGATTTACTCATTGTTTCTACATGTCGGAGCTTAATAAAGCTCTTTGTGAAAACAATGGAAACCTCACATTTATTTTATTCTTTATTTTTAATGTTTTACAGCATTTTTACATAAGAATTGTATAAAATAGCAAATCCAGGTTGAGCTGTAAAGACATTTTAACGTAAATCATCCATAAATCAGATTATTGTTTCTGTGGAACTAACTCCAAATTATTCAGCTATTAACACATTTTTTCTTAAATTGAAAATATAAATAAAGAAAACGCAGCTTTTGGAAGTGCAGCGTTATTTCGTTATTTCACGGCTGTTGGTTGGAGTTTGCAAACAAACTCAAACATCAACACTTCACTATTGGCCACAAACTTTCTAAGAAGTTTGAAGGAGACATTTATCTGTTCAGAGCTACAAAAACCAAACAACATGCATTTAAGAAACGATGCAAATAAAACAAAACTAGTCAAGAAAACAGATAAAAGTGATTTAGTCAGATATTTTCTTAGTTTTTTTGTCTAGTTTCTAATGCAAATGTACAACTTAAATAAGACAAACTAACTTACAAGTAACTTTAAGATGATTAATATGGAAAATGTCTTGTTATAAGTTAGTCAGGGTAACTACAGCTGTACTTTTTCATCAATATTAAGGAATTATTGATTTAAAACATTCTCTACATTTTGCTAAAAAGTTGCTTGAAAGTCAGTTTGGTCTTATTTGAAGTTTTCTGAAACTTTGGGTTTAGAAACTGGACCGAAGTGTCTTTGCAGTGCAGCAGGTCGAGTTAAATCCTGCAGTGAGAGGATCAGCTGCGGCTCCTTTCACCTTTTCACAGCCGCTCAGTCGGGGTCACATCAACACAACCATTCAGCATTTCACATCTCATCTCTCCTCACTCATTCAGCTCCAGTCAGAGGGGCGGAGCCTCACCGCATGAGTCCCATAATCTTCCCTAATCCCTCGAAATCCCCTCCTGCCATTCGGAGGAAGACGGAAGAAAAGCTTTGGTAACAAAAATGAGAAGTGAATCACAAGTAGCTTTTAGCTAATCGGACGGTTTAACCCATCATGGACATGAAACCGCAGTTTAAAACACAAAGCTTGGTTTGTTCTCCTCTCTGAATCAGAGAAAAACGCATCAGCTGGAAATGAGTCTGAATTTCCTTCAAACCCAGATCCAGACATGAAAGCAGGTTTCAGGCGCTGGATCAGCTGAAGGTTCAACATTTACTTGTTTTAGATCATTTAAGCCTCACAGGGTTTGTCTGAAATAACACAACCAAATGTATTTATTTTTTCTCAGCAATTACAAACTGTTTCAACAACCTTGATATCAAAATGAGGCAAACATTTGAGAGGCTCCTTCAGACGTGTTAGCATCACAGCTGTTTTCTAGTTTTGATTTGTTTTGTTGTCGTTTATAACAGATTTTTAGTTTCCTCTGCTGAATCCTGACCAGCCATCATGTTGCTGCTGAAACAGTTTCCTCTGCTGAATCCTGACCAGCCATCATGTTGCTGCTGCTGAAACAGTTTCCTCTGCTGAATCCTGACCAGCCATCATGTTGTTGCTGAAACAGTTTCCTCTGCTGAATCCTGACCAGCCATCATGTTGCTGCTGAAACAGTTTCCTCTGCTGAATCCTGACCAGCCATCATGTTGCTGAAACAGTTTCCTCTGCTGAATCCTGACCAGCCATCATGTTGTTGCTGCTGAAACAGTTTCCTCTCCTCAGCTGACGGGACCAACATGTGGTGAGGTTTTCTGCTGCTGGAGCTCAAATGCTTCAAAGTTGCTTTTCTAGAACCAGAACAAAATGTCGGCTGGGTATTTTTTCTGTTTTTGTAAATCTTAGGATGACTGTATGTAATAATAACAGCTAAAATCAGCAGTTTATGATCAGCTTTAACCCTTTCCTGCTTATCCTGATGCTCCATTTCAGCTGTTGAGTTCCTGCGATGTGATTGGCTGATTTGTGCTTGACGATAAAAACGTGTGATGTGAGTTTATTTACAAAAAAAATGGATTAATGGAAACTTTTACATCAGACTGTTTAGTAGATTTTACCTTTGAGGTTACCAGAACCGATACTTTCTGTAAACTGAGCTCTGTGATGTCATCATTGAATCATTCTTTCTTTTAATGAATCTTCATTTAATCAGTTCACAGGATCAGCTGACCAGCAGGTCCAGTTTGTTCCAGTCGCTGTATTCCAGGACACGGCGTGAAGCCGGGGTCAGAGGTCACTGTGAGGTGTGAACGGCCCCGTTAGAATGCATGGTCCAGGATGTTGCAGGTGTGAACAGGAAGTGGACCTGCAGCGGCTCCTGGCTGACCCGGTTCCCACAGAGCTGCTGACGACTCGGCGTCAACAACATTTGCTGCTCTGACTTGCGGCTCAGAAACGTTTGGTTGGCATCAGGCTGCAGGCCGAGGCGTTTCTGTTACAACCACAGCAGAGACGTCAGAGCCGGGTTCATGGAAGGTCAACCTACGGGAGCCCAGAGGAGCCAAACAGAACCAGAACCAGCTGGAACACGATCAACTAAACTCTTTATTACGGTAGCATTCCTGTTCTGCTTTTACAGATCAAGTCAATTATTTCTCCTGTTTTCATCTTTCAGTTTTTATGATTGTTGATTCCAGAAATGCTTTGGAGACACATTGAGGTGGATTTTAAAGACCTGGAGGATGTGGAGCAGGAGCCGAACATTAGGACAGATTAAAACCTGCTGCATTCAGGCCCCGCCCACACAGACACCATGAAGCCGTTTGGTAGCTTAAACTGGAAATCCACAGCCGCCATTTTAACCAGAAATTATTTTTAAAAATGTTTGAAAAGTAGAAAAAGTTCAAAACTCCAGTTTTATGTTTCAGTGTCGACATGCGAGACGCGTTTTTAAAACGACATCGCTGCTCCATCTCTGTCTGCGTCATTCTGTGGCAGAGTTACAGCGCCGCCTACTGGCCTGGCAGACCTGCAGCAGCATTTTCTGTGGTGCTGCTTCCTGTTTTTAATTTTCTCTTTATCGTTTACAAAAGTTTACCTTGTTCACCTGCGTGTGGGCGGAGCCTCAGAGCGGGTCTAAAGTTCATGGTTGATAAAGTCTCAGTGGTTTCTCCTGGTCTGATGTGAAACCATGGATGGATGGATGGATGGATGGATGGATGGATGGATGGATGGATGGATGGATGGATGGATGGATGGATGGATAAACCAATCGGGAGGTTGTGGGTTAACTGATTTAACTGGATTAATTTGGTTAACTGGTTTATTTGGGTTAACTGGTCTCCAGTACCTCATCTCCTCCCTCTCCCTGTGACACACATGGGACGCGCTCCTCTCCCGCACGCCCCCGCAGTAAAAGCGGGCTTCCCGCGGGGAGCCGCTCAGACTCGGAGCCAGACGGACCCGCATCCTGCCGCCGCCATGCTGGACAGCCTCACCTTCCTCCTGGAGCGCCTCTTCCTCCTCGCCCACATCAAGCTGTCCAGCCTGCTGCCCCCGCAGCTGGCCCGCAGCTGCGAGCGGGAGGACCCGCTCCCGCAGCCCCCCGCAGCAGCAGCAGCAGCGGCAGCCCCGCACAGGTTCCAGCGCGGGGACCTACTGGAGGTCCCCCGAACCCTCTTCACGCACTTCGGGATCTACCTGGGCGACAACCGGGTGGCGCACCTGATCCCGGACATCCTGCCGGTGCTGAGCTCCGACAGCCGGCGGATCCAGCAGATGGTGACCAACAGCCGGCTGCTGCTCGGCGTGCTGACCAAGCGCGCCAGCATCCGGGTGGACTCGGTGGAGGACTTCGCGTACGGAGCCGGGATCCTGCTGAACGCCATGGACCGGGCGGTGCCGCACAGCCCGCTGCCCGGGGAGGACGTGGCCCGGCGGGCCGAGCGGCTGGTCGGCGCGGTGTCCTACAGCCTGCTGTGGAACAACTGCGAGCACTTCGTCACCTGCTGCCGCTACGGGGCCGCGCAGAGCCTGCAGACCGACCAGGTGAGCTGCCCTTTGACCCCACACGCCCACACGCATTCACCAATTCATTTACCAAAATACCATCTGCATGGAAAAACTGCAAAGTGATCATTTTAAATACACTAATTCTACCTAATTTTATTAATTAGTATGGAAAACCATGGCTGCCAAAAACCACTATTTGTCTAACATAGAAATAACTGATAAATAGCCATTTTTAAAATAAACATATTATTGTCTAAAATGCACTGCCATAGCAGATGAAGCTAAAGCTAAACCATGTGAGGAGTTTTGGCTAAAACATGCTGACACAGATGTTTTTTTCTTAAATGCAACATGTAGATATTTTTTGTACAGTTTTGTATATTGTTTTTTTTAGTCTCCAGTTAATGATTAATTAATTACTAAATTAGTTGAAAGTTATTTCAATAATTGATTAATCCAGTTAATCATTTCAGCCATAAAACACACAAACGCTAAATTTTATGGATTTATTTGGGTTTCATGCTTTGATTAGAAGGCCACTCTGTCTTTGTATGACCTGAACATGATTGATTCTCTGCAGACACAAAAAGCCGTGTAATGACCAGATGAAATCTCTTTTACAAGCATCTTTGTGGCGCTTCATGTTGACAGAGGAGATCCAGCATCAAACGCTCCGATGCTGGAACCAAACCCAGCGTGGTCCAGTCCAGACCTCCACCCACTAAACCACCGTCGCGCCTAAAACATTTCCTCGTAATCTTTTATAGCCTCTTTAAAAGTGAAATCATGAATTCTACATAATTTGTTTATGCTGATATTTATTGTTAACGGCTTGCCATACCGACCTGTCGCTGAAAGTCTGCAGAAGTTTCCTGCACACAGGAATCCCTGTGTTTTATTGGACATAACGTCCTGCAGCAGGAGACCACATGTGTTCACGCATGTTTGGCTTTGCAGCCTCATAAAACACTGAAGGTTTTAGTGAAACAACTTTATCCCGACTCACTGCATGCAGCAGAGCAGACCCTAACAACGAGGACTCCTTTTTTTTTTTTACACTTCTCCATCCTCCAGACGTGTCACCTGCCGTTCATCAACGGTTCCCAACACTTTGTTGTGATCTGGGAATGATTCAGGCTTTACTCTTTCGGCTGGTGGTGAATCTCTGCTGGATTTAACTCTTTCATTTGTTCATTGTTTTGCACACAAAGCTGCAGCTTTGGGCTGAACGTCTCTGGACCCTGTTTGCTCTGGAGAAACTCACAGATGCTGGAAGAGGGAATCTGCTCACTGGAACCAAAACTAATTTGAGGCAGACATTCATACGGGGACATTTAATGCATTAGACTGTAAGCAAGGAAAAACTGATGAAGTGCAACATTTATATATTTACTTATATTAAAATACATGGTTTGTCCTTCACGATGTTCTTCTTTGAATGTGTGTCTCTCATTTTTAGCTCCAAAGTAATAAAATATCGGATCCTGCATTAAAAAACACAAAATCTTACCAAGTAAATCTGGTTTAGTTTCTACTACAAATATCTCAGTTCACTTGAAATAACAAGTAACTTTTCAGCAAAATATATGAGCTTGATTTAAGTCAATAGTTCCTTGATGTAGATGGAAAAACATCTAATTTCATGGACAGATAAATAATCTGTCAGTAACAAGACATTTTCCCATGTTATAAGTTCAATAATTTACAGGTGAAACTGCAACTTTTTCAATACTAAAGAATTATTGACTTAAAATAGCTTTTCCTGAACAGCTGCGTCTGATGTGATTAATTTCCTCCATCTGATCACCTCATACAATCTCTCCTGAAAAATCTCTGCCTGATAAATTGAACTACTTTAACTTTCATTTGTGAGTGGATCAGTGAAATGACGCAGAAATGCTGAGCCTTGGCCGCATGTGAAGGATAAGCCTCGCTGTGAACTGCTCCTCCGGAGAACCCAACTGTTCAGGATGGAAATAATGCCTCATGGAGGTTTAACAGCCAATCAGCACGTCCGTCCTCCTCCGTTGGAGCCGGGTTTACACGGAGCAGGAAAATCTGGGTCGCTCCTCGGAAAAGTCCTGAGAACAAGAGCCGCATTCAGACCTGAGCCGCCTGCCAGCAGCAGAGAGTCACTCAGTGATGATGGACGACAGCCGTACCGGCCCTTTAAACCAGCTCCTCGGGGCCCGGGACCACGCCTCTCTGCGGTCGACCCGGGACGTGTTTCACTGGGATGACAGCAGGAGACTTCTTCAGCTGGATTTGGGAAAAATTCACTCATCTCTGCTGCTGTAAAGCAAATTCATTTTTCACTTCCTGTTTGAGCCTTTTTTACTCAGCCTAATTCTGAGGTTAAATAGGAATTTTGAAGGTACTGAAAAGTTTTCAGCCCCCTAACCCATAAATAAATAACTAAACTTCTAAAAGATGTTTTAGTCGTTGCAGCTCATTCAGTTACTGTTTGGTGTTTTGAGGAATCTGGATGGTTTAATCATTATAGTGGACCCCCACTGTTCCACCGCTGCAAATAATTGAAATCTGTGAATTCTTAAATATTCAAAAATGCTTTAAATTGCCTATTTTAATAGTTCAAACATCAAATTTACCTTAATGAGCATTAATACACACAGTGGGAAACATCTTAGCTTCACCACAGAAGCTAACATCTACAGACTTCCTTATCTCTGCTCTGCAGCCAATCAGAGTCAAGTAAACTAAATGGCGCTCCTGGATTGGCTGATTTACAAACAGTCAAGTAGCATCGTTTGTTGGCATTTCAGCTTCTCAAGCTGAACTATCTGTGGGATGTTTTGGATATGGTCTATGACAAATCTGTGAATAAGTGGATCAGAAAACACTGAATTGCATGAGTTTGGCATGAATGTTGCTCCGTTTTGATTAGTTTACTGCGGCTGCTTCTCTCTGAATATTGCTGTGTTGAATAATCGAGTATTTTAAAATCTGAACATAATGCAGAGCAGACTTCTTCAACTTAGCCAATCAAATAATAAGTTCAGTGAAAGAGAGATGGGATTATTTTAATTTTGAGTTTTGAAAATGATCCAAAAGTAATAAAATCATTCATATTTTCTTATTAACACTCTGCTGAACACAGGATTTGCCAATGACAGGACATGAAGATAAGTCTTAGAAAACACAGTTATGGCACAACGTTGTAGTGTACGTTTGCATGCCCCCCCCTGAGCGTGTGCCACCCTGGGTGGTGAGCCTTATCACCTCTAAATAAAACAGCACAACTGAATGTAGCACAATCTTCTGTAGCTGCTTAAAGCTGCTAGCATAGCATCAGGTTGCTTTATTTTAAGCCAACTTCCACACATACAGAGTTTAGTTTTATAAAAGTTTAATAACATTTTTATGAATAACATCCAGGTGAATAAAGGTGATAAATAATTACCTTTTTGCTGCTTTGTGCCTACAACACACACTGTTTTTCAGTTTCACACAATCAAACTCTACATTTCAGGTGTCAGAACGTTGGTGCATTATTTACACTTAGAAAACAAACCTGAGCTAAAACTCAACCTGATCAGACCTGTGTGAGCAGAGTGGCAGCATGCTGACCCCTGGTAGCTGAGGGTAATCCAACCTGATGTTTACTTAACGCTGGGGCCCTCTGAGGCCCCTTTAAGAGCTCCTGTTGGCCCTCGGCCCCCATTCCTTAAACCTTTACAGGCTTCAGGTCAGATGTTTGGGTTGGAAATTACAGGAAGTGAAACTTGAAGCAGGGAAAAGTCTGTCAGCAGCAGCAGCAGCAGGAGGGAAACCGCAGTCTGCCTTTTATTAAGGCTGTAATTAGCATTTCAAATGTCATTTACTTACAAGTATGGGAATAATTTGTAGCGCTTCTAAAACCTCTGTGGGGTTTTTGTGTTTCTGCTGTTTCTGCTTTGTTTCGTGTGTCTAGAATCAACTCTACGCAGAGTTTGAAATTAGTTCCCATGTCGTCACCTCACTATATTCAATATATTCAATTTTTTTTTTATGTGATTGACCAAATCTGATTAGTTCCAACCAGCTGAAGAAATGCATCCCCCATAGCATGACACTGCCACTACCATGTTTCACTGGGGGAGGAAATACGTGGAAGGCAGTTTGAAGCACAAAGATCTTTTTCAATACAAGAGGAAAAGCAGCGTGTTCCATATATCAAGTCCAAAAGCGTCAGAAGTGTAGTTTTTCCTTTAAAAGAGATCAATATTCTGCATTAATTTAAAAAAACAGGTTTCCGAACATTTATGAACTTTAGTTAAATGTGGATTAGAAAAGCCGGTTTTCAACCACAGTCAGTTCAGCACAGTTTGTTTCCTCTGCACGTTTTTTTTTTTTTTTTTTTTTTCGTAGATGAAGGTTTTTTCCTGTAAATATTTTTACAACCACAAACTTTCTGCTTTTTAGTGAGATTTTGTGTGACCGGGAGAATTTGTCCATTTTTGCAGGAAATATGACCTTTTATGGAGCAGAAAGCTGAAGGTGTGTCTGTCTTCATGAGCAAAGTAGACGATGGAACGTGGTTCCATAATCATCTAAATGAAAATGCAGCCCACACTTTTCAGATCTGTGTAAGCTGGTGGCCATGTGTTTAATGTTTCTCTGTGTCTTTCTGCAGTTCTGTGAGTGGCTGAAGTCTCTGATCCGGGACCAGCGCAGCGTGGTTCTGACCGGCCTGCTGGGCCTGCTGACCATGGCGTGTTTGGGCGTGTCCGCCGGCACCGCCCTGCCCTCCGCCCTCATCCCCTTCACCCTGTGGATGGCCAGCTAAGAGGCAGCAAACCCAGAGACTCTGTTCATCTGGCCTTTAACTAGACCGTTTTTTGTCGCCTCGTCTGATTGATCTGGCAGTAAAAACGCTTTCTACTAGTTTGGACACTTCTCACTTTGTTATAATGTTGTTTTCTGTTATTGTTTTTATTTTCTCTCCTGCTGAATAGAAACTTCATTTGATGAATATCAGCCAATCAGAAGGCAGAAAGGAACCAAAACATTTTAGTTCAGATTTTAAAGATTTTGGACTAAATCTTGAGTTAAATCCCACATTAACTCTGCTCTGTTTCTAATTTGTATCTTTGACGGGTGGATCTGTTTAAACATTTGGTTTCTCCCTCCACTCTGCTCTTGTTCCTGATAAAGTTTGGCTCCTTTTCTACGCAGCATGTCAGGAATCTGTTTGGCTTTTTGTTGTTTTTGTTTCAGCACTGTAACCTGGTGAAGATGTAAATATCTGTAAATATCCTTCTGGACCTGATTGTTTCCTAACAGTCACAAACTTTTTTTTTTACCGTTTTATAACTTGTTATATTGTGTTTTAATGTGTAAATAAAGCAAATAGAAGAAGAATTGATGTGTTTTTTTCTCATTTGTTACATTTATTATAATAAATTTACCCAACTTTGACTTTTATGCCATAAACCTTTAATTTATTTTCACTTATATATTAAAATATTAAAATTTCTTCAAAATGATCACTAAGATGATTAAAGGAAAGTCAGGAAAGACTTTTCTTTCCAAATTGTTGAACTGAAAATTGCTTGAAGTTCATTTCTTTATCTCCCCTGACCTCATTTTAGTTTAGCTGCTCTGCTCTTATCAGGGTTTGGTTGCTGTGATGTCATGAAAGATTATTTCCTCTGGCTGCTGAGAAAAGTGGAAACAGTTGTTGACCTGCCAGATTCAATCAAATGAAACTAAAAGCAGATTTTCTTTACTTCCCTGTGTGTGAAGAAATGAATGGAAACTATTTTAATCCGCTGTGTTTATTAATTCTGTTCTCTTATTTATGTTTATTGGTTCTGTAGGTCTTTGGTCGCTTGTTGACTTTACATGATGACATCAGTAAGGTTATTTTATAAGCAAAATAGATAAAAACAAACTTTATAAACAGTTAAAAACGGACAAAAACTCACCTGTTTATCATAATGAAGTAAGTTCTCACATTATTTATTTGGCCTGATTCTTTTCGTTGGGCTCCCTGGAGCCTGCCGCCCCCTGCTGGCTGACATGGAGGCTGCAGACAGTGTTGGGTCAGTGATGAAGACGTCCAGTTCTTCATCTGCAGAGCCTGAAACGCTGGCAGCCCAAAACAGCTTCCGATCTCCAGGAAAGACTTTCCATAATGTTTAGGAGTTTCTTTGTGGGAACCATTTTGACCATTGAGCATTTGTGAGGTCAGACACTCATGCTGGACCAGAAAACTTGTAGTTTCTAATTTCCTAACTGAAGTGTTTTGTTCTCCTCCTTCTGCGCCTGTTTTTGTTCATTATGTCTTTTATGTGTATTTTCTGACTTCATTCCTGCCATTTTTATGGTTCTCATCTTGGTTAACGTTGTTAATTGTTTAACATTTTTGCTTTATCTTATTTTTTTTTCCACCCTTACAAAAATTCTCATGAAATTCACACGTAAGGCTATTGTTCACCTGTTAGCATATTTTACATGTTTTATTGTTTTGCGTCTGTTTGCTTGTTTTGCTAGCGCTTCTGGTTGCCATGGAGACCTGGCTCACCTGGTTCCAGGTGTTACTGTGTCTTATTGATCTATCTGGAATAACTTTAAAACATTTGTTGCAGAGGTAACTTTACCCTGTGGTTATTCCACAGGGGGGAAAAAAAAGTTTTGGCACTTATTGCTTTTTTAAAAAAACTCTTTTTTTTGTTGGTGTTTTTTCCTTTTCAGTGGATGAATCTTGTACATTATTTAATTTTTGTCCAATTGTTTTCTGATTTTCTATGCCAGTAGTTTGAAAGGTGTCTGTGCATTGCTTTATGTGCTGTTTATGTCTCTAACGTTGGATCAGTTTCCGTCCTGTTTTTATCCTTGTGACCCCAGGAAACCAGAGCTGAGCCCTCTGTAGGTAAAGCAAACAGCGCCCCCTGTCTGCGGTGAATTCCCCTGGTTTCCGGTCACAATCAGACTCTAATCTCCTCTCTGCTCCTCCCACCGGCTGCATAAAACCTCCAGTTTCACTGCGACCCGCGTCTCCGGCACCATGTTTCCGCTGCGGCTCCTCGCTTTGATCTTCGTCTCCTCGGCAACAGTTGACCCTTCACCCGAAGAGAAGAAGAAGAAGAAGAAGAAGGAGGATGATGATGATGAGGAGGAGAAGAACAGGTATGACCTGATGTTCAGGAGGGGAGACCTGCTGGAAGTTCCCCGGACTCTCTTCACTCATTTTGGGATTTACCTGGGAGGAGGCAGGTGAGTCTGACGCTGCGCTCTGATTGGTCAGGAGGTAAAAATGGGGAATTTGAATATTCCTAGTTTTTGTCACGTTGCTTCTTTCTGATGTGTGACGTCATTCTGCTCTTCAGAAATATTTTCTTTATTCCTCATTTTAAATCTCCTTACATTTCTCTCTTTCTACCATTTTCTTTACTTTCTTGATTTGTCTTTTCTATAATTTACTTTGAACTTTTTTGTTCTGTTTCTTAACTTTCTTTTTTAAATTTTCCTGTCAATCCATTTTTATTCATTTTTAACATTTCTTTTTCATTCCCTTAATTTTTTTCTGCCTTTTTTGTCTGTTATTTTACTTATTTTTAATCTCCATTTTCCCTCCAGAGTGGCTCATTTCATCCCTGACATCTTGCCCGTCGTCTCCACTAACCAGCTTCGGATCAAACAGATGGTCACCAACACCAGACTCATACTGGGAGTACTGGCTAAGGTGACATGGACTCTTCTCCGCCTTGTCCTTCAGTATTTTCTGAAGGATCAGAACAGAGATTTTTAAAATAGTATCATCATTCACAGCATCAAACCTTTCCTTTGTTTAAAGTTCATCTTGCAGTTTTCCTTTTGACCTGTGGGTGGAAGTGTTGCTCTGTAGTTTCATCCATTCATCCATCCATTTTCTTCTGCTTATCCGGGGTCTGTTTCATAAACACATCGGCCTGTTTTATTGTGTTCGGACCCCATTAGGCCCTTAAATATGATTTAATGTGCTCTCCTCGTTATGTGAGACTCTAGGGGTTTGTCAAAATCAACTGGTTTTGCATAGATTGAGCTGGTGGACCTGACCAGACCAGAACAGATGACATCAGTTGCGTCAGCTGCCAACTCCTATAGCTACGTCTTGTAATGTCTTTAAGTTAAAGGAGGACTTGAGCCTAACTTGTTCTTGTGTGCAGTGTGGCAGCGTGAGGGTGGACTCAGTGGAAGACTTCGCCTACGGAGCCGATATAATCATCAACCCCATGGACAAGGTGATCCTGGTTCAGCTGCCTGATTCAGTATTTAAAGCTCTGAAGTCAGTCATACAGTAGAAAACAGTGGGTTTATGTAAGTTATCCATGAATTCAGCTGACTGACTGGACATGAACCAAAGGTACTTAAAGGTACGGGGAGTTCTGGGTTCTGGGTCTGCTCCGGAGTCTGGTCCACGTTGGGTTGGATTATTCCTGGAATGAATCTGGACGTTTCTTGATGGTATTGATCCAGGTTTACGTGTGTTCTCCCCTCAGATGTGCAGCTGTGCAGCGCTGCAGGGGGAGGACGTGGCCCGGCGGGCCGAGAAGCTGCTGGGAGACGTGGCCTACAGCCTGCTGTGGTACAACTGCGAACACTTCGTCATGTACTGCCGATACGGCACCGTCATGAGCTTCCAGACCTTCCAGGTGACGCCACACAGGAAACCCCCAGGGTACAGTCCAAATTCAGCCATTCTCCGACTGGGAATTACAAACCCAGCGACTCGGTTTTGTTTTAACCTTCAGCTGCAACCTTTGCTCCCTGTGGCAGATTAACACCAATCACCGATCAGACCAGCCTCTTTCTCTGGTTGGGTTAAGCTTTGCATTGCAGCAACCGTTCGTCTGTGAAAGCTTCATTGTTTCAGCAGATTTTCTGTGTGATCAGGAGGTTGAGAGTTGAGAAGGAATTAAGAAGGAGCCAACCAGGCTGCATGGAGCTGGAGAACAGGGGCTGTAGGCAGGCTGCAGAGAAGGAAAATCACATCAGGATTACACAAACATTCATTTAGTGGAAGTCAGGAGCATAACGTTCAGAGCTGCTGCAACCACAGAGGATACTCTTCACGACCCACACCATAGGAACGACTGCTGACGTCAAGAAGACAGACTCTTGGTTTTCTTTGAGTGTTGCTGGAGAACTCAGAATCGCTCTGAGGGAGTTTTATTAGCTGGGTTTCTATCCGACTGTCATGTCGTGAAAAAAAGGGGGCAAATGCCAATCAGACGTGTTTCTATCAGCTGGTTTGGAGAAAATCTAAATAAACAACGCGTCAGATCCAGCACGGTGCAATGTCGCCATCTAGTGGCCGTTTCTATGTAGGGTGGATTTATGTGATACAATTTAGCATTTAAATATAGACTTGAACTCTTTATTATTATTATTCATCCCTCCAGGAATAACATTCTATTTCACTTTAAACTTGTACTTTAGTTCAATGAATTAAAGAAGTTTAACTGGCAACAGAACCAAACAGAAGAAAAGATGGAATGAAGAAAAACAGTCAGGTCATAGAAAACAGCAGAGGAAAGTAAAATGGTGGCTCTGACGGTTGTCTGGTTTGTCCCCATCAGTTCTGCAAGACGATGAGGAAGCTGCTGCTGAGTAGAGGCGTCGCCAAGGTTACGGCAGCGCTGGTTGCTTGTCTGCTGGTCTACCTGCGGGTTATGGACACCTGGTCAGTCCTGCTGGCGGTTCTGCTGCCTTTCCTCCTCTGGATGGCCTCCTGATTGGACACACTGACCTGGAACCTGGCCCGGATCCTCAGAGATGATTTACTTTGACCAGCAATCCAATCTGAAGCTTAAATTAGTCCTGATTGTTTTCATCACTGAATCTTTCATTGTTTTTGATTTATAATGGATGCCAAGCATATCCTGTTAAATAAAAGTTTATTTATTTAAATTTGTTCAGTGTTTAGACGTCTTAACGGATGGGTTTTGCCAGAACATTCTCATAAACCCACCTTCTTTGGATTGCACTCATTCTAAATGTTGTTTCATACAATATTATTTTTACATTGATTTATTCTTGAGAGATCAACATCATCCATTCATCTCTCTCTCAATCACATAATACAAAACTACAATTGAACAAAATTGTTCCATCTTTATGTGCAAAAAAGGTTTATTAACTTAACATTTTAGTCCCCCTGTATTTTTGTTAACATTTTTTATTTGGTGTAAGATTTTAAATTCATATTCTTGTTCAACTTTCAGTTAATGTAAGTATTTAACAGATTTATTTCTTCTTTTTTTTTAGTTTTATATAGTGGCACTTTAAGTTTATTTCAGTTTTACTTTATTTTATAGTTTAAAGGGGAAATAATTCAGTAAATAAATAACTAATTAAATTTTTTCTATTATTATTTGCACCCTTACTGGATCTTACCATGAACACTACGAAACAAATTTAATTTCATTTAAAGTCAAATCAAGTCAAATTAGTTGTTCGAGCTGTACGTAAAAGAATAGGTGCAATGAAAAAATGTAATTGAAATGAATTTTTATTTTACTTTTGCACCCATCTGATGCCGGCTTCCGCACTGACAAAGCTCATCTCTGATTGGCTAAACGTAAGTCGCGTAAGGCTCCGCTTCCTCGAACGGCTCTGAACTGCTCTCACCGTTGCCAGGCAACCTTCCTTCTCTTCCCGGCGAAGTTTTGACCAAAGACCGGAGCTCTGCTCGTCTCTCCTGTGGCTTTATTACCGCAAAAAAAGGCGAATAATTCACTCAGAGGGGAAAATGCCACAGCACAGAGGCGGTAAGAGATTAATTTAAGTAGTTTGCTAAAGTTTTAGAGAATAATTTGACTTGCTTAACAAACTTAAATTTTCGTAACGTCACATCTTTATATTGATGAGCCGCTAGCATGTTTAGCTAACTTTTAATGGCTGTTTATGTCAGTTTAGCTGCTGAAAATGTTGCTTATTTGACGATAATGATGCTGAAAGTTCATGTAATTGTGATAAAAAAATTTAATTTGAACTTTTTGAAGTTTCAGATAAACTATTTTAGCTGTCGCTGCTGGTTTAAATCAGCTCTACATTGTCTGTGAAATATTTAGGAAAATTGGCATTTTCACCATATCATCATTATTAGGAATTTTCCCAATTCTAAGCTGGATAAACTTTAATGAATTTTAGCATAGCAGTTGATATTTCTTCGTAGAATTAGGGAGGGTGTGGCCTAAAAAGGTTGACACCCTGTATTAAGGTGTGTGTTTTTAGGAGTGTCTAAACTGGAGCAACACTTAAAGACAGATTGTTCAAAGACTTACTGGATGAAATGAGAGTGACTCATATTGGACCAGAAGAACTGACCCGTGGGTTGGTCAGTAACTGGCTCAGAGCTTCACTTTGAGTCTGACGCCAACAAGGTGGAGGTGGGGTACTGGTATGGGCTGGTATGATTAAAGAAGAACTGGTCGGACATCTTCAGGTTGAAGATTGGGTCAAAATGAACTCCAGACCCTTCTGCCAGTTTTTAGACACTTTCTTCCATCAGTAGTCTCCATTTTTTCAAACAATTCCTCCTCTTGCTAGAAAATAAACGTGTAAAACTGATAGCATGGGCCTTTCCTCACCTGAACTGGTGGGCGGGTCTTAAATGGGAGATTTCCAGTGAAGGAAACCAGTCCAGCTCTCTGAACAGACTGGGAGGCTGGAGCTGCAAACTCTGAATGGAGTCATGGTTACTTTCTGAATGGAAGCCGATCGCTGTTATTGAAAAGAAGGGCGGCCATATTGGACACTGATTGTTCTGTTTTTCTAATGCCAGAAATGTTTATATGAAAGTTTTGAGTTAATTTTAATTGAAAAATGATGAAAATGCCAAAGTGAGATGTGAACATGTGTGTTTTTCTTTTACTTGCCCAATATTTGTTCACATATAGATATTTCCCTAAGAAAGCTAAAACATCATGGTTACTTTCTTAAACCTTCATGTTTGAGGTTTATTAATATTTTTGGATTAACTAAGAGAACTCCAGGTGGTAAAATAATAATAATAATTGTCTAATTTTCACCCTGTTACAGATTTATTAAAACACAAGCTCTGTAAAAATCGTTGTTATATTTTTATCAAACAGCCTCCCTTAGTTTGGCCAGTGAAACCAGAACTGGATTATTCTGCAATGAAGAATACAACTGGTGATTTATAAAAACATTACTAAGTTTGTAAAAGCACAAACATGTTGATTTCATGTATTTTTGGATTTCTGTAAATGATCCAAGTTAATTTCAACCAGAAGAAGTTGAACTGTAGTCTCAATCTGTGTTCATCTGTACTCCATGTCATTGTGAAGACTTTCTTGTAACGTTGGATATGACAGTCAGGCTGCAGAATGCTAACCGCGGTGCTTCTCATTGGACAGATGGGGACAGGTCGTCCGACGAGGACCTGGACGGGGACTCTGGGGACGTGGACCTGCCGGCGAACAGGGACGACTTCAGGGTGTCGTGTGCGAAGGAGATGGCTCTGCTGGCTCTGATGGAGAAGACGGGATACAACATGGTGCAGGAGAACGGCCAGAGGAAGTACGGCGGCCCGCCGCCAGGTAAGCCAGAGTCCAAACGGGAAATAAAACACGATGAGATTAAAGCGTCACTCTTCAGCGCTGACGTTTTCGACATTTTCTCACCATACAACAACAAACTTTCATTCGTTTTATTGGGGTTTCAAAACAAAGTTTTCAGTTTTCCAAAATAATAAATCAGAATTTTTATCATGACAAGAAATTTATGACAATAAATGATGAGATAAACGCCACAGCGGAAGAAGACCGGCAGTCTGTGGTGTCACTTCCACACACACATTTTAAATTTTTATGTATTTGTAAAATTGTATAAAATTAAGTGGTTTTTTGAAAAATCAGCAGAATGAGTTGAATTTTTATCTGATCGTCAGAAAATTTGATTAATCATCAGAATAATTGATCAATCTGCAAAATTTTTATTAATCGTCGGAATATTAAATTATTCGTCAGAATATTTGAGTAACAATCAGAGTAATTCATTAGCTATCTGAATATTTGGATATGTATCTGAATATTAGAATAATAGTCAGAATATTTGATTAACTGCATAACCAATTACTAAAAATATTCTTTACTGGCAGGTAGGCCTGTCGCGATAAACGATAAATCAATTAATCAGATGATAAATTCGACCTAATTTTAATTATCGTCTTTATCGTCTCTTCCGGCCGTTTTTTCTTTCTGTTGATGACATTAATGAAAAAAGCTCAGCTCCGGTCTCTCCACTGACCCTCCCTTCCTCATTTTCTTAGTCTAAAGTCCAGCGCACATGACACGAGTTGTCGGCCCATTTTCTAAACCTGAGAGACACATTAGCCGACAGAAATCCCAGGTATAACGGTTCGATCGGGTTTGTTGTGCCGTGTGGTGTCCAGCCACATGGGCACAAAATAATGGCTACAAGTCCAGTTAACTAATTTTAAAACCAGGCATTAATCAATGCTTTACTAGAATCTACCTGTGATGCATGTGGCTATAGAGTCAGCGTAAAGTCCTGACTGAATGAAAATCATTGTAACCTATTTATGTCACGTTAACGAAGAACAGCTGAAAACTTACCGGGTTCATCAACTGCGGTAGCAATTTGGCTCCAACTCCTCTCCTTGTCATTTCTATATTCTTTGCACGAAACGTTAAATAAATATTAATGTTGTTTCCACATATGATCTCCGTTGACCGCTGGACTTCATGTTGCGCCTTTTCAGCTGTTTGGGATTCCCCTCCGTAATTTCCCCTCAGAAAGCACGGAGGAGAATCCGCACTTTCTGATTGGCTACCTGTCACATTCAGCGTTAAGCTCCCAGTCGGGGAAAACCCCTGATTTAGATCGGAGCGGCCACCACGATCTACCGTAACACACCACACACTGCAGGATGATCTGTTAGATCAGCCAACGATCCAAGATTATCATAAGGGGAAAATGGGGGCAAAAAATGGTGTAGAGTGAACTATTGCATTAGGTAGTGGGATGTGCCCATCGTCTCTATTTAAATCTATTGATTACTGAAGGTCAATATACATACAGACTTCATAATCTGCACTCATTTGGTTGAATGCAGTATTTATTTCCACTTTGGTTTTATGTTGTTTAGCTTTTATTCAAGTACGTTTTTTGTTAATGGAGACTGAGAATCCATTTTATTTTTGTTTTTGGTTGTTTTGTTTATTTAGTTAATCAGTTCCAGTGTTAACGTGTTATTTTTTTAAATAAAGTCCATCTATGGCAGGAAATCGCATGTATTATTAGTCATTTCCATTAAATCAGTATCAAAAGGTCTTGAAACAATATTATCGTTTATCGCAATGATTTTTTAGACAATTAATCGTCCAGCAAAATTTGTTATCGTGACAGGCCTAGTGGCAGGCAGCTCTCCAGATTAGCAGGGTGCTGCAGGTTTGTATCTATTTAATGTTGGGTATTTTATTGACCTCTGACATTTGCACGTTCTACCGGTCCGTTATCCGTGGTAGACGAGCCTCTGACCCTGGTTGTGCGCTGCAGGTTGGGAGGGGCCGGCGCCGCCGCGGGGCTGCGAGGTCTTCGTGGGGAAGATCCCCAGAGACATGTTCGAGGACGAGCTGGTGCCGCTGTTCGAGAAGGCCGGCAAGATCTACGAGTTCCGCCTCATGATGGAGTTCAGCGGAGAGAACCGCGGCTACGCCTTCGTCATGTACACCAACAGGTGGCGCTCCGTGACTGCGTCGGTTCGCCCGGTGAGCTGAGCAGGTTGATGAATGATGCTGTCGGTTCTGGTCCAGAGAAGCGGCTCAGCGGGCCATCCAGATGCTGGACAACTGCGAGGTCCGACCCGGGAAGTTCATCGGCGTCTGCGTGAGTCTGGACAACTGCCGCCTCTTCATCGGCTCCATCCCCAAAGACAAGAAGAAGGAGGAGATCATGGAGGAGATGAAGAAGGTGGGGAACACGCCTTTAGTTTACTCTCAATTCAAACTACATGTGTTGAGCTGCTCATGGACCTGCGGTATTTCTTTAAATCCTCCTCCTATCATAATGTTAAAATGACAGTAAAAACTTTCATCCAACCTGAGTGCGAACGCCACCTGATCAGCCAATCAGAGGCTCACCTGTCCAGGTTGTTTCATGTTGTGCTGCTTCTCTCCTGTCAGTCCAGCTGATGTCAGAGCAGCTGCTGTCGTGTGTCTGGATTTAAAGTGACAGCTTGTCTTCATGAGTCAGAGTGTGTGTGGTGTGTGTGTGTGTGCGCTCCCAGGTGACGGACGGCGTGGTGGACGTCATCGTCTACCCCAGCTCCATGGATAAGAGCCGCAACCGAGGCTTCGCCTTCGTGGAGTACGAGTCCCACAAGGCGGCCGCCATGGCCCGCAGGACGCTCATACCCGGTACCGTCTCCACACTGCCTCTGTCACTTCCTGTCTGCGTCCAGCAGGGGGAGGCGCAGCACAGCGACACACTGTTGTGGTCCGCTTTTTCAGAACAGGATGATGAAGCAGGTGAGTCATGGAGTTTGAGGTCAGTCTGAGTTAAAGAAGCCGTCCTGATC
Source organism: Poecilia reticulata (assembly GCF_904066995.2). Taxonomy (NCBI): domain Eukaryota; kingdom Metazoa; phylum Chordata; class Actinopteri; order Cyprinodontiformes; family Poeciliidae; genus Poecilia; species Poecilia reticulata. The sequence continues at coordinate 26,010,070 of NC_088847.1, read as the reverse complement.
CAGAGAGAATCTACTTCCCACTGCGTTGTCTTCTCCAGTTAGTGAGGAGAGACTCAGAATTCCTGGTGTCAGTGAATGCAGCGCAGTAAAGAGTTTATGAAAAGGTCAAATCCACAAATCAGAGTCCTGACGGTTCTCAGCATCAACGCTGTAGAACCTGAATAAACACTTAAATTAACGTCCAGACAGGCTGTAAAACAAGACTACGTTAAATACAATATATTATAATTTAACATAAACCACAGAGCTTTATGTTTACATTTATTATGTGAACAGTAACTCCTCAGGGTTTGATACATCAGGGTGTAATAAATGGATCTGAAATGATCAAAAACAGAAGAAACTTGAAGCCAACATGAGAGACTGATGTGCTAAAAAGTAAGTACACCCCTTCATCTTGAATCATTGTGGAGAACCTTTGGGGCAAACTGGGTTTGGGTTCAACACCAGTATGAATCGATGGAAAACAGCTGAGAAAGACGAGAGCAGCTCCTTGTTTCCACTGTCAGAGATCATTGTGTTCTGGTAGTGAATCGGTTCTGGTGGTGAACTGGTTCTGCTTGTGAACTGGTTCAGGTGGTGAACTGGTTCTGCTTGTGAACTGGTTCATTTGGTGAACTGGTTCAGGTGGTGAACTGGTTCTGGTTGTGAACTGGTTTTGGTAGTGAACTGGTTCTGGTAGTGAACTGGTTCTGGTAGTGAACTGGTTCTGGTTGTCCCTGCAGGAACCTTCCAGCTGTGGGGCCACTCCATCCAGGTGGACTGGGCGGAGCCGGAGAAGGATGTGGATGAGGAGGTGATGCAGCGCGTCCGGGTCCTCTACGTACGTACAACTGTCCGGTTCCGCCTGCTAACATGACGGCAATGTTGAGATTAATTAGAGAAAAATCACCATAAATTCAGATATTTTACAGACTTTTTGTTCTTGAAAGTCATTGAAAGGTAAGTAAAATCATTAAAACTCCATAACTGTCCTGGCCCGCGAGCCGGTGGGGAGTGAATTTAAGCTCCGGATCGGAGCTGAAGATCCCGACCGGAGAGACTCCCACTGCTGCTGCTGCTGCTTGAAATGTTCTTCAGATGAGCTTTAAGTGGGAAACAATTAGAGGCCTGGAGACGTGAGTCATTCATTTTCCTCTGTGAGCAGCTCAGCGGGGTGACGCGTCACCCTACAGTCAAATTAACACACACACGCAGCCTGACAGTCATTACAGAGAACACCAGAAGTGGTTCTGAAGTGTGACCCCCACCTGTTGCCTGCCGACCCCGTCTGTCCTCCTGCTGCAGGTGCGCAACCTGATGATGGACACGACGGAGGAAACGCTCCACCGGGAGTTCTCCAGCTTCAAGCCCGGCTCCGTGGAGCGCGTCAAGAAGCTCACCGACTACGCCTTCATCCACTACCGCAGCCGCAGCGACGCCATCGCCGCCCTCACCCTGATGAACGGCGCCCAGATCGACGGCGCCACCGTGGAGGTCACCCTGGCCAAGCCGGCCGGGATCAAGGACGGGAGCGCCGCCGGCCGGAGGTACAACACCAGGGGTTACCTAGGAAACACGGCCGCGGGGGGCGTCGGCGACGGCCGCTGCTCGCTCAGGGCCACGCCCCTGCAGACCCGCCTGGGAAACCCCTATTACAACGGAGGAGGTGAGGACGGCATGAACAGAACCTGAAACACTAGAGACTTGATTAGATTTTACATCTGCTTTAAACACATGAAGGCTGTTGGTGTATCTTCGTTTCTCTCTGTTGTTCAAACTCTTCATTTTATCGAACATAATCACACAAACACCTGTTTACCTCTACAGCGGAGCCCCGCCCCCATGCCTAGTCAAAGTTCAGCATTTTAGCTTTTTCTCTGCAACCTGACGCCAAATTATTCACTGAAAATCCACCTAATCGATGATTGTTTTTCATAGATTGCATCTAAAATGCAGCTTGGGAAACTGAAACACTTAGAAGCCATGTTTCAAGCTGGCCAATCCAGGAGCTGCATTTATTGTGCTTAGTGCTGATTGGCTGAGCCACCAAAAGCTGAGATCGCTTCTGCAGCTTTAAGACAGATTTCTTTTTTACTTCTCAAACAGCCCCACTTTTAAACTTTATTTTATTTCCTAAAACTGCTTTTATGTCCGATAAAAACCAACGAGGACAGATTTGATCTTTTAGTTTTGAATTCTCTGAGTTGAGATCAGATCCCGACCTTTGTGTTTCTGAGCAGCCAAGGCCTCTTACCAAGCTAAACCCCCCAGGCTTTCCCTTCAGCCTGACCACACGGACGTCCAGTCGTGCTCCGCGTTGCTTCTCCGATATTAAAACCTTCTTCACCCTCAAGGTGTCTCTGGAGAGACGTCCTCAAACGTCCACTTTGTCTTTAAATGCAGGCTGTGGTTTCCAGGATAAAGGTCACAAACACTCTGCATTAATCCAGCTGTGAAGCTGCAACCCTTTTTCACGACGCCTGCAGATATTTCCTGTAAATAAAAGTTTTAAAACGAGCCATAAATGATTCATGGCAGGATGTGGGTAGAGCACATAGATAGCAGGAAGGAGAGATGGAATAGTGATGAGTGATTATGAAAGCACTGAAACTAAAGATCCTTTTTCCAGCACATCTGGTCTGCAGGTCGTTACAGGTGGAACTCAGCAGCTCCGGAATGAGAAAAACAATAATCAGGAAAATGTATTTATTGTCCACAGCAGGGGAGCAAGAGCTGAGCGATTGATTCATCAAGGATGAGAGCCAAGAAACCTGCTGAAATCTGTCTGTATTCAGAAAACCTTCAGTTTGTATGCCGGCCGTCTCTGGACTCGTTACTGGTTTAGTTGATCTGATCGTTGTTCAGTCAGCTGGTTGAACCGTTTGGAGGTCAGTGAGTCGTTGGGTCTGCAGCTGATTTTGATGCTGGTCAGTTTAGATAATTGGTTGGTGGCCTGGCCCATGTTTCAGTCAGTGGGTTTGTTGGTTGGTTGGTCAGAAGTTTGGTCCATCGACTAGTTGATTTTAGAGAGTTTAAACCACAGCGTAGTTAGAGTTGAATGAAAAACCCTTAAAGGAAAAGTCCCTTTACTTTCATTGCCGTTATCAGAAACCAAGTCAGACACAGGAAGCCGTTTAAATTCACCAAAACATCTGATCAGTTGTGAGGCAGATCACGCCTGGAAGAGAGGCAGTGAATGGAGTTATATTTAGTTAAAGTGAGTTCAGCTTGTTTACATTCAGTTAAGGCAGGAAGTGAACCTGAGCTCCAGACTTTACTGCTTGAAGCTTTAAATATCCCCAGTCTGACGGTTTTACTTCCAAGCTCCAGACACTCCACAAATCATGGAGCCAAACATAGACAAACAACATGGCTGCCAGGGCAGGAAGTGAGTGAATAGTTGCTTAATCAGCTTTAAACAATGACAGAGAGAGACTGTCTCACCCATTAAACACGTGACCCCGTCCACGTCCGGTTGTCCTGGAGATGAACCCTCTATGAGGAGCAATGAGGGACATAATTACCCAAACAACTTCAAAGCGTTTCTCAAACAAACACGCATCATGTGTTGCACAACAACTTGAACAGTAATTAGTTTGGTAAATAAGACCAAAGCAGAGAGCAGCATTCATTTCCATCTAATCAGGACCGTTACAGTGTTTTACACTGATGGGGCTGATCAGCAGCACTTAGTTATGTTTTGTCTCCTAACCGCTAATAGTGATAATTCAGGATGTCAGGTTCAGTTACCAGAGAGCATTGTGGGTAAATCTGGGCTGCTGAGCTAAGGTTTTCTGGGGTAAAACCCTCTGAAGAGGAAGTCAGTCACTCCATCATGGTGTCTTAATGAAGAGACGAGATGATGAAGAGCGTCGTTAATCAGAGGAGCTGTAGCTTCAACGGGGATCAGAGACTCACCGAAACAACGTCACAGACATCGGGACAGGAACATGGAGCCTCTTCACTCAGGGCCTTTCAGGGGTCTGGTGCCTTTTATTTTTATATTTGCATTAAAATATCATTTATAGCTGTTTAGCATATAAATTGCTCTGGTCTCATTGAGGTGATTAGAAAGATTGTAAATGTGTTCTGCAGCTTTATTGCTTTAAGCTGTCGGACATAAAAGCCAGTCATAACAAGGGCAGCAACATATTCACTGATGCTCATATCATCTCTAGCTTAGCACAGTGCTCCCCTGCTGTGGACAATAAATACATTTTCCTGATTATTGTTTTTCTCATTCCGGAGCTGCTGAGTTCCACCTGTAACGACCTGCAGACCAGATGTACTGGAAAAAGGATCTTTAGTTTCAGTGCTTTCATAATCACTCATCACTATTCCATCTCTCCTTCCTGCTATCTATGTGCTCTACCCACATCCTGCCATGAATCATTTATGGCTCATTTAAAAACTTTTATTTACAGGAAATATGTGCAGGCGTCGTGAAAAAGGGTTGCAGCTTCACAGCTGGATTAATGCAGAGTGTTTGTGACCTTTATCCTGGAAACCACAGCCTGCATTTAAAGACAAAGTGGACGTTTGAGGACGTCAGGTAAATCAGTGAGTCAGGTAAATCAGCGGGTCGGTTCTGGTACCAGTTCATCCACAGTTCCCCTCCCACTGCCGGTACAGCAGCTCCAACTCCGCTGAGCTTCTCCTCGCTTTACAAAATACCAAACAAAATGTCTGGATTGTTTGAGAACAGCATGGAGGAAATGATGACATGTTGCAACAAGCTGCAGGCTCCGGGTTTAATGATCAGCCCGGTGCCGAATCGGGTCGTCAGGCTCTCACTGAGGCTTTATGACACACAGAAACGAGACATTCTGGACAATCACACACACACATTCAGCTGCTGCTTGTTAGAAATCTCTGCTCTGTTTTTGCTTTGTTTGTAAATTGTCTCCAGGTGATGTGGAGCAAAAATAAACTGAACTGAATTAAAACGACCTGCTAGCTCTCCAGCTGACTCTAACTTACCTTTTTCATCCTAAAATTATTTTACAGCGAGCGTTCAGAGCAGTTTATTCTCACCTTCATGGTGTCAGCGTTCGTTTAAATGCTATGTTAGGAGCAGATGTGACGTCACACCAAGTCATTTAAAATTTAAAATATTACTCTGTTTACTTTTAAAACTCACCGTAGCATCATATTTGACCAAAACGCAATAAAACGAGATAAAATTGGATAAAACTTAAACAATACTGGACTAAAGATGATATGAAGCTGGATATAATTTGATAAAAATAGAGTAAAACCGAGAACCTCCATTATGATCTATCCAGCCGCCTTGTTATCTGCCGACGTTTCCATGGAAACCAGTTTCATCCAGTCTGACTCCAGTTTGAAGACGTACATGAATCAGTTTGTTGTTATTAGTGTGACCTGGATGTTTTACTCAAATCAAACAAAATGTAGGAAAAGGTCAGACTGTTGAGTCAGCAGTCAGGAAAGGGGAAAAAAATGTTTTATAGTTTCTGATTGTTCACTCTGATGTAATTAGTTAAAAGTAACAAAAGTACTTTATGACACAACTACTTTATGTTGGGTCATAAAGTAAAGAAAGGCAGCTCTGCCCCTCCCCCATCTGTTGCTGCACACTGCCAGCTAGCTGGCTGAAAGAAGACTAATAGATTTGTTAAATTGTTACATGAACATTTTGATCTTGAAATCTTGATGGATTTTGTCCATCAGGATGTTTTTTTATCTAGAGCCTGGTCTGATCTGATTTAAATAGATGATGTGTGTGTGTGTGTGTGTGTGTGTGTGTGTGTGTGTGTGTGTGTGTGTGTGTGTGTGTGTGTGGTGGTTCAGAGGACCCGGAGCGCTTCATGTTCCCCCTGCTGCCCTGCACCCCCCTGACGCCCATCAGTCTGCTCGCCCTGAAGCAGAGCCAGATCGGCTCGGCCGTCAGCCTGCTGGAGTACCACTGCCACAAGAACTGCTGGTCTCCACCCGAGTACCACCTGTACTCCACCCCGGGTCAGGACGGGAAGCTGCTGCTCATCTACAAGGTCCACACACACACACACACACACACACACACACACACACACACACACACACACACACACACACACACACACACACTGAGCTGAGCTGGTAGCGTCTCTCACACCTTGATATTTGCTCAGCAGCCTATAGTTCAGGATTTGACCCACTTACTGAAGAGCCAACATGTTGAACTGAACCGTATCTTTAGTGATCAGCTGTTCTGAAGCCTTAGGATCCCAGAGAGCAGCTGTTCAGCGCTGTGAAACGGAAACATCTGGTTTAGCTTCACCTGCTTCACCTCCGGCTGCTCAGAGCCTCAGGAGCCTCACTTTTACAGAAACAAGCAGCAGCAGAACCTGACAGCACCGAGCTTCACAACAGAAACCCCAGGCCACATTCTTCATTCCTCTGTGTGTGTGTGTGTGTGTGTGTGTGTGTGTGTGTGTAGGTGGTGCTGCCATCCACGCGAGCCACCTACATCCCTGATAAGCTGTGTGTGCTGCTGGACGACGCCAAGGAGCTGGCTGCCCAGACCACGCTGTGGAACCTGGGTAACGTCTCACTCACACTGCAGCGTCCATGTTGGGCTACTGACATGGAGCCGCCTGATTGGCTGGGAAATCTGAGGCTCAGAGACACAAACAGGAAGGAAATATGCATTTTAAATAGGAAAGACAGAAGCGTTTTCTTTACTGAACCAGTTTTAGTCCTGTTTATATTAGTTTTAGAGAGAAAGTGGAATAAAAAAGAAATTAAATTATATAGATTGTGTTCAGTCAGAGGCTTCTACAGTTGCGCTGTAATACAGACTGCTATAGGAGCCTCTTTCTGTCCACAGCCATCAGGGTCTACAACAGCTCTGAATAATATGACATTTAATTTTTGTCTGGGATCAATGAAGAAGTTTTGAATTGAACGGATCTCTGCTTTCATCAAACATTTCTTCCTGATTTGATTAAAAATCTGGTTAAAATGACAGAAACCCTTTAGTTCCATCGTTCCTCCTCCTCGGATCTGATCTGCTGCTGGTTCGTCTGAGGTTCGGATCAGAGTTGATCAGTGAGTCACGGCCGGCTGCTGGAGCTGATTCCAGTCTGCTGGCTGTGTTGGACGTAACTCTGGCTGCTCTCCGCGTGTCACTTCCTCCAGTTTGTTAAAAGGTCAGCGGGGCGTGGCGCCAGCCTGTGTCTGACAGCAGCTGCATGTTTTATGGATGGAGCTGAGCGTCGTAAACAGTGACCCTTTAGTTTTAATGATGAGGTGATAACAACCTGCAGCACGTCTCCACTCACACATTCAAAACTCACTGCGGCAGCTGGAGGTTCAGCTGCTGCAGCTGCTGGAGGTTCAGCTGCTGCTGCTGGAGGTTCAGCTGCTGCAGCTGCTGGAGGTTCAGCTGCTGCTGCTGGAGGTTCAGCTGCTGCTGCTGGAGGTTCAGCTGCTGCTGCTGCTGGAGGTTCAGCTGCTGCTGCTGGAGGTTCAGCTGCTGCTGCTGCTGGAGGTTCAGCTGCTGCTGCTGGAGGTTCAGCTGCTGCTGCTGGAGGTTCAGCTGCTGCTGCTGGAGGTTCAGCTGCTGCTGCTGCTGGAGGTTCAGCTGCTGCAGCTGCTGGAGGTTCAGCTGCTGCAGCTGCTGGAGGTTCAGCTGCTGCAGCTGCTGGAGGTTCAGCTGCTGCTGCTGCTGGAGGTTCAGCTGCTGCTGGAGGTTCAGCTGCTGCTGGAGGTTCAGCTGCTGCTGCTGGAGGTTCAGCTGCTGCTGGAGGTTCAGCTGCTGCTGGAGGTTCAGCTGCTGCTGGAGGTTCAGTCTCCATCATCTGTTTCGGTCCCAGCAGCTCAGACCGGAACATTGATTTACCAAGTCACACAGCAACTCATCTGAACCCTGAAGGAGGAACAAGGCTGAAAGAGAAACACCTTGATAGAGCAGGACTGACAGAGCGGCCATGTTGGCACCCAGTGGAACAGCTGCAGCTCTGATTAAGACGAAAACTATGACAGCCAGAGCGAGTTAAATATTCCAGACTTTTTAATGACTCCTTTTAAATATTCCAGACTTTTTAATGACTCCTTTTAAATATTCCAGACTTTTTAATGACTCATTTTAAATATTCCAGACTTTTTAATGACTCATTTTAAATATTCCAGACTTTTTAATGACTCATTTTAAATATTCCAGACTTTTTAATGACTCATTTTAAATATTCCAGACTTTTTAATGATTCATTTTAAATATTCCAGACTTTTTAATGATTCATTTTAAATATTCCAGACTTTTTAATGACTCATTTTAAATATTCCAGACTTTTTAATGATTCATTTTAAATATTCCAGACTTTTTAATGATTCCTTTGAAATATTCCAGACTTTTTAATGATTCATTTGAAATATTCCAGACTTTTTAATGATTCCTTTGAAATATTCCAGACTTTTTAATGATTCATTTGAAATATTCCAGACTTTTTAATGATTCCTTTGAAATATTCCAGACTTTTTAATGATTCATTTTAAATATTCCAGACTTTTTAATGACTCATTTTAAATATTTCATACTTTTTAATGACTCCTTTTAAATATTCCAGACTTTTTAATGACTCCTTTTAAATATTCCAGACTTTTTAATGATTCATTTTAAATATTCCAGACTTTTTAATGACTCATTTTAAATATTCCATACTTTTTAATGACTCCTTTTAAATATTCCAGACTTTTTAATGATTCATTTTAAATATTCCAGACGTTTTAATGATTCATTTTAAATATTCCAGACTTTTTAATGATTCATTTTAAATATTCCAGACGTTTTAATGATTCATTCTTAATATTCCAGACGTTTTAATGATCCTCACCTGGAAGTTGGGGAACGTTTCAGACGTCCAGTGTTGCTTCTTTAGCTACTTCAATCTGGAGAGACTCAGACGGACAAAAGAGAACAATTAAAAGATTTAATGACGGGAATGAATAACAGTTCTTTGGCGCTCGGACCCCGGCAGCTAATTTGAGCTGAGATTTGATGTGAACTCGATGAACATCCCGATAACTGATTAGGAATGCTCTCCCCCAGGGCCCGACACTGGTGGTGGTGGTCGGGAAAGGGTGCCATCCTAGAGGTGAAGGATGTGGGTGGAGAAGGGGAGGTGGTGGGTTGAACGCAGCTGGGAAGCAGCTGATGGCTCGGGTGTGGATCCTTTTATGCAGAGCCTGATTGCTGATTGAACGCGCCGGGTGAGGTCCAGCGCTGAGGTCGGAGATGAGCATGACGTCGATGGGCGAAGGAAGGGGGTGGAGTCTTCCAGCTTGAACTTTCGCTAAAGCTCCATATCAGCTGAAACTGGTCCGAACTTGTCTGCTGTTTTGGGTTAAGTTGGTTTCTGTTTGGAGGAAGCATCTGTTTGTGTTTCTGTGGTAACCGTTGGTAACCAGCTTTACTTCCTGTCTGCCAGCTCTGAGCATTAAGAACCAAAATGACTTTTGAAAGATTTTCTCATGAAACTTGTCAGCTCAATAATCCAAATTACATTTTCAATTTCACTGAAACTTCTGCTTGTCTGCGAGTCAAAGCTGATTCAGCATCAAAGCAGCTGGTAGCAAAATGTCAGTATTGATTTAAAACGTCTTCAGTCTAGTCAGAGACTGAAGACCTGCAACTTGTACGACTTTTATGGTTTAATTAGTGTTGGAACAGAATTCAAATTTTAATTGAAGTAATTTTATGGTCTTTAATTATTTGAATTGTAACCAAAAACTAACTTATAGATTTTTTAAATGCTAAAACTAAGTTATGTTGTCAACAAAATACACAACATTTTTTAGTTCAAAAATCTTTTTTTCCGTTTTGTTCTCTCTGAGCCAGCAGGTCTGAAATGTGAGGGTCAGATTTGGTCAAATCTCTTAGATTTTTATTTCTTTGCATCTTTCTATAAATAAATCAGACTTTGGTGTTTCTGCGCTGGAGCCGGACCGGCCCATTCATCCAGAACCAATGAAGTGGAAACCGAGACAAAGTGGTACAATGGGTCAGAGCTGGAGAAAGCTGCTCCAATCTGAAGAGTTTAGAGAATCTCATTCTGGACCAGAACCCAGCCACCAGAACTAGCTCAATTAAAGGGGAGGGAAGTGAGGAGAGCAGCAGGAGTTTCATCCAGGGGGGGATTTTTTTTTTTATTAAACTCTCAAACTGCATGAATGTTTTATCCCCTCTCTGCTCCACAGGAGCCTGAATATCAAATATGTCCTTATCAGGTTTATTTTAAATACATTTATTTCTGCTTCATCTCCTCTCCTCGGTGTCTTCACATGTCTGAATCCTCCTGCTGCAGAAGACGAGGAAAATGGTTTCATCTGGGTTTTGTTCTCACTAAACTGTTTGTTTCCCTTCCTTTTATTGCAGTCAGGTTGATTCATGAAAACATTTCAGTTTAAAGTTCTTTACATCATAAAAACAAATCAGACATGTTGATCAATGTTTCATTTACCTCTAATCAAAGGTAAATCTAACAGTCAGTGTTTCAGCTGTTTTTCAGTTTTCTGGAAGTCGATCATTCCATGCTGATTGATTAGAAGTTATTAATCTGGTGAGCCTCAGATGAAGTTTTCTCCGGATCGCTGCGTCTCATTCCCAACCTCCTGTGTTTTCGTCCAGATTCGTCCATCCTGACCGGAGCTTCCTTTGACTCTCCCAGCAGCCTCTCTCCTCCGCTCGCCATGTCGCCGTCCGACTGCAGTCCCAGCCTCCTGAGCTGCGGCGGCCGCACCTTCACGCCCTGCCTGCCCGCTCCTCCCCCTCCTCCTCCGCCGTCGCCCTTCCCCATCTCCCCCCTGCCCTCTCTGTCCGCCTTCTCCCCCGCTGGCTCCCAAGCCCAGCGGCTCTACTTCAACTCCCAGTCTCCGTTCTACTGACGGTGAGGCTGAAGCTCACCGCACTTCGCTCATCTCACCTCAGGCTGATGTGTGAAACATGGAAACGAGAGATTATTTATGTTAAGCTACATGCACACAGCAGGTCTTTATGCTCGATCATACCAAAGAAGATTAGGGCCACTGATTAAAAAATAGAAATTCAGATATGTTTTTATTCAGAATTCTGACTTTTGATCTCAGATGATTAAATTCAGAATTCTGAGGAAAAAGTCAACATTTGGAGAAAAAGTCAAGTCTGAGGAAAAACATTTGGTCGAACTTGGAATTAGAAACTCTCTCGCCTCATGAATACGGAGTAGAAGAAGAAAATGAACAGGAACTGGATGACAAACAGTTGTAACTTTATAAACTGAGAAGTTAAAACAAAGTTATTTGGTTTCAGGAAAAATGAAACATATGATTATATTTTTCTTCTTAGAGCTTTGACTGATTGCTTTGTGTTAACACAAAGTGCTGCTTCTGTAGCGGAGCCTCACTCATGATGATGATGATGATGATGATGGTCAGTTTATCTCTTGGGTTTGAAGCCGGTTTGTCCTTCGCCCTGCTGCCATGGAAACCGTCTTTTCTTAGCTCTATTTGACAGAATGTGTAGAAAAGTGTTTGTTTTTGTGTTTTCCTGATTGCAGGGAATCGTTTGTCGCCCAGGGAGCGAGCTGCGTCGCCGGAGGAAGAGGAGGGTGAGGAAGGCAGGCAGGAGGTTTCCAGTCGCTCTCTCTCTCCTCTCCGTCTGATAATCTGAGTTAGCGCAACGGTTCTCTGACGTTTGTCAGATCTCAGAACGTCCTCTCCTCTTCCCGTCTCTCTGTCCTCGTCTCCTCATCACGTCCCACCGAGTCCAGAACCGGCCTCAGGCCCGGTCCGATCTGACCTCCTGCCCTCAGGTCCGGTTACTTAAACAGCAGCAGAGCGCGTCTTTCTCCACAGATTCAACCTCTGAAGCCCTTCAGGAAATGTTGGCGCGCTGAGCTAATGACTCAGACGGAGCGGGGCAACATGGCCGCCTCCTTTCCACTTCCTGTCAGCAGCTGGAAACAGATTCATCTCCCTGTTTGTAGCTGCTGATCCCGTTCATGTAAACCTGAGGGATCCAAGAGCTTCTCCAAGAAAAACAAAACTCATTTCATGATTTTTAAGGCTTAAAACCTTTAAAAAGGCCTGACAAAGCAGATTTAATAATTATAAATAGACTGCAGTGTTTAAATATCAAACAGGAATAAAACTGATTATTTCAAAGCCGTAGAAAAGAATCAGGTTTGTTTGTTTTCTCTGCAGATTCAGATAAAATATGGAAATGATTCACTATGTTTACCAGAAATGGTGACATTTTCCAAAAATTTCAACTCAATATTTAGGTAAATTTAGCCGATCTACGGAAAGCCATTTTAGTCACTAATAATGATATAATAGTAATAACACAACATGGCTGTAAAAACACTTCTAAAGTAAAATAATAAAGTAAATATGAACACATGCATCAAGTTAATAACTTAATGAAAGTAAAAATAAACATTTTCTTACCGTAGGCCACCATTTTTCACTTCTATTGGGTTAAAAGGAGAAAAGGAATATTTTTGCATTTTATGCACCTTTTTCAAAATACTTTTATTTTGATTTTTGTTTTAATTATTAAAACTACTTATTTAAAATTACTTTTTTGTTTTTGAAATGTTAGATTTAGACGACTTATTTTAAAGTTTATCAATAAGTTCATTAATTAATTTTCTCAGATTTTGCACTTTCAAATTTTACACTTTATATTTATTTCAGGAGATAATGATTTTTGTTTAAATTTTTTTTTTCAAATGACTTATTGATGCTTGGAAACAAAATACTAATATTTCAAAAATATTTTTTAAATTGGAATTTTATTTTGAAATGCTTAATTTATTAACATAAAGTCATTAAATGCATTTCGGAAGTTAGACTTTGATTAATTAAGTATTTTCAGGAACAAATAAATTGGTCTTTATGAAATCTCCATTTAAACTTTTTTCTTTATGATTATGTTCAAATGTTTTTTTGTTTTTTTGTTTTTTTTGTATTTAACATAATGGCCAAAATGGCTTTCCATACAGAGTTTAGCGTTTAGATTCATTTACTTGCGGGCCGATTTCAGGACGTTTCAGGAGAGGAGCCGGTTCTAACATTCTGAGTTATAAGGAAGACAAAACGTGCCGCTGTTTTTCTAACCTGACGTTAGTGAGAGGAGGTGATGATGATGATGAGGAGGAGGAGGAAAAGTTTCTGCACAGAAGACGAGAGGACCGTCTGAACGAACTCCAGTTTCACTCAGAGCAAACGGACCAGCCTCCAGCTGCAGCTGCTGAGACGTTTGTGGCTCTGAATGTGTTTCATTGTTCTGAGTTTTATTGTTTTGGCTCAACTGTTTTATTCTCATTGATCCGTTCAGGCTGAGCAGCTCAGAAATGTTCTTTATTTTTATTCTTTTTTAATTTTTTTTTGTTCCCCCCCCCCGACACAGAAAGTCGATATTCATGTTCGTTTCACTGGTGGTTTGTTTGACGTTGTTGGAGTTAATTTAGTGTGCAATCTGCAGCCAAACGGCCATTTTGAATCCGAGTTTGTCCCGACGCTGTGAATGAACAACCACAAACATATGTTTTTAATCTGACTTTCAAATCGCCTTGATTATCAGAACAATCTAAACCTGAGCAAAGTCGTGTGTATTTAACAGTCCAAAGACTAAAGGGAAATCACAAATCAGGCGCGCAGCTCTGGAGTTTGAAAAGTCTGTGCAAAGTAAATTATTCATTTGTGTGAAGGTCGCCCTATTTATTGAACCAGATAAAATATGAAGTGTTTTCAGCTGCTGTGAAACAAATGAAGGCTTTGATTGCTGATGATCAGTCTAGCTGAAGATGAAATGTTTTGCGCTTGAATGTCGAAACGGTTTCATTGCTCCGGCCAAAACAAACAGACGCTGGTGAGAGTCTTTAAATAAAACTCATTTATTTACCGAACATTTTAAACTTCTCCAGTCTGTTCGCACCACATCTGCATCAGAGCTGACGTATGTTGGGAATTAGTTTTATTTCTTCCTCTTTGGAGCAACATTGCTGTTTTTAAATGTGCTTTAAAATAAAGCTGACCTTGACGTCTGCCTTCTTTACTGTTAGTTGGACTGAAGCTCATGATGAACATTCAGTTTAATTAACAAGTTCTGACTGAAAGGGTAGAAATATCTCATTTTTATCTTATATGTGGGTTTTATATAAATTAAATGACTAAATCAGACTTGGTGTTATGCAGTGACCCAAATGGAGCCTCAGGGTTTTTGTTTCACTGTGGACTTGAGACAAACTGTAAACCTCCTACAGATCAGTGGTTCTTAACCTGGTTCGGTCGAACCCCAGGGGTTCGGTGCCGCGGAGGTAAAGACTCACTCGTGTAAAGTCGTGATGACGCCCCGCTTTGCTGTCACTTGCTGCAGAGGATCACGTTACATTGTTTAGCCCAGGGGTCACCAACGTGGTGCCCGCGGGCCCCCTGTCGCCCGCGGGCCCCTTGTCAGTCGCCCGCGGGGCAAGTTCTAAAAATAGCCATTCTCATTAGGGAGCATTGCCAAATAAATTATTTAATATTTTTACATTGAAGTAGTAAAATTTGTTTATATTCAGAATTAAAAAAAAAAGCTAATTATAAAAAAAATTTTAAATGTAAATTTTTATGCATAAAACTCTTCTATGGTTAAAGTTCAGAATATGCGCCTGCAGGATGTTATCGGAGGGCAGCAGCGCCTGCTGCTCCCTCTGCCTAGCTTAGCCTAGCTTAGCCTAGCTTAGAGTGGGAGGAGCTCTTAGGTCTTTTTTTTAAACTTGAAGTAAAAAAAAATAAAATAAAATTTCCGAAATTTTAATTATCGAACCCTCTTTACAATTAAAATTGTGGAGAAAAAAATATATTATGCGTCAAAACATCTTGTACGTAGCGCACATCTGAGTCTGTGGGGGTCAAAGGGCACCCAAAGCTTAAATCTTATTGGTCAGTTTGCTTTTGTTTATTTGGCGGCTCGGCGCTTTTTCTGTAAGCTAAAACTGAATGAGCGGAGTTTGAACCTCCCGCAGTTCTAGGAGCGGTTCGGATTCCGGTTGAGCTTTTTACCGTGTTCGGTTCTGACGGGTCGCCGGTTATGAGCTTTTTGATGTTTCCCGAACCGGACAGTTAGCGGGTCACCCGTTAGCTTAGCGTCGCTCTAACACTGTGTGTTAAACAATTTAATCTAGTTGAAACGTTTTCCAAAAGAGTAAAAACTAAGCAAACACTGTTGCTTCACCTTCTCCTCCTCTGCATGTCTGACACCTGAACCGGGATCAGCATCCTCTTCTTTCCGTGGATCACAGGTCAGCTCCGCTTCCATGTATTTATTAGTATTTAGCATCGTTTGTGTTACAAAGGGTTCGCTGCTTTAGTGGTTTAAGTTTGCGCTGGTTTCGTGCGACGCGCACATGATGCGCATTGGAGAGATGCGCACTTACAGGTCAGGTGCAGGGATAGTTTTGTGCTACCTTATAATTTGTCGGACATTTTTTTCTCTGCACAATTTGTTAATAATAAAGAGGGATAATAAAAATATACAATAACTTTTCTTTTATTTAAAGGAGAATCTCACAGTGCGTCCAGCAGCTGCAGGAATCCAGACTGTCAGTCACTTGTGGGAAATTTAGAATCAAACTTAAAACTAAACTAAGAGCTTCTGATCACATAATAGCAATTAACCATAGCTGCCATGGTAATAATTACTGATAACTATTGTGAATAGTCCCTAACATTAATATTATTAGACGGCATGTAATCATATGTATTATTGTTATAAAGGCTGAGCCAAGAAAAGTAGCCCTTCGTGTTGCTCTGGACCTGTGAAGTAGCTCCCAGGCTCAAAAAGGTTGATGACCCCTGGTTTAGCCAATCAGAGGATCACGTTACATTGCTTAGCCAATCAGAGGATCACGTTACATTGCTTAGCCAATCAGAGGATCACGTTACATTGCTTAGCCAATCAGAGGATCACGTTACATTGCTTAGCCAATCAGAGGATCACGTTACATTGCTTAGCCAATCAGAGCTGTGGAGGAGCCCTGATTGAAGGAGCTCCTCTCAGCAGGGATTTGAACTTGTGTCTTTATTAACTTCAGCAAAACTCACAGTTTTTACCAAATTCTGTAGCTTTCAGTGAACTTCTAAATCTGCTCCTCGCATCTTTTCGGGGTTGCTACTGCCTCTAGTGGCGTGGGGTGGTAACACAACTAATATAATTACGTTACTAAATCAGAATACCACAAAGTCTTTATTATTTATTATTAGTTTTTCATTCTCTTAAGAATGTAGAGCTAATTAAATGATCTAAAGACCTTAAAGTGGTTCCAGTTTCTCTCGATGGCCAACCTGTTGAAACTGTGGCAGATTTTAAATACTTTGGGTCGTTCCTGGACAGTCAGACCAACTTTGCTGAAAACACTGAATATAGTTTGAAGAACTGATCTCAGAGACTCTACCTTTAAGAAGACTTAGTGATCTTAGGGTGACCCAACTAGACTCTAGTTGGGTCACCCCTATGTCTTGAATTTGGGGGGGAACATTTAATTTATCACTACTGAAGGGTTCAGTGAATGTACATATGAAACTGGAGGGTTTGGTACCTGAAAAAAGGTTAAGAACTACTGAACTAGATGAATGAACTGTTCACCAAGACAGTTTAACTGTTGGATCAGGTGTCTTCAATACGAACATCTCTAAACTTTAACTTCTTTAATTAGTAAAGATCAGTGCAGCTTATTCGTTATAAAAAGTAAACTAACACCTAGTATTGACTTGATAACTATTATTGATGATTATTATAGATGCTTGTTGTTTGTGGTTTCTGGTTTTGTTTTCTCTCTTCCTGCAGGTTTAGATGCAGACGTTTCTCCTTCTTTTCCTTCTCTGTCCATCACATTTGAAGTGAACCCAGAGTAACTTCTGATAAAGTTTCATTCATTCATTCACCATCATGTCGTCACGGAAGTGCTGACTCGGCTCCTTCAGCTCCTTTGATTTGTGGATTATTTTCTGTATGCAGCAGTGAGAACGCCGTCATGTTCCGTCGGGGTAATTATGTGTCAGAGAATAAAAGTTTAATGAGTCGTCTGGCATTTTGCTCTAATGAACATTGGGCCCTGCTGTTCTGAAGGTCGGCGTTATAAAACCCAGGAAGCGGCTTCCTGTCGGCGTTTGAACGCTGTTTGGACAGAAACGACTCGCAGCCTCCTCTCTGCTGCACATTTGCATTTGTTCTCCTCTAAACGTCTCTTTATCTCCCTCCTCTCCTCCCTCGCTCTCTCTCTCTCTCCTCCGTCCTTGTTTCACACTCAGCTCTGCTGCTTTGTTTTCACCAGGTCTGTAGTTGTTTTAACTCGCATTAGAGTCGTTTTTCCTTCGTGCCGCTCAGGAGTACGAGCTGCTCTGGAAGAGGATGAAACGGCTCAAATCCCCACAGAACAAACTAAATGCGTAATGAGAAAAAAACTGGACTTCTCATGTTTATAATAAACATTTTTTCTCAAAAGTTTTTCTTTTTCCAAGTCCTGCATTAGACACATGAAGGCAGTAAGAGGTTAATAATACTGACGGATCAGTATTTGGTCGTCAGTCATTAATGTGCTCAACATTTGGGTCGTTGCTGCTTGACGCTCCAAACATTTTCCTGATGATAGCGTAGGATTTGACTAGGCCACATGTGTTAGAAAGGTGAAGTCGTCAGTGTAGGGCGAGTGATGATTCTATTACTGATTATTCAGTGTTTTAAGTGGTTGTTGGTGCAGCGCCCCCACAGGCCAGGAGGGGAACAGGTTGGTTCACGTGACAAATGCTGATTCTGTTCCTCAGTGGAACCGAATCTACTGGACCTCAGGTCTGAAAACAGCCTTAGATGAATCTGTTCATTGAACATAGTTTTAGAAGTTCTGGGAAACACTTTTATGTTTGTTTCCTGCTTTATCACCAAAACTTTTCAGTCTCTTCCGTCCTGTTTTCATACTGAACTTACCTGCATCATGTCTGTGTTTCACTGTTCAAACCGAGGATTTATCAATTTAAGCCCATTTTATTTTTTAAATCCTTTCAGTTATCCTTTCTGCCTTTTCCTTACTGAAATCAGAAGTGTTCAAAAGTTGTAAAGCAGAATTTAATCCGACATTCATTCCCATCATGCATCTGCTCCTTTGTTTCGTTGTGGATCCTTGAGTGGATAATGAGGTTTTTAGTTTTGCACCAGCTGAGCCTAAAACTAGAGACAGGAGGAGGAGCTGCAGAACAGATGAAAGCAAAGAGAGAGAGAGAGGCAAGAAGATGAAGAGGAGGAGGATGAGAGGAAGAGTAATATTTGTATGGGGTAAAAATCAGGGTGAGCTGTTTGCTTGTCAGCATGAGAGTCAATGCGTCTGCAGCAGAATTCCTAGTTCTTCCTCTGATTTTAACCGATGAGACGCTTTGCTGCTCGGTCAGCCCAGAAACCTGAGCCTGGCTCCTTGTCTTCAGTCCTCTGTGTTTTTATCAGGTCATCTGACAGTCAGGCTCCTCTGGACGCCTCGGCTCGCGCTGCCATCTGCTTTCACTTCTTTTTAAGTAGATTACAATACCTGAAGGTCTTCATTTTCAAAGCAACTGCAGATATTTTCACCACCAAACAGAGTGGCCTTCATTTGAATAGCACTTTATCAAATCCAAGGACTTTAATCTCCAGTCATTCATTCATGTGATGGTGCTGAGCTACATTGTAGCCACAGCTGGCGGCTAACAGACAGTCCTTGAGTTTTTCCAAAAGCACGACGACGGAGATGCAGCTGACCGGTGACAGGACAGACAGTGGAGGAAAACCCAGTCTGAACACTGCAGACCAGGATGTTAGTGTAGTAGCTAACACTTAGCAATGCAGATGCTAATACTTTTAGCCCCTTCATGAATGGCGCCCTGGGCAACCTCCACTTCTATTGCCTCCAGCAGCTGTTTATGAAATACCAGTTTCTTAAAATGTCCTGGTTTTGCATAAATAAATGTAGAAAACAGGAGAACTGGAGATCAGGTTATGTTTGCTAACAGTTAGCAGTCGTGCTCTCTCAGCACTCGCGGGTCCCTGTCCCTGCATAAAAGCAATAAAAAACTTGCTCTGGGTTCAACTGGCTGGTAAATACATATATATATTTTAAAAACGAGATGTTTGTGTGCCCCCTTTCATGTTAGCGCCCAGTGCAACCGCCCACATGGCCCATATTAAAAATCACCAATGCTAGTGGGACCAGCTTCACTTTAGCGTCAAATATTCCGTTTTAATGCCACAAACTGTCATTATGCCTCCAGTAAAAACAGTTTCTGTCCTCAGAACTGCCTGAATTCCTCATGATATCGATTCAAAATGGCGTCAGACGTATTTCTGTGAGGTTTCGGTTCATGTCAGCCTGGCAGCGTCTCTCTGCTGCTGCTGATTTGTTCTGAGATCTGGTGGCAGGATGTTGGACTGCAGGTGTATCTCATGAAGAAGCTCTGAGCTGCGGGTTGAAATGATATTTTTAACGGTTTCTGTTGGCTCTCCACGGGAGTTTCTGCCAGAACCGCGGTGGGACCGTTGGACCAGAACTCCATGCTCTGCAGACGGTAAATATATGGAAGTGGGAACTCTTTAAAAGCCTTTTCTCCTCGTCACTGTTTTACTGGCAACCGAACCGGGAATTTAATGAGCTCCTCTGGAATGTCAGCTCCATTTATCCGCATCGGAACTTTGAGTTTAGGCTCCAACAGAGCCGTCCAGAACCAACCGGTCCCACAGGACCGGGTCGAGCTGGTGAAGCTGCGCTGTAGAGCAGATTTACATTAGAGGCGATTTATTTTAGCTGCTGTGAGTGTGGGACGGCCCCAGGAGGCCTGGGCGTCCATGGAGAGCCGGGCTTTGGTTCTGATCTACGCGTTCAGCCGGAGGCTTTGAAGTCCAGCCCAGCAGGACTCCGCGTTGGATCTGCACAGAACTTCCTGTGTGTGTGTGTGTGTGTGTGCGTGCGTGTGTGTGTGTGTGTGTGTGTGTGTGTGTGTGTGTGTGTGTGTGTGTGTGTGTGTGTGTGTGTGTGTGTGTGTGTGTGTGTGTGTGTGTGTGCGTCTGTGTGTGCGTGTGGGTGTGTGTGTGTGTGTGAACACGGGCCTCCTGCGGTGTGAGGACAGACCCCTCGTGTTTCTCTGCGGGTTTATTCTGCGGCTCACTGTAAATGACAGAAATGAGTTTTTGTCGCCGTCGCTCCGGGAAACAGATCCGGTCGTTAAAAGGCTCTTTTGTTTGGTGTCAGTTTCGATTGGACCGTCTGCAGAGGGAAACCCAGACTGATTCCTCCTCAGGTTCATCCCTCAGCTGCTGCTCTGCACGTTCCTGCCAGCCTTTGATCAGATGCATGATGGGTAATCACAGAGAGCTCTGGAGAAGTTCAGTACTCAGCAGGCTGAAGGAGGAAAACATGCAGCTGATGGAAGTTTTCAGATTCAGCTGCAGAATGAAGAATTCAGGGCATTTGAGGTGGTCCAGAACGGTCAGAACCGTCTCTTCATGGGGATGGAAATGGATCATGAAGCGAGAGTTTAATCCGGTGGAATTGATCTTAATTGTGTTGCAGTTTCAGCTGAACATCTTTTGAGCTGCTTCTTTGTTAAACATGAAAATCACATGTGGTGAAACTCCAGGGTTGGAGAGGCGGCGAGCCGGGCTTCAGTTCTGACCTCCGTCTTTCAGGGGAAGTGGAAGTAGAGCCTCCGCTTCTCCACACCGACAGGAATCTGATCGGAGAGTTTTCCAGACATTTCCCATGGGAGGAGATCCAGAGCTGACTGGAGGGATTTTAGATCCCGTCTGAACTGGGACCACAGATGGACGATTGTCTCATCTGTCTGACTTCACACTGAAGCTCTACTTCCTGTTTGTGATGCTGGAATCAGTTTTATTTACTGGCTGATTTCTCCAAAACGACTCATCAGTTCTTCATATTTGGATGAAGTTTCTTCTTTTCAGTGCAGCAGTTGGTAAGTTGTCAGTTTCTGCAGGACAAACAGTGAAGCCAAAGCGATCCACTGCCTCCCATCAGCATGTGGAAGGTGAAAAATGCTTCGTTATGGGACTGAAGGCAGCAGGAGCCCTGAGGGTCTCTCACCTCTCCATCCTGCGCCTGTTTGAGGAGCAAATCTCCAGAACTGATGTCTCTGCTTGCAGAGCAACGCCTCCCATCGCTCAGAGAGACTCCGAGCCAGGAGGAGGGCCTTAGCGCTGTCAATCAACCACATAAACGTGCTGCTAAATGCGTTAATGGTGGGGAAACGACAGGAAAACCATTTATCTGCGTCTGTCATCATCTGTGACTTTTCTAACTAGCTTTAATGGGAGGGTGAGCAGCAAACAAATGGCCTTGATTGACAGTTTGTTTAATTTGGATATTAACATGTCTTCCAGTTCCGGTGGTCCGTTAGAAGTTAAAGTTTATTGATTTCTGACAATGTGCTTTTTGCATTATTATGCCGTTATTAGTTGAAAATGGTCTCAAAACAGCGATATTATCACAATAACAACAACAGCAAAGTGTATTATTATGACAAGTGACATCAAATGTGTAATGTTTTTTTTTTTTTTTTTTCTTTTTAATGAAAGCTACATACTGCATCCTTACGGTCTTATTAAGAAACTTGATGATTTACAATTATATGTTAAAATAATCATCAGGTAAATTATGTTTATTAATACTTAATTTAACATGATTACAAAAGCTGAAGCGAAACATATTTAAGCGTGAGGCATAATTTTAGTCGGAGAGAGGAAGTCTTTTATTTTGAAGAATGCTCAACAGGATCTAGTTGGGTATTCTGGTTGCTAGGTAACGAACAGCCGTTGCTCCGCCGTTTTCTCCTCAATAAAAACCGAACAGAAATGTTCAGTAAAAGTCATCCGAACCCCGCGTTGACTAACATTTCTGAACTGATTAATCACAGGGGTATCAATAATTTACAAGACAATTTTATTTAAATGGGACAGAAACAATCAGATAAACTTCTTGGTTGAACACAAACAATTTAAAATATTCAAGTTTAGCTCTGTTTTTGTCAAACATTTTAAACCTTTTTTGGACTAAATCTGGTTTTTTTGTTTTTACTTCCATCCTTTGAAGAAATAAAACCTCTCGTACTGAAATGAATTTTTATTATAACGAAGATGAAAAGAGAGAAAATAAATATTAGCTCAAATTAAGACGGAAACCAATTAATTTGACATATTTATTAACCATATTTCCACATTTTAAATTTCTTACGCAAAAATAATCCTAATTGAACAATATTCGTCGTTCCTCCTGTAAACCGGGTCGAGCATAATGGATGCATATTAAGGCATTCACCAGTTCGCCGGGGTTCTGTTCAGATCGGTTCGGCTGTTTAGATCCTGTTTAAAATTATCTTTTTAGATTATAAATCTTTATCAATCTTTGCAGGACTTCTTCATAAAGCCTCCGGTTCTATAAAGCGGTTTTAACATCATAAGGCTGTATTGTGCGGCGTGTCTGATGCCTGTGACGTATGAAAGGACGTCATACTCAGGGTATGTATTTGCTCGTTCTGTTTCTCTAACCACTTTGCACTCGCAGAGCCTGGATCACTTTTTGTTGGACAGAAATCTGGACGTTTCTCCTCTAACTGGATACATTTAAAGATATTATGGACAGCAAAACGAGTTTTCTAGATACGGTCACCGTCGGCACCCTGAGAGGTTTGATCCACCCCCTGTTCGTCAGCCTGACCTGGATGGAGTGGATGCGTCTGTTTACTGGAGACCCAACACGCAGCACCACCAGCGGTCTGGCCCAGATTTTGGGAGACATCTTGGAGCTTTTTACGTCAAGCGTTCTGGATTGTCTCCCAAAGGACAAACGCTCCACTGAAGCCATCGAGGGGATTGTTGGGAACAAGGTGCCTGAAGCGTTTGCAAGAGACGCAAAGGTCTATGGAGACTTCAGTTCTGAACACACCGAGAACTTAAACAAATTAATTGTAGAATACGTGGTCGGTAGAGTCGGCTCCACCTCAGACTCCAACGACCCTACGAGAAGTCTCCTGATGAATGCTATGGTTGAGGAAACCAAAGTCATAATAAAAAACCTTTTCGTCAGACTGCACGCTTCTGAAGAATCCAAGAGCGTTAAGAGGACTTCCTTCTTCTCAACGCTCAAAGATCTTCCAGGGAAGATCAGAGGATTCTTCACCAAATTCTCTTGCAGACATTCGGCAAAGGTTGCTCCAATGCCAGAAACTTCTTCCACCGAAAAGATGCTGACCCTGGGCAGCGAGGTGGAAGAAAAGAGAAAGTCTGCAGGACATTCTGACATCACACTGGAGCCATACTGTGAACCTGCAGTTGAAAGATGCTCCAAAGCGAGAGAGAAAACTCACCACTTGGAAGCCTTCGTTCATCCAGGGTTCCTGTCAACTGAAGACCTGAAGGGAGAGGAATCGGAACAGGAGCCATGTTTTGATGAAACCTCTCCGGTGGAGCCTTTCGTTCCTCCAGATGACCTATCTGATCTTGTCGATCCAGAATACTGTCTCTCCAAAGATTTGTGGATGCAGGTTTTAAAACCGAAGCAATGTTTTGGGGCAGACTTTGTTCTTCCGGGACAAGTATCAGATTGGGACATTGATGAGGATGAATTCGAACCGGAGCTATGGTTTGAAGACAGCCCTCCTGACGAGGGTTTTTTTTTATCATAGAACATCCGGGGGCACAGGAGTTCAGGCTGTATCCAAAGCGCATTTACTTTTCTACTGCTTTGTCTCCTGTTGTGGAAGTTTCAGAGCATTCCTCTGATTCATCTGGCATCTCAATGTCTGATGGACAGTGAGAAATCAGCTTCCTCAGTGGAAACAAAGGAAGATGAGAAGATTCAATGTCTTTGTTGATACACTGCCCTTCTTTCCCAGGCCACTAAACCTTCAGGTTTTCATTTGTCTCTTGAGGACATTGGTACCATTTTTAAACGGCTCTCAGAGAAAGTTTGGGCTGAAGTTCAGGGGGAAGACATTGATGGTGACCCTGAAACAATCTCAGTTCACAGCCTCAGAGTGAGCCTCTTGCAAGAGTTTCTCCACACGTGGTTTGTCCACGTGTGCAGAGTGGCTCCTCCCCTCTGTACATGTGGGGAGTCCCTCTTGCAAGAGACTGACTCTTGGTCTCCTCTTGACTGACTCTTTTAGTCAGCCAAGACGAGACCGCTCTGGATGGAACTGAGTCATCTGAAGCATCTGTGGTTGAGGAACTCTTCAGTGGAGATTATGCAGGAGATGAAGCATCATCAGGTTCTGGTGCAAATGCAAAATCTCCAGCAGAAATTCCTGAAGAGACGACTCCCACTGAGGCTGAATCAGAAGGACGCGTTCCAGAGTCCGGCAGCACAGAGAAACTGGACTGAAATTGAAGGTGGAGTCCTCATCAGAGTAGATCACCAGCCAGGGAGGAGCCATTTTCAAGGACCTGCTGAAGAAGTGGAATAAGACAGAGAATATTCTCATCTTCCTGGATTTATGCCAGCCGATATTTGAGGAATTTATCCTTTTATTAACTTTTGGAAAGCGTCTTCAGATTTCATGGATTTAATTTGATTTCAGCCTCTGCAGTCCTATGGAAGTTCACCTCGGGACGGCCGTGTTGTTGTCTGTAGCCTCTGTATGGGTTTTCTCTGGGTACTCCAGTTTCCCCACAAAAAATATGTCCAATTGGGTGCAGTCCCATCATCTGGACATTTGTTTGGGTGTCTGTGTTTAACTTACATGAATACAGTATCCTGTAAGGGCCTAATAATACCTTACAACATTTATAATGGATGGGGGCAAGAGTTCACGCCTTGGAGGTCGGCAACAAATAGCCAATCGGAGGAGGAGACGAGGAGCTTCAGGGAGGAGGCGACGAGGAGCCGCTGGGAGGAGGAGACGAGGAGCTTCAGGGAGGAGGAGACGAGGAGCTTCAGGGAGGAGGCGACGAGGAGCTTCAGGGAGGAGGAGACGAGGAGCCGCTGGGAGGAGGAGACGAGGAGCTTCAGGGAGGAGGCGACGAGGAGCCGCTGGGAGGAGAAGACGAGGAGCTTCAGGGAGGAGGCGACGAGGAGCCGCTGGGAGGAGGAGACGAGGAGCTTCAGGGAGGAGGAGACGAGGAGCCGCTGGGAGGAGGAGACGAGGAGCTTCAGGGAGGAGGAGACGAGGAGCTTCAGGGAGGAGGAGACGAGGAGCTTCAGGGAGGAGGCGACGAGGAGCCGCTGGGAGGAAGCGACGAGGAGCTTCAGGGAGGAGCCGCTGGGAGGAGGCGACGAGGAGCTTCAGGGAGGAGGAGACGAGGAGCTTCAGGGAGGAGGCGACGAGGAGCCGCTGGGAGGAAGCGACGAGGAGCTTCAGGGAGGAGCCACTGGGAGGAGGCGACGAGGAGCTTCAGGGAGGAGGAGACGAGGAGCTTCAGGGAGGAGGAGACGAGGAGCTTCAGGGAGGAGGCGACGAGGAGCTTCAGGGAGGAGGCGACGAGGAGCCGCTGGGAGGAGGCGACGAGGAGCTTCAGGGAGGAGGCAACGAGGAGCCGATGGGAGGAGGCGATGAGGAGCTTCAGGGAGGAGGCGACGAGGAGCTTCAGGAAGCTTCATGAGTGGCCAGCATTTTGATACTCCCAGTTGGTTGAGGGTTATGGTTTCCTCTAGCATAACATAAAATTACTCAACTCAATGTGAAGACATTAGTGTGTAAGTTAAAATTAGCAAAAATGCTTTTTGGGGCGTAGTTTTTTTTTTTTTTTTTTTTTACCTATTAAGTTGCCATGGTAACTAAAAATGGCAATAGAACTAAGTTTTTTTAAAAAACTTTATTTCAAACACATAACATTAACATACATAGAGGATCTTTAACACAAAGACAAATATAACAAATAAGAAATAATCACAGATATTGACGGTGTTGGTTTTAAGTCATGCAATTTTTAAAGTAGAAAGAAAAAAACAAGTTAAATAAATATATATACATAAATTGGTTAAAATAATGTGTCATTTTTCCACTATTAGCAAAAAGTGTCAAACATAAATTCAAATACATACAATAAAGGATCTATTAGAGCATCAGAAAAATAAAAGTAAGAAATATAGCAGGTGAATCTGCTTATGAGATAAGGTTAAATTCATCAAGAAGAGTTAATGGTCTTACAAGTTTCTTGATATCAAAGTTAAGTTTTTCAACAGAGGCAGTGTACATTTTTAAATCAGTTTCTTTAAAATTATTAAAAAAGGGGACGATATTATGTCATCATGTGGACATAATATTTTACATCTTTATAAATAAAATGCACAAGCAAAATAAACATCATAAGAACACATTTTCCATTAACGAAAAGGAAACACAATTATAAAACAATTCAGTCAACATTTGGAGTCCTAACAATGTAGGAAAATAAAACATGCACAAATAAAACAGCATAATAACAAAAAATGAAGAAAATCTGATCCTGATTTACCAAACAGAAAAATATTTCATCTACAAGCATCAGCTACCGACGTTTGGCCGTTTCAACCGTTTTACTAACGTCTGCTGGTTATAACTGTCTCGGCAGTTATAAAGGAGATTAAGTTTGTCGCATAAAAATACAAATTTATGAGAAAATAATACGATACCAAACATTACCCAAATACCAATATGGCAATGGTGACTAATTAAGTAATTTAAACAAATCCGAAATCACAAAGACTCCAACAACAATCTTACGACGCAGATCAAAACCCAGTACAAATGTGTCCAAATCACACACGTAAGTTACACGAAACACTACGAAACTACTCTCAGTATATTTACAGAACATTTTAAAGAAGCTGTTTTTATGGGCTTATAAGAGTTTGTCTTTTATCCTGTGGATCACAGAGGAAGCGAGTTTTCGGGAAGAGTTTTTTCTGAGCCGCGCAGGTGTGATACGGAGGTTTTAATCATCACCTTGTAACGGCTTGGGTTGTGTTTAAGAGTATAAGCCACCACATAAATGATTTGTATTCCAATATATATAAAAATGTGTGTGTTTTAAACTGAAATTGACCGAAATACCGTGTCAGATGGAAAAACAAACAAACAAACAAAAACCGGAACCAAAACGCAGACAACGTTTGACCAGGGAGCCTAAAGGGAGGAGCCCCGCCGTCTCGCTCCTCCTTTGGGGAAAAAGATGGCGGTCGTTCCTTCATTCACTGAAGCTGTTCGTGTTTACATGTTAGTTATGTGAAGCTGGTGAAAACTGACCCCCCCAAAAAACGTAAAGTGACAAGTTAATTCGGCACTGATTTCGCAATCACATGCTTAGACGTTAAAAAGAGTGATTTCTGTCATAGTCGCAGATTTTAGCTGCTATAACGGCCGTTTTAGAGATGGCTGCGTGTGTCTACAAGCTCCGTTCCCTGATCTAACGGCGGTTTCCTCACTTCTGTTATCTGTTAAAAGAAAGAGTTAATATGTAGAAGTTACTCCCAGCTACATGGAATCAGGTTCAAATATTTATTATAGACGTTACAACTTACTACTGTGTAATCGATTTCACTGTACAGTCAGCTACAGAATTATTCAAAGCCTCAATTTGGTCATCTAAATACGTCCAAGTTAAATTATATAACCAATAACATGATTAATTATTTCATAATTATTACAATTCAAAGAAATTAGTACCCTTAAATTGTCTCCGCAGTTGAGAAATTGGTGTTCTTTTTATGTAAAGCTGTGAGATTTAAATTTATTGTTGAATTGTTTTGAGTTAACCCTTTGATGCTGGTCACTGAAGTGGAGGCTGTATGGTTGTTTTAGAACAACAGAAGGACACTTGGACATGATTGTACAAAGGATTGTTCATTGTATGATTTCATGATTTCGAGAATTTGTAATTAAGAGACAGTTTGGGAGACGGAGGTTGTTCCTTCATTCACTGAAGCTGTTTATGTTTCCAGGCTTTCCACTCAGAAGAAAGGAGAAGCGAAGGCATCAAACAAACAAACAAACAAACAAAACAGCATCATTTATTACAATTGTTTCGACCCATCTGAGACGTCCAACACAGGCCCAGAGCCAGAAAACCTGATCTCCCTGAAGAGAAGAGAAGAGAAGAGAAGAGAAGAGAAGAGAAGAGAAGAGAAGAGAAGAGAAGAGAAGAGAAGAGAGAAGAGAAAAGAGAAGAGAGCGCCCCCTACTGGCAAGAAGCCACATTCACACAACACAGATCAAGAAAAACACGAAACACAAGCCAAGACTAATTCTATTTAAAAATAGGGGGTGTATCAATTAGTTTTATTTTTAAAATCATTTTTACCATTTCTCAACCCACTACATGCCTGTCGCAATAAGCAATACATTAATTAGTCGCATAGTAAATTAAAGTGAGTTCAATAGACTTGAAGTGATGTCGGTTTTCTCTCCAGGCGCTCCGGGTTTTTCCCAAAAACAGAAACATGTCCAATAGACCCAGCGTCCATGTTTTTTGATACTAAAGGAAACTTACACCCAATTATTACAACTGTATACATGTAAGTTGAACACTGACAGCCAATCAGATGTCCAGATGATGGGACTGCAGCTCATTTAGTTTGGGGCATTTTTAGGCCTGCAGAGGCTGAAATGACTGTAAAGCCAAATGTAAAGCCTGTCTCTGAGGTTTCATCACTTCCTTTGGAAGCATCTTTAATCAAACTCAACCCATTTGAACTTCTGGTGAAATCACTTCAAAATCTAAAAATGTTATAAAATCCTTATTTTTAATATTTGGGTTTTCTCTGGGCACTTCAGTCTCACTGGTGTTTCTGTAGCCCAGTGTTTCTCAGTTCCAGTCCTCAGTCCTGCTCTGCGTGTTTTAGATGAGCCTCTACAGCAGAACAGCTGATTCAAATGACTGCATGACCTGATCTGCAGCCATGAAGTCCTGCAGGAGGCTGTGAATCACCCACAGATTCAACCCAGGTGTGTTTCAGGAAACACCTGAAACATGCAGGGCAGGAGGCCTGAGGCCTGAAAAGCCCTGGTAGAGCCATTGAGTGTGTTGATTACAGTCAGTAAATGCCAAAACATCTAATCCTCCTCCAGCTAAAGAGTTTGAGAAAACAGATTTTTTTATTTATGAGCCTCATTTTTCCACAGAAACCTGAAGAGAATCTCATCCA
Organism: Poecilia reticulata; assembly: GCF_904066995.2. Classification (NCBI taxonomy): domain Eukaryota; kingdom Metazoa; phylum Chordata; class Actinopteri; order Cyprinodontiformes; family Poeciliidae; genus Poecilia; species Poecilia reticulata. The sequence goes on along the minus strand of NC_088847.1, from coordinate 25,980,965 downwards.
GATCAAAACAGAGCGATGTGCTGCCCTCTAGTGATGAGAAAAGATGTGACCAGAGGTGGTTCTAGCCTGTTTGGCGCCCCGGGTCAACCACCTTCCTGGCGCCCCCATCGCCCGAGGGGCGTCTAATTCTGTTATTAATTAAATTATCTTATTGTGCAAATTAAATTAATGATGCTTAAGAAACAGCAGATCGGACCCAATAAAAACTTTCTTCAGTTTCTCGTTGTACCAAAGTGGAGCGAGGTGAGAACTAGAAGTCAGAGTTATGCAACATTTCCTGATTACTCCAGTACGATCGCTCACGTCTCTGTTGCCCCGGATAAACCAGCAGCCTCCGGGCTCCGGGGCCGCGACACGCCGTTTATCAAACCCGGCGCTCCTCAACAGATTTATTTTATCTGCTGACAGCAGCTGGAAGCGGCGACCACACGGCATACAAATGCGGTGAAACGCCATCAGGACGCAGGCGGAGCTGGGTTAGCATCCTGCAGAGATATGACCTGCTACTTCCTGTTAGCTCAGCGGAGATGAAGGCCAACCTGACGCTCCGCACTAATCAGGTGAGCCAACCCGACTCCTGCTGCTGACCGCACAGCTGGACGCTTAAAGGAACCACTTAAGGCTGGGCTGTCCAAACCTTGGGCCAAAATCATGGAGTCAAAAAATGTAAAAATGATTTAAAAAATGAATCAAACAGATACAGTATTATTTTTTTTGTAGGAAATGAAGGTTATTCATCATAAATCCAAAACTGTAAAAAGATTGAGCACATTTTGTTTATTGAAATAAAAGCATTTAGTTTTCAAATTGTTTTGTCGTCAATCAAACAAATGAATCATTAGCTATAAGAACAGGATTTCTGTCAAAATGTTTATGTAGCAAAGTTTAGTAAAAAACAGATTTGAGTGGAAAGACGACATTCTACTTATTAAAACTTGGTCATAAAAACATAAATATTTTGTGTCGTATTTAACATTTTCCATTCTAAAAAAAAGATAACGGGAATAATTTTACCCTGATTAGTAAATAAAAAGTCTCCATCTGCATCAGCCTCATGTGCTGGACGGACAAAAATCAGTGGAAGGGCCACACATGGCCCCCGGGCCGCACTTTGGACACCCCTGCCTTAACGAATCCTAATGAAAATGTTTTTATTTACATTCAGAAAAGCAACAAACTGAAGAGACTCGGCTTCATATTCCTGAATGAACAGAAGTTCAATAACTTAAAAGCTTTAGAGTAAAAACTAAACGTAGTTTATGGTTTATTTTGTAGTTGAATAATGTGTTTAATGCAAAAAAATGTTTTTCAGAACCTCTAAAACTTAATTCAGAGCCTTTTTTAGTTTTCCAGACTGAATGAAATGGTTGAAGTTTCTCTGACGCCTTTGCTGATGTTTAATCTTTCGTTTTATCACAGCAGCTCTCAGGCTAACATGCTAACTCTCTGACTGCTCATGGCTTCATTTCCTGTTGGTGGCGGCGCAGCGTCAGCCAGTCGCCGCCATGTTGCCGCTGCTCCCTCAGACTGAGGCCGGAGCGAGTCTGGAGGTCAGGGAGTCCTCTCGCCTCTCAAGTTGACAGAGTTTCCACTCCATTAAGCAGGTGTCAAACTGTCCACACCTCCTGCTGTCCCCAGGAGTCACCTGGACGGCTGCTGAGTGTCCTCCACTCACCCAGCGCAGGACTACAGCCGCGCTGCTGCTCCAGCGTCCGTCCCTCTGCAGCAATCCGCCAACACTGTCCACCTTTCACGAGCAAATGTCTGGAAAATGAGTCGGCTGTGTGTCAGAACGGCCCGGTGAGTCTGATGAGACTCAGCAGGACAACAAAAATACATTCAGTTTGAAACGAAACGCTTTGTTACAATAACATTTGATTAGAAACGAGCTTTAATTAAATCCTTTAAAAGGGCATCACTATGTAAAATTTACTTTTTTGAGCTTTAATTTAAATATTGTTGCTTTGATTCTTTCATGCATGTTTCAGAAATCCTTTAATCTCCATAGCAACCAATCAGCTATGCAAAACGCCTGGTTGGGCCTAGCCCCGCCTACAAGACGCAGCTCCTCCTCAGAGCTGCAGTTTATGAGTTTCTGCCTTACAGAGCAGCTCCTTCCCCACTCCTTCAGACTAGCCAGCAGCAATTAGCAAATGGCTGCTGTAGCTTTTAAAGAGACAGAGGCCCAATTTACAGGCATAATTACAAAGTAAAATTTATTTTAAGTCAAGTTTGTATAACAACTGAAAATGACAGTTACGTATAAAATGCCCCCATGTTACACACACTTGGCCACGCCCCTCCATCTACCTTGGCTCCGCCCTCTTCGGTCAGCCGTTCAGGGTGCCAATGTTTCAGAGGTGATGTGAGCTGAAAGTGCGGCGCTACAGTTAGCTTACCAAACGATTGTGAAGATAATATTGAATAAATGGCTTAAAACCGAGCCACTAAAAATAAAGCTTGAAGATACCAGTGGAAAGTTTCTCAATGCTAGTTGCAGATCTTTTGTTTTTCAACATTATTACCGTACATAGTATGATACAAGCATGCAGATTTAAGTCTGTGCTAAGAGCGATATGAGCAGCGCTGCGCCCCACGCTGACTAACTGCATCTTAACGCCTAAAATAAAATGATTTTCGTTGTTTTATCTACTGGCTGAAAGAAAATGTTTGTTTTTGCCAAAGCAAATCAAGTGTGTTGACACAACACTTGTAGTAAAGAATGTTTTTGATTTCCATGTGTTTTCTGTTATTGGAAAGCTTAGAATCAATACTTTCAGAATATGTAAATAACATGTATATTCATGGCCAGTCACATTTACAAAACAGCGCCACCCTTCACATTAGGAGAAACAAAGACGATGAGTTAAGAGACTAATGTTTCCATTTCAGGTTATATTGTTGTTGTTGAGGGACATCAAATGAAATCGTCGTCGGTCTGAAAAAGTTTGAGAAACGCTGAGCTCAAAGATCAGCCTCCTTCTCTACCTTCAGAAACGAGCAGCCTGGATGTTTGGTCGCGATCAGCAGGATTTTTAGTCGTTCCGTTTCTGTCTGGCTGATAAAACTCAGTCTTTCACCTCATTACGCTCTGAAGCTTTGATGATGCTGCCATGATCCATCACGTCAGACTGAAGTGCTGAGCTGGAAATAATTTCACGAGATGCAGCTGAGGTGGCTGAGATTGATGCGGTGATAAACGGGTGAGGAGCCGTCATGAAGACCCGTTTGGACGGTTAGCGGTAGACGTTAGCGGTTCTGATTCCTCCTGGTCATGAAAATATTCCCAACCGGATCTCCTCAGGGTGACTTTGAACGGGTCCAGCATCAACAAACACACAGAAACAAACCAGCTGATTTTGTCCAGTGGGACTCTGACAGACTCACCTGACAGGACAGGAAATTGTTTCTCCTCTACCTTCTATTTGTCAGCCTAAATAGCTCCCACCTTGTATCGGAGGAGATATTAGCTGTTTCCAAACTGAGCCTCAGTCCCTCAGGAGGGCTTAGGTTCTGATATCTGGACGTCAGACATGTTTTTAAGCTGCACAGCTGATGAATCAGGGCTGTGATCTCTGAAGCTTACCGGTTTTCTCCTGTGTAATGTAAATTTCCATCATGTAGACTTTGATGCATTTACAGGAGCTCAGAAACGCCGGCGGCAGCCGCAGGATTTGTATTCGGGCTGGCCGCTGCTGTAATTCAGAGGCAGAGCTACAAGGTCAGCAGAAACAAATCATAAAAAAGTCTGAAATGTTTCAAAACCTGAAATGAGACTCAGAAACCTGGTTCTGAACCTGTTAAACTTTTTCATTTCAGTCGTGACTTGGCAGCTGCATCGACCTTAAAAAGTCACGGCTTTGTTGGAAATGACTTTGATTTTTCAAAATGAACAACAAAACTGTCATCTTTCAAAAACCTCCTCAAAGCTTTGTCTTATTTTCTGACTGATTTGTCATTAAAAACAAAACAATGAAATGTGTCCCCCAGCTACCGTCGTCTCAGAGCAGTTTGTTTTTTATTTCCTTGACATGCTAAACTTTTATTTACTGTTTCATTTCTATAAAGTCTCTTCTGGCCCAGTGGCTACATGAACTATCTTAGAGGGGCAATAAATGTAGGGCTCTTTGGGGCCAAAAGAACCCACAAGTGCAGATAAACAAAATAGAAACAAAATATAAGATCAAACCGACATGGCAGGAAACTAAAGGATCTGACAACGAAAGCAGGAAATTGACTCACACCTGCTAATAAGGTGATTAGTGACATGGAAAGTCATTAATCACTTGCTTGTTTACATTTCTAGGGGGAAAAAAAAATCTTTTTTAAGCCGAGCTGCAAGCGTTTCTTTTGCTCTTAGCATTTCCTAACAGAGCAGATTTATTCCTAAATAGGTTTATAGTTTATGTTTTTAAACCCGACAGCAGCTGGCGCCTCTGCGCTTTGCCTCGCGCGCTGCCGCTGCTTTACCTCCGCGCGGATCGCGCGCGCCTCTTTTCACTCAAACTGGACACAGGCTGACCCGTATGGATATTTACATCAACCTACTGTGAGGAATTATGATTTTTGAAGAACTCTAAGTAAGAGTTTAAAACCCGCCGCGTTGGCTCTGGTTGCGCAGCTCAAAGTGAACCGCAGGAATAACTCATAGCAAACTCAGAGGTCGTGTTGTGGAGCGGTGAAGATAATTTATCTTTGTGAACGAACTTTACATCTCAACACGCTGCCCAGCGTGTGGCTCTGTGTCTCTTCCCTGTAACGTTTATGTCTGTGGTCCCGGTTGGCCGGAGTTTGTGGATAACGAGCAGCGCTAACCTCATCATGCAGGTTCAGCCTGGTGAGGAGCTTTACCGCTCTCAGAGTCACGCATCGCTGATTTTATATTATTTTATTATTATTTTTAGTATTATTTTTGCGTTGTCTACTTGGAGTTAATGCGCATGGAGATCTGAGAAACCCGTGACCGTCAGGCACGGTCGAGTCCCATAAACCCGACCAACCAGAACAGTTTCTATGACGCTTATTAAAAACTCAACAGACACGAAATGAAAGAGCTACTGAAGCCACATTAGCAGCATTGAATTAAATCTCCCGTTTGTTGCGCATCTCTGCGCAGTGCAGCAGATTACAGGGCCGGTCCAAGGCTGAATGAGGCCTGGAGCAGAATTTGATTTGGGGGCCCGTCGTGCTGTTAAAAACATCAGCACCTCTAACAGCTTCTGTGTTACATTTAGTGAAATATGGGAGAAGGGAGTAGTTTAATTGGCCAGCCTAAAAAGCAATAAGTTATAATCGCAGTTTACTAAATTGTATTTGTAAATTCAAAGATTAAACTCACAGTTACAGATTGTTGCTATGGTAGCAAACCAATCTAACTATGAATATTGTTATTTGAAGTTTTACAAAGTAAACTTGCCAGCTTATTAAAATCTTGTATTTAAATGTTAAAACAATTTAAAAAACACTACATATTTAGATGTTGTGAACAGGTTTATTTGAAGACATTTTGAAGCTCTCATGTTTCAGTTATTAGCTGTTAAAGTATAGGAATCAGAGCTCAGGGAAATGTTTGTATGAAATAAGCTTTTGCAAATTAATGAGACGCAAAGTTGATGACAAATGCTAAATGTGTTCATTGCTGCTTTTAATGTATTTTTGTAGACTTATCACTTTGTTACTATGGTAACAATCCTGGGACATGCAGCATAAAGAATGAAGTTTGAAACATTGCTATGGACGCCTGTTTGCTACCATCAGTGGTGGTGAATTAGAAACGGAGGACGAATCTCTGTTCTTTTTTACATTTCTTTGTGCTAATCAAATCATCCATCGACTTCAAGTTGAAAGGTCATCCGACTCAGGCATCAGCTGATGACTCAGATGTTTCTCTCTTGTTCATTCATCTGGTAAAGTTCAGACTGAACACTTCATCCCGTCACCTTTGCATGTTTTTCCTCATGCTTCACCTGAACCAGAGTTGAAGTAACGACCCAGAACTGGCCTTTGTTTCCTCTGGGTCTCTAACATCCCCGTTTCAGAGTTTCTAATTGGTGCTGATTGGAAATGGAGGCAGCTGGTCAGGGTCTCCAGAATGACATCAGATCCAGCTGAAGATGCACCGTTAAGACCATTAATCCTTCTGATTGGCCCATACTTTCTGTCTCCTTGCCTCTTTATCCCTCTCCTCTAAACCCAATTTTAAGGTATTGATTCCCTTTAATTTGTTATGGTTTCAGAGCCAGACCATAACAAATTTGGGGGCTCATTCAAATTTGAGTTTTTTCTTTGTTAATTAGTTTAACTGGGAAGCTAGTGTGGGAATCTTAAGTTTAGTTTTGGGGAGATGGTTTTTCTTTTTCTCTGGTTGGGGTTAAAGTTGTTTGGTTTCATTTCATCTGATGAGTCCAGTGTTGATTGGTGTGGCTGATCTGAGCCGGTTCCCCTGTAGGCCTCAGCCTGTCTCCCCTCAGCAGTGTGAGGTCGTACGGTGGGAGCAGTTGTCTCGGGGGCTCAGCCATAGAGTTGGGGGGGTTTGCCGGTTTTCTGGTCGCCTTTTCCACTCCACTGGTGTTTAGTGCGCAAGTACCCACCGTCCCTGATCTCTGAAGACTAGGGTTGAGCTAGTTTCTGATAGACAGTTGGAGGGGAGGTTCAGGTTGGTTGTTTGGTGTTGCACAGATTGTCAGCAATTTACTTTAAACTTTGAAACTGCTGTGATTAAGAATTTAGTCGTGTCCGTTGGAGACGTTAATAAATCTCCATCAGCAGAATTTCTGGAGCTAATTGTACTAATTCTAGAGAACAATTAGTAAAAATAGCTGAGCACTATAAAATAAATGTTGGTGACAAACCGTTGAAAGAAAATGTTGAAGAATTTCCTCTGGACAGTTCGACTCTTGACTCCCCTCAGATGTTATTATTCCTGATGTGTCTGTCTACCTCCTGCATTGTTTTGCATTTTTCCTCTGGTTGTCATCACCTTTTATCAGTTTCTTTTGACAGAAATACTCTTGATTCTGATTTGTTGGGAGATGGATGTTGAATTTCAACCAAAAGATAAGAAAGCCCTGATATGAATCTTTTCAAATCAATAAAGTTCTCCAGTGCTTTCATCATCATTACTTTCCCCGGTGGGAGTTTTCACTCTGAGTCAAGGTGTCCTTGACGGAGTCGGATAAACAGGATTGGGCAGCTGCAGCCAGCTCCCTGAAGCCAAAGTGTCCGTCTGAATCCAGTCACCGTTTCCTCGATAAACAAATCCAAACACAAAGGGAGAGTAACCGTCCTCAGGTGACAACAGTTAACTCTGCTCACCTTCACACAGTCTTTTACTGCAGCAGATATTGGATCCACCCAGAACACCAGACGAGACATCGCTGACGACGATCTCTCAATTACCGCCGCTGTCTGTTTGCTCGTCACATAATCGCACAGCGCCGGAGCGAACACAGAAACACAAACAGACCCAAAGTGCCGGAACAGCTCCTGATTCAGTCCTGGGGTGGATATAAGCTCCTTTTCTCCGACTCAAACACCCCAACCAGGCTTCCGACGACAAGCAGATGCAAATCCACACAAACAGCCACCGGCAGCCAGAGGAGAGCTGCAGAGGAGGCCGGGTCAATACCCAGAACAGCAGACAGTCCGGCGCTGAACTTTACCGGACACTCACCACAACAACATAATGACCGGACCTCCCGAGGAGCGGCACAGGTGGGTTAAAAAGGCCCCCAGGGGCCCCGTCAAAATGAAGAGGCTTCTCCACATCAGGGAAGCTGCTGGGATAATGAGGCCGCTGGTCTCACACCGGGCTGGAGGTGTGAGGTCGTCCGGTCACATGGAACCAGAACTGAAAGGTTTCCTCTTCATTAACAGTGAAAAGGGAAACATTTCCTGGGTTTTTATGGAGATCTGGGTGGATTCAGAGACGACTGCCAGGCTGTTCACCTACTGGAAGACATGAATTCCTGTCTGATGACAGAGTTTGATGAGTTTTATACGACCAAAGCTTAGGCTTTAGGACTTTTGGGGAGATTTTAAACCAGAATGTTCCGACGAATTCAGAGTTTTGTCTCCACATACAATGTGCCTCTGGCTGCTGTAGGACTTTAAAATGCTCAGTCACTCCCATTAAAGCTGGAAACACACGACCCGTTTACCTTCTACAAAACCGACTGCAGACATGGAAATGTCCGTCTTTGGCTCCCAAAACCTTCTACCATGTGAAATTTCATTCTAAAAATGAAGTTTTTCCATTTAGGATTCATTTCAGTCCTAATCCCTTTTGGTTTGAGAGAACCGGCAGGAGCAGTGGGTTTCTCTGGCTCTCTGAGGACCAGGAAATGCTTGGAAACAGTCTTTGTTTTCTGAGCCTCAAGGTCAATACCACATTGATTTGTATTCCCTTTGCTTTGCCAATGTGTTAAAGGGACGTATTTCTCTCTACTGTCACCACAGCAGTCTTTCTGGAGGACGGATTGCTGCAGACTCAGTGACTCCATGGAAGTCGCTTCCTTGGACTTCCTTCTTGTGCCTCCTTCAAGGAGAAGATCAAACAGGAGGTTATGATTGGATCGGATCGCAGCTTCATTAAACCCAATAAGCTGCCGCCGTTTCCTCAGACTTTATCCGTCTCCTGAATCTCCCGCTGCCTGTGATTCATTTTTAAACAGAGTTTTGTTTCAGCTTCGTCGCCTCGTTGATGCAAAGCGCTCGGCTTCAGATCCGCAGAATGACGGGAGTCTCTACGTTTGAAGGTTGATCCTCAAGAGTTTCCAAACTTTCATTCAGATTTTTGTGTCCTTTGGGCAAGTTTGTCAGAAAGCATTGAACTAAAGCTGCTCCATGGTGTCATCAATACCGTAAATAATAGATTATGTGATGAGGATAGAGCAAGTGAGAAGGCACACGTTTTATTTTGTTGGTTTTTAGTCTTTCAGCCAGTCGCTTGGTGACAGATGAACTGGTTTCTGCTTTTGAAAACGCTTCCATCAAGCAAACGCTGAACTTCAAAACCTTTTTATTTTCATATTTATCACCATATGAAACAGGAAGCCATCGCCTCCCTGACATTACAAGCAGGCTGATTGTGTTGTTTGTTTCGGCCGCTGGAGTTTTCTACTCTCTTTTCTTCCCAGCTTTGCACTTTTAATCAAATATTAATAATCCTTCTGAGACAAAAACAGACTTTTCTTTTGATTCACAGCAAGATTCCTTCTTGAAGCTCAATCTTTAGGAATCTGAACCAGCTTCAAGTGGCTGTGAATGCTTTCTCAAGTTCGTACATTATACTGGCAGGTGTTTGGCAGTGAAATGGTCAGAATCAGGTGTTTATATCACTTTCACGGCCGCAGCCGTATAAAATGAATCACTGAGGCATGCAGGCTGTTTTTACAAACATTAGTGAAAGAACGTTTCTCTCTCAGGATCTCAGTGATTCCAGCGTTGAACTGTGACAGGACGCCACTGTTGCAACAAACCAAGTCGTGAATTTTCCTCGATCCTAAATATTCCACAGTCGGCTGTATTATAAGAAAATGTAAGTGTTTGGGAACGACATCCACCAAGCGGTCGGCCATGTAAGCTGACGGAGCGGGGTCAGCGGATGACGAGTGCGAAGAGGTCGCCAGCTGCCTGCAGTCAATCACTACAGTCCTTCAAACTTCATGACACCTTCAAATTGGCTCAGGAACAGGGAGCTTCATGGGATGGGTTTCCATGGTGACCAGCTGCATCCCAGCCACACATCACCAAGTGCAAAGCAAAGCATCGGATGCAGTGGTGTAAAACATGCCACTATCAGTGGAGGCGCGTTCTCTGGAGAGACGAATCACGCTTCTCCATCTGGCAACCTGATGGATGAGTCTGGGCTTGGCGGTTGCCAGGACAACGGTACGGATCTGCCTGCATTGTGCCAAGTGTAAAGTTCGGTGGAGGTGGGATTATGGCGTGGTGGTGTTTTCAGGAGCCGGGCTAAAGGAACGCTGAATGCTTCAGACATTTCGGACGCTTCCATGCTCCCAACGTTGTGGGAACAGTTTGCAGCTGGTTCCTTCCTCTTCCAACATGAGCACAAAGCAAAGCCCTTAAAGACATGGACGGTGTGGATGAACTGGACGGGCCTGCACAGAGTCCTGACCTCTACCCAACAGAACACCTTTGGGATGAATTGGAGTGGAGACTGAGAACCAGACCTTGTCGTCCAACATCAGTGTGTGACCTCACTAATGCGCTTCTGGAGGAATGGTCAAAAATCCCCATAAACACAACGCAGCCGTCCAGGAGAAATGTAGCTGATCCAGCTGCAAACTGTGGACCGACGACCCTTTGAACCCTCTGAGGAGGAACGGGATGCCACTGAAGCTCATATGTTAGTCGAGGCAGGTGAGCCAATACTTTCGGCAACATGACATGTTAATAAACCAGAGCCTCAGAGCCGGACGTAATAATTGTGTTTTAATATAACAGATCTCCAACCAGGAAAGCGAATAAATTCTTTCTTGACCCGTTTTCTTCCCAAGGACAAAAAGAACATTAAAAGATTAAAATCAGGATGTAATTAAAGGTTTGCTCTGGACGCCTTTGAGGTGTAATTTAGAGTCGAGTAAAGAATTTAAATCAGCCTCCTGCTAAAAAACACTCAACCAGTCGGGTTTTATTAACTTCTGTCCTGGATACTCAGACCTTCCTTAGCTTGACTGAGTGGACGGGTTGATTGTTTCTGGTGACAGATGACACCTGCCGGTTCAGGTCCGATCCATCTCAGATACGACGCAGCTGAATCTGATCACCGGCCGTGATAAAACGCTCCAGCGCCTTCCGTGGCATTTCTCAGGTGTCAGCCGCTCCGCTTTGTGTTTCCTGTCACAAAACTCAGCAGAGACGAAAAGAGGAAAGAGCCGTTACCCAGGCGACCGCAGCGGCGCGGCGCCGTCCTCAGTGAGTCTGTTTCTGCAGGAAACGTCCGGAAAACGTCTTCAGGTTGTTCGCGACCGTGATGGTTCTTTGAACTCATTTTCACAACAATGTTTGTTGTTGTGTGGAAACTCAACCCAAGTCAGGATGTGGAGGTGACGTCTGATCCACCTCCTTCACTGTACAGCCATAATCTGCTTATTTCAGAGGAAACACTGCAGATGTGGCTCATCGATGGGTAAAATTTATGTTACCATAGTAACCCTAAACTTTACAGACCTGAATTTAGGTTCATAATATTCACAAGAAGCACAAAAAACTCTTAATTTAGGTTCACACTCCTCATATTTTTAGTTTTAATATTTAAAATGCAGCAATATGAACAATATTATTACTCAGTTATAACCACATCTAATACATTTATTCAATATATTCTGCAAAATCTAGTTAATTACTTTGCAATAATTTCAGTAATAAAATATCAAATTAAACTTCCACTCAGTTGCTATTATACGTCTGATTGGCAGCTAACTGCATAAATTTTAGTAAACACACATATTTACTATCAAATATCAGTTTGTTAATCATATTATAAGCCTTTACTGTTTAATTACATTGTATTACTAAGTTATTACATTTAAACTTAAATTTCTTTTTTTACTATCTTGTTAAATACATTGTAATAATTTATTCTAAGCATTTTCTTACAACCTTTTACTGTCAGGATGTTGTAATGCAGTAAATTAGGTAATTACATAATAATAAGTCAGTAATAAGTGAATAAGTCAAACATTTTTCACAGCTAGTTCGTTGCAGGCTTTTTGTGTTGTAAGTAGTTGTTCCAGTTCCATTGTTTCCATTTAAAGTAATTGGATGGTTTTTATATTTTTGAACCAGCTCACAGCCTGGAGCTCAGCTCCTCCTAAAACCTGCCTGGGAACGATCTGCATCGCCCCTGGAGACGATCCTTCATCTTTCTGCCAAAATCTCCTGGAGTGCTGTTTTACTATTTTCTATCTCTGATCAGTGAATTTGTTTCATAGCTTTATTTATGTGCTGAAAGTGAAGCATTAGGGCGATTTTAAAAGTCAAACTTCTGCATGAAATATTTTTGCAGACTGTCTGTTCAACCTCTTTGTGAAACTGTTGGTGCAGATGCTGGATTTACGGCCCAAACTGAGCCATCTCTTTGATTTTCTGTCAGAACCCGTCTGACTCACAGCCTGCTGCTCTCTGAGATGATGGTGAAATAACGTCACGTTATTCGGTTGGCTCCCTGCCCTGCAGGCTCATCAGTCTGCCGCGGCTGATCGGGCCGAGCCGTAAACCGCAGCGCCGTCAGGAAACGAGCTGCATGATTTTCCTTGCAGGGAGAGGCTCGGCGAGGCCAATCAGGGAAATGAGCAGATCTACATGGTGATTCTGAGATGTTTGTTTCAGAGACGTGCTGCTGTTTCAGTTCCCTGACTGCAAATAAAACGGCGCTGCTGTGTTTTCTACACAGAACCAGAAACATTTACCTGGAGACGCTGAGCTGCAGGTCGAGCCTCTCGGCTGCGTCTCCTTTACAAATGAGGTTCTGCTAATGTAAAAAAACAAACAAAATGCAATTACAGTGTTTCCATTAGATAAGAAACCATTTCTACCTGTGCGTTCATCCTACGTCTACTTCCTGCCTTCTTCTTCGTGGTTTGTGCCAGTAACATCCGGTTGTTGACCACGTGACTCGTGATGCAAAAAAATTTACAATTTTGATATGACCCTCAACTCGGTGGTTTATTTATTAGCTCCTCCATTGGTTTCTCCCTGAACTTTCGCTGAGAAATGGAAATGTCAATGAAATGGTAAAAAAAGTCTTATACCACTTCATGGTCTTGCTTCTGACAGAATAATATTGGATCAGGTCATCTGACAAATCGACTCCTCCATGAATTTATTCTAGTCTTTCACAGAGTCAGGCACTCTAACGTCTTTCACCAGCCTCTGCCCTGCCTCTGTCTCTCCTCTGCTTTGTTTCTCCGCAGTAAGCTCTGAAAGGTGCTGCAGACTCTCACCTGCTTGGTGTCCTTCCGCTTGACAAGTAGCAGTCTGTCTTTCCACCTCATTTTTCCCCTCTGCAGATCTCGGAAGGTGGTTTTGGGAAATCCCACGCGATTTTGGCGGATGGTGTTGTTGGAAGACAGTTTTTGAATAAGTAAGGGCTACAGTAGAAATTATCCACATATAGATGATATGTCCCTTTCCTAGAAGTCCAAACTCCACGAGGTCCCTGACAGACGTGATGCTGAGGCCAGTCTGAAAAGACTCCATGTATATCCAGTCCTGGAATCTGCCAAACATAGAGTTTATCCCCAAACCTGGTAGGCTCATCCCTCATAAATTGCTTGAATTCAATTCGGGTTTTACTGGCCACCATGCGTTCGTCAATGCATATTTCTCTGCTTGGTTGAAAGAGAGACTCGCAGGCAACTCTGTCATCATACATGGGTCTAATTTTGAGCAGCTGATCTTACTGAGGTGTCCCTGTTTTTCTCATTTTCATCATCGTCTTTTATGCTGGACAGGTGAAGGGACCCGAATATGGAATCGAATCTGTCACGGGTTGCGTGGAAAGGAAAATTATACGGCCATCTTGTTCCCCAAAAGTCTGGTTTTGAAGGGACTTGAACCAATCCAGAGAAAATGATGATGGCTAAAAATGTGTAGAAATATTCCACTGTCAAAGGTGACCATGTGAACTTTTTCCCAGCTGCAAGTAACCTTTCTGCATTTTTATTTGTGTTGAAGATTATATTTTGAATGGTGAAAGTTGGAACAAGCTGAGGGATGACCAGGTCTGCGTGGTGTTGATCTGCAGGTTTCTTTGTAGGACATTCTGGCTCATCTGCAGTTTGCCAAATGTCCTGGTCTTCGTCTTGGAGCGCTGAGGAGTTACTTTTTTCGTTTTATTGCCCACTTTGACGAACTTCTCTTTTTTTGGGGGGCTGGAGCCCTTCAGCTCAGGTTCAAGTTAGCTGTGGTTTTACATAGAACCAGGTTGGTTTGGGCAGCTTTTTATTCCCTGATAAATGAAATTATCATATCAAAACAGCCTCTTAACCCTTGTGCATGTGAGGTCTGAGGCAAACGTAGAGTACTGAGGCAAACGTAGAGGACTGAGGCAAACGTAGAGGATTGAGGCAAACGTAGAGTACTGAGGCAAACGTAGAGGACTGAGGCAAACGTAGAGGTCTGAGGTAAACGTAGAGGAGTGAGGCAAACGTAGAGGACAGAGGCAAACGTAGAGGATTGAGGCAAACGTAGAGGACTGAGGCAAACGTAGAGGTCTGAGGTAAACGTAGAGGATTGAGGCAAACGTAGAGGATTGAGGCAAACGTAGAGGACTGAGGCAAACGTAGAGGATTGAGGCAAACGTAGAGGACTGAGGCAAACGTAGAGGACTGAGGCAAACGTAGAGGACTGAGGCAAACGTAGAGGTCTGAGGTAAACGTAGAGGATTGAGGCAAACGTAGAGGATTGAGGCAAACGTAGAGGACAGAGGCAAACGTAGAGGTCTGAGGCAAACGTAGAGGACAGAGGCAAACGTAGAGGACTGTCAAACGTAGAGGACTGAGGCAAATGTAGAGGATTGAGGCAAACGTAGAGGTCTGTGGCAAACGTAGAGGACTGTGGTAAACGTAGAGGTCTGAGGCAAACGTAGAGGATTGAGGCAAACGTAGAGGACTGAGGCAAATGTAGAGGATTGAGGCAAATGTAGAGGATTGAGGCAAACGTAGAGGTCTGTGGCAAACGTAGAGGACTGTGGTAAACGTAGAGGATTGAGGCAAACGTAGAGGACTGAGGCAAATGTAGAGGATTGAGGCAAATGTAGAGGATTGAGGCAAAAGTAGAGGTCTGAGGTAAACGTAGAGGACTGAGGCAAACGTAGAGGATTGAGGCAAACGTAGAGTACTGAGGTAAACGTAGAGGACTGTGGTAAACGTAGAGGACTGAGGCAAATGTAGAGGATTGAGGCAAAAGTAGAGGACTGAGGCAAACGTAGAGGATTGAGGCAAAAGTAGAGGATTGAGGCAAACGTAGAGGACTGACGATACAGGTTTTACGTTTGTGTGTTGTCGATCGGACCCCATTTCCAAACACAAAGGTCAAAGGCTAAAATACTTCTGATCATAAATTTTGGACTTCATATTTTCCGTATTTTACTTAAATGTTCTTTTTTATTCTTATTAATTAATTATTTTTGCTGTGATTCAGCCTGAAATCCAGGAAAATCTCATTAAACTGACCAAGTATCGACTTAACTCATCCAGATATGCATCACGCTTCAGTAGTTCCTAGAAATTGGGTCTGTGGAGGGACATGTTGGTTATCAGACGTGAATCTAACAGACCGTTCTGCTTTAATTATAGAAAAAAAACCTGAATTAAAGTGAGAAAGCTGAGGGACGACCACGACGCTGCGAATTGAGTCAGCAGTTAATATTTCCCATCCGACAGCAGCCTGACAGCGCTCGGTTTCACCAGAAACCTTTGTTTGACATTCTCCTCATGGCATTTCTCGTTAGTAAAGGATGAGCAGGAATCCCGCGCAGGACGCTAACGAGGGACGGCGTGCGGCAAAGGTTGAGGCGAAGGCTTCTCAGAACCGAACGCTGACGTCGGCGCAGAGACGTGTGACCTCCTATGTTCATGGAAGGAAGGGAAAAAGTCTCAAATCACTTCAGTGTTTGTCCCCGTCGTTGTGCCCGCTTCGCTACGTCGTTGGGTAACCTTTGTGGGGTAAACCATCCTCTGATTGGCTGGTGGCGGTCTGGGAAAATGTCACGGTCGGATGTGGTTGGTGTGTCGCTGATGGAGGCACTTATGCCCCTGAGGACGGTTCAGTCAGGAAGTGAAGCCCTAAAGGCTTTCTTCATATTTTAAATAGCATTTGGTCTGAATGAGGAGTTTAAAGTCCATAAGTTTAAATTTTGAGAAGACGTTACTGCATCCTCTAAGTTTGTGCTTCGCCAGGTTTTTGCACCAGCAGTCTGCAAAGCAAGCGTCAACATTTATCAAACATTACATCAAGTTTAACTGAATAATGAACTAAATGTTTTCAATCTCCGGAGTCCCAGCAGATTGCTTTGATTCTTTGACTTGTAGCATTAATTCCTCCTGGATGAACATGAGAACAGAAACCTGTAATTTAACGGGAACAAACGTCAGCAGAAGCAGAACTTTGAAATATATTACAGACTCAATAATTATAAAAAATATATATAAATAAAACCATTTTATTTTTTTAACCATGTTCCTCTTCAATGTGCTGGGCGAAAGAGCCAACAAATAAACTATATTACAGATCAAATGGTTACAAACTAACTCATAACAAGACCAGAAAATCTATGGGAAATAATTATAGTAATGATGACAATTGTAAATCACAACCAGACAGAATAATTACCATCTCCTTGCCAATTTACAACTATAAATTCTTCTTTATGTTACATAACTATAAATAAAACTTAAAAAAATGGTAATTTAACAATAATAAGCTCCAGTAATGGTAACACAGAAGAAACGAACAATTGGTTGATGTTTGGTCATTGTTTTAGTTCCGTATTTATTTAGTTTGTTCCGTTGTTTGACTCCAGTTACAGTGAAATCTTTTTAAAGTTTAGATGCTGCATATTTTGAAGTTCAGTGTTAAGTTGTACCAACCTTCTCTTTTGTAAAACATTTCCTGAAGATGTTTAGGTAACAGATTTTAACCGGTTTTATTCATAAATGGTTCTTCACAATTTAATAAATTAGACTTGACAAATAGAGGATTTGTATAAGAAAACCAGCATTGTGTTTGACTCTGATGGCTCTTTTTGTGCATTATGTTGGTGGCTGTATGTTGATTTAAATGCGTTGGGGAGCTCTACACAGCTATGTCGTGTTTTTACAGTGTAACGCTCCGGGCCTCTGCGCTGCTCTCCTCTGGGTATTTACATGCCGTCTCTGATTCTTGACAGCAATTCTTATGTAAATAGTTGGTAAAGTAAAGGTCGCGCCGCTCTGAATGTCAGGCTGCGGCTCGTCGTTTGTTCAGGATGACAGTCAGGTTTCACGTCAGCAGGAAGGTGACATGAGGCCAGAACCCTCAACAAGCCCGGCGGGTCGCTGGGGTCAGCGCCACCGCCGCCGCGCCGCGCCGCCTCTTCAAGCCTGAAGCATATTAATCAGCTTAATGAATATAGATGAGGCTCTTAAAGCTCATGTAAATTCATGGCGGTGATTGTAGTCGTTCCTAACAGGTCAGGAGATCCGGCTGTGCAACAAGGTTCTGGTGAACCTTTCAGCGCCGGAAACGACGGCTGCCAACCGCAAACCAGACAAACGGCAACACATTCACTCCAAGGGTTTATTTAATTCAAATATGGATCTTGTTTGCACATGTAAAAGACCGACTTATGTTCACATTGGGAGAAAATCTTTAAACACAAAGTGGCTGGTCCTTGAAAATAACGGCTAATTGACGTGGCGCTTCAGACGAAAGGCTTAAAAACTCCTATTTGTCAGGTGGGATTTAAAGTGATTCAAGCTTTTAATACCAACTGGAGGCGAGTCGGGACAGCAGCGATCAATACACCATTACAGCCAGCAGACAAGTGCTCAAGGTCCAAAGACGGTTTAATTACAATAAGGAACAAGTTCCTGGAAATCGATGGATAGAAATACTGAAAAACGGCTCAGAGGGCCGTTTCACATTTCCCTCCAAATATCCTAATGAACTCGAGAGTTTTGTGAATTCAAAGCAGACCTGAAAGTTTATATCTGCATGACTGAAACAAACATTTTCAGAGCCGACCGTTGAGGATTTGAAATCCTCCAACATGACAAAATTAAAACGATTCTGCAGAGAGTGAGTGAAATCCTGAAAAGTCACATCTCACATATATCTGAGCCACTTTTACACAGAAAGCCGATAAATATTCTATTTGAATGAAGAGCTTCACTGATAGTCACTCACCTCAGCATGCTGATTGCTTAAAACACAGTGAAACTGACGGCTTGAAAAGCTTTCTGATGATTTTCAGATTTTTCCAGCCTCACTTCAGAGATGAAACGTGTTAAATAAAAACACAGTGAACTCAAAGCTAAATCAGAAAAGCAAATGATGAAAAGCAAAAGTGACTTCTTCACCGTTGATCCCAGTTACATGCACTGTTCAGAAAGTAGGTGCATTAAAAGTGAGACGCTAAACTGAAGAGACAAAACTTCATGTTTTACAAAATCCAATTAAGTTACCAACATTTAGACCTGTGTACAATGTTTAGTTTTTCATTACATCCACAAATATTCATGGAAATGTCTCAAGAAAACAATTTAAAAAACTATTTGCTTAAACCCTAATAAAGTTCCTCCAGTCTGAAGAAACATCTGGGAAAACTGAAGCCACAGAAATGGAAAAGTTCCCACCTTTCCTCATGGTGTCGTGTTTCTCCACAGTACGTCTGGGTGTTTCTTCTCTTGAACCAGGTTTTTGTGTCCTAACCTTTGGAAACAGGAATATTACACAATATCAAGTGTTTAATGTTTAAGATGGATGCTTACACTCTGGCAGAAGTTGGTCAAATCGTTATGATTTCCCATTTAACTCGTATAAAACCCGAGATATTGGATTCAGAGAAACTTTTCTCACTTACGAGCCTTTATGGTTATGAGTAGAATCAGTGGAGCTGATGTCTTCCTGCTCGTGTCTAATGGAAATCAACTTCCAGTGGCGTAAACGTCGATGCGGCTTTCTGAAAAGGCAAATGAACAAAACAAGCTAAGAGCCGGACACAGCAGGTGTTTGGTATCAGCGCCTCATGTTGCTCCCTGAGATCCAGTGAAAAGCTGATTGAGCCTCTGAAAAGAGCGTCAAAGACCGGCTCATTGATTTTACTGCTCTTAACCATCGTAATCAGCAGATACCTGCGGCCCGCCATCAAATAACCGCCGTTCGATGGACGCCGGAGCAAGCCGACGCCGCGCGTCATCGATGCGTTCCTAATCCTGATTCCACTTCGCTCCTTCAGGAGACAAACACACTGCAGGAAGTCTCACCGGCGCTAAGCTGCTTTTAACCCATGGATCAGGTCTGAAACATCCAAACGCTCCGCTGGGCCTGCAGGATGAGTGGAAGCGGCGCCTGCAGGGAGAAATGTAAAGAGGAGTTTAAAGCGCTGCGAAGATGATGGAGTCCCATGTGATAAATCAAGACACGGGCAGATGAAGTGCACTGCTGACTTTGACTTTTCAGTGCAGCGTTAGCAGAGGCCAGTACATCATGTTTATTTCATCACGGTCGTCCAGTGGATTTTATGTTTCATAAAACCTTTAATTAACTTTCAAGAGGTGCTAAAGGGCCCGGCCTTGATCAGACTGTAACTCAGCCGATGAATTCATGTCACCTCATTAACTTTGGGTCATTACTGACGCGCCTGGAGATGTTAACCCCTGAGCCTTCATTTAAGCCTCAGCTGTAACTTTAGCAGTGATCCCTGGATATTCATCACAACCCCGTGTAGATAATCTGCTACACTTCTAACAATAATCTGCTGGCTGCCTAGACTGGAACGTGTCGGCACCGACACCTCTAAATTTGCAGTACCGTAATTCCGCCACACGTAGCGCTATCTGAAAAATTCCAACGGTTTCTGAAAGGGGAGACGTTGCACTTTCCAGCAAGTGTCGGGTTAATACGGAAACTTCGCAGCTGCAGAGAGCGTAATTAATCGGGGGGCACTCGTTTAATAGACGGTATATTGCGAAAATAACTTGCTGGATATTGAAGGTTCTGGTTGTTATGGATACATGGGTAAGTATATCATCTCACAGGACATTTAAAGAACTGCTTACAATTAAAATAAGGAAGATTTACATAGGCAGACGCTCGAAAATCCGGCGCAACAGGGTTAAAGGAGGCACCAGATTGGTGTAACACCTGCCTGCCCTCTGGACCGTCCTTCAGACGTTGCTACGCTAAAGAAGGTAAACAAAGTGAATATTGTTTTACAGTATTATTAAAGTTTGCAGCGTGTGGCTGTTGAAATAATCTTAATATTTCCGATGGTAGACTTTTAGGACGTTTCAACTGGTTCACGTTGAAAATAAAAATAAAAAAATCACCTGCTAAGATGTTTTATTCTGTTTTAAATCAATAATGATCAAAACATTTTAACATTGTTGACCAAACAAACCCTTTAATGTCAAAGTGAAAACTGATTTTCACACACATGGACAAACCTTGTTGCTCCTCTGTTCATGGCAGAACCATCAGCAGGTCGAGGAGTAACAGAAATGAACTGTTTGCTTTTAAAAAACAAAAACAGTGATTTATATCTGTAACTTAATATTTCCTTCCACAACATTTTGAGCCAATCACAGCTTAGGATCAAATTATAGTCGGTTTTTTTCCAGATGTACCTTCAGTTATTATTTTCTTAAAAGGTTTGTGTTTAATCACATTTAAAAACCAACGTCGGATTTTCTTTGGTTAATTTTCAGTAATTTTTCAAACTTATTTCCGTCGATTTGAAGTTATTTTAGTGGATATTTAAATCATTAACAGGATTAGCAACAATGTTCTCCATATGAGGAACATCCATCCATCCATTCATCCATCCATTTTCTAACACCCTTGTCCCTCAGTGGGGTCGGGAGGTGCTGCTGCATCTCCAGCTAGCGTACCGGGAGGCGAGGTCACCTGGACAGGTCGCCAGTCTGTCACAGGGTAACACAGAGACACACAACCATACACACACACACTCACACCTAGGGGTAATTTGGAGAGGCCAATTAACCTGACAGTCATGTTTTTGGACTGAGGGAGGAAACCGGAGTACCTGGAGAAAACCCACCATGCACAGGGAGAACATGGAGACTCCATGCGGAAGACCGGGGCCGGGAATCGAACCCAGAACCTTCTTGCTGCAAGGCAACAGCTCTACCAACTGCACCACTGTGCAGCCCCATATGAGGAACATATAATAAATAATTATTCAGTTCCTTTATGCGTTTCATGATCATGCATATTAACTTATTACATCTTTGCCGTCTTGACTGAAAGGGGAACATAATTACCCTTACCCTAACCCAGTGATATAAATATTCACCTAATAAATTCAATATTTGAAAAATACATAAATTGTTCAACCAGTTTCTTTGCTAGCCAAACTCTTCAGACCGTCTTTGTTCGGCTTCGTTCGGCTCTTTGGGGTTAAATGAATGAAAACTTGAGACTCTTTCTGCTTCACACCTTGTTGTCGTGTTCATGCAGATCCCAGCAGATCCGAACCGGCTGAACCGGCTGCGTTTCTCTCCTGGAGGATTCCCCCCCATCATCAACATCCCAGCCTGCCGCCGTTTTCCTGTTTCTCTAATGGCAGGTTACTGACAGGAGGCCTAATGAGCAGCAGCGAGACGTGTGTGTGTGCATGCGTGCGTGCGTGTGTGTGTGTGTGTGTGATTACGACCTGCCTGAAACCAGCCAGCCTTCATCATGTCTGAACCCGGCTTCCTTCTACTGGATATTTATGATTTTAATCTTTCAGACTAAATATTTTCCTACCTCCAGGCTTGAAAACAAACTTTCAGTCATGACCTCGTGACACAGTGATTGCTGTCTGCCTGTTTTCTTGCATCTTACAAAACAATTATTGGTGACATTTACATGAAAATGACTGTTTTTCTCATCTATATTCGAATTACAGCCTAAAAATGTGAAAATAAGAAACGGTGAAGTTGTTGTGTTTATAAATGTGCAGGAGGAGCCGACATGTCTCACCGGCTTCAGCTCAAATACAGATAAAACCACAGAGATGAACCAAACATGAGTTATGGGCTCTAGCCCAGGGCGCCAGGTTTTGGGGTGGCCCCATAAGATTTTGGTTGTTCTTTTAATTTAATCATCTTTTCATGTGATGCAGTTTTATTCATTTAAACAATAATCAAGTGTTGATGTATTGGTGAAAACACGTAGAAGTTTGATCATTTTCACTTTGGGGAACATATTTTATGGAACAACATTGGTGCTGTCTGTTGTTTAAAGACGCAAAAAGGAAAATGTACAGATGTTTTCCTGCCAGTACAACCCATAGAAGGAGAAAACATCGACCTCATTAGCTGGTTTAACATGTTACCAGCTGGTCAGGTTGGTTGGACCAGAGGCTTGTGCAGAAAACGAAGAATTCATTTTAAAATGTATTTGTTTTGATCAGGATTTGATGTTTATGACTGTACCAGTGAAATAACTGGCTTCCTGAACATTTCCGTGGTCGGAGTGAAGCAGCCAGATAACCTGACAGATGATTCCTGAATGTTAAATCCCAGTGGTCCCAGTGCTGGGCGCCGCTCCACAGGCTAAGTGAGGAAGCTGCAACTCAGGGGAACCGAGGCGGGAAGAGGGAGAAAAGTCCCGAAGTTGTTCTGCTGAGGTCACATTTTGACTGGAGGTAGAAACCAGTTCAACTTTTCTTTTCCCAGATTGAGTTAATGGTTGACATGTGACCAGTTATTCCTGCTGGTGATTGAAAAATGAGGCCGTTTGGTAAAATCGGTCCAGTTCGTCTGTGTTGCTTAGCGACCCGACAACACGGCGTCGCGCTCAGTGAACTCTGACCCCCAATGAAGGTTGGAGAGAAACGAACCGGGCCGTCTGAGTGCCGGCGGATCACTGATATCAGAACCTGAGGGACGTGACGGGCCTGCAGATGGCTGTGGAGAGGAGGGTTAACCCTGCAGAGCGTTTTCAGGTTCCCAGCTGGAGGCCAAAAAGAAAAACACGAAGCTGCCGTTGTTTCTTTAAAGGGCATCTAAACACAGACATGAATAATCCACCCTGATAGCCTGCAGGATTTATAGTTTCCAGGGAAAAGAAAGGAGAATCCAAGGAGCTTCGGAGCAGCAGAGGCTCTTACTGATGGCTGCAGAGGCTGGATGTGTTTCTACGGTAGATGATCTGCTGCTGGTGATTTTAAACAACACGTCATGCTGACGTCATCAGCCTCCTCCAGTAACCTCAGTAAACCTGTAGCTGCTCAGTAAACCTGTAGCTGCTCAGTAAACCTGTAGCTGCTCAGAGGTCGGCACCATTCAGTCAGTCAAGTTTGTTTATGTACCGCATTTCAGCTGCAAGGCAGTTCAAAGTGCTTTTTATCATAAAAATACATTAAAGCTTCACATTTTGTCATCATTACACATCAGATTATTGATTAATGTTTAATTAATCAAAGCAGCTCCAACCAGGTGGGTTTTTAGTCTAGATTTAAAGGAACTCAGTGTTTCAGCTGTTTCACAGTTTTATGAAAGTTTGTTCCAGATCTGTGGTGCACAGATGCTGAATGCTGCTTCTACATGTTTGGTTCTGGTTCTGGATGCAGAACAGAACCTGAGAGGTCTGGAAGGTTGGTACCAGAACAGCAGATCTTTAATCTGTTCAGTGATTTATAAACGAACATCAGGAGTTTAAAGTCTCTTCTTTTAGTGAAGGGTGTAGAACTAGGTGGTGTAGAACCGGGTGGTGTAGAACAGGGTGGTGTCTCTACCCTCCTGGATCTAGTCAAAACTCCAGCAGCAGCGTTCTGGACCAGCAGGGTTCTGGACCAGCAGGTAGACCAGCAGGGTTCTGGACCAGCAGGTAGACCAGCAGGGTTCTGGACCAGCAGGTAGACCAGCAGGGTTCTGGACCAGCAGGTAGACCAGCAGGGTTCTGGACCAGCAGCAGGGTTCTGGACCGTTGGTTGTCATTCTGACCTGCTGATCGGATCTGAGACTTTGATCCAGAAACGTTCTGCTAGCCTCCATTTAGCAGTTCAGCGTTTTCTTGTTTTCTTCAGCTGAATAAATTTTGACGTGTTGAGGTTTTGGTTATATTCATGCTCTTATTTTGAAATGGGAGAAGACTTGTTTCCTCACATTCTTTACCCATGATGCAATGCAGAAATCGCAGCACTGAAAATCTGTTTAACTTTTATAGTTTGGCAGCACTTTTCTTTGCACTTTGTGATTTTCTTTGAAAATAAATAAACATTATTTGTAAGAAAGATGTGATTATAGGCTGTGGGATTTGGGAGCAATGAAAACAAAAGCTGAGCTCTGAAAAGAGTTTTCAAGATTAATGATTAAAAACTAGTGAGAGCAGCGAAAAGAAAATTAACTGATCTTTATCCTCCTTTTGTAGAAACTCGTCTGAGTTCAGATAAAAATGTTTTTATCCTCAATGAAAAATAATTTACACTAAAATATTCTATTGCTCAAAAAGCAGAACGATTCTCTGTAAAGTTGCTAAAGATGAAACAGTCACTTCATTCCCTGACGTTTGAAAGTGTGAAGTCGTAGAAGGTGCGACGACGTCCTCTAAAGATAGCAGCTTCCTTGTTCCTCCAAGCAGCATCACAGAGGGAACGAGGTTTAAAAATACAGCTGCTGCCTTTTATTTTGGCTAATTATCATAAGATCGGCAGAGCAACGCGTCCTCGGATCAAAGGAAACATTCCTGATCTTTGTTTTGCTCTGATGTTTCCAGCCGAGGACGACGATCTGAGGAACGTCTCTGTGTGTGAGTGAGTTCGCTCAAAGTCACACGACTTCCTCTTGTCACAAACGAGCGTAAAGTTCTGATGGGTCCCTCCTTCCCTCTAATTACCCCCTAATGACCCAGACGTTAATCTTTAAAGTTGTCTTGATCAATGCGTCTCAAGGCTTTTTGCTCTCCATCCATCCATCCATCCATCCATTTTCTAACACCCTTGTCCCTCAGTGGGGTCGGGAGGTGCTGCTGCATCTCCAGCTAGCGTACCGGGCGATAGGCAAGGTCACCATGGACAGGTCGCCAATCTGTCGCAGGGCAACACAGAGACACAATCATGCACACACACACTCACACCTAGAGGTAATTTGGAGAGGCCAATTAACCTGACAGTCATGTTTTTGGACTGTGGGAGGAAACCAGAGTACCTGGAGAAAACCCACCATGTCAAGTCAAGTCAAGTCAAGTCAAGTTTATTTATATAGCACTTTAAAACAGTTCCACTGACCAAAGTGCTGTACAGCCACAAAATTAAAACAAGTGAAATAAAAATTAAAAGCACACTAACACCAAAAATACAATCACTTAAAATGAAGACACACAATGCAATACAAGAACATACCCAAATATGCAGTCATAATAAATATCACAATAAGTAATTAAAAAAAAAGCAATAAAAGTAACAGCAGCTCAAACTGAATCAAAGGCCAGCCGAAAAAGGTGAGTCTTAAGAGCAGATTTAAAAGTTGCCAGAGAAGTGGCCTGCTTTACCGACATTGGCAAAGAGTTCCAAAGTTTAGGAGCTGCCACAGCAAACGCCCTGTCCCCTCTGCGCTTCCTCAAAGTCCTAGGCACCTCCAGGTACAGTTGGCTCGCTGATCTGAGAGCTCGGGAAGGGCAGTGTACATGTAGCAGCTCAGAAAGATAGGAGGGGGCAAGGCCATTTAAAGATTTAAAAACAAATAAAAGAATTTTAAAATGAACTCTAAAATGGACAGGTAACCAGTGCAGAGAGGATAAAATAGCGGTAACATGTTCTCTCTTCCGCGATCCAGTTAAAAGCCGTGCAGCAGCATTCTGGACCAGCTGAAGACGAGACAGAGAGGACTGGCTTACACCAATGTATAAGGAATTGCAATAATCCAACCGAGTTGTGATAAAGGCATGGATTACTATTTGAAAGTGCTCAGCTGATAAAATGTTCTTAATCTTTGCAAGTCGCCTCAAATGAAAGAAGCTCGATTTCACTACGGCACTGATTTGCCTGTCCAATTTAAAATTTTCATCCATTATGAATCCCAGGTTTGTGACAGAAGGCTTTACATATTGTGATAGCGGACCCACGTCCACTGGAGGAGACCTACCAGTGGTACCAGGGCCAAAAACAATCACTTCCGTCTTTCTTTCATTAAAATTCAAGAAGTTCAGAGCCATCCAAGTTTTAATTTCATCAATGCACTTCATTAAAATCCGCACAGAAATGACTCGATTTAGGGGCACATAGATCTGTGTGTCATCCGCATAGCAATGAAAATCAATATTGTGTTTCCTAAATATTGACCCAAGAGGAAGTAAATATAAAGAAAACAAAAGAGGTCCAAGTATTGAGCCCTGCGGCACCCCACACAATAAAGAAGCAGGGGATGATCTGAAATCATCTAGGTTAACACAGAAAGACCTATCGGCCAAGTAAGACCGAAGCCATGCTAGGACAGTGCCTTTGAGACCTACATAATGCTCTAAACGAGAAATTAAAACATCATGGTCCACCGTGTCAAAGGCCGCAGTCAAATCTAAGAGAACTAAAATCACAGGGTCCCCAGCATCTGTAGCCAGAAGAATATCATTAAAAACCCTCAACAATGCAGATTCAGTACTGTGAAAAGTTTTAAAACCAGACTGAAAAGCCTCAAGAATATTGTTTTCATCGAGGTAGGCTTTTAATTGGTTATAAACAACTTTCTCTAAGATTTTAGACATGAAAGGAAGCTTAGAAATAGGCCTGAAGTTGGATAACAAAGAAGGGTCTAGGCCAGGTTTTTTGATCAGTAGTTGAACTAATGCCTGTTTAAATAGTCTTGGAACCACACCAGTAGACAGGCTACTATTTATAAGAGCCAGAACAAAAGAGCCTAAGACAGGAAGAACCTCTTTAAAAAGCCGCGGTGGGAAAATGTCAGTTTCAGAACCTGAGGACTTAAGATGACCAATAGTCTCATATAATGAAGACAGAGTAACAGGCTCAAACTGGTACAAAGCAGTAGAGCAATTGACAGAGACTGAAGGGTCAGAGGCTGAGCACGTTATCTGTGCCCTAACACTGTCCACTTTGTTCACGAAAAAAGTGCGAAATTTCTCACATATCTCCAGTGATGGCTCAAAGCCCGTGTACTGAGGGGCATTCAAAACACTATCAACAATACTAAATAATAAGCGAGGCTTATGGCGATTAAGCAAAATTATATTTGACAAGTGCTCCCGTTTGGCATCTTTCACTATTAACTGGTAGCGATGCCAGGAATCCTTCAGCAGCTGGAACGACACCTGCAACTTGTCTTTTTTCCACTTTCGTTCAACTTTTCGGCATTCACGGCGAGCAGCACGAGTTGTGTCATTCAGCCATGGTTCTAATTTAGTCTTCAATTTCCTGGGTTTCAATGGAGCCACTTCATCTAGAGCAGACTGACACGCAGAGTAGAACCAGGAGGTGAGAGCCTCAGTATCAAAAGATGTGGACATAGAAATGTTTTGATCAAAAATCTCAGAGAAACGAGTAGCCGTGAGCTGGTTTATAACGCGATGGCACCGTGCAGAAACACAGGGTTTAACAGAATTACCAGGCATAGCAATATTGAACAGCACCGGCTTATGGTCTGAAAACACAGCATCACCAATCAGCAAGTGAGAAATAGACAACCCAAATGATAAAACAAGGTCTAGTACATGACCACCTTCATGTGTGGGCTCAGACACCCACTGAGTGAAATTAAAAGAATCAATCAAATTCAAAAAGTCTTTTACCATCGGTTTGTCCGGGCAGCAAACATGAATGTTAAAATCTCCAATAATGAGGACTTGATCATATTGGGGCAAAACGTCTGCCAACAGTTCAGAAAAGTCATTCAAAAAGTCCTTATTGTATCCAGGAGGTCTGTAGATAACAGCGCACAGCAAGGGGTGGGAGCGACCCAGCTCAAACATACTCAGTTCAAAGCTGGAGGAGGAGAAGGCCGCGGACAGCGGCTTACATTTGTATACGTTCCGAAAGAAAGTCGCTATTCCTCCTCCACGACCTGATGTCCGGGGACAGTTCAGATAAACACAATCAGGAGGTAAGAGTTCAGAGAAAGCACTGAGCTCACCAACACTCAGCCAAGTCTCTGTCACAGACAGGAAATCCAGTTGGTTTAAAGTGAAGAAATCCTTAAGAATAAAAGTTTTATTTGAGAGGGATCTGGCATTTACCAGGCCGATCCTGACAGGAGCCGGTAGGGTCGGGTCTTTAGCGCCGCAAACACCCCGACGGAGAGCCTGGAGGTTCGTAGTATTAACTCCCTGCTGCCTGGAGCGGCTCGGAATACGGTAGCGAGGCCGCGGCTGCAGAAACAGTCCCTCTGAGCCAGCCACCGGCACCAACCAGGTGTAAGCAAAATCCCAAGGGCACCAAGAAAGGCTTCTTTCAGTTGTAGCAATCCGCGCTAAGCAGACCTTCAACCTCACCAGCCTACCGCTGCGTTTCCCTCGGGCACGGTGGCGTTTTCTCCGGAAAGGTGGAGCCGGAGCACAGAAAAGGTAGTCCGGAACTCCCGATAGAACCGGAGGCAAAGTTTTTGGATTTCCATAAGAAAATTTCGCCTCTGCTAGGGATCGGAGATCCAAAAGAGTTCGGCGGTCATAAATCAGTAGAGCGCTGGTGTAAAAACTTTGAAAAACAAGCGCTGATACAAACATTAACACACACAAATAAGGTGAGGACAGACGGCACGCCGTACACACTGGCGCCATCTTGGGCATAGATGCACAGGGAGAACATGGAGACTCCATGCAGAAAGACCCGGGTCGGGAATCGAACCCAGAACCTTCTTGCTGCAAGGCAACAGCTCTACCAACTGCACCACTGTGCAGTTGGTAGAGCTGGAGAAATCCCACCATGCACAGGGAGAACATGGAGACTCCATGCAGAAAGACCCGGGTCGGGAATCGAACCCAGAACCTTCTTGCTGCAAGGCAACAGCTCTACCAACTGCGCCACTGTGCAGCCGCTTTTTGCTCCATTTGCTCCTAAACTCGAGGTTTAAACCAGGGTCATGTTTACCCCATCGAAGAACCAGCAGCTTTGCTGTGGGCAGGAAATGGCAACTAAAATTACGTCGCAGCATGCTAACAGTTAGCATAAGTGGCTATCTATAGGAAAATGAAATGTAAAAATGATCTCTTAAAGTTATCTGCAGTGATTCCAAGGACAAAGGCCGACTGGTGTCTCTTGTCCTGCTGATCAGGACGGATGTGGAGGACAGAACCTCAGACTGTTTCCTCTTGGTTCAGATAAGCTGTTTTCTGTTACTCGTGGCTCACGGAGCTTTTATTCCTCAGATTGTCCTTGAATTGGAAATAAATAATAGTGTTTTAGTATTTTTAAAATCTGTAAGTCTTTACATAGAGAATTTAAATATTTATGTAAGATCAACAAATATGTGACTGATTTATTTTTCAATTATAAACTGTAATGTGCTGCTAATATGAGCTGTGAGTCTGAACCAGATGTAGAAAATGTGCATCTAGATTAAATAACTGTAAAAACCTTCCAGGCTGTAAGAAAGAAACTTTAATGAAGCTGAATCTGAAAAATATCAAAGATTTAAAGAGAAATTACTGATTCCCACAAAGACGGACATTAAAAACCCAGCAGCTGATCAGATGACGGACAGAGAACGGTTCTGGTTCTCGTTCTCGTTCCGGTTCTGGTTGTGATTCTGGTTCTGGTTCCGGTTGTGATTCTGGTTCTGGTTCCGGTTGTGATTCTGGTTCTGGTTCTGGTTGTTGTTTTGGTTCCAGTTGTGATTCTGGTTCTGGTTCTGGTTCTGATTCTGGTTCCGGTTGTGATTCTGCTTCTGATTCTTGTTCTGGTTCCGGTTCTGATTCTGCTTCTGATTCTCGTTCTGGCTCCGGTTCTGATTCTGGTTCCAGTTCTGCTTCTGATTCTGGTTCTCGTTCTGGTTACGGTTCTGGTTCTGGTTGTGATTCTGATTCTGGTTCTGGTTCTGGTTCCGGTTCTCGTTCCGGTTGTGATTCTGGTTCTGGTTCCGGTTGTGATTCTGGTTCTGGTTCTGGTTGTGATTCTGGTTCTGGTTCCGGTTCTGATTCTGGTTCTGGTTCTGGTTCTGGTTCTGCTGGATTTCTCTCCTGATCCTGACAGACAGAAACACGTTTCAGACTCAACTCAAGTCACTTTTAACTTGCGAAAATGAAAAACCTCACACTTTGAATTTTGATCTGAAGACTTGAGACCTGATGTGGATTTGGAGCTCAAAAACTTGCGACTGGACTCTGGATTGGCGGAAAAAACCCAAAACTTTGCTTAGACTCTCCCCTCAGAGAGTTGGACTTGAACTTGGGCTTTTGAACATCTCTGGTTCTTGAAGACATCAGATTCTGTTCATGTACTGAAAATGGTATTTTAACCCTTCGTCCTCCAACTGCCCACATTTTGGAATTTGTGAACAAGTAAATTAAAAACGGCCAGAACTCAAAAACCTTGAACAGACAGTAGATCTATACAAGATCCTGACTGAGTGAAATTAACATGTAACATAAACTACAGGTTTGTGACTAAATGCGTCATACAGTAACACATTTGACTAAACGATAAATGTAAGTCCAGAAGGTTTTGTCGGATGTGATTAAGTAACTCGATCACCTTTCAGATGAAACCTTCTTCTGACAATCTAAATATGAAACCACTCAAAGTTTGAGCTTTTGTTTCTAAACTTATTCTAAATCTCATTTTCTTTCCAGCTCGTCTTTGTTGGAGAATTTTTGGTATTATCATTTTGTTCATATTCAGTCTAATGTTCAGTTTAAAGTGTTCTCTTCATTCTGTGTGACCTGGAGGCCCCATCTGCCTGTTTGTCTTCATGTGAAACAGTTAACTGTGTGTTTCTCAGATCTTAACCCTCCTGTTATGTTGCGGGTCAAATTGACCCGTTTCAAAGTATTTTTATTGCATGAAACTTTTTCTATTTGTCTTAATAGGTGAACTCTACATATAAATTGAAAATTTATTCATTTTACACATTTGCAGCCCCCCCTGCGTCTATTTGTTACATCGATACTGTTCGGGTCAATTTGACCCGGCAGTCAAGTTAAAGTGCAAAAAAGATTAAAAATGTCCAATTCTGTTTGTTTCCTTACAGCTATGAACCTTATTTCACCACACACACACACACACACACACACACACACACACACACACACACACACACACACACACACACACACACACACGCGCACACACATACACACACACACACAGACAAACACAACACACCACACACACACACAACACACACACACACACACATACACACACACACACAAACACAACTCACCACACACACACACACATACACACACACACACAACACAACACACACACACATACACAACACACACACACATACACACACACACAACACAACACACCACACACACACACAAACACAACACACCACACACACATACACACACACACAACACACACACACACATACACAACACACACAGACACACACACACAACACACCACACACACACACAAACACAACACACCACACACACACATACACACACAACACACCACACACACACACAAACACAACACACACACACACATACACACACACAAACACAACACACCACACACACATACACGCACACCTATACAGGTCCCGGTGAATTGTAAGGACAATTTTTCCGAACCAGTCACAGTGGTGAATTATGGGAGCACCCCTTTCCACTTGCTCTACAGACCGGCTGAATGTCTCAAAAAATCTTTAATGAGCCACTCAACAAAGATCTCAGTTAAAATTGTGTTTACACACTACACAACTCTAAATATAATGACCTGACTTTATGCAACATTAACAGGACATCAGTAATTAGATAGATAAGCCACACCCCTTGCATAACAATACATTATGAGTACCAATGAGAATTGCAAGGACATTTAAAATAAGACTTCAAAGAATGTCCCTAAAATATACTAAAGTACCCAAATGAGCATCAAATGGATTAATTCACACCCTGCAATAATGGTAGTGTTAATTTGTCATGAACACAGGCACAGACTACAAAAATCTCAGTTCAAATATGAAAAAATTAATAATTAAATAGAAATATGGTGCTTGTATAGTGCTTGTTCATTACCAATGGGGTAATGTTTAGACCTATACAAATTAAAATGTATTATGGATTAAACAAACGACATTGTCTTTTGCAATTTTTATTTTTTGAGCAAACCAAAACACAGGCTCCTATCAGGCTTAGTTTTTCCAAAGAGTTTGACTTTAGTAAATAATGAACTTAAACCAAAGTTCTTCTAGATACCACACAATACACATGACTCAAACAAAACAAAAAAAATCCTACTTAAAGATTCAGAAGCAAAAAAATCTTTCTTTGAAGCAGGTTTTAAGAACACTATTCTACTCACATTAATCCTGAAGTCCTTTCAAATAAAGGCGATCACCAAAGAGCTCTACAAAGCATTGTGCCTCATTTCAACTAAAGGTGAAGCTCAACTTAAAAAAAAACCTAATTGTGATGCCTTTAAGAAAACATATTACTAGAACAATTTTTGTCTTTTTCAACAACCTGAAAATCATCC
Source organism: Poecilia reticulata (assembly GCF_904066995.2). NCBI lineage: Eukaryota > Metazoa > Chordata > Actinopteri > Cyprinodontiformes > Poeciliidae > Poecilia > Poecilia reticulata. Next base: position 25,948,624 of record NC_088847.1, on the reverse strand, counting down.
TCTGAATTACTTTGAAAATGGTTAAGAGTTCAAGTTTTGTTGAGTCTCTTCGCACAACATCAATCTTGGACCAACTTAGAAATCAGAGTACATTATAGAAAACTACTCCAAAACTAAACAAGCAAACAAAACCAAAAAAGGTGGAGGTTAAAAATAAAACAACTTTTCCTTTAAATGTTACTTTTAACAGTACATATTCTCTAATACAATGAGCCGTTTATACACACCTAAGAGTTGAACTTCTGGGTTTTTATTTTTCAAAACAAAAGAATGCTTGAAAGTTCTTGATAAGAGCATCTTGGCTCAAGATATATCTGACATTTTTGGCTTTTTCTTTTTTCTTTTTTGTGGAAACACCACGATATCTAACAAAGTCTCTTATGTTCTGAATTGAGCAATTTATTAAAGCAGGATGTTCAACCTGTTGACACTGTTGAATTTCAACAAAACTTGCCAGCTTCCCAGTGTCAATGTGTTTCTGAAATTGTTTCAACACTGCTGCAATTTCTGTAGGAGACCAGGGTTGTTCTTGATTTTTCTGAAGATGGTCCTTTTCAGGATAATCTACAAACAAGAGAGACAATAAAATATAAATCATATGTAGGAGTCTGCTATAAAAGTATAATTATGATAAAGTTGTACATTCCAGTTCTGTATGTGTTTGTTACCCTTTGACAATTAGATTTCTCAACGTGCATTTAGTCATGACATGAATCAAATATTTCCCATTTTTTTATTATTAAATTGATTACTAAGTTGTGATACACGGCATTTATAACACTTAGAAATCATGAAGCTACAACCCTGGCATGTCAAATATAAACTGTCACACAAAGCTTAATTTTATACTACACTGCAAGCTTTATGACCTTTTATAGAACCAGGTCATGCTTGTTAAAGCTAGGAAAGTTGTTTGGCAATAATATTTAAAACAAAGTCCCAATGGTTGCCAACAATATTACTCTTCGGGTGATCTACACACAGTCCTCATAATGCTGTGCCCTGACAGGAACAAGCATTGCTGGGACTGTGTCTACGCTTTCAAAAATCCATGTCCACTAAAATACCTGTCAGACAAATTACAAAGATTTCCAAGTCGGACAGCTGTTCACCTGTGGTTCAAGAGACGAGGACAGTGATCCCATTGGTTCTTCACCTACAGTTTTGTCAGGGTGAGCAGAAACCTGTGGAGAAGACAGCAAATGAGTCATTAAGATTAATTTAATATTGACTTCAAGTTAGAACACTATTGAGTAACACTGTATATTGGGCTATGGCAAAGCTAGACAAGTTGATTGGCAATAATATTTAAAACAAAGTCCCAATGGTTGCCAACAATATTACTCTTCGGGTCATCTACACACAGTCCTCATAATGCTGTGCCCTGACAGGAACAAGCATTGTTGGGACTGTGTCTACTCTCTCAAAAACCCATGTCCACTAAAATACCTGTCAGACAAATTACAAAGATTTCCAAGTCGGACAGCTGTTCACCTGTGGTTCATGACACGAGACAGTGATCCCATTGGTTCTTCACCTACAGTTTTGTCAGGGTGAGCAGAAACCTGTGGAGAAGACAGCAAATGAGTCATTAAGATTAATTTAATATTGACTTCAAGTTAGAACACTATTGAGTAACACTGTATATTGGGCTATGGCAAAGCTAGACAAGTTGATTGGCAATAATATTTAAAACAAAGTCCCAATGGTTGCCAACAATATTACTCTTCGGGTCATCTACACACAGTCCTCATAATGCTGTGCCCTGACAGGAACAAGCATTGTTGGGACTGTGTCTACTCTCTCAAAAACTCATGTCCACTAAAATACCTGTCAGACAAATTGCAAAGATTTCCAAGTCGGACAGCTGTTCACCTGTGGTTCAAGAGACGAGGACAGTGATCCCATTGGTTCTTCACCTACAGTTTTGTCAGGGTGAGCAGAAACCTGTGGAGAAGACAGCAAATGAGTCATTAAGATTAATTTAATATTGACTTCAAGTTAGAACACTATTGAGTAACACTGTATATTGGGATATGACAAAGCTACACAAGTTGATTGGCAATAATATTTAAAAAAAGTCCCAATGGTTGCCAACAATATTACTCTTCGGGTCATCAACACACAGTCCTCATAATGCTGTGCCCTGACAGGAACAAGCATTGTTGGGACTGTGTCTACTCTCTCAAAAACTCATGTCCACTAAAATACCTGTCAGACAAATTACAAAGATTTCCAAGTCGGACAGCTGTTCACCTGTGGTTCAAGAGACGAGGACAGTGATCCCATTGGTTCTTCACCTACAGTTTTGTCAGGGTGAGCAGAAACCTGTGGAGAAGACAGCAAATGAGTCATTAAGATTAATTTAATATTGACTTCAAGTTAGAACACTATTGAGTAACACTGTATATTGGGCTATGGCAAAGCTAGACAAGTTGATTGGCAATAATATTTAAAACAAAGTCCCAATGGTTGCCAACAATATTACTCTTCGGGTCATCTACACACAGTCCTCATAATGCTGTGCCCTGACAGGAACAAGCATTGTTGGGACTGTGTCTACTCTCTCACTACACCACGTTCTTCAATATACCTGTCAGACAAATTACAAAGATTTCCAAGTCGGACAGCTGTTCACCTGTGGTTCAAGAGACGAGGACAGTGATCCCATTGGTTCTTCACCTACAGTTTTGTCAGGGTGAGCAGAAACCTGTGGAGAAGACAGCAAATGAGTCATTAAGATTAATTTAATATTGACTTCAAGTTAGAACACTATTGAGTAACACTGTATAGGCTATGGCAAAGCTAGACAAGTTGTTGGCATAATATTTAAAACAAAGTCCTGGTTGCCAACAATATTACTCTTCGGGTCATCTACACACAGTCCTCATAATGCTGTGCCTGACAGGAACAAGCATTGTTGGGACTGTGTCTACTCTCTCAAAAACCATGTCCACTAAAATACCTGTCAGACAAATTACAAAGATTTCCAAGTCGGACAGCTGTTCACCTGTGGTTCAAGAGACGAGGACAGTGATCCATTGGTTCTTCACCTACAGTTTTGTCAGGGTGAGCAGAAACCTGTGGAGAAACAGCAAATGAGTCATTAAGATTAATTTAATATTGACTTCAAGTTAGAACACTATTGAGTAACACTGTATATTGGGCTATGGCAAAGCTAGACAAGTTGATTGGCAATAATATTTAAAACAAAGTCCCAATGGTTGCCAACAATATTACTCTTCGGGTCATCTACACACAGTCCTCATAATGCTGTGCCCTGACAGGAACAAGCATTGTTGGGACTGTGTCTACTCTCTCAAAAACTCATGTCCACTAAAATACCTGTCAGACAAATTACAAAGATTTCCAAGTCGGACAGCTGTTCACCTGTGGTTCAAGAGACGAGGACAGTGATCCCATTGGTTCTTCACCTACAGTTTTGTCAGGGTGAGCAGAAACCTGTGGAGAAGACAGCAAATGAGTCATTAAGAATTAAAATTGACTTCAAGTTAGAACACTATTGAGTAACACTGTGAGCATGTAAAGCTAGACAAGTTGATTGGCTAATATTTAAAACAAAGTCCAATGCCAACAATATTACTCTTCGGGTCATCTACACACAGTCCTCATAATGCTGTGACCCTGAAAACATTGTTGGGACTGTGTCTACTCTCTCAAAAACTCATGTCCACTAAAATACCTGTCAGACAAATTAACAAAGATTTCCAAGTCGGACAGCTGTTCACCTGTGGTTCAAGAGACGAGGACAGTGATCCCATTGGTTCTTCACCTACAGTTTTGTCAGGGTGAGCAGAAACCTGTGGAGAAGACAGCAAATGAGTCATTAAGATTAATTTAATATTGACTTCAAGTTAGAACACTATTGAGTAACACTGTAATATTGGGCTATGCAAAGCTAGACAAGTTGATTGGCAATAATATTTAAAACAAAGTCCCAATGGTTGCCAACAATATTACTCTTCGGGTCATCTACACACAGTCCTCATAATGCTGTGCCCTGACAGGAACAAGCATTGTTGGGACTGTGTCTACTCTCTCAAAAACTCATGTCCACTAAAATACCTGTCAGACAAATTACAAAGATTTCCAAGTCGGACAGCTGTTCACCTGTGGTTCAAGAGACGAGGACAGTGATCCCATTGGTTCTTCACCTACAGTTTTGTCAGGGTGAGCAGAAACCTGTGGAGAAGACAGCAAATGAGTCATTAAGATTAATTTAATATTGACTTCAAGTTAGAAACATGAGTAACACTGTATATTGGATATGACAAAGCTACACAAGTTGATGGCAATAATAAAACAAAGTCCAATGGTTGCCAACAATATTACTCTTCGGGTCATCTACACACAGTCCTCATAATGCTGTCCCTGACAGGAACAAGCATTGTTGGGACTGTGTCTACTCTCTCAAAAAACTCATGTCCACTAAAATACCTGTCAGACAAATTACAAAGATTTCCAAGTCGGACAGCTGTTCACCTGTGGTTCTAGAGACGAGGACAGTGATCCCATCGGTTCTTCACCTACAGTTTTGTCAGAGCGGGAGGGAGCCGGGGAGGGAGACAGCGTAGGCGTCATTAAGAATAATTTAATATTGACTTCAAGTTAGAAAACTATTGAGTAACACTGTATATTGGGATATGACAAAGCTACACAAGTTGATTGGCAATAATATTTAAAACAAAGTCCCAATGGTTGCCAACAATATTACTCTTCGGGTCATCTACACACAGTCCCCATAATGCTGTGCCCTGACAGGAACAAGCATTGTTGGGACTGTTCTACTCTCTCAAAAGCCCATGTCCACTAAAATACTGTAAGACAAATTACAAAGATTTCCAAGTCGGACAGCTGTTCACCTGTGGTTCAAGACACGAGGACAGTGATTCCCATTGGTTCTTCACCTACAGTTTTGTCAGGTGAGCAGAAACCTGGAGAAGACAGCAAATGAGTCATTAAGATTAAAATTTGACCAAGGAAACACTATCGAGTAACACTGTATAGTATGCAAAGCTAGACAAGTTGATTGGCAATAATATTTAAGCAAAAGTCCTGGTTTGCCAACAATATACTCTTCGGGTCATCTACACACAGTCCCATAATGCTGTGCCGACAGGAACAAGCATTGTTGGGACTGTGTCTACTCTCTCAAAAACTCATGTCCACTAAAATACCTGTCAGACAAATTACAAAGATTTCCAAGTCGGACAGCTGTTCACCTGTGGTTCAAGAGACGAGGACAGTGATCCATTGGTTCTTCACCTACAGTTTTGTCAGGGTGAGCAGAAACCTGTGGAGAAGACAGCAAATGAGTCATTAAGATTAATTTAATATTGACTTCAAGTTAGAACACTATTGAGTAACACTGTATATTGGGATATGACAAAGCTACACAAGTTGATTGGCAATAATATTTAAAACAAAGTCCCAATGGTTGCCAACAATATTACTCTTCGGGTCATCTACACACAGTCCTCATAATGCTGTGCCCTGACAGGAACAAGCATTGTTGGGACTGTGTCTACTCTCTCAAAAGCCCATGTCCACTAAAATACTGTAAGACAAATTACAAAGATTTCCAAGTCGGACAGCTGTTCACCTGTGGTTCATGACACGAGGACAGTGATCCCATTGGTTCTTCACCTACAGTTTTGTCAGGATGAGCAGAAACCTGTGGAGAAGACAGCAAATGAGTCATTAAGATTCATTTAAAATTAACACCAAGGTAAACACTATCGAGTAATACTGTCCATCGAGCTATGTAAAGCTAGACAAGTTGTTTGGCTATAGTATTTTAAGCAAGGTCCTTGTGATTGCCAACAATATTACTCTTCGGGTCATCTACACACAGTCCTCATAATGCTGTGACCTGACAGGAACAAGCATTGTTGGGACTGTGTCTACTCTCTCAAAAACTCATGTCCACTAAAATACCTGTCAGACAAATTACAAAGATTTCCAAGTCGGACAGCTGTTCACCTGTGGTTCAAGAGACGAGGACAGTGATTCCATTGGTTCTTCACCTACAGTTTTGTCAGGGTGAGCAGAAACCTGTGGAGAAGACAGCAAATGAGTCATTAAGATTAATTTAATATTGACTTCAAGTTAGAACACTATTGAGTAACACTGTATATTGGCTATGCAAAGCTAGACAAGTTGATTGGCAATAATATTTAAAACAAAGTCCCAATGGTTGCCAACAATATTACTCTTCGGGTCATCTACACACAGTCCTCATAATGCTGTGCCCTGACAGGAACAAGCATTGTTGGGACTGTGTCTACTCTCTCAAAACTCATGTCCACTAAAATACCTGTCAGACAAATTACAAAGATTTCCAAGTCGGACAGCTGTTCACCTGTGGTTCAAGAGACGAGGACAGTGATCCCATTGGTTCTTCACCTACAGTTTTGTCAGGGTGAGCAGAAACCTGTGGAGAAGACAGCAAATGAGTCATTAAGATTCATTTAAAATTAACACCAAGGTAAAACACTATCGAGTAATGCTGTCCATCGAGCTATGAAAGCTAGACAAGTTGTTTCGCTATAGTATTTTAAGCAAGGTCCTTGTGATTGCCAACAATATTACTCTTCGGGTCAGCTATACATAGTCCTCATAATGCTGTGCCCTGACAGGAACAAGCATTGCTGGGACTGTGTCTACGCTCCCAAAAACTCATGTCCACTAAAATACCTGTCAGAAAAATGTTAAAGATTTCAAAGTCGGACAGCTGTTCACCTTTGGTTCTAGAGACGAGGACAGTGATACCATCGGTTCTTCACCTACAGTTTTGTCAGGGTGAGCAGAACCTGTGGAGAAGACAGCAAACGAGTCATTAAGATTAATGTAATATTGACTTCAAGTTAGAACACAATTGATTTACACTGTATATTGAGCTATGGCAAAGCTAGACATTTTGTTTGGCAATAATATTTAAAACAATGTCCCAATGGTTGCCAACATATTATTCTTCGGGTCATCTACACACAGTCCTCATAATGCTGTGCCCTGACAGGAATAACCATTGCCGGGACTGTGTCTACGCTCCCAAAATCCCATGTCCACTAATATACCTGTCAGACAAATTACAAAGATTTCCAAGTCGGACAGCTGTTCACCTTTGGTTCTAGAGACGAGGACAGTGATCCCATCGGTTCTTCACCTACAGTTTTGTCAGGGAGCGCAGAAACCTGTGGAGAAGACAGCAAACGAGTCATTAAGATTAATTTAATATTGACTTCAAGTTAGAACACTATTGAGTAACACTGTATATTAAGCTATGGCAAAGCTAGATAAGTTGTTTGGCAATAGTATTTTAAGCAAGGTCCTAGTGATTACCAACAATATTACTCAATGGGTCATCTACACACAGTCCTCATAATGCTGTCCCCTGACAGGAACAACCATTCCTGGGACTGTGTTTACGCTCCCAAAAATCCATGTCCACTAAAATACTTGTCAGACAAATTATTTAAGATTTCCAAGTTGGACAGTTGTTCACCTGTGGTTCAAGAGACGAGGACAGTGATCCCATTGGTTCTTCACCTGCAGTTTTGTCACAGTGAGCAGAAACCTGTGGAGAAGACACCAAATGAGTCATTAAGATTCATTTAATATTAACACCAAGGTAGAACACTATTGAGTAACACTGTCTATAGAGCTATGGCAAGCTAGAGAAGTTGTTTGGCAATAATATTTAAAACAAAGTCCCAATGATTGCCAACAATATTACTCTTTGGGTCATCAATACACAGTCCTCATAATGCTGTGCCCCGACAGGAACAATCATTGCTGGAACTGTGTCTACAAGGTTAGCTACAAATGCTAACATCATAACTGAAGTGAGCACCAATTAGCCCATGTTGCCGTTTTTGTTTCTAGTTGGCATCGAGTCAGTTTTAACACAAATGTAACATTCTAATTCCTGTATTTAAATAGTCATTCCATTTAACACATGGCGTGTTTAAACTAAGTGGTCACCTGTTCTCAACACAAGCTAGCTTTTGCTCATTAGCGGTGCCTTAATTAGTACGTGCTGCATGAAAATATATGTCGGTCACATTGCAAATATCAGTAAAACTTTGCCAACCTTGCTTATGTTCAAATCACTTTAAGAAAGACTTACCTACATACTTCTCCACATCCGTCCGAGTCACGAGTATAATTGTACATTCCTTGCAGAGAGCGCAACATCAGTCTTGGAAGGAAAATGACAGGTGGGGAGGGGTTAAGGCTCCACCCCTTTTATTCTCTCCAATTAGGTGTTCTTTGATGAACAAATCATTCACTAGGTTTTTTATATATTAATTATTTATCCACTACCTTAGACCTTTATGAAAGTGATTTCCAAAATTGTTACAGGTGTCATTTCCATAGTGAACAAAGTTATATATATATGCAATTGTGTATATCAGGGCTATTCAATTCATTATATCTCGGCAATATTTCATGATACCAAGGTCTGGAAAAAAAAAAAAATATATATATATATATAATATATAGCTGGGTAGTTTTTTCAGCATCTGCATGCTTTGATTTGCTTTTCAAATTAAATGAATTCTGTCATATTCAAGTACTTTTTGACAATATTTATTGTCATGAAACAGGGAGCTGAATATGTATGTCTGATTTCTCATGTTTGATGTTCTCTCATTCACTGAGTAAAAGTAGAATGTCAAGTCAAAAGAAGAACCTAAGTAAAACAAGAAAACTGCATGTTTTGAGGTCTTGAATGACCTCAGAAAAAACAAATTGAAGAAAGCTTGATTTATATTTTTTACCATCTGGACTTAAACTATTTAAAAATGAACAGATTTAATAACTGAACATTTTCAGACTTAGATCACTTATTTCTTTTGCTTTTGGTGACAGAAGTGAGCGCTTGCGCTTGTCATGCCAGAATTTTAACCTGTGCTTGAATGATGTCAGAACCAGTCTCTCATGCATGTGTGGATGTGCTCATTGGTGAGCCAGGAACAATATTTGGTTTTTATAATATTAATTGTGGAGAAAGCTGGCTCATGGTTGTGTGTGGAACCAAACATAATTAAGATTTGCAGGGCTACTTACCTCAGAGCTGTGAAAGCTTTGAGGACAGTAGCCCTTTGGTGCCAGAAAGTGTAAGGATCAGTCCTTACAGACAGATTTTAGGTTGTTATTTTTGTTTTGGTATCAGTTTTGGGTCTGCATGAGACAGAAATTTAGTCTAGATGCAGACCAGGGTCCGCCTATTAGTGACCTCTGGTGTATATCTTGATCTCATTGGGTTTGTATTCAATGAAATTAAAACATAGTTTGCTCATTCAAAAAGGAAATTAAATGTTGACGTAACTAATTTAATTAAAGAGTTATGATAGATTGTGGCCAAGAAAGATCTCCTGTAGCAGTCCGTTTTACAACCAATCTGAAGAAACATCTGGCTGAAGAGATTCGGGTTTGAAATAACAGGATGGTCAGCATTGTCTAAAACGTTTTTTGTTTTTATGCAAAATCCCTCTGTGGATCATCATCATCAGAATTTTGACAGTCATCCCCAGAACAAAACCAGCCTTCTTTATCAAGTTGGTGAGCCTTTTTAAGTCCCTGGTTCTGATGCTGCTGTCCCAACAGATGACAGCAGAGGAGATGGTGCTCTCAGCAACAGACTTATAAAAGATCTGCAGGATCTTGCTGAAAATCTTGAAGGACCTTAGCTTCCTCAAGAAATACAGTCTGCTCTGTTCTTTCTTGTAGACAGTTTCACTGTTATCTAGCTGAACACCAAGGTATTTATATTCCTCAACCACCTCCACTTCTTCTTCCATGATGGAAATGGGGCTTGATCTGATCCTGTTTCTCCTTAAATCAACAATCATCTCCTTTGTTTTGTTTACATTCAGGATGAGATGATAGTCCCTACACCATGCCACAAAGCAGTCCACCAGCTCTCTGTACTCGGCCTCTTGTCCATCTCTGATACATCCCACAACTGCAGAGTCATTCGAGTATTTTCATAGGTGACACAAGTCAGACATGCTGGAAGAATGACATGTACCTAGTGACAAGGAATGGTGAGAGTACAGTGCTCTGTGGAGCTCCTGTGTTGCTGACCACCTGGTTAGACACACAGTCCTTCAGTCTCACAAACTGTGGTCTGTTTGTGAGGTAGTCATAGATCCAGTTGATTGTTGAGGGCTCCATCTGTGTCTTCTGGAGTTTCTCACAGAGCAGATCAGGCTGAGTTGTGTTAAATGCACTTGAGAAATCAAAGAACATGATCATCAAAGTGCTGCCTGCTTTGTCCAGATGACAGTGGGTTTGATAAAGCAGGTGTATGATGGCATCATCAATTCCAACTCCATGGCAATAAGCAGGTAAGACAGACTATTTCTAGATGAACCTCTCAACCTTGCACACCTGCTCAGGCTTCTTCCCCACCAGAGAGGTGACATTCCACATCCCAAGAGCCAACTTCTGTAGCCAGGGTCGGATTCTTGGTTCTCCTCTATCAAAAGAGGAACATTGGAGTAGCCATAGGGTACTTGGTTACCTTCCTGACTAAGGCCCTTATCTCCTGATCACTCAATTTAGACAACCAACAACTCTAAAGAGAGTCCTAGTTGTTCCAAACTGATTCCATTTATGAATGAAGGAGGCCACTGAGCTCATTGGGACTTCAAAGCAACAAAATTTTTAATATCTTTCCGCAGATGTTTGCCTCAAAACAATGCTGTCTCTGAGGTCTACCGACAATGTATTTGATTTCATGCTTGGTGTTTGCATACAAACATTGTCCATTTTGGGACTTTATAAAGACAGGTGTGTGCCTTTCCAGATCTAATCAAATTAACAGAATTCATTACAGGTGGACTCTATTTAAGTTGTAGAACTTAATCTCTGCAATTATCAGTAAAAATACCTCTATTTTGAGCTTCATGATAAAGGCTGTGAATACTTATGTATGTAAATGTAATTTGTTAGTAATTCTGTTTTTAGTTAGTTTGCAAAAATCACACTTTCACACATCATGTCATAATAGGACGTTTGGGTTATCAATCTTGAGGAAAGGGATTAATATAATTTGGAAAAAAGTTATAACATAGCCAAACATGGAAAAAGTGAAGCGTGTGAATACTTTCCACATTCACTGTATATATGGATAAAAAGGTGTTATCCAGAGATGTTCACATAACCTCTTACAAGTCTAAGTCTCTTCTTAGTAAAATTAACATTTTCTCGTTAAATCTGCAACCTCTAGTGAGTTGCATCACTGTAGGTTAGGATTTAGTTGGATAAGGTTTGTCCCTATACCTAAACTATTACATTTGCATCTGATAATTATCTTCCAATCCCCCAATATTTATTAACAGCTATCTTTTAACATTTAATTTACAATCCAAAAATATGCTATGCTTAGTAATACCATATCATTAGGCCACTGACATTTTTAGTCTCGATATTATTAATCCTCTTTCATCCTTCAGTATACTATAGAACCATAGATTAAAGATTAACTTTGTTGAAATGAATCACCCAACAGCGAGCTACAGATTTAGTACCTCTAAAATAATCAGTGTTTTAATTTAGTCAGATTTGCATTCAATAAAGTAGCATATTTTTAGGAGAATTGTTATCTAACACACATTTTCCCCACAAAAACCTTCATTACAGGGACCCCCATATGCTGGCCAATCAGCGTGTCTAAAAAGATACACGTGTGTGAATTATTCATGAGCAAGTGCAATACCCAAAGTTACCAGCAGGGGCGCAATATCGATACACAGGTTATACACAAATGTCTTGTAAATGTGAATTATTGGGACTTTGCCTGATTTTTGGAATTTAACCCTTTGGCATCCATTCAAACCCCCTCCAATCATTTTTACGTTGCAAGAATTATGAGGACATCGGCACTGTCCCACTAATTCAAAATGTCCCGTTAGTGTTGCGTGTATACAGGCGAAATGTCCTGTTAATTCAACTGTGCCAACACAACACACACACACACAACACATACACAACACACACACACACATACACACACAACACACCACACACACACACAAACACAACACACACACACACATACACACACACAAACACAACACACCACGCACACAAACACAACACACACACACACATACACACACACAAACACAACACACCACGCACACAAACACAACACACCACACATACAAACACAACACACCACACACACGCAGACACACACAAACCCACTTTCTCCCTGCTCTCTTTGCTTCACGATGAACTGCGAGAAAGCAGGTGTTCATACAACTTTTGACGGGAACCTTTTCTGTTCCCGTGGGTAAACTCCACCCACACTGAGTGGACAAACTCCACCCACACTGAGTGGGTAAACTCCACCCACACTGAGTGGACAAACTCCACCCACACTGAGTGGGTAAACTCCACCCACACTGAGTGACACTCAGTAGAAGTGGAGGGGAACATAAATACTCTCTGTACGACTCATTTATCTTGATTTTAATTGGCGGGTCAATTTGACCCGGAACAGTATGTGTGTCTCAAATTCAATTATAAAGATCACCCTTTGAAAAAAAAAATTAAATGTAATATAAAAAAATTTACCAAAGATCACTTTCAAGGAAATTATTGTTTTTTTGTGTCTAGGTTTTTTTCAGTGGACATAAAAATGTAAATCCCATTTTTTATGTCCAAATGAGTAATTGAGTAAGTTGTCGTCATTAATCCTTAATTTCTGAGAAATAAAAAACATAATTGCACAAATTTTGATTGAGATGGTTAGTATTAGAGTTAATAATCAGATAAAAAAATGTTTTGGAGGAATTTTTTGGTTCCTGACACTATTGCATGATAAAACTCTCCCCGGGTCAAATTGACCCACGAACATTATTGCTATACCTCAGAAACGAACATAACAGGAGGGTTAAATTACGTTTCCACAGGTGCCTTCTTATACTATACTTCCTATACTCCCTATTTTAGAAACTGCCTATTTGCAGTCATAAATTATCTCTGCTGTCTTCTTTAGCTATCCTCCCTGTTTATGTTTGATAATAAAAGACAAGCTGTAACCAAAAGTCTTCAGACGCTCAGTGGACGGCTTGGAGGAGCAGCTTGCTGAGTCTCCTTTTGCAAAAGCTTGGTCATAAAATTCATATACGTTGTCTGTGGTTCTTTTAATGAAGGTTCCAGAAAAATACCCATCAGTCTTCATCCTAATTAATCATCCCGATTATTTCCGTGGTCCAGGCCTGAAACGCCTGATCTACTTCCTCAGTCGGCACGTGTTGAAGACCATCGCTCTTCCCACATCGTTGCCCTCTCAGTGTGGTCAGAGTGCTGGGGCGATCGATACAGAGGCCTCATCTATTGGATAATCAACAGCAGAGCTGATTATGGAGAGTGGGCTCCTGCCTGTTAGTAATGTGGCGTTAGCAGAGCGTCAGACAGAGGAAAGCAGAGCTGCAGTTTTCACGTGTGGTTTGATTAAAGGACGATTAGAGGTTAGAGGTCTCCTGGAAGTGACACAGGTGCTTGTTGTAAGGATTAATGATGGTGGTGGGTTTTTGCTCCACCTCGCCTGCTAATAAACCAGCTGATGACAGTGTTTCCAGCAGACGCCCTGATCTGAAACGGTGTCAGACCTCTGAGATC